>NC_064620.1:5630000-6255000 GCF_023898315.1 Schistocerca nitens
TGACTGGGCAAGTGTCTCGTTACTAATTAGCCCGACCAGGCAACATGCAGAAGACATAGTTTGTAGGCTTCCGCTAGCGGCTCATTCCCTGACAAATTAGTCTCGTTAAACTTACGCAAGTATATTTCTACTGATCCGCACTCACTTTTACACGGTGGAATTACTATGAAGTAATTTTAATAAAAAAGGAGATTTCTTGGGATGTAATCGTTATCCACAAATAAAAAGATACGAACTACAATTATCAGCAATTTGGTTAACCTAAATTTGATGTTATCAAGAGACTGATCTTACAGTCTCGTTTATCACCATTTTTTTGTGTAATCACGTAAAATACGTCTGTATCTGGCGAATGCCTTCATTTGTATGCCGTTTACGATAATTCCATCAATCACGTTTACGGTTAAGTTTATTACGAACTAGGTAGTCAATACAGAAAGAAACTATCCACATGGTAGCTGATTATGGAACCTACTCTCAATCCTGGGCTTGAACAGGAGAGAAATGAAACTCAAGGTTGGACAATTAACAGACCATGGGAATTTCAAAAAACACCTACATACCATGGGGATAATAGAAGACCTCGAATGTAGGATGTACGGTGTGGGCGAGGACACCGCACCACATTTGATCTTCGAACGCGAGGCACTGGAGACTAAGACACAGAATATTCGGATCAACCAGACCTGAAGAAATTGTGTCTATCAGCGCTCTGGTGCAGGGTCTCCTTGCACTGTTCAAGGGCACTGGTTCGCCTTACTAGAGACGCAGGGAATCATACCGCACAATAAACATGTTTCGGTGCTGGCTACAGCGGGCTTGACCAAAGTTGTTTCTTCTTCCCTGATAAAATCAAATCAGATCAAATCAGTGGAACGTAAGAAATCTATCACAATGAACACTTTGAATGTAGAAAATGTATAAAAACTTCAAAACAGTGTAAACGGAATATTTCACCACCAAGCGGGAGTTAAACAAAGTTTCTGAATGCTCCCTTGCTCGCCTGAGCATTATAAAACTTGACGAAAGATAGGGACTTGACACTTCGGACATGTGACCATTTGGTCATTGGTGTCATCGCAAAACTCAAGGCAAAACACCAGATATTCTCACAACTGCGAAGTCATGCAGCAGGATCACTTACCCACAATGCTGGAGCAGCACCTTGAGTTCAGAACCTGCACCTACAGTCGTTCTGGATTGGAGACACTCGTAAATAGTGCACTGCCAATAGTCATTTCACACATGGCACTCCAATTTCGTGCAATCCGTGCGAAATAATAAACTGTCTCTACTCTGCTGCAATTTCACACACTGCCAAAGTTTCCTAAAAGCGTGCGTACATTGAAAGTACAGGAATAACTGCAGAATTAACGTTTTTAGTGGAGTATTCCCCTTGCTTTCAACCGTTCGTAGTACCAGCACAGCAAGGCTGTTTTGGTTAGTGTTACAAGGCCAGATCAGTCAATCATCCAGACCGTTGCCCCTGCAACTACTGAAAAGGCTGCTGCCCCTCTTCAGGAACCACACGTTTGTTTGGCCTCTCAACAGATACCCCTCCGTTGTGGTTGCACCTACGGTACGGCTATCTGTATCGCTGAGGCACGCAAGCCTCCCCACTAACGGCAAGGTCCATGGGTCAGACGTAATTTTTCCCGAGGGCATACAGCTTCACTGTATGGTTAATGATGATGGCGTTCTCTTGGGTAAAATATTGCGGAGGTAAAATAGTCCCCCATTCGGATCTCCGGGCGGGGACTACTCAAGAGAACGTCATTATCAGGAGAAAGAAAACTGGCGTTCTATGGATCGGAGCGTGGAATGTCGGATCCCTTAATCGGGCAGGTAGGTCAGAAAATTTAAAAAAGGAAAATGGATAGGTTAAAGTTAGATATAGTGGGAATTAGTGAAGTACGGTGGCAGGAGGAAAAAGAATTTTGGTCAGGCGAATACAGGGTTATAAATACAAAATCAAATAGGGCTAATGCAGGAGTAGGTTTAATAATGAATAATAAAATAGGAGTGCGGGTAAGCTACTACAAACAGCATAGTGAACGCATTATTGTGGCCAAGATAGACACGCAGCCCACGCCTACTACAGTAGTACAAGTTTATATGCCAACTACCTCTGCAGATGACGAACAAATTGAAGAAATGTATGATCAAATACAATAAATTATTCAAATAGTAAAGGGAGACGAAAATTTAATAGTCATAGGTGACTGGAATTCAGTAGTAGGAAAAGGGAGCGAAGGAAACGTAGCAGGTGAAAATGGATTGGGTGTAAGAAATGAAAGAGGAAGCCGACTGGTAGTACTTTGCACAGAGCACAACTTAATCACGCTAACACTTGGTTCGAGATTCTAAAAGAAGGTTGTATACATGGAAGAATCCCGGATATACTGACAGGTTTCAGATACATTATATAATGGTAAGACAGAGATTTAGGAACCCGGTTTTAAATTGTAAGACATTTCCACGGGCAGATGAGGACTCTGACCACAATCTATTGGTTATGAACTGTAGATTAAATCTGAAGAAACTGGAAAAAGGTTGGAATTTAAGGAGATGGGACCTGGATAATCTGACTAAACCAGAGGTTGTACAGAGTTTCAGGGAGAGCATAAGGGAACAATTGACAGGAATGGGGGAAAGAAATACAGTAGAAGAACAATGGGTAGCTCTGAGGGATGAAGTAGTGAAGGAAGCAGAGGATCAAGTAGGTAAAAAGACGAGGGCTAGTAGAAATCCTTGGGTAACAGAAGAAATATTGAATTTAATTGATAATAGGAGAAAATATAAAAATGCAGTAAATGAAGCAGGCAAAAAGGAATACAAACGTCTCAAAAATGAGATCGACAGGAAGTGCAAAATGGCTAAGCAGGGATGGCTAGAGGACAAATGTAAGGATGTAGAGGCTTATCTCACTAGGGGTAAGATAGATACTGCCTATAGGAAAATTAAAGAGACCTTTGGAGAAAAGAGAATCACTTGTACGAACATCAAGAGCTCAGATGGAAAGCCAGTTCTAAGCAAAGAAGGGAAAGCAGAAAGGTGGAAGGAGTATACAGAGGGTCTATACAAAGGCGTTGTATTTGAGAAGAATATTATGGAAATGGAAGAGGATGTAGATGAAGATGGAATGGGAGATATGATACTGCGTGAAGAGTTTGACAGAGCACTGAAAGACCTGAGTCGAAACAAGGCCCCGGGAGTAGACAACATTCCATTAGAACTACTGACAGCCTTGGGAGAGCCAGTCCTGACAAAACTCTATCATCTGGTGAGCAATACCCTCAGACTTCAAGAAGATTATAATAATTCCAATCCCAAAGAAAGCAGGTGTTGACAGATGTGAAAATTGACGAACCATCAGTTTAATAAGTCACGGCTGCAAAATACTAACGCGAATTCTTTACAGACGAATCGAAAAACTAGTAGAAGCCGACCTCGCGAAAGATCAGTCTGGACTCCGTAGAAATGTTGGAACACGTGAGGCAATACTGACCCTACGACTTATCTTGGAAGCTGGATTGAGGAAAGGCAAACCTACGTTTCTAGAATTTGTAGACTTAGAGAAAGCTTTTGACAATGTTGACTTGAATACTCTCTTCCAGATTCTGAAGGTGGCAGGGGTTAAATACGGGGAGCGAAAGGCTATTTACAATTTGTACAGAAACCAGATGGCAATTATAAGAGTTGAGGGGCATGAAAGGGAAGCAGTGGTTAGGAAGAGAGTGAGACACGGTTGTAGCCTCTCCCCGATGTTATTCAATCTGTCTATTGAGCAAGCAGTGAAGGAAACAATAGAAAAATTCGGAGTAGGTATTAAAATCCATGGAGAAGAATAAAAACCTTGAGGTTCGCCGATGACATTGTAATTCTGTCAGAGAAAGCAAAGGACTTGGAAGAGCAGTTGGACGGAATGGATAGCGTCTTGAAAGGAGGATGAAAGATGAACATCAACAAAAGCAAAACGAGGATAATGGAATGTATTCGAATTAAGTCGGGAGATGCTGAGGGTCTTAGATAAGGAAATGAGACACTTAAAGTAGTAAAGGAGTTTTGCTATTTGGGGAGAAAAATAACTGACGATGGTCGAAGTAGAGAGGATATAAAATGTAGACTGGCAAAGGCGATGAAAGCGTTTCTGATGAAGAGAAATTTGTTAACATCGAGTATAGATTTAAACGTCAGGAAGTCATTTCTGAAAGTATTTGTATGGAGTGTGGCCATGTATGGAAGTGAAACGTGGACGATAAATAGTTTAGACAAGAAGAGAATAGAAGGTTTCGAAATGTGGTGCTACTGAAGAATGCTGAAGATTAGATGGGTAGATCACATAACTAATGAGGAGGTACTGAATAGGATTGGGGAGAAGAGGAGTTTGTGGCACAACTTGACCAGAAGAAGTGATCGGTTGGTAGGACATGTTCTGAGGCATCAAGGAATCACCAATTTAGCATTGGAGGGCAGCGTGGAGGGCAAAAATCGTAGGGGGAGACCAAGAGATGAATACACTAAGTAGATTCAGAAGGATGTAGGTTGCAGTAGGTACTGGGAGATGAAGAATCTTGCACAGGACGGAGTAGCATGGAGAGATGCATCAAACCAGTCTCAGGATTGAAGACCACACCAAAAGCAACAGTGGAGTATTCATACATACAAACTACCTCTAAGGTTGCAACTTCCAGTTGAAACCGCGCCAGTGCAAGTATACTCCACCCCCACACAAAACACACATTCTCACACAGAATCACAATCACAGTCTCAGACAAGGGCAGACACACACACACACACACACACACACACACACACACTGTACGAATTCTTCCACAAAGTCATATCAGAGATACTAAGTTTTACAAATAAAAGACTGAATGCATAATAAATATCCCTGATAAAGTACCTCATCAGGTTCTGTCCATTGCAGGTCTTTTGTTTGTTATTAAAAGAAATAATTATAACCTGAAGCATTAGTTATGCACAGGAAGTATTTTATGACGTCAACAACATGTCGAGTCGTCGCTTCGTAGACCGGTCTGCGGATTCCCCTTCGACATAGTTGTTCCACGTTCTTTTGATTTCACGGGCGGTTTACCTAGAACATCTATATCCTCTCTGCTTTTCTGCGGAAATGACAAACCCATGCTATTTCCGGCCACGTCAGCTACTGAATCTTCGCCGCCAATAGCGACTCTGCGCCTTCAATATGTAGCTACACTGAAGCGCCAAAAAAACTGGTATAGGAATGCGTATTCAAATACAGAGATATGTAAGTAGAATACGGCGCTGTGGTCGATAACACCCACGTAAGACAACAAGTGTCGCGCAGCCGCCAGATCGGTTACTGCTGCCACAATGGCAGGTTATCAATATTTAAGTGAGATTGAACGTGGCATTAAGGTCGGGGCATGAGCGTTGGGACACATTATCTCCGAGGTAGCGATGAAGTGGGGATTTTCCCGTAGGACCATTTCACAAGTGTACCGTCAACATTAGAAAACATCAAATCACCGACATCGCTGCGACCGGAAACAGGTCCACCTTGAATGGAACCTACGACGACTGGAGAGAATCCTTCAACTTGACAGAAGTGCAACCCCTCCACTAATTGCTGCAGAATTCAATTCTGCGCCATCAACAGGTGTCAGCGTGCGAACCATTCAACGAAACGTCATCGATATGGGCTTCCGGTGCCAAAGGACTGCACGGCACAAAACTTTACGCCTCTCCTGTGCGCGTCAACACCTACGTTGGACTGTTGATGACTGGAAACATGTTGTTGGGTGGTCGAATGAGTCTCTTTTCAAATTGTATCGAGCGGATGGATGTGTACGGGTATGGAGACAACCTCATGAATCCATGGACCCTGCATGAGAGCAGGGGACTGTTCAAGCTGGCTCATATATGCCCCTGATAGGTGTAGATACGATTCTCACAGGTAACACGTAAATAGTCATCCTGTCTGATCACCTGCATCCATTCACGTCCAATGTGCATTCTGACGGACTTGGGCAATTCCAGCAGGACAATGGGACACTCCACAAGGCCAGAATTGCTACAGAGTGGCTCGAGTAACACTTCTGAGTTTAAACACTTTCGCTGGCCATAAAACCCTCAGACATGAACATATCAGGGATGCCTTGCAACGTGCTGTTCAGAAGAGGTCTCCACCCCTCGTATTCTTTCGGATTTTTGGACAACTTTGCAGGATTCGTGGTGTCAACTCCCTCCAGCAATACCTCAGACATTAGTCTAGTGACCAGCGGTCTTGTAATTCTGATACCGTGTCCGCTGGTCACTAAGGTTCCAAGTGTGTCGCCATCTGTTGATAACCCGTGCAGCAACCGAAATGTGTGTGGCTTGTCATACACAACTCCTCAGCTGTCAAAACACTAGAGTCTATTTCGAAAACATAGAAAATCAATTGTTATAGTCAGATATTTAAAGAACTCTGGAAGACATTAGGTGAAGTAAAGCACAAGGGACTGATAACATTCCATCGGAGTTTCTAAAACCATTGGGGAAATTGGCAATTAAACGGCTGTTCAAGATGGTGTATAGAATCTATGGGACTAGTGACATGCCATCAGACTTTCGGAAAAATATCATCAAGACAGTTTCAAAGATAGTAAGGAGTGATAAGTGCAAAAAATGTCGCACAGTCAGCTTAACATTTCAGGCATTCAAGCTGCGCACATTAATAATGTGCAGAATAATGGAAAAGAAAACTGAGGATGACGATTAGTCTGGCTTTAACAACAGTAAAGGCATCAGAGAGGCATTTTTAACGTTGTGCTAGATAATGAAAGCCAAACTGAAGAAAAATCAACATACTCTCCCAGGATTTTTCTATCTAGAGAAAGCTTGTGACAGTGTGAAGTGGCGCAAGGTATTCGACAGTTTGAGAAAAGTAGGAGTGAGGTACAGCGGCACACGTGTGATATACAGTATGTACAAGAACAAAGAGGGAAAAATAAGAGTGGAAGACCAAGGACGAAGTAGTCGAATTAAAAAGGGTGTAACACAGGGATGGAGTCTTTTACTCCTTCTGTTCAATCTATACATCGAAGAAAAAATGACAGAAATAAAATAAACGTTCAAGGGTGGAATTAAAATTAGGAAGGAAGGATATCAATGACAATATTCGCTGATGACATTGGTATCCTGAGAGAAAGTGGAGACGAGTTACAGCATCTGTTGACTCTACTGAACAGTCTGAAGATCACGGATTATGGATTGAAAGTAAATGGAAAAAGACAAAACTAATACGAAGTGATAATAGCGAGAAACGTTAACATAAAAATTAGTGATCACGAGGTAGACGGATCTAAGCGATTCTGCTACCTGGGAAACAAAATAACCCTTAATGGATGAAGTAAAGATGATATAAGAAGCAGACCAGCACGGGCAAATAAAAGTCTTCTGGTATCAAGAATAGACCATAATCTAAGGAAGAAATTTCTGAGGAAGTGCACTTTCAACACAGCATTATATGGTAGTGAATCGTGGACATTGGGGAAACCGGAACAGAAGAGCACCATAGCCTTTGAGGTTAGGTGCTATAGAAAGATTTTGAAAATTAGCTGGACTAACAAAATAAAGAATGAAGACGTTCTTTGCAGAATCGGCTGAGGAAGGAACGTCAGGAAAACACTGACAAGAAGTGACAGGATGATAGGACATGTGCTAAGCCATCAAGGAATAAGTAAAGGAAACTATAAAGGCCAAACTGAAGGGGAAGACTGACATTGCAACAAATAATTGAGGATATCGGTTGCTAGAGATACTCCGAAATGAAGAGTTAGGCGCATGAGAGGAATTCGTGGTGGGCCACATCAATCAATCAAACCAGTCAAAAGAAGTTGGTTTAAAAATGAGGGTTGCACTTCCTGGGAAGCGACATCTCGGTGCTCCCATTTGTTAGTTTATAAACGTAGTGAATGGTATCACAAGTAGCACTAAACACTGCGTTATATGCACAAAGTGATATTCATACATTTTACCTTATAAAGAGTTTAACAAATCTTATCTAACATACTCTGTATCCGGGACTTTTCTAGATCTATCTCTTCTGATTTTTGCACAGCGGGTGAGTTTCAACTAGCTGAAATTTATAGCAGAGCTCAATTATACTTTATCTCTCATTCCCACCAAACAGCCAGTTCTTTCCATTACTTGATTTTCTAATGCTTTCCATACTACCATGCTCCAATCGCCTGAGATAATTCGATTTTCATCTTCCTTCACAGAACGAATTATCCGTACAGTATCCCCATATGCTGTCTCTTTATCTTCTACTTGTTATGTTTACATATATGCTGAAACTATTGTTTTCGATGTTCGTTTGCTGTTGATTCTGATGAGGGCAATTCTCTCACTGAGCTAATGACAGTAATTCACTCTCAGTCCTACTTTCTTATTCATATCAATCCTACTCCCATTATAAAATTTTTTGGCGTTGATCTTATTAGCCGACATTCATCTTACCAGAAATCCTTACTTTCCTTCCATTTCACTTCAGTGACCCTCACTTTTGGTTGTTTGTTCTTAAGTTCACCATCCCCTTGGCAACCCATTCTCTGGGATTCGAATCGCGGGCCAGTCCGGGATCTTTTGCCAGGAGAGAGATCTTTGTGACTCTTTCAAAATTACAGGCCACGTGCCCTGCGATAGATCCCGTGTGTCTTTAATGCAGTTGTTTCCAACGCCTTCTTCATCCTTACGCCGTATACCATACTTGATTGACCTGCCTTTTAGAGGGAGCCCCCCACGCCAAGCGCAAGAGATTGCGATGATACCATGTCGGTTCCTCCACTCTCTGTGACAAGGCCTATGGCAGGACGACGACGAATCATTATGACCGAACTCTTCGGGCCCCACTGCGACGTGTATTCAAAATATAATCTGTGACTGGGGTGGTATCCTGGACCTAGAAGATTTGACAAAGAATGCAAATCGAACGTTTGCCAAAATATTTTAATGATCAGCTGAGAAAGCTAGACCTTTAGATCTGTAGTGTGACAGAGATCCATTTTGCTCAGAAACCACCTCATAATTTAATCCCTGGGCATACCCTTTGTGATGTATTAACTATCGATCAACATGAGAATGGAAATCCATTTCTTCATAGACGTTGTCCACAATTATACAGGGGGTCCATTGATCGTGACCGGGCCAAATATCTTACGAAATAAGCGCCAGACGAAAACACTACAAAGAACGAAACTTGTCTAGCTTGAAGGAGGAAACCAGATGGCGCTATGGTTGACCCGCTATATGGCGCTGCCGTAGGTGAAACGGATATGAACTGCGTTTTTTTTAAAATAGGAAACCCCATTTTTTATTACGTATTCGTGTAGTACGTGAGGAAATATGAATGTTTTAGTTGGACCACTTTTCTCGCTTTGTGATAGATGACGCTGTAATAGTCACAAACATGTGTCTCACAATTTTAGACGAACAGTTGGTAACAGGTAGGTTTTTTAAATTAAAATACAGAATGTACGTACGTTTGAATATTTTATTTCGGTTGTTCCAATGTGATGCATGTACCTTTGTGAACTTATCATTTCTGAGAACGCATGCTGTTACAGCGTCATTACCTGTAAATACCACATTAATGCAATAACTGCCAAACTAATGTACGTCAACCTCAATGTATTTGGAAATACGTGTAACGACATTCCTCTCAACAGCGAATAGTTGGTCTTCCGTAATGTTCGCACATGCATTGACAATGCGCTGACGCATGTTGTCAGGCGTTGTCGGTGGATCACGATAGCAAATATCCTTCAACCTTGCCCACAGAAAGAAATCCGGGGACGTCAGATCCGGTGAACGTGCTTCGACGACCAATCCACCTGTCATGAAATATGCTATTCAATACCGCTTAAACCGCATGCGTGCTATGTGCCGGACATCCATCATGTAGGAAGTACATTGCCATTCTGTCATGCAGTGAAACATCTTGTAGTAACATCGGTACAACATTACGTAGGAAATCAGCACACATTGCACCATTTAGATTGCCATCGATAAAATGGGGGCCACTTATCATTCCTCGCACAATGCCGCACCATACATTAATCCGCCAAGGTCGCTGATGTTCCACTTGTCGCAGCCATCGTGGATTTTCCGTTGCACAATAGTGCATATTATGCAGGTTTTCGTTACCGCTGTTGGTGAATGACGTTTCTTCGCTAAATACAACGCGTGCAAAAAATCTGTCATCGCCCCGTAATTTCTCTTGTGCCCAGTGGCAGAACTGTACACGGCGTTCAAAGTCGTCGCCATGCAATTCCTGGTGCATGGAATATAGTACGGGTGCAATCGATGTTGATGTAGCATTCTCAACACCGACGTTTTTGAGATTCCCGGACCTCGCGCAATTTGTCTGCTACTGATCTGCGGATTAGCCGCGACAGCAGCTAAAACACCTACTTGGGCATCATCATTTGTTGCAGGTCGTGGTTGACGTTTCACATGTGGCTGAACACTTCCTGTTCCCTTAAATAACGTAACTATCCGCTAAAAGGTCTGGACACTTGGATGATGTCGTCCAGGATACCGAGCAGCATACATAGCACACGCCCGTTGGGCATTTTGATCACAATAGCCATATATCAACACGATATCGACCTTTTCCGCAATTGGTAAACAGTCCATTTTAACACGGGTAATGTATCACGAAACGAATAGCGTCCGCATTGGCGGAATGTTACGTGATACCACGTAGTTATAAGTTTGTGACTATTAAAGCGCCATCTATCACAGAGCGACAAAAGTATTGCAACTAAAACATTCATTTTTTTTCGTACTACACGAATATGTAATTAAAAATGGGGGTTATAACGATATGTTTACGTAATGTGTATACATAAACATACAGTTATAAATGTCCCCTTTCGTAGTCGCTAATTATAACAATATGTTTACTTTTGTGCTGTAACATATAGCTATAATCAGCGGTGGAAACATATTTGCGAACGCCGACCGTGTGCGGCTGTTTCTTGTTTGATCGTCTGATCAGTCGGAAGTTGCATTGCAGAGGAGAGTAAGTGCCTATTCAAAATATAATTATTTTTGGATAGCTCAACATGAATTTTTTAAGGGACCGTAGTTTATCATGCATTTACCAGTGGAATATGGCGCGGAGAAAATATTTCGCCGCGTACAACTTCCGTCCGATTTCGACGAAAGAATTCGTGACTGTGAACTCTCTATTTGGCAGAAAAATAAAGAAAATTAAATAACTTCATGAAGGAGTGAGACATAGATTCTATACTAAATAAATAGTCCATACACCAGTTCCATTTTTTCTCTGAATTTATGGCAATTAATAGACGAACTTACACTGCAATGAAGGATTTAACATGGATGCCGTTTTGACTGGCACTTCTCGTAATAAAGTCAATTCCTTTGACGTTTTCACATACACGTCGCACAATAAATGTACTGCTAGGCACACTAAAACAATATTATTTTTAACGATAATAATACGGCGGCAAGACATGCGCGTCCGACACAAGTTACAAGAGACAAGAGAAGAATGAGTAACTGTTCATCGAGAATATCTCGTACGTAAAAAAAAAATGTGTAAAAGTGTTCTTTTTCTGTCCGTTTTTCGCGCCACGGATTTCAAAGTCAATAACTCACTGCATCTCTGACGGCGCATCGACAATAACTAAGTTACGTCACAGGTCGTTCACCTTTTACATTCTCGCAACATTATTTGCTAACTGCAGCTGTTGCCGAGCGACTGCTCGATTAGTGAATGATTTAAAATGATAAGGCAATCACATAATGTTACAGGGTTCCTATTTTTAAAAAAACGCAGGTGATATCCGTTTGACCTATGGCTGCGCCATCTAGCGGGCCAACCATAGCGCCATCTGGTTTACCCCTTCAAGCTAGACGAGTTTCGTTCTTTGTAGTTTTTTTCGTTTGTTTTGCTTATTTCGTGAGATATTTGGCCCGGTCACTATCAGTGAACCACCCTGTAGATACCAAGCTCACACATGTATATACTGGGGTGAGATGTCATGGGACAGCGACATGGAAATATGCGTATAGTGCTGGAATCGTGCACACGAGGTATAAGAGGGAACTGCATTGACGAAGCTGTAATTTGTTCTCAAGTGATTCATACGAAAAGATTTCTGACGTGATTTCCCATGACGGAAATTAACAGACTTTGAAAGTGGACTAACGTTGGAGCAAGGCGCATATGAAGTTCCATTTCGGAAATAGTTAGGGAATTTAATATTCCGAGATTCACAGTGTTAGGAATTACCTTTTCCCAAGGACAACGTACGGGCCAGTAGCCTCCACTTAACGAGACAGAGCAGCGGTATTTGCGTAGAGATGTGGCAGCAGTCAGACAAGCAGCACTGCTTGAAATAACCGTATAAATCAATGTTGGACGAACGTATACGTTAGGACAGTGTGACGAAATATGGCGTTAAATGGCTATGGCAACAGACGACTGACGTGATTGCCTTTGCTAACAGCAGTCCGATCCTGTGATCGTGACATGACGGCTGGACCCTAGACGACTGGAAAATCGTCGCCTGGTTAGATTAGTCCCGACATTAGTAGGTAGGAGTTAATAACAGGGTTCGAGTGTGGCGCAGATCCCATGAAGGCATAAACCCAGGTCGTACACAAGGCACTGTGCAAGCCTGTGGTGGATCAGTAGTGAGATGGGCTGTGTGCACGTGGAATAGACTGTGTCCTCTGGTCCAGCTGAACCAACTGGAAGTATGCTCGGCTACTGGGAGACCATTCGGAGACATTGATGGACTTCAAGTTCGCAAACAACGGTAGAATCGTTTTGGAGGATAATGCACCAAGTCAACAGGTCAGGATTATTCTTGAATAGTTTGAAGAACAGCCTGGACAATCCGAGACAATGATTTGGCCATTCAGATGGCGCGGCATAAATCCCACTGACCATCTACGGGACATAATGGAGAGGTCAGTTCGTGCACAAAACCCCACAGCGGCAAATCTTTCGCAGCTGCGGACGGCCTCCTCAACAGAATAGAGAAGGTCGTTGACTCGAAGCTAATTCCACACCCAGCAGGTTTTAGACCTGGAGAGTCCTGTACAAGCCAAATTCTGGCATTGACGGAACATATCGAGGATGGTTTGAGAATAAACAAATCACCGGGCTGGCACTAGTCGACCTATGTTCCGCCTACGATACAGTAGATCACCGGACACTACTGCATAAAACCTACGACACCCTTAAAGACTACCACCTAGTCACGATAATCGAAGCCCTGCTCCAAAATTGACAGTTCTTCGTAATGCTTGAGGGGGGGAAAAGAGTCGATGGCGGAATCAGAAAAATGGGCTCGCCCAAGGGAGCGTGTTGGTGCCAATCCTATTCAACATATATACAAATGACCAAACAACGCCAGGCAAAACCAAAACTTTTGTGTATGCAGACGACCTGGCAATAACAGTTTAAGGCAACAGGTTTGAAGCCATCGAGGATAAACTAGAAACCGCCCTTTCTACAAAACCTACTACAAAAAGAATTCTCTAAAACACAGTCCCTCCAAAACTCAAGTGAGTGCATTCCATCTGAACTCGTGGCAGGTAAAGTACAGGCTCAATGTCACCTGGGGTGGGACATTACTAGAACACACAGATATTCCCACCTACCTTGGCGTCGTGCTGGACAGAACAATGACATACAAATATCATTGCGAAAAAAACACACAAGAAAGTAGAAGCACGAAATCCCCTAATAAGAAAGTTGTCCAATAGCAAATGGGGTGCCAAACCTACCGTCGTCAGAACTTCAGCCCAAGCTTTGTGCTTCTTAACTGCCGAATATGCCTGCCCGGTATGGTGCAGATCCGCCCACGCAAACAAGGTAGATATTAGCTTGAATGAAACATGCAGGATAGAGACAGGTTGCATGAAACCAACCCCCATAGAAAATCTTCACAGGGGCGCAGGTTTCACAAACCCTGACTCACCTAGGAAAGCCCATGAACATACCGAGAAGCTAAAATAAACCTTTGATGCCCGTCACTCAATATTTGGCCTAGAATGTGGCCCCAAAAGACTCAAATCCAGACGCCGTTTCCTAAGTTGCGCCTTAGATGAGCCCCCCATCTACTACCCACTAAGAGAAGACCCACCAAACGGCGTTTCTGCTGATTGGAAGACCTGGAGAATGCTTAACCGCATCAGAACTGCGGTGGCTCCTGTGAAATATAATCTGATCAAATCGGGTTTGTTGGACGAAAATGACGACAAATGCGACTGCAGCAGTCGACAGGACATGGAACATCTTCTACAATGCCCAGCCTGCCCGCACAGATGCACCCTCGACGATCTATGGCTGGCTAAAGAAGAAGCATTGGACATTGTCCGGTATTTGTAGTTTCCGGACACGAAAAAGTAAAAGTAAAGTAAGGCTATAGAGGCAGAATGGGTCGATATTTCTATAGGGGACTTCTGAAGTCTTGTTGATTTCAGGCACCTCGAGTTGCTGCTTTACGCCGGGAAAAATGAGGTCGGACACGATTTTAGGGGATATCCCATGACCTTTTTCACCGCTGTCTACTGTTGTTTCTTTGATTTTGTATCAAACATTCGTAGCAGAGACACTAATTATTACTGCATCAACATGCAAATCTCTGTCAGAAAAGGACTTCATACCACTTCTGACGTCGCAGTTCCACATTCCTACCTCTTTTGTGGTCATACGTTGGAATTTAGTTTTCGCAGCAAAGTGCACAGCTCGCTGTATAATGAGTTGAGCTACGTAATCCCTGTGTACAGTCTCTCCTACACAATACCGCAAACACTCTGCCGCTTGCTATGCGTTGAAGTGGAAGCAAATTACGAGATAAATCACAGCTTCACACTTCCTGTGTGTTCATCTAATTAAACGCAGTTATGTGAAGTTTATTCGCTTTAATACGCAACTCAAATAATTTTGTTTCATTAGGCCAGCCAGCTGCGTGCATATTAATGAAACGCCAGACTGTGTACTTACGATATGAATGCGGCCTTTAATTCAGTTAATAAATAGCGGAAAATAATTCGACATTATCTCGGACGACTGGTCGTTACGCCGCTACACCAGTGTGTGGTACTGCAGAATCTCTTACATCATAATATTTAAGTGCAAGCGCGTAATGTGTATCGTTGTGACGCAGGTTTTGGTATGGAAAGTAAGTTATGGTACAGGATTGCAATGATGGGTTCCAGTAGCTCTGATTTCTACTTCGTCGTCACTAAATAAAACTCATATGACATATATACGCAGTGTCCGTTGTTTCAGACCTGTCCTAACGAACAGACACCACTTTGATACTGCAGCCACAATGAATAAGACAAAAAGGAATTAAGAACATTATCTGCCAGGGGGCACTGATTTATATCAATTGGACAAATTGAAAATTGCTGCTGGCCCGGGACTGGCACCCGGGCTACTGCATACTAAGCAGAGACGCTGACCACCGCGTCATCTGGACAGAGGGATCACCACGGTCACAGCGACTGCCCTCACACACCTCCCGTCAGTCCCGAATTCCCAACCTACACCACGCACTACTCATGTTCATTAGTCTCATTACTCGCGGCATCTCGTTCATTCTCATAAGAGGTCAAGCTTGGTGTTCCTCTGCACTGAATGTATCGTTGGCCAACTTTACCTTAATTATATACACTCCTGGAAATGGAAAAAAGAACACATTGACACCGGTGTGTCAGACCCACCATACTTGCTCCGGACACTGCGAGAGGGCTGTACAAGTAATGATCACACGCACGGCACAGCGGACACACCAGGAACCGCGGTGTTGGCCGTCGAATGGCGCTAGCTGCGCAGCATTTGTGCACCGCCGCCGTCAGTGTCAGCCAGTTTGCCGTGGCATACGGAGCTCCATCGCAGTCTTTAACACTGGTAGCATGCCGCGACAGCGTGGACGTGAACCGTATGTGCAGTTGACGGACTTTGAGCGAGGGCGTATAGTGGGCATGCGGGAGGCCGGGTGGACGTACCGCCGAATTGCTCAACACGTGGGGCGTGAGGTCTCCACAGTACATCGATGTTGTCGCCAGTGGTCGGCGGAAGGTGCACGTGCCCGTCGACCTGGGACCGGACCGCAGCGACGCACGGATGCACGCCAAGACCGTAGGATCCTACGCAGTGCCGTAGGGGACCGCACCGCCACTTCCCAGCAAATTAGGGACACTGTTGCTCCTGGGGTATCGGCGAGGACCATTCGCAACCGTCTCCATGAAGGCCGCCCCAACATCGTGCAGCCCGCCTCCAGTGGTGTCGCGACAGGCGTGAATGGAGGGACGAATGGAGACGTGTCGTCTTCAGCGATGAGAGTCGCTTCTGCCTTGGTGTCAATGATGGTCGTATGCGTGTTTGGCGCCGTGCAGGTGAGCGCCACAATCAGGACTGCATACGACCGAGGCACACAGGGCCAACACCCGGCATCATGGTGTGGGGAGCGATCTCCTACACTGGCCGTACACCACTGGTGATCGTCGAGGGGACACTGAATAGTGCACGGTACATCCAAACCGTCATCGAACCCATCGTTCTACCATTCCTAGACCGGCAAGGGAACTTGCTGTTCCAACAGGACAATGCACGTCCGCATGTATCCCGTGCCACCCTACGTGCTCTAGAAGGTGTAAGTCAACTACCCTGGCCAGCAAGATCTCCGGATCTGTCCCCCATTGAGCATGTTTGGGACTGGATGAAGCGTCGTCTCACGCGGTCTGCACGTCCAGCCCGAACGCTGGTCCAACTGAGGCGCCAGGTGGAAATGGCATGGCAAGCCGTTCCACAGGACTACATCCAGCATCTCTACGATCGTCTCCATGGGAGAATAGCAGCCTGCATCGCTGCGAAAGGTGGATATACACTGTACTAGTGCTGACATTGTGCATGCTCTATTGCCTGTGTCTATGTGCCTGTGGTTCTGTCAGTGTGATCATGTGATGTATCTGACCCCAGGAATGTGTCAATAAAGTTTCCCCTTCCTGGGACAATGAATTCACGGTGTTCTTATTTCAATTTCCAGGAGTGTATAAGTGGTTGAGTCAATGATACGTTCAGTGATGATGCACACCATACTTGAACTCCTACTGCAACCTGCGAGATGCTGCTTCTAATGAGGCCAATGATTAGGGGCACTACATCAGTAGTGTGTGGTATAATTTGAAAGTTTGGGTATGGCGGGAGTCGTGCTAGGGTAATCCGAGCGGCTGTCGTGATCATTGCTTCTGGATGGTGTAGTGGTCAGCACATCTGCGCAGGGTCCATAGTTCGATTTCCGGTCTGGTACAGATTTTCAGTTTGAACCGTTGATATAAATCAACGCCCACTGGCAAGTGTGTTTAATCCTTTTACGTCTTTAAACACATGTGATGTTTCAGTGTCCGGAAAAAATGGTCAGTGACAGAGAGCGAGAGATGTAGCTTCAAATGAAGTGTCGGGAAATTTGAGATATAGGTAGAATGGTTCAAAATGGCTCTGAGCACTATGGGACTTAACATCTATGGTCATCAGTCCCCTTGAACTTAGAACTACTTAAACCTGACTAACCTAAGGATATCACACGCATCCATGCCCGAGGCAGGATTCGAACCTGCGACTGTAGCGGTCACGCGGTTCCAGACTGAAGCGCCTAGAGCCGCACGGCCACACCGGCCGGCTATAGGTAGAAATGGTTCAAATGGCTCTGAGCACTATGGGACTCAACTGCTGAGGTCATTAGTCCCCTAGAACTTAGAACTAGTTAAACCTAACTAACCTAAGGACATCACAAACATCCATGCCCGAGGCAGGATTCGAACCTGCGACCGTAGCGGTCTTGCGGTTCCAGACTGCAGCGCCTTTAACCGCACGGCCACTTCGGCCGGCTATAGGTAGAAATCTTCTCAGCATAATGAAGACATGGAACTTTCGAATGACACTGTGAACAATCAATGAACAGGCTATTATTAGCCAGCCATGCGTGACGAACTGTAGGGAATTAAACGCGATTCTGGTTATCAAAATACCGTAACACAATCCGCCTATGTTCTGAGAGATTCGGTATTGCTTCTAATTCTACAGAGCAAAATAATTTTGTCTTTCTCTCTTTCAATAGTAATGTCACTCAATTAATACTACTCAACTTGATGAGAGTAGAAAATCCAATAATGAATGGTTTAGAAAATCCGATAACGAAAGTAGAGAAATTAAAAGTGATTTTAAAAAATTAGCTGCCTTTTTATGAAAGGAATACAGTGAATATTGAACGTTCCTTCGACATCATGGGCATTACTGGTGAAAGACATATTCAGACTGGACAATAATAGGAGAAAAACTCCGCTACAGCGTCTTTTAATGACGTATGTGACATACACTGAGCATACAACACTTTATGAACACCTGCGTGTCCACATTTGGAACGCAGTACATCAGTGTATGCGACAAATCGTGTTAGGTTTTCTGAAGTGTTTACATCAGAAACGTACGCAGTCACGCAGTTATCGTAAATAACGGGCAGCTGGTTTGTGGGCGTCAACTGCAGTAGCTGTAGCGATGTGTCTCACTTCCATGAGTCACGTTTCGCATTTCAGCGAGTAATTTTTACTAAGACGAGATTTAGGTTAGTGTAACTAGGCGACTGTGTGCTCCGCTTTGAGCTATAATAATGGTATGTGATATTCTCTTTTATGTTATTATATGACAAATTCATTTTTGTTACATTAATCATCTATTCAGACATGATATTACTTTGTCAAATGAATTATGCATGTAAGTTTATCAGTGAAGAGCGGAAAATACGTGAAGTACGGTTCAGAAAATGTCATTTCACAAGCTGTATATAATCGCCGTATTAAAAATAATTGCATAATTCAGCATTTTAGTTGGATTGGAACCAGCTGGAAAAAGAAAAGTGCAAATACATTAGGAAGATTATTTTCTGTTGTATAAGAAAATACCCTAACCCTGGGTGAAGGTTAGCCGGTGAAGCTAATCAAATGGTTCAAATGGCTCTGAGCACCATGGGACTCAACTGCTGTGGTCATCAGTCCCCTAGAACTTAGAACAACTTAAACCTAAGTAACCTAAGGACATCACACACATCCATGCCCGAGGCAGGAGTCGAACCTGCGACCGTAGCAGTCGCACGGTTCGTGACTGCGCGCCTAGAACCGCGAGACCACCGCGGCCGGCGAAGCTAATCCTTCTCCACCTCGATGTCATAGGTTTTTCTGTAACTGGGGCGATTGCTGGCTGTAGTTGTAGATCCCCAAGCCCCGAGAAGAAAACTGCTCACCAGTTACGTCTAGATGCGCATGTGTGTTGTGCGGCTTCATTTAGTTTGGAAATGTGTTGTAAGTTCCTATGGGACCAAACTGCTGACGTCATTGGCCCCTAGCCTTACACGGTACTTAATCTAATTTAAACTAACTTACACTAAGGGCACTTACACTAAGGGCAACACAAACACGCATGCCCGAGCGAGGACTCGAACCTCCGACGGGGGGCCGGCCGCGGTGGCCGTGCGGTTCTAGGCGCTGCAGTCCGGAACAGTGGGACTGATACTGTCGCAGGTTCGAATCCTGCCTCGGACATGGATGTGTGTGACGTCCTTAGGTTAGTTAGGTTTAAGTAGTTCTAAGTTCTAGGGGACTGATGACCTCAGATGTTAAGTCCCATAGTGCTCAGAGCCATTTGAAGCATTTGAAACAATCCGACGCTGGGAGCCGCGCGGACCGTGGCAATTCACCCTAGACCGCGAGTCTACCCCGCGCGGCTGCTTCATTTAGTGTCTTGTTGTCTTGTGACACCCTTATAAATTTGGAATTCTCAATCATTTCCGAGCTACTCTGTCACTCTAGCTTGTAAACACACTTTCTTTCTGTTTTTGTACATCACTCCTGGACAACTGCCTTACAAAACTTCGTTCCAGATAGTAGTTGATGCTCGACTTGTGGATGCAAGAGTGGCTTTAATATTGATTGATGTAATTTATCCGGACGACATGTTGCATCCTGTAGAGTCGCTTAGTATTGTGAAAGAAAAATGCATTATTGTTTAGATACTTTGTTATCTTCTTTTGCTGGATTTTTACAGCTTTCTAGATGTATGTTAAAAAAAGGGCATCCTAATTTACTCTTGCATAAATGTCATATATTCTGTTAAATGAAAATTCCTTCCATACAATATTTCATTATAGTATTTACTAGTTGTGTGCCAAATTAAAGTACTCTGACATGAGTCTCTTGTAAGGAAAAGGTACATAAAGTTTCCAAAATGTAAGTTATGGCAAACCCAAATCAAAGATTTGACAGTGTTTGTATAAGGGTGTACCCTCCGTGGGTCTTCTAGTGCAAACCATATTCATAACTCCTCTTCATCCTCATGCAGTCTTTTGTTTGTTTGTCTTCTATGGCGAATTTTATTTCGAAACTGAGTACCGATAATGTGAGCTGCAGCAATTATCATGCTATTGATTTCCTTCAATATGTTCAGTGTGAAAACTACTGGATCATATCCTATCTTCTGTAGAGTTCATATCTGTATGATTATTAGAGAGACTTTAGTGGATCAAGGCATGCTGCAGATTGTAATGACAGATCCATCCACAAATATCCTAAACTTTACTCCTTTGCAACCACTTGTAAATAAAGAGCATAAACCAAAGATTGCAAAATCAGTGGCGGTGATGTTAATACACAGCCATCTTGACGCGCTGCACAAACGTTCCCTGCATGGTGATTGTATGAAACTACGAGGGCAGTTCAATAAGTAATGCAACACATTTTTTTCTGAAACAGGGATTGTTTTATTCAGCAATGAAATACACCAGGTTATTCCCCAATCTTTTAGCTACACAACACTATTTTTCAACGTAATCTCCATTCAATGCTACGGCCTTACGCCACCTTGAAATGAGGGCCGGTATGCCTGCACGGTACCATTCCACTGGTCGATGTCGGAGCCAACGTCGTACTGCATCAATAACTTCTTCATCATCCGCGTAGTGCGTCCCACGGATTGCGTCCTTCATTGGGCCAAACATATGGAAATCCGACGGTGCGAGATCGGGGCTGTAGGGTGCATGAGGAAGAACAGTCCACTGAAGTTTTGTGAGCTCCTCTCGGGTGCGAACACTTGTGTGAGGTCTTGCGTTGTCATGAAGAAGGAGAAGTTCGTTCAGATTTTTGTGCCTACGAACACGCTGAAGTCGTTTCTTCAATTTCTGAAGAGTAGCACAATACACTTCAGAGTTGATCGTTTGACCATGGGGAAGGACATCGAACAGAATAACCCCTTCAGCGTCCCAGAAGACTGTAACCATGACTTTACCGGCTGATGGTATGGCTTTAAACTTTTTCTTGGTAGGGGAGTGGGTGTGGCGCCACTCCATTGATTGCCGTTTTGTTTCAGGTTCGAAGTGATGAACCCATGTTTCATCGCCTGTAACAATCTTTGACAAGAAATTGTCACCCTCAGCCACATGACGAGCAAGCAATTCCGCACAGATGGTTCTCCTATGCTCTTTATGGTGTTCGGTTAGACAACGAGGGACCCAGCGGGAACAAACCTTTGAATATCCCAACTGGTGAACAATTGTGACAGCACTACCAACAGAGATGTCAAGTTGAGCACTGAGTTGTTTGATGGTGATCCGTCGATCATCTCGAACGAGTGTGTTCGCACGCTCTGCCATTGCAGGAGTCACAGCTGTGCACGGCCGGCCCGCACGCGGGAGATCAGACAGTCTTGCTTGACCTTGCGGCGATGATGACACACGCTTTGCCCAACGACTCACCGTGCTTTTGTCCACTGCCAGATCACCGTAGACATTCTGCAAGCGCCTATGAATATCTGAGATGACCTGGTTTTCCGCCAAAAGGAACTCGATCACTGCCCGTGGTTTGCAACGCACATCCGTTACAGACGCCATTTTACCAGCTCCGTACAGCGCTGCCACCTGTCGGAAGTCAATGAAACTATACGAGACGAAGCGGGAATGTGTGAAAATATTCCACAAGAAATTTCCGGTTTTTTCAACCAAAATTGGCCGAGAAAAAAAATGTGTTGCATTAATTATTGAACTGCCCTCGTAAAAATGGACGCCGCAGGAATAACCATGAGTAATTACAGAGCAGGAGCAAGCTTTTGCGAGTTGTTATTTCTATGACACCTAGAGTGGCCTGGGAACATAATATTCAGGAATTGATATTACCGTATCGTGTAGTGAATGAAAAATCAATAAATATTGGTTCACAATTTTGGTCACTTTGCGATAGCAACGGTGAAGTCACTGATGACAGTGCCACTAAAGCAGAGTTATTAAACACGGTTTTCCGAAACTACCTCTGTTTTGGTTGGCAGGAGAGCCAACTCCGTGTTACAAGAGGAGGCGTAAAGGCACGCGTTTTAGCTCACGCAGGCTCGCGTGAGGTCTGGAAGAGGACAAGGAAATTAGAATTTAGAAATACGGACGTAGCTGGTGGAATACTTAACTTTAATCCATTAATGAAGAACATCGGTCTTGGCGGTACATGAATAAATATCAATAGTAACTGATAATGGCGCCTTGCTAGGTCGTAGAAAATGACGTAGCTGAAGGCTACGCTAAACTATCGTTTCGGCAAATGAGAGCGTATTTCGTCAGTGAACCATCGCTAACAAAGTCGGTTGTACAACTGGGGCGAGTGCTAGGAAGTCTCTCTAGACCTTCCATGTGGCGGTGCTCGGTCTGCAATCACTGATAGTGGCGACACGCATGTCCGACTTATACTAACGGACCGCGGCCGATTTAAAGGCTACCACCTAGCAAGTGTGGTGTCTGGCGGTGACACCACACCTTCACCAAAGAAGACGAGGTAAATATTCCTGAATTCCAATCAAGAACAACTGCCAAGAAGACAAACATAGAAGTAGATATCCTCGGTGTAACAAAGCAGCTTAAATCACTTAATAAAGGCAAGGCCTCCAGTCCAGATTGTATACCAGTCAGGTTCCTCTCAGAGTATGCTGAGAAAACAGCTCCATATGTAGCAGTTATATACAACCACTCGCTCACAGAAAGATACGTACCTAAAGACTGGAAAATTGCTCAATTCACACCAATACCCAAAAAGGGAAGCAGGAGTAATCCGCTGAATTACAGGCTTATACCACTAACGTCGATTTGCAGTAGGGCTTTAGAAGATATACCGTATTCGAACATTATGAAGTACCTCGAAGAAAACGATTTATTGACCTATATTCAGCACGGATTCAGGAAATATCGTTGTTGTGAAACACAACTAGCTCTTTATACTCATGAAGTAATAAGTGCTATCGTCAGGGGATGTGAAATTGATTCCATAATTTTAGATTTCCAGAAGGCTTTCGACACCGTTCCTCACAAGTGTGTTCTAACCAAACTGCGTGCCTACGGAGTATCGCCTCACTTATGCGACTGCATTCGTTATTTCCTGTCAGGAAGGTCACAGTTCGTAGTAATAGACGTAAAGTCATCGAGTGGAACAGAAGAAATATCCGGTGTTTGCCAAGGAAATGTTATAGGCCCTCTATTGTTCCTGATCTATACTAACGACATAGGAGACAATCTGAGTAGCCGTGTTAGATTGTTTGCAGATGATGCTGTCATTTACCGTAAAGTCATCAGATGATCAAAACGACTTGTAAAATGATTTAGATAAGATATCTGTATGGTGCGAAAAGTGGCAACTGACCGTGAATAAAGAAAAGTGCAAAGTTATTCACATGAGTACTAAAAGAAATCAGCTAAAATTCGATTACGCGATAAGTCATACAAATCTGAAGGCTGAAAATTCAACTAAATACTTAGGGATTACAATTGTAAATAATCGAAATTGGAACGATCACATAGATAATATTGTGGTTAGAGCAAACCAGAGACTGCGATTCATTGGCAGAACACTTAGAAGATGGAACAGGTCTACCAAACAGACAGCTTACACTACGCTTGTCCGCCCTATTCTGGAGTACAGCTGTGCGGTGTGGGATCCGCATCAGGTAGGACTGACGGATGACATGCAAAAAGTACAAAGAAGGGCAGCTCGTTTTGTATTATCGCGAAACAGGGGAGATAGTGCCACAGACATGATACGTGAATTGGAGTGGCAGTCATTAAACCAAAGGCGTTTTTCGTTGCGACGGGATCTTCTCATGAAATTTGAGTCACCAGTTTTCTCCTCCGATTGCGGAAACATTCTGTTGGCACCCACCTGCATAGGGAGAAATGATAATCACGATAAAATAAGAGAAATCAGGGGTTGTTCAGAAGAATTTAAGTACTCGTTTTTCCCGCGTGCCGTTCGAGAGTGGTACGGTAGAGAGACAGCACAAAGGTGGTTCATTGTACCCTCTGCAGGCCCTTTATTGTGAATAGCAGAGGAATCACGTAGATGTAGATGTAGATGAACTGACTCGCTTGATACCGCGCTCCCAACTTTCGGTTTAAATCCACCAACCTAGCCTTATCGGCGATTTGGCACTAGTTTTTCGATTTCCAAAGCGAGGCGGGCCGTATCTGACCCTCCACGTGTCTGCGATGGTGTGGGGCGGTGTGGGCCGAGTGCGCCCGCGTTAGCGGTCGGTGGGCCTCGCGCAGCGCACCGCCCCCTCGCTGGGTCATCAGCCTGGGCGGCGCCGGTCGCCGCCGCTGCGGTCGCGCGCTATTCCAGCCTCAATCCCACGCAGGAAGCGACAGCCGCCGCACGACAGCACAGCGCCTGCGTGGGTAGGGGGGCGACGCGACACACGCGCACACCGCACGCTGCCTGCTAATGAAGCTGCGGCTTCCTGCTTTCACCGGCCGCTCTGCATACACGCAGGCACTTTGCAGAAGTAAGCACCCGAGCCATCATGATCGACAACACCTGTCATTTGACATCCACTGCCGGATGATCGCAGTCCCCAGACTCATCACATTACTCTGTAAGACAAAAATAAGAACGAGACGTCACGAAGAAATTATTCTAATGAGACAGAAGTTGGTAGACGTGATCTACATATACAGAGAATCAAATTATCACAATTTCAGCAGAACTGGATTGTTCTTTCAAGAAAAAGAGCTTTACAAATTGAGCACAACAACGCAATGGTCCACCTGCGGCCCTTATGCAAGCATAACTGTATGCCGTTGATTCATAGAGTTGGTGGATGTCCTCTTGAGGAATATCGTGCCAAATTCTGTCCAATTGGCGCCTTATATCGTCAAAACCGCGAGCTAATTGGAAGGCATAGCCCATAATGTTCCAAACGTTGTCAGTTGGGGAGAGAATTGACGACCTTACTGGCGAAGGTAGGATTTACGCTACTGGCCATTAAATTACTACACCACGCAAATGACGTGCTACAGACGCGAAATTTAACCGACAGGAACAAGATGCTGTCATATGTAAATGATTAGCTTTTCAGAGCATTCACAAAAGTTTGGCGCCGGTTGTGGCACCTACAACCTGCTGACATGATGAAAGTTTCCAACCTATTTCTCATACACAAACAGCTGTTGACCGGCGTTGCCTGGTGAAACGTTGCTGTGATGCCTCGTGTAAGGAGGACAAATGCATACCATCACGTTTCCGACTTTGATGAAGGTCGGATTGTAGCCTATCGCGATTGCGGTTTATCGTATCGCGACATTGCTGCTCGCGTTGGTCGAGATCCAATGACTGTTAGCAGAACATGGAATCGGTGGGTTTAGGAGGGTAATACGAAACGCCGTGCTGGATCCCAAAGGCCTCGTATCACTAGCAGTCGAGATGACACGCATCTTATACGCATGACTGTAACGGATCGTGGAGCTACGTCTCGATCCCTGAGTCAACAGATGGGGATGTTTGCAAGACAACAACCATCTGCACGAACAGTTCGACGACGTTTGCAGCAACATGGACTATCACCTCGGAGACCACGGCTGCGGTTACCGTTGACGCTGCATCACAGAGAGGAGCACCTGCGATGGTGTACTCAAGGACGAACCTGGGTGCACGAATGGAAAAACGTCATTTTTTTCGGATGGATCCAGATTCTGTTTACAGCATCATGATGGTCGCATCCCTGTTTGGCGACATCGCGGTGAACGCACATCGGAAGCCTGTATTCGTCATCACCATACTGGCGTATCACCCGGCGTGATGGTATGCGGTGGCACTGGTTACACGCATCGGTCACCCTTTGTTCGCACTGACGGCACTTAGAACAGTGGACGTTACATTTCAGATGTGTCACGACCCGTGGCTCTATCCTTCACTCGATCCATGCGGAACCCTATATTTCAGCAGGATAATGCACAACTGCATGTTGCGGGTCCCGTACTTGCCATTCTGGATACAGGTAATGTTCGACTGCTACCCTGGCCAGCACATTCTCCAGATCTCTCACCAATTGAAAACGTCTGGTCAATGGTGGCCGAACAACTGGCTCGTCACAATACGCCAGTCACTACTCTTGATGAACTGTGGTATCATGTTGAAGCTGCATTGGCAGCTGTACCCTGTACCTGTACTCGCCATCCAATCTCTGTTTGACTCAATCTCCAGGCGTATCAAAGCCGTTATTACGGCCAGAGGAGGTTGTTCTGGGTACTGATTTCTCAGGATCTATGCACTCTAATTGCATGAAAATGTAATCAAATGTCAGTTGTAGTATAATATATTTGTCCAATGAATACCCATTTACCATCTGCATTTCTTCTTGGTGTAGCAATTTTAATGTCCAGTAGTGTAGTAAGCAGGCAACGGCCTTGCCACAGTGGATACACCGGTTCCCGTGAGATCACCGAAGTTAAGCACTGTCGGGTGTGGCCGGCACTTGGATGGGTGACCATCCAGCCGCCATGCGCTGTTGCCATTTTTCGGGGTGCACTCAGCCTCGTGATGCCAATTGAGGAGCTACTCGACCGAATAGTAGCGGCTCCGGTCAAAGAAAACCGTCATAACGACCGGGAGAGCGGTGTGCTGACCCCATGCCCCTCCTCTCCGCATCCTCACCTGAGGATGATACGGCGGTCGGATGGTCCCGATGGGTCGCTTGCGGCCTGTAGACGGAGTTAGTTTTTAGTAGTGTAGTAAGCACGAAGGCAAGTAGTAGAAACTGATCGTCTGCGGGCGAGCATTATGTTGGTGAAATGTAAAGCCCGCCGGACGCGGTGGCCGAGTGGTTCTAGGCGCTTCTGTCTGGCACCGCGCGACCGCTACGGTCGCAGGTTCGAAACCTGCCTCGGGCATGGATGTGTGTGATGTCCTTGGGTTAGTTAGGCTTAAGTAGTTCTAAGTTCTAGGGGACTGGTGACCTCATATGTTAAGTCCCATAGTGCTCAGAGCCGTTTGAACCATTTTGAATGTAAGCTCAAGATGACTTAGCATGAAGAGGAACAGAACGGGGCGTCAATGAGATTCGAGGACGAAGACGTGTCTGCAGACGCTCCGGAAAGCCGTGGGATACGAACGCGACCGTTGCCCGCCTTATAGCCCCGCAGCCAAAAACAATGGTGCGGGGAGCCATTTCATTTCGCAACACGATCCCCTTTGGTTGTCATCCGTCCAGTTTTACAGCACAGACTTACGTCGACGATAATCTATGACCGTTTTGTGGCCCTTTACGGTAAATCATCCTGGACTTGCACTTGAGCAGTACAGTGTCCGCCTGCACACGACGAGAGTTTCTACTGCTCATCTTCAAGCCTGCCCGAAAAACCGCACTTTGGCCAGCAAGGTCGCTGGATCTCTCCGGAATTGAGAACGTTCGGAGAATTACGGGCAAGGCGTCTCAACATTTCGGACTTTTGACTACCTGACTCGCCAAATGGATAGAACTGGGCACGATATCGTTCAGGACGACGTCCAACAATTCTGTGAATCAGAAGCCGAATGAGCGCTTGCATAAATGCCAGAACAGGAGCAACTCGTTATTGACTTGCTCGATATTTGAAGAACATTCTCTTCAATAAATCATTTAGTTTCTCTGATATTGTACTCCTCAGTTCGCCCGTACTCGTACGTCACATCTCCTGTTCGGATCCAGGTCCATCACGGGGTCAGGGTCATCGACAGGCACCAATACAGCTCGTGCATTGTATATTCCCTAGTGCCACCGAACCATTTTACGCTAGCTTTTCGAGTCACTGTTTGCGTAGTTCTTCGAGTCCAGCAAAGCACCATACAGCAGATATACTCAGTTTGGCGACTATCTCCAATTACTCCTTCTTTTCTCAGCCACTACGTTCCTCTATTCCCTTTGTCCAAGTCGGTCAATCAGGTCATCTGAAACTTGTCCGTCAAACATGAAAAATTCAGTCATATATTATAGCGCGTGTCGTCAGCTCGCAAGTTCACTGCAAAAATATATTTTGTACTAGCTGCCGCATTCTGCGAGCGTTACAGTCTTCTTCATAGCAGGTAAAGTAGTCCCGAGGTGCTCTTTGATATTCGGGCTTCACAAGGCAATCAGATTCACGCGCATCTCGTCGCGAAGGGTGAACAGAGTATTAGAAAGACGCAATAGCATGCCCAAGCTAGTCTCGTCTGGTATTCTCCTTGCTTGGTCGGTGAATGGGTGGTGGTGGTGGCGGGGGGGGGGGTGAGGGGTGGAGGGGGTTCTAAGATTTTGGTAAGGTGATAAATGCTCGCCACGGAGTGGAAATAATAGCCACCACTTGCCACGCGGATTTAAAGAAGTCACGAAGGGCACACTAAAAGATATTTTGGCAAAATCTAAGCGATCCGAGACGCTGTATAGTCCTCGCGAGTTCACTATCAGTTATTACAGAAAATACGCGTTTTGTCACAGTTCGTCTCTGACGTCATCCGAGGCAGAGCGCCATCCGGCGTTTAACAGACGCGGATCCCAACAGTGGCTGAGTGCGAAGCGAACCTTCATCGCGCCTCTCGGGATGTATTTGTATATACTCGTATGCCGCAGCAGACCGCCAAGGGAACACCAGCCTCATGCACACGGCAGCAGTCCCTGAACGACCACTTTCTCCGACACATAATCTTTAATAACAAAGTTATGAATTAATTTTGATTCTTCTTAAGTTTTACATGCATTCAGGTAAGTTAGTTGAAATTACAGAAAAAGTTACAGCTCGCTTGCATAAAAACTTTTCCTTCTAGAATTTTTATAGTGGAACTAACGGTAGATCGTTACCTCTGAATTGTAACTTTAAAACACCTTCTATTGTTTGTTGTCAATGTTACGGTTCTAAAATTTGTTACAGCTCTATTATTTAGTAGGATTTATCATGTGCTGTAACCAAAATTTTCTATAATTGAAATTAAATGTACTTAATCTACTACAAACGGGTTGGTTTTAGCTACAAATTCGGTTCTCATTAAATTACTCGAAAACTATTAGAGGTAGCTTAACGTGGTGTCTTAGTTACTATTTTTAAGTTGAAATTAAGTTTCATACAAATTTTTAGCGCATTCTAATTTTTCTTAAAAATGTAGATTCTGATTAAAATTTTTATTCTATCCTTTTGAAACTTGCAACGTTTATTTTTGACATGCATTGGCACGTTATGACCAAATTCTGGCTTTCTATCTTTATTATTTAGCAGAACTTATTTTTTCTTGAAAGTGTTTTTTTATGAAAACTATTGGTTCGATTACTTTAAAAACGTTTGAATAAGAAATTTTGACTTTTAATTTTATACTTAATTATGGTGCAATACTCGTGCGATACGCACAGACGCAATAAGGTGACGTGGCGCTACTCGTAGTGAACTGGAGTAAGTAAAGGTTCACTTGCTCGCCTCTGTATCTCACAAACGTTACAGCACTTGTTTCGCTTCAATTAGCAGTGTAGTTCGGTGCTTGGGAATGTTAAAACGAAAGTATGTATCGAATGAACGAGCTATTATTTTGAATTTAAAACTGAAGTAAATCTTAAAAGTGCCAGGGGCAATGTTTTATGCGAAATGAAATGAGTCTCAAGGAAAGATAATAATATAATAATTGGAGTGTTCGAGAATGTGACTAGGCATCGCGATCGTTACATTCAGTTGTGTATTTTTTCTGTCTGTAACGCGGCGTCGATTTTACCGTATCGACAGATGTAAGTGTTTAAACATTTGTGGGAAGTTGCTGTTAAAAGCCATTAAGTAATGTATGAAATGTCTGTTTGAACCATCAGCTGTTTCTATTTTACGCCGAAACGTTTACCGGTTTCGGTCTTAGACTACCTTCACGGATGGGGGTTAAAATGGTTCGATTAATTTAAGACTTGACATCTGAATCCCCGGATAGCCGCACGCATTAGCACGCAAGTTTCGGGACAGGGAGAGGAGTGACGATCCGAGATCGAATCTGCCCGGCGATTTAACGATGGGTGCAGGTGTGACTGCCAGCCTGGATGTGGTTCTTGGGCGGTTTCCCAAATCCCACTAGATGGGTGCTGGGCGGCTGCCCACGCCCCGCCTCATTTACTCGGTTCACAAACATTTCGTAAACATTCTCATACTCTCAGGTGGGATAACAGTAGACGCATACGGGTGGAGTACACAGATTCCGTCGCGCGAAGCAGGGTTGGCGACATGAGAGACATCTGGTCACCCTCTACCTCTAGCGTTGCTAAGTCTTAATTAACACGACAACCCAGTGAAGATGACAGAAAGAAAAAGAAGATGCAGGATTCAAAGTTTTTCCTTATTTCACACAGTTGGACACGTAAATAAGGTGACATCTGTATTCCGAGAATCGATAACTCAGAATACTGCCATAGTGACAATAGCAGTGATCCCAACTTCCGCAGTTACTTTCACAGTTAAAAATAGCAATTTTAGAAGCTACGACCTGCGGAGAAGAATTCCAGTGATGTCAACGGAACTTCTTTGGAAGACATGAGGTTAGGAGGTTTCACTACCAAAAGTAAGTCAACCATCGAATATAGGCTGTTAGGATTTACCCTCATTGTCGACCCACTGTAGACCTCCATTAGCAGTTCGACATAGGAAACCACTAATGAAATTACCATCTTTAAATGCAGAAGAGTCTATTCCAAATACAAATCGCTACGATTCCTGTAAACAGCGGGTTATCATCAATACAATGAAGGCAGCATACCGACCTCGACAGCTTGTCAGAGACCGTCTTGCTGTCGAAAAACTGAAATCCCGAGCTGGAGTGGAAACAGCGGCAAGCAGGTGCCGCGGTCGCGATGCTACTCCCCGGAGCGCTGTTAAGCCCCCCAGCAAAGCGACAAGCCAGCTCCTGTTGCCATTTCTAGCTATTTGTCTCACTCCTACGGATTTCCCTGAGACTGCGCTTTAGACTTTCGTATTAACAACTAACGAAGACTATCGCTGTTCTAGCGGGTCTCGCTCCGCCACTCTCACCGCTTGAATCCAACCGTGCCGGCACTGTGTGCCACGTGTCACCCACCAGAGCTCGGCTGCATCGACCACATTAACAGCCACTATATTTTGGGGTCAGAGCACGATATCAGAACCGCAACGTACAAGTAATTAATGTTTGTTATTCCCTTTGTAATCCTATCTGCAAAGAGTTATTAGAGAAAATATGGTTCAGAGGAGTCCCATATGCCATAATCCCATAGTGAATTTCTTGGCACTGAAAGTTTAGGTATATCGTAAACGTGGAGCGAGTGATTCAACTGTACCTCATCTAGAGACGACTACAGGTTTGTCGCCAATCCTCCAAGACGCTCGCCGCGACACGTATGCATCTCAACAGCAGTGCCAGCCAGCGGTCTCTGGTTCAAACATGACGACGTAAGTGCTCACAGAGTGAGAAGCATCAACTATATTACACAGCACATTGTCGGCGTGCGAACAGCATTTTTACTGCCGGAAAGAGTTTCAAAATAACTTATTTACGAAGAATATTAAGCGGATTTCGAAACGGAATTACCCGTTTCTGGCATCACGGGCCATCTTTCGCCGTACAAGACAACTAAGCTTGGAAATTAAAAGAGAACTATGCAGATTGCGTCCAAATTAAAATAAAATAGACTCAACTGGTGCCATACAACAACGCATATGATGTGTTTCATTTCTATCATTGCAGGAAACACCACTGTCAATGGTCACAGTTCTACGAAGTGTTGCCGCATGATTGTTGATATTCCACAGCTCGCAAAGAAGCTTAGGAAAAGTGTAAAAAATAGTAAAAAGTTCTGCTTCCTAGGGCCATCTATGACCCATTATCCTGGCTATGTGTCCCACCCACCACTATTAAGTGTTCTTATGGTCTTAAATGCGTCCTTTAAACCAAGCTGTTTCCTCGCCCATTTTTATCCCTTGTGACTTACACCAAATTCCAACACTCATCTCGCCATTTCTCGTTGACGTATCCTCATATTTTCAATAATTTTCAAATTTAATGTTAATATCTCACTGCCATAACGGAAAAGGGATGTAAACGAGCTGTTTGAAACACAAGTGTACTTTCCTTTTGGAATGCAAGGAATTCAGAGTTTTGCTGTCCCAACAATGTTTCCCAAAAACACGCTGAGTCGTTTCCACTTCCTGCCCATGTTGATAGTTGATGGTTGGAGAAACAACACTGTGGTTACAGGTAATCTGCCAAAACCACATGTAGATGTTGGCCACTGATACATCTTGTTCACGGATGGTGTTAAAGCTCTCCACATCAGCTAAGACTTGAAGACTTTGCAGTGAAGCAGCGTAACTCGTAGCTATACAATAAACGACGTCATAAGGAAGGCTGTAGGTGTTTCATTTTCATACGTCCAGTGGTCGTCTTTGATCATCCAGAAAGTAAACAATCATTAACTTGTCCTATGAATTCGTTGCCAGTCCCTACAACTTTCTTTTCCCTGTTTTGTCGGCTCAAATGGCTCTAAGGACTATCAAACATTTGAGGTCATCACTCCCCTGGACTTAGAACTACTTAAACCTAACGACATAAAACACATCCATGCCCGAGGCAGGATTCGAACCTGCGACCGTAGCAGCAGTGACGTTCCAGACTGAAACACCTAGAACCGCTCGGCCACAGCGACCGCCTCCATGGCTTGTCAATGATAATTTTGCCTTATTGTGATTACTTCTTAGCTTCACACATACTGTATTAAACTCATCTATTACTGGTTGAAGATTGGTGTTAACAAAGGTAGAGAACCAGGTGATGTATGTAAGTTCCATAAAACGTAATACTTTTGAGGCTATGATGTTCCTTTGTTCACTCTTCTTTCACATGTGAATTTCTGGCTACTCCGCCAAAGTCTAATGACAGCTACAGCATTCATATATACACTGAAGTGCCAAAGAAACTGGTATAGGCATTCGTATTCAGATACAGAGATATGTAAACATTTAGAATACGGCGTCTGTGTAAGACAACAAGAGTCTGGCGCAGTTGTTAGATCGGTCACTGTCGCTACAACGGCACGTTATCAAGATTTACGTGAGTTTGAACGTGGTGTTATGGAACACAGCATCTCCGAGGTAGAGAGTAGGTGAGGAATTTGCCGTACGTCCATTTCACGAGTGTACCGTGAATATCAGGAATCCGATAAAACAAGAAATCGACGTTACTGCTGCCGAAAAAAAATCGACGTGGCAGAAGTGCAGCCTTTCCGCAAATTGCTGTGGATTTCAAGGGTGGGCTATCAATAAATGTCAGGGTGCAAACTAGTAAACGAAACATCATCGATATGGGCTTTCGGAGCCGAAGGCCCGTCCTATACCCTCGATGCCTGCACGACACAAAGCTTTACGCCTCTCCTGGGCCCGTCAATACATACACTGGACTGTTGATGACTGGAAACAGGTTGCCTGGTCGGACGAGTCTTCTTTCAAATTGTATCGAGCGGATGGGGGTGAGCGGGTATGGAAACAATGTCACGAATCCATGGATCCTTCGTGTCAGCAAGGGACTGTTCAATCTGCTGGAGACTCTGTAATGGTGTGGGCTGTGTGTGCAGTTGGAGTGATATGGGATCGCTGATACGTCTAGGTACGACTATGACAGGTGACACGTACGTAAGCCTCCTGTCTGATCACCTACATCCATTCACGTACATTGTGCTTTTCGACGGACTTGGGCATATTCAGTAGGACAATGCGACGCTTCACGCCTCCAAAATTGCAACAACCGGGCTCTAGGAATACTCTTCTGAGTTTAAGCACTTTCTCTGGCTACCAATCTCCGCAGACATGAGCATTATTGAGCATATCTGGGATGCTGTTCATAAGAGATCTCCATCCTCTCGTACTCTTACCGGATTTCTGGACAGTCCTGCTGGATTCAGGTGTCAGTTCCCCCAGAACTACTTCACTTATTAGTCATGTCCATTCCACATTGTGTTCCGGCATTTCTGCGTGCCCGTGGAGGCCCTACACGATGTTAGACAAGTGTACCAGTTTCTCTCGTTCTTCAGTGTAATTTCTTCAGTATGTTAAGAAGCTCTAAACCTTTTTTTCAAATGATTCATTTTCTGGCACAGTCACATAATATTTGAAGTAGAAAATACTGGTTTCAGCAGTCACCGGATGCCTTCACATCTTACGAAGAAATTACAAACGGAGCAAGCAGTGCGAATGTATTATTTATCAGGTATTCTTGGACGGCCTTTGACTCAGTTTCAACAATTTTTATACTAACAGAGCTTTCAAATGGTCCTCTCACTGTGTTGTATCCATTTCTCAAACCTGTCCATTTCCTGACTGACTGAAACATGATGTTTTTTCTGTACATTTTGTAAGAATTATCAGTATCTTATGATTACCGAGAGGAGGTGTGTCTTACCTTCCCTATCTTGCGATGAAGAATAATCACCTAGAATATGATTCAAGCACTTCCAATGCACAGTGTGGTCGGTGACGGAACTGCAACGCGGCTAGGTATCATTCACTCCCCCTCCCCCCAAACCATAGACTTTTGTAATGATTTGTCACGCTTCCGCTCACACTTGTTACTGTGGCTGTCCACTCCCTTACGATTTATAGAACATATCAGAGTTGCAGCACATTGTTAAGTTTTCATTTGTTTCCATTGTCCTTTCATACACATTGTTTCCGTACGTTTACCGGGAGTATTGCCTCGTATTTAACTACGAGTATATCTTCTATTGCGGTAAGTGCTTCTAGCAGGACGCGTACCGATAGAAGGCCCGACTCCTGCACTTTATTGCTGCCTCACAGACTCTCCGTATTCATTGTGAAGAAAACTCAGGTCTTAACGTCGGCCGTGCACGGCGACTCTTCCACTGCCAGGCTGTTCAGAAGAAACGCGCGACAGAGATAACGTATTTCCAGATGTTCGTCACCAAAGAGTACCTTCATCCTCTGTTCAAAAATGGTTCAAATGGCTCTGAGCACTATGGGACTTAACATCTGAGGTCCTCAGTCGCCTATAACTTAGAACTACTTAAACCTAACTAACCTAAGTACAGAATGAGATTTTCACTCTGCAGCGTAGTGTCCGCACACTCCGCTGCAGAGTGAAAATCTCATTCTGGAAACATCCCCCAGGCTGTGGCTAAGCCATGTCTCCGCTATATCCTTTCTTTCAGGAGTGATAGTTCTGCAAGGTTCGCAGGATAGCTTCTGCAAAGTTTGGAAGGTAGGAGACGAGGTACTGGCAGAAGTAAAGCTGTGAGGACGGGGCGTGAGTCGTGTTTGGGTAACTCAGTTGGTAGAGCAGTTGCCCGCGAAAAGCAAAGGTCTCGAGTTCGATTCTCGCTCCGGCACACAGTTTTAATCTGCCAGGAAGTTTCAAACCAGCGCACACTCCGCTGCAGGGTGAAAATTTCATCCTGCATGTCCTGAGTATTTTAGTATAAGGATCCCGTGGTCTTCGGTGTTCTGTGACAGAAATTGTATTTGATATAATATCTCACACTCATATGTCTTTTTATCTCTATTGTACTGAAAATTTGAGCACAACATTGTAGATGTCGATGGTTCGTGCTGTCTGTATTGTTTTGGAACAAACTTATTCCATTCACTTTTCTGCTGAGCACAGTAATGCAGAATATACTCTTCGCCCTAAAGATTGCTGTCAGTAGTCGGGTTTTCCTCGCGTTCTTGTGTCCACCAGTCTCGGTTGTACGCCAACAACGATACATAGCAGTATGGAAAGAATTGCTGATGAGTAGTCGGCTCATATGGACTTACGTGTTTGGTTTCAATGAATGGAATGGAAAAGTGGAATAACTGTCTTACGCTAAGCTCTTTCCGTAGCGACGGCATCCACATCGCAAAACTTTTGCATTTTTGGGTTGTCAGCTCAGTGTCTTCTGTTGCATATACTGATGATTGCGTATTTTTTCTCTGTTGTGAGAGATTTTCACTGCAACAATGTAAATATTTAACAAACGGAGGAATCTGTAATGACTTTAATGCCTTGCAGCGAGGCACCGAAGAGCACGGGTCCTCTGTAACAAAATACTCACAAAATACCATGAACGATCTCCGACATTCTTTTGGTGGACGACGGGTTCACCCGGACTACATAATCTCACCGACAAAGGTGGCAACTTTTCTTACCGCAGCCTTTGTTTGCAATTTCACGGACGTTTTTATATGGGAAAACATGGAATCGCCACACATATTCTGGACTGTTGGTGAATGCCTGTTAAGAGTAGCGGGCTAACAGTCTGACAGCTGGAGTGGGCCGCGTGGTGTAGCCGCCTGGTCCAAACGCCTTGCCACGGTTCGCGCGGCTCCCCCTGTACATTTACTGTACATACTTCCTCGGGCATGGGTGTGTGTTGTCCTTAGCGTAAGGTAGTGTGTAACCTAGGGACCGATGACCTCAGCAGTTTGGTCCTATAGGAATTTACCACAAATTTCCAAAATTCAGTTGGAGTTATGCGAAAAGTGAACATGCCTGTCACATGGTACACCTGTGAACACAAGGATGAGTCGCATGAGATGTTACGAATAATAACAATTAGCCACGTCAAATGGTTAAGCGGAAACTGGCAATTATAGTCAACAGTGCACGGTAATGAGTGAAGTAGAAGTCGGAGCTGTAGGTCTAGTAGACAAGCGCTTGGTTGCGAACCGAGGGTCCTGAGATGATATCCCCGTCGGGTCATATAATTTCCGGCTTTCATTTAAGCCGGCCTTAACCCCTCAATGATGAGACGACGGTAGGCCGGGAGATCCATTGTAACTAGTCGTATTTTTCGAAATGAATAAAACTGGAAAGATTATAGAATAGGGTGTACAAAAGGACTTTAGAAACTTTGAAAACACATATTTATTTATTACAGACACGTTTTTGGTGTCATTTTCTAGCAAAGTTCTTGACATGTTTTACCTTATACCTAAACAGTTTCAAAGTGACCTCCATCGGCTCTGCGGCAGTGCACGCCACTGAGCAGACAGCAGCGTGTTACGCACTGCTGCGACTCTCTCGCTGTTGAATCTCCGGGATATCACTGCCTTGTCCGTGTACACCTTCTTTGGATAATTTCGGTAAAATGTAAATAATTATAATTGAGTATAATGGAGGCAACTTATAATACTGGTATTGTATCTTGTCATCTGTCATTCCCGTATTATAGTAAAACCTTATGTTACAACAGGGCAGATCTTAACACGTACTTTACATTCTTCCTAATAGCATCCACGTGGCAAATGCATACGATAAGCTATAATGAACGTTGTTCCGTCCCTGGGTAGTAGGCCACGCTTATTTGTTAACACAATGCTAAATCAGATCTGCATTCATTGTGTACACGTAAGTATGTTCCTGTACCTATTGATTCTATGTACGTATAGCGTGGTTCTCAGCACAAAATACTGCACTGAAGAAATACGGCGATGCTAATCGACTCGTTGATCTTTTATATGTACTGTGTGAAGGGGTTACTGTGATTTAGTTTCCCAACTATATTTTCGCTTCTTTCTAGTGTGATTCAGTGCAGTTGCGATGGCCAGAGATCTACATAGTTGTAGATTTAGATTCGTCAGGCGAAAATGATCCAGTGGGGACGAAACATGAAGCACAGTGTCGTGGAATGTTGAAAGATTCCGATATAGAGACTGTAGGTTTCCATATTTGCCATAGACATGGCAAGTCCAGGTGCTGAGTCGTCACCTACCATGGATACACAAAGGCGAGAAGACTGTAGGTCTGACACATTTACAACAGTATGAAATGCTGAAGAAAGAATTTAACAAAACAGAAAGGACTAGCACGCGAATGGAACAGAACCTCAATTCAAAGACTGATGGAAAGAATTGGGCTATAAAGAAGATAACTGATACGTCGCATCAAAATAGTGGTGCGCTCACGGCTTGTTTAAACTAAAAAGTCGAAGATTATTCAAAAAGTTTTGAGAAGAATAAATCTGAAGCTAGTGAAGTCAAAAAGGAGCTTAGAGGAAAGGTCGCGATTTACGATGAATATTTTGAGATCCTGGATGGGGGAGTGCAGGAATGTAAACGTAGGCTGTAAGACGTTACACTAAACCAAGAAATTCACCAATAAACACTTCCGGGCTAAGTTGCCGTGGTCGATCTGTAGAACTTCTTCTCCCTGACGTTTCGTTCTCAACTACGGAGAACATCTTCGGAGGTGAGTCAACGACTCACCTCCGAAGATGTTCTCCGTAGTTGAGAACGAAACGTCAAGGAGAAGAAGTTCTACATATCGACCACGGCAACTTAGCCCGGAAGTGTTTATTGATGAAGACGCCGGCCGTGAAAGCCTACATGGAATGACAAGAAATTCACGTTTGCCGTGTAGAACAGGTACGCAATTAGGTATCCAAGACACAATCAGAGGTTGGGAAAGATGTTAAATATGAAGTGAAGTCGTTAATATGCAATGGAGGATGAACGGGATGAGATAGTTGGTTTACAAAATGATGAGGTATTCCTTGGTACTGAGAATCTTAGAAATTTTTGATCCAAAGGGAAAAGGGTATCCAAGATATTCCTTAGACCAATTTACAGGTGTACTGCCTGAACTATGGAGCAGCGGAAGATACGCTTCGTTGCAAGGGAATGGAGTTTGTAGCTGGTACCTGGGAATGAGAATTGGACGGAAGAGCGAGACGTATGTTGACTTCGAAAAGGAGTTTTAAAACAGTGTTAATCTCCACGAAAGCAGAATGATGTTCGAAACAGCTTATGCCAAGGGAGTAGGTTTGATAGAGGACACGACCGGAACTTAAAGAAGTTCTTCCTGGATTATTCCCACTGAAATCTGTACTTGCACGAGCCGATGACGATAGAGGCGATGGTGTCATTAATAGTGTGTAAACTACCGGTAGCAGTCGAAGAAAAATTACTGGCGATTCGCAGAGATGATGTGGAAGCGATAACGTCAGCCTGGGGAAAACCTGATACGCTGTACGGACAACGAGGAGAAGCCGAACACGATGTAGGAGCGTCAGGAAACTCTGAAGTGAACACTGGTACACGATCGCGCATTGACTGAGGGTATAATGACCAACTTTGGAATCGAGAGGATGTCAGAGGATATGAACGCAGTTTTCGAGGTCGCGGAGGCTGCCGAGGACAATGTGAAGGTACGGCTACCACAACACAGAGCGTGTAACAATTCGGGAAGTAGAGTCAGATGATAGACTCAAATGACGACCGTGACATGCTGCGGCGTGATGAAAGAGCGGAAAACTAGATGAGGTTCCTAATGCAGCAAAGTCAAGAAAGGATGATCGTGAGTCTGATGAAATTATGCGGTCTGCAGCAGAAGCAGATATTTTAGGAGTGAAGATAGATGTTTCGGTCGAATCAAGTAGCCAAGTAAAAGCTGTGTGCCAGAAGCTATATGTGATGTGATTAAAGCAAGGAAGACAGATACCGAGTTTGCCAGTGCATCGAGTATGCATTAAGGGTGCTGTGGGTGCAAAAAGTGAAATAATTAAGGAGAAAATCTTAGTCGCAGTGAGCCCTAATAGTGAAATTTATGATGTATCGGCTCTCATGGTGCCCGTGTTAGCATTGTCCAAAGTTTTAAGTGTTGACTGGTTAACAGAGCAGAAAGCTTGCTTGGATTTGGAAGGAGGTTGCGTAGAAGTGCAAAATGAAGGGAAGGAAGCAGTTATCAACTTTAAAGGAAGAATCAATGTTAGGGAAGAGATAGAAACGACTGAGTTACGTTGTTCAACCTATATGCAAGATGTACGACAGAGTACTACTGAAGCACATTGTAAGAAGCAATGGAAGTGGGAAGATAAGGCAGACACAGCAGATCTTGATTTTGTTGTTGAACAGAAACTCCAGTACCTAGAAAAATAGAACCAGGTGGAGGTAGAAGGTCTGATAGAGTCCTTGAAAGGGCATCAGCAGGTTTTCTTGAATGTGTCAGGGTTGATCAAAGACGGCAATATGTGAACTGCAGGTAAGAGAACATGAATCTTTTTCGTACGGCCATACACGATCGCGCAGTCAAAACGTGAAGCAGTGAAGGAGGAAAGCCAGAAGGTGTTGAGGACGAAAATCATCGAACTGTCGCCCAGTTAGTGCACTAACCTATTACTTGTGTTGGAAAAACGGAATGGTGATGTTAGAACCGTACGGGAAGCCCTTTAGAGGATTCAACTGGGAACCAGCCGGTGTGACCGAGCGGTTCTAGGCACTTCAGTTTGGAACCGCGCTATCGCTACGGTCGCAGTTTCGAATCCTGCTTCGGGCATGTTTGTGACTGATCTCCTTAGGTTAGTTAGGTTTAAGCAGTTGTAAGTTCTGGGGACTGATGACGTAGATGTTAAGTCCCATTGTGCTCAGAGCCTTTTGAACCATTCCACTGGGTGTTGCAGACGTCAATATCAACAGTCCCCGCGGATGGGAGTTGAGCATTAGCTTGATAAGAGGTGTTCGGTATGACGCATATCTAACGAAGTACTAAAGAGTATTCGAGGAGAGGAAAATGAAGATCCGGCATTGGCGGGTGTTAAGTCGAAATATGGTTGTGGAGGTGAAGAGAAGTTGAGGAAATACAATTATTCATCCGAAGATTCTGTATTTGCGAGTGGATAAAGCATCACAAAACTGGAGGTTGTGTTCTCCAGAATACACAACTGAGTAGTTGGTGTGATACAAACATTTGTGATACTTATCTTGGTGCAGACAAATGCCTAAAGCAATTAAAAAATGAGTGTATATTTCTTTTCATCTTCAATAGAAAGGCCTATATCATATTATAGGTATCTGGTGTCCATATACTGTCGAGATGGACGCCCTGAAATACGGTAAGCATGCAGGTAAACGTGTGGAGAATATCAAACCTTACCATTGTACTAGGGACAAATGTGCTTTTGGCTCATTGTAAATATGTAAAGTGACTTAATTCTGGTATGTGTAATCATGTAGTTGCCTGCTTACGGACACTGTCAGTAGTTGGTCACTCTGGAACTAATGGAACGAAGCTTCACTTCAGAGTCAAAACATCAGAACCACCTCCTTAAGAACGTGTTCTTCCACGTTTGGAACAAAATGTAGCCAGCAGCGATTCTCCATGTATTACAGCCCAGTAGCATCACTGCCCGCCTCAGAATCGACAGTTTCGTCTCTCGAGAGCGCGGAGCGTCGCAGTTTAGTGAAACGAGTGAGCTCTCGTAGTGGGCGCCTAGAGTACTGGAGGCCGAGGGGGTCACAAAACCGAAATGGTTGAAACCTCCACCTGCTTCGTGGCAAGTCTCCTAAAGACCACTGTGGAAAGCACAAACCAGGGAACGCCAAAGAAGCTAATTTACTTGCTTCTATTCATGCCCATATTGCATCATTTCCAACTAAACAAACCCACTATCGAAACACACATGTTTTCTACTTAAACAGCGAACTAACTGTAAAAACTATGCATGAAATGTTTCTTGTGAAATATCCTGATAGCAATGTGTCTCACCACTATTATCACAGAAATTTCAGTGACCATTTCCGTTTGAGATTTGGTAGGCCCAGTGTAGACACATGCATTACATGTGAAGAGCTGAATACTGAAGTGAAAAGTAGTACACTTAATGATTGTGCTAAACGTGTAGCTGCAGCACAACTCCTAGTTCACAAACGTCGCAGCAAAAAGTTCTGCAAAATACTAGAAGATGCAAACAAGTTATGCACTGAGAGAGAGGCTTTCACATATGACTACATGCAAAATATATGCTTGCCTGAGATACCAGTTCAGGAGATGTATTATTATCGTCAACTGACAATTCTGGTTTTCTCTGCGCATAACATGAAAACTAATTCAGTATCCTTCTGCATCTACCATGAGGAGCAAGCTAAGAAAAGTCCAAATGAGGTACGCAGTTTTCTCCTCCATTCTTTCAATACCTGTGTCTCTTCTAGTGGTAAAGAACTCTGGTTGTTTTGTGACGTCCAGGCCTGAATAAGAACAACACTCTCATCAGGTTTTTAACGGCTGTAAGTGTTCAGAGGCGTTTCTTGGACATCAGACTTCAGAGGACACACCTCTCTGCCAAATGATATGAGACTTCACAGTAGTGAAAAGGCAACTGAGGCATGTGGATAGACTCTACACAATGAAGGACGTGTGCGAACACACAGTCGACTTAAGCGCTAAAGGAAATTTTACAGTTACAATCGTAGGAAGTGAGGGTGTTCATGATTATAACAACTGGTGGCCACATTATTACTAAACAAATGCCAAGTACATAGAGATGTCTGTTAAGGGCGTACCTAGAGATAAAATGGTATGTTTCACTGTTTCAGCTTTCATGGAATTCTGCTTTTCTCCAGAACAGATCGGGATAGTGGTAAAACCAATTGTAGTAGGAGTAACTCAACATTCTTTCTCGCGGGCCGGAGTGGCCGAGCTGTTCTAGGCGCTACAGTCTGGAACCGCGTTACCGCTACGGTCGCAAGTTCGAATCCTGCCTCGGGCATGGATGTGTGTTATGTCCTTAGGTTAGTTAGGTTTAAGTAGTTCTAAGTTCTAGGGGACTGATGACCTCAGAAGTTAAGTCCCATAGTTCGCATAGCCATTTGAACCATTTTTGAACATTCTTTCATCCTTGGGCCAACATATCCACAGGTCGCAGAACTATCACACAGACACGCTTATCCAAATGGTGTGTGTCCAATCAATGAAAATAAAATGAAAGATATAAGCAAAATGCTCAAGTACATTCCCGACTGTAAATGAATCCAAAGCATTTTATGAAGAAATTGCATTTTGGGAAACAAAGACAAATAAGTAAAATTGCAATTTCGTTTTGGAAATTTTGTCCTGCATGTTTATTTCCATGGATGATTTACTGCTCTATATATTCTGAATGTGTTTTTCAATAAAGAAAGTACATTATTATGTGTCTATACGTAAGAATTTTATTACATAAGAAGCAAAACTGAAGTTAATTTGAGAAACGACTTAGCTCCTTCTTTTTTTAAACCGGAATTTAAACACGAAGGAAGTGCAAGATCATGCTTTTATAATGACAGTCTTATGTAGTTTCGATTGTAACATATAATGCAATAATCTAGTGCAGTATTCACTTCAGTAAAATAATAGTTTTTTGTAGTTTCTGAAAATATACCTCTAGGGACTTCAGTCGTTTTGGAAATTCACGATTCACTTTCTCAACAATGATGTTAAGTGAGTGAGATGGTACTAAACGAACAGTGTGACTGAAGATAAAATAAAAAAAAATTTCAGCATGTTGCAAACAGAACACTATGGTTGAAGTACGAAATATAGCTTGTGTCTATAGTGTGACCAAAAGAGTACATTAACAGCGCAGCCTGTAGCGATATTTTTTGCCGGTATAACGTGTGTGGATTTTTACCACAACCTGTGGTTTTCACCTAGTGCACGCTCCCGCTACCTGTAGCTAATTAAGTAAACAATACACGATTAGATTAGTTGATAGTTACAGCATTGAGAAGATACGCACCGACAAGAAAAAAGTATATGCGATGTAGGCACACGGTCACTTCATTTTCCGATTCCTGTGCCTGTTTCGTGTACCATTACCTGCATGTAAGTGACCCCTGTATTTAAGGAGAACTGATAAGATGATTACACCTCCGATAGTTTGATAGTAGTAGACCTCCTTCGACAAGGATTATCTTTTTGCCACTGCTATTCTGCTTTTGATGTCCTTGCTCCCTACGTCATTGGTTATTTTGCTGCTTAGGTCGCAGAATTCCTTAACTTCATCTACATGATGACCATCAGTCCTGATGTTAAGATTCTGTTCTCATTTCTGATACTTCTCATTACTTTCGTCTTTCTTAGATTTACTCTGAGTACGTGTTCTGTACTCATTACACTGTTCATTCCGTTCAGTAGATCCTACATTTCTACTTAATTTACGCTGAGGACAGCAATGTAATTAGCGAATCTAATCATTGATATCCTTTCACCGTGAAATTTAATTACACTCTTGAATCTTTCTTTTATTTCCGTCATTGCTTCTTCGATATACAGATTGAACAGAAGGGGGCGAAAGACTACATATCTGTTTTACGCTCTTTTCAATCCGAGCACATCGTTCTTGGTCATACACATTTATTATTCCCTCTGTTGTATATTACCCGTCTGTCCTCAGAGCTTACCCCTACGTTTATTATAATTTCGAACACCTTACATTATTCTACGCTGTCGACCTCTTTCCAGGACGACATCCTACGAAAGTGTTTTAATTTTTCGTTAGTGTTGTTTCCATTGTCAAACGAAATATCAGAAATGCCTCTCTGGTGTCTTTATCTTTTCTAAAGCCTAACTTATCGTCATCTAACACTTCCTCAATGTTCTTTTCCATTCTTCTATATATTATTCTAGTCAGTGGCTTGGATGCATGAGCTGTTAAGCTGACTGTGCGACAATTCTAGCACTTTTAACCTCTAGCAGTCTTCGGAATTGAATGGATGATACTTTTCCGGCAGTCATATGGTTTATCGTCAGACTCATACATTCTACACATCAGCTTGAATAATCGTTTTGTTGCCACTTCTTACAATGATTTCAGAAACTCTTATAGAATGTTATCCATCCCTTCTGCCTTGTTTCATCCTAAGTCTTCTAAACGTGTTTCAAATTCTGATTCTAATACTGAGTCCCCTCTCTTCCTCGTCGAATCCTGTTTCTTCTTCCATCACATCACAAAAATCTTCGCCCTCATAGAGGCCTTCAGTGAACTCTTTCCGCCTATCTGTTCTCTTCCCTGCATTTAGCAGCGGAATTTCTGTTACATTTTTAACGATATCACCCTTGCGTTTAATTTCACCAGAGGTTAATTTTACTTTTCTATATCCTGAGTCAGTTCTTCCAACAATCTGATCTGTTTCGTTTCCTTTAAAAGCTTCAGGTAGCCACTTAGTCTTAGCTTCCCGGCACTTCCTATTTATTTCACTCCTCAGCGACTTGTACTTCTCTATTCATGAATTTTACTGAACATTTTTGTGCTTCCTTCTTTCATTGATCAAGTGAACTACCTCTTCTGTTCCCCATGGTTTCTTCGCAGTTACCTTCGTTGTGCCTATGTTTATCTTTCTGACTTCTGACCTTTTTAGAGATATCCATTCCTCTTCAAGTGCACTGCCATCTGACGTATTCATTATTGCTGTATCTATAGCCTCAGATAATTCCAAGCGTATCTCTTCATTTCTTAGTACTTCTGCATCCCACTTCTTTTCGAATTTATTCTTCCCGATTATGCTCTTCAACTTCAGACCACTCTTCATTGCTACTAAATAGTGACCTGTGTCTGTACCTGCTCTTGATTACGCCTTACAATCCAGTAACTGATTTCGGAATCTCTGTCTACCCACAATTTAATCTAACTGAAATTTTCCTGTTCTCCTGGCCTTTTCCAAGTATGAAGGGGGTGAAGGTCAATGGGGAGACTGCCGACCTGGAACACCATCAATCACACGTGTATTATACTGTGTCACACTAAACTGTGTCACAAAAAACTCAACAAATGAGCCCGCTCCGATTGAAGGTGAACCATGTCAAATTGCCCGTCTCGCAACTTATAGGACTAGTCACACTTGGACGACGACAAAAACAGAGGGCTATATTCTCGACTGGTGAGAATTTAATCAAGAAAGCACGACTAGCAAAATCAAGGACCAGTCCGGTTCTTTGAATACAATCGCAGCCGAGCAAGAAATTGACAGGTCCTTTACGACCAGGGAAGTAACCGAATAGGAGATATTATAAACGGACAAGCTACCGCGCACTTCCACAACTAGAAGTAACTCTTGACTCATAGGCCACACGACATCTCTGAGGACGGGGATAAATTACACAAATGGCCGAACTCTAAATATCAGTTACCGTCAACAAACGAGACAGAACTACCGGTGTCCAATAATGCGCACAGAGGTTTCTGTCCGACACGGGCACAAACACAAGGGAAGCACGATCTTGTTACAGCATGGATAGGTGCACAGCAAGGGGTTGATCTTCTCTGACGTGTACGATCCTCCCCCCTCCACAGCGGCAGCAGTTAGACCTCTGGGCCCTGACAATCGGACACTCGTATACAAGATGGTCGCTCGCGCCTTAACGGAAACACATGCGATCGTGTGAATCAAATTTGAGAGGTGGTTTGTTACCCCTAAAAATTTAACTCACCGGTGCTGAATCCATACCTACCCTAAGCAGCTCGCCAGCAAAGGTGAGGGCTTCAATAGAATCTACTATTTCTTGCAACTCATCAAACTTGAATGAACGGCAAGCAAACACCAAACGTGATCGATTCTCGGGGCGCATGCCATATGAGATGTTGAAAATGCTGTCGGACTTTGTAACGGACAGACCAAGGTCTAACTCACTCCACAAGTGGCTCAACATCTCTGAGGATGCCTGTACCTGCCAATAACACTTCTGCCCAAGGTCATTGCGCATACGAGCTGACAACTTTCTGCCTATAGAAAGAGCCCTGAGCTGTCCTATAGAATCCTGACTTTTCAACGTTTCAAAACCCGAGGTATCCAATGTCCCTTTAGTGAAAGCATAAATCAAGGACAGTATCACATGGTGCAGTATGCGTAAGGCATCAGCTTGAGATTCAAACCACACAAGCAGCCACAAGATTGGTGGCATCTGATTTAAACTATCAACATACAATATTGAAATGCCGGTCAGGGAGCAAATAATCGGATTGGGTAAATTAGCAGAGTGATCACAGAACAAACTTTCTTCGGCCCCCAGAACCCTTTTCGTCGGATTACAGCTTAAAATTTCCTGCCCTGGACTTAAATCCTCGCCTTCGAGACTCAGGTACACCGCCCTAGCCAGCACGTCCCCTACCTGATCACTCAACTGCTTAACCACCAGGGATAAACCTAGGACTATCAGTTTTTCGTGATCGTTAAGCTCAACAGGGCTCAAATCCAACAAGCGATTCCCCAAATGCGCCAGATGGACTTGAATCCAGCCAACCTGCCTAGTTATGGATTGGCTGTCCTCCAGAAAAGAGAGATTTGGCTGTACGTCACGTAATGCTGCTGAAATGTCATGAAGAAAGGCACCTACCTCCCCGATGATATCGGCCGAAAGACTAAGCTTCCTGCCCTGTGCTGCACACAATCTGGTCACCAATTCCGGGACTCTACCTTCGGTTGGAAGTCGACAGATTCTGAGTTCATACTCCATGAATCCCTTTTCAGATGCGAAATTCCGGGACACCCCCTGGAATCCATGATAAGTTATGCGCCCCTGAAAACAATTACAATGCGTGAGTACAATACCTTGAAAGGGAGAAATATATTACCACAAGAACCGCAATAAACAAAAAATGTTGTGAAAGGGTAGACAACTCTAACCCCCCTTCCCCTCCTCAGCCAAACACAATGTACTACGCTATGCGTATACCAACTGATACCTCAAAACTAGGGTTGGGATAGCTTTAAGGAACACACATGGAAGGTGGACCTACATATTTCGTCTTTTGTCGTTTCGTCCAGCACACTTTATTACTTAACAACAATATTATAACTAAACGAACTAACAATTTCGACCCTTGGGTAACTGTTACAGAATCACATAACATTCATCCGAATACAGAAAGGATCATGAGTCAAGCCACTGACTGTAGCTATTGGAAGGGCGCTTAAAAATATGTGGGCCTTAACAAAAAAAAAAATCCTCAAGCAATGAAATACACGATCCCACAAAAATGTGAGACTGGGAATGCACACCACAACCAAACATTGAAAATGACTTTTAAATAAAACTGCAGTTGCCCAAAATACAAGATAAATTTATATACTCTGAATGGAAATGTAACTCCTAACTGGTACAGGCCAATAGAAGCGTTGACAATGACCTGTAGTGAATATAAAATTACCCAAAATTAAAGGTAAGCTGAGAACTATAGCAGACGGCTGTCATACTCAGCAAGGAACGAGCAGCCAAGTTTCACCGTGAGTGGAGTTAGCTAATGACTGTGGAGCAAGCTAAGGCTCGACAGTTTTTATTCGTTAGTAACAGGTCTTAATGTGCTGGGAAGTAGTAATAAGAGTGCAAGGTAGAAACGACTAGTTAAAGCGGTATAATGAGGAGGAAATGAGGCTTGACAAACACGCCTTAAACCTCCTGAGTTAATTAAAGTCGCCAAGTACAGCAAACTACTAGTTCCCGTTTAATCGGTGACACTCCTCCGTCGCACGTATCAAACGATCAGCTTTACTTAACTTGAGCCAACACGACACAGCTGGTAGAGGCACAGGGCAACCCAGACGCCGTGTGATCACGGAAGAGCTGCCATAGCAACAGCCAAACACGCCTCTGCTCCGGGCCCAGGGAAAACGAATGCGTCGTCTGTCCCCAAAGCTAACATGCCAACACACATCAAAAGGGAACAGCAATCTGCGCCATTAATGGTACACACAAAATGCCTAAGGAGTAGAAAATCTCAAGTAGTCGCACAAGCGATTACCGATACAAGTTACAAATGTAACGCTTCTTAAAATTATTGTTATTCAGAATGGAAAATATCAGCGCCTGCTGATGCAATAACTCAAGCACGCTCATCTGCGAAGATTGCTTGCTCCCCACACAGATTATGTTACAATTTAATTCCCTTCATGGAAAATATAACAGGAATACTCTGACACTTGCATTACATATGGCCTGGAAGACAAATTGCGGTCAGCAACGCTGATAATCATGCACTTAAGGGGCTCCGGAACGCCCTATACTTGCAATGTTAAAATAACGCTTATAAATTACATCTTTCCTCACAAAGTATTTGAGGTAGGAAGTTAAACTTTTTACAGATTATTTATTGGAATATGGGCTACAACTTAACACAGGGATTTTCCAAAATTTTAGTTCAGTTATTAAAGATGATTTTTTTTCAATTGTAATGAAAAGTCACAACATTTTTTTGCAATTTTTATTTATATATTCAAAAATATACAGTTTTTTGGAAAAAGGCTGTGTTAAATTATGCAGAAGGTACTGTGTAACATTTACTGAAAGTTTGAAACAAATATGTTTGGAAGATCCTTAGAAAACATGTAATTAGTATGAGAAAATAAAAGTTTTGGGAATCGAGCGACAAAGATTGGAGTAACTTTTTAGTGCATTCCAGGTCCATAGGATGGATTATCTTCATCCTCTGCAAACTCCTCCTCCAGCTTCCTCTTGTTCCTCCTCCTGTTTACTCTTGCTTGTATTTCTAGACTCTTTACAGCCCTGTCTGCAGCCCGAAGGCGTTCCTTGTCTAAAGCAAGCATCGCTCGTACCATGTTAGAACCTATCTTCATTCCCATATTTCTAAATACCTTTGGCTTTCCAAATTTCTCCTTTTCTTGAAAGCCTTCAGAGGATTTCTAATAACTTTACTTTTACTCATTATTATACTTCAACAAAACAGAGACTCAAGAAACAGAATTAATTACGAATATTTTCGAGATAACGACAGAGTAAATAAACATGAAACAATCGACAATCACACCAGCGATATATATTGAACCATCACAGGTTAGCCACAACACGTACTTTATCTCACATCACTAAAATGTACCTGATGAACACGGACGTTAATAATAACACCATTTGACAGCAGTTTAACAGCGCCACAGTGGGTCACGCCCATGTAGAACACATTTCAAAAAAAAATTAAAAATAGTTGTAGTCTTCGGAATTGAATAAATTATACAGGGTGATTCAAAAAGAATACCACAACTATAAAAATGTGTATTTAATGAAAGAAACATAATATAACCTTCTGTTATACATCATTACAAAGAATATGTAAAAAGGTTTTTTTTCACTCAAAAACAAGTTCAGAGATGTTCAATATGGCCCCCTCCAGACACACGAGCAATATCAACCCGATACTCCAACTCGTTCCACACTCTCTGTAGCATATCAGGCGTAACCGTTTGGATAGCTGCTGTTATTTCTCGTTTCAAGTCATCAATGGTGGCTGGGAGAGGTGGCCGAAACATCATATCCTTAACATACCCCCATAAGAAAAAATCGCAGGGGGTAAGATCAGGGCTTCTTGGAGGCCAGTGATGAAGTGCTCTGTCACGGGCTGCCTGGCGGCCGATCCATCGCCTCGGGTAGTTGATAAGGTTTCATAACTAACCTTTTTCGTAGGACTCTCCATACAGTTGATTGTGGAATTTGCAGCTCTCTGCTAGCTCTGCGAGTCGATTTTCCTGGGCTGCGAACAAATGCTTGCTGGATGCGTGCTACATTTTCATCACTCGTTCTCGGCTGTCCAGAACTTTTCCCTTTGCACAAACACCCATTCTCTGTAAACTGTTTATACCAACGTTTAATACACCACCTATCAGGAGGTTTAACACCATACTTCGTTCGAAATGCACGCTGAACAACTGTCGTCGATTCACTTCTGCCGTACTCAATAACACAAAAAGCTTTCTGTTGAGCGGTCGCCATCTTAGCATCAACTGACGCTGACGCCTATTCAACAGCGCCTCAAGCGAACTAATATACAACTAAATGAAACTTTATAGCTCCCTTAATTCGCCGACAGATAGTGCTTAGCTCTGCCTTTTGTCGTTGCAGAGTTTTAAATTCCTAAAGTTGTGGTATTCTTTTTGAATCACCCTGTATATCTATTAAAAGGTAATAGTCTGCAGATTCAGAAAACGCAAAAAAGTAAAAATTGAACTTTTCATGATTTTGAGCCTTTCCGGAGCCCCTTAATCATTCGTAGGTGCGGTAATATAAAACGTCCAATTCCACATAACACAGACATCGCCTTACAATATCTGGTACTTAAAAATAAGAAGTCAGTACTTAAATCCAATTAGAAAAAATGTGTTATTGCTTCCAATCTGTACAGATCGTCGTTCAGGTGCCGTAAAATTTAAGCTTGCAGAGTAGGCTGGGAACTTGCCAACCAGGTTGCACGCAACGTCCGCACGTAATTCTTAAGCGAGCCTGCAACTCTTGCACCTAATCGATTAAATCTTTCGCGGCTTCTCGAAACCCGCGCCATGGAGCTGGACTCCCTCAAAAGCAACAACTTGCCAGCCACGCTCCCTCCAGCTGGATAACTCTCCTTAGCTCACGACACACGATCAAATCGATATCGGCAACCTAAGTGGTGTCGCCAGTGGAGTGGCATGCCGCCAAGATCAAAACTGCCACGGATCACACATCTCATAGTTTACCACCTTTCTTTGTGTTTGGTGGTAACTGCACCATGAAATGGACTACACCTGTCAGTACATATAATCCGTTCTGCGTCCACATGTTCAGGTTTCAATACCTGTCCAGGGACAAGCAAAATTAATAGCTTTGAGCTGTGCCTGGCTCGCGTTGATGCCATTTGTTCTTTGGCATTTTGTGTCAATCGAGAGACGTCTTATTTCTCCCTGAGTTACTACCATAATGAGTCGCTGACTTGTCTCTGTCAGTGGCAGCAGCAGCGCTTATCGAGACTACTACTGCTGTACCATTTTTGGTGTGGCTGCTTATTTCCGTGAGGTGGTGTGTGCGGCAGTCGGTCGGTTGGGACGGAGGAGCGAGGAAGTCTCTGAGGCGCTAGGCCAGGCCGGGACCACTGGAGGCGCACGCGCAGTCGGATTGTGAGGTGCTAGCTGCGACAGCTACAAAGTTCGTGCCACCGAACCTGTTATGAAACCTCAACTGCTGTGACATATCTTCTTTCATTGCCAGTTGTTGCTTCTTGGGCCGTTCCGGCTACCAACAATATATGGTGTGTTGGAGTCGGCTAAATTTTCCAGCCGTCTTCCTGTGTGGTCTTTAACTATTAAATTGGTTGTTACTCATCAGTGAAGTGTACCAGCGGTATGTTCTGCCTTGGGGCCGGTAACACCACAGTTACCTGCCCTCGTCATTAGCGTACTTTTTGCAGTGGTTTTTTTTTTTTTTTTTTTTTTTTTTTCCTCGCCGTGTTCATGCTGTCCGGCACGGCGTGTAGTTCAACAGCCTTGTAGTTATTTGTTCATATTTTCTTCTTTAGAGTGGTTATTGTGCTTTGGCTGTTCTTTGCCACCAATTTGGAAGACGTAGTGCTGATGGTATCTTCGTCCTCGGCTCATATTTTGCGTTGTCGTACCGGTGTTTTGGCAGAAGGAAATTGATTAGATTGGCTGCCTGTCTCACCCCGCCTTACGTTAGGGCTACCTCCTCAGGCCGACCCTTGGAACACTTCTGAGCACCATTGTTCTGTTGATTTTAGACTCTGATTTTCATTTTAGTCTGAAGTAATGTGTGAGGCCTTTAGTCGTATATTAATTTAGTTTGTTTTAATTGTAACTAAGGCCTTCAACTGACTTAAATTAAAAATTTTAAGATTGATTTGTTTAATAACTAAAATATTGAAGGTTTGTTCTATATGAAAATCTTATTATCCAGGCCCTAAGTCCTGAGTTGTTCAATATCCAGTGTGTGGCCTACAGCCGAGCTTATACATGAAATGTTTTCAAGATAATGCCTTCAGCTGTCTTAAATGAAAATTTTGAAAATTGATTTGTTTAAAACTAATTTTTTTTTGATATTTGATCTATCTGAAATTCGTGTTATCCAGGCCCTAAGCCCTGAGTTGTTCAATGTCTTGTGAGTGGCCTTCAGCTGAGTATTTACGTGAAATACTTTTTTTTTTTAAATAAGACCTTCAGCCACGTGAATTCTTTAAAGCAATTTTTTTATAACTTGCGTTCAGGCCTTCAGCCGTTCTTGTGTTTTGTGTGGTTTTGGGCCTTTAGCCCAGGAGGTATCGGAAGTTTCGTTAAGTAGGCCATCAGCAGTATTGTTTCAATTTGATCCTTTTAAGGCAGTGTGTAATTAAGTGGTTCTTAGGAAAATAAAAGTTTGTGTATTTTGTGCAACTAAAAGTAACTGATTACAGCTCCCTCCACAACCATAACCTGATCTTCTCTATCCTGCGAGACAACAGTTCAACTGGTAGCAGAGCTTGGTTACGAGCGTGATATGCCATTCCAGTTGAATTTTATTTCTGGAGCATATCGCTTTGGTTGTTGATTGTTTCAGGTGACTTATTTTAATGGCGGTCAGGCAGTGCCCAGGGATCGGCCTGTTGACGAAGGACCACCTTGTTTATGAGTTCGCGATAAGGCGCCAGCCTATTGAGGACGTTGTTCCGGACTTAGTGCGTCGCTTGCGTGCTACCGTTCTCCACCTGGTTGACGTCATGCCGGAGGTGGTGGCTGAGACAGAAGCAGCCTTTCAATTTTTGTTTAAGGCCGTTAGAGGCCCTGAGGACACCATTTCTGTTTTGGAAAGCACTCAACCTAGTGACAGTCAATTGGACAGGGTGCAGGCACAGTTAGTACATGTAACTAATATCGTAGCGGATTTAGGCACGTTAGATTTGGAGGACTGACATAAAAAAATAACCGCGAAATTGGGGTCTTAGTTTAATGCATTGCAGTTTAAGCTTACAATTTTAGGACCGGATGGGAAGAGGAATGAAGAGCAAGACTCTCTATATCAAGGGAGAACCGGGAACCAGCCTGGGGGTGTTGTTGTTATATCCTCTGCGAAGTTAGACGCAGCATTTGCCAAATTGCCTAATCATCTAGCGTATTTCTTTCGAGATATTACTGAATGAATTGTAGATCTACTTGAGCAGGTCGAAAACTTATTATCGTTCTTGGTTCGTGTTGAACAACATGCTGCTGCGTTTCACGTTCCGCACCAAGTAGTCTTGTCACTATTCTACTGGTTAGCTAGAGGTGAGTTGTGGAACCTCCTATCCCGAGCCTTGGCAGAAAGGATTTTGTTACAGCAATCGAGGGAGCTTGTAATTAACTAGAGATTGACCACCGGAGTTGGGAAACAGCTTGAGTCTCGTTACATTTGGGAGATGCAGCAGGATAAAGAGGAGGTACATCAGTATGTCGACGGAGTTCAGACGGCCTGCTTGGCCATGTTGATCGATTTGCCAGAACGGGAGTTGGTATCTATTGTTCTTAGGGGAATGCGAGCGGCGGATAAGTCGCACCTTGTTTTTCGTGATCGTCTTTCAACCTGGGAAGAGCTCCGCGCCGCTCTTGTAGCGATACCTGCGTTGCCGCTAGCGCACGATGTACGAGGATGTCGTGAAGTTGAGGGCCAGGCCACGGCCGTTGTCAAAGGAAATTCCGAATTGCCTATATCGGCTGAGGTCGTCAAAAGGGAACCCCGGCGGTGCTTCAGGTGCGATGGCATGGCTCATTTGGTGTGCTGTTGCGTTCAACCTCGCGCGCACAGAGCCAATAAATGACGCCGGGCTGGGCAGCGCCCTCGGGATCGAGCCATTAAACCTTCGTGTACCTGTGTTGTAGCTCCCTCATCACCGCCCTTGCTTTATATTTGTTCTCGAGTAGGTGGCGAAGCGATTGGTCCCCTTTAGGATTCTGGTAGCTCCTTTTCACTATAGAGCTTCAAATGGTTTCTTGAATATGGTCATCTTACGAAACTTCGGTCGGTCCCCTGTCCTGTGCAGAGATGTCGGGTGGCCAATGTCCAGGTGTTGCCTCTGCATGGTTGGTCAGAAGGAGTACATCGCTTGGGGATTTCTCATGGCCCTTGTCATTAGCCTTGGTCAAGAAGCTGACGGTCGATTTAATTTGGGGGGGGGGGTGATTTCTCAATAAAACTGGGTGTCTTGAGTTATTCCGGGCACACCTTTTTCTTTAAGTTCGCTCTTGCGGGGAAGTTTGGTTTCTGTGAGTGTGCTAAGCGTACTGTACATCCGAACGCCGGCATCCTGGCTGTTAAGGCTGTGCCTAATGAGTTCGATCTCGGACTGCTACGGTCGCAGGTTCGAATCCTGCCTCGGACATGGGTGTGTGTGATGTCCTTAGGTTAGTTAGGTTTAAGTAGTTCTAAGTTCTAGGGGACTTATGACCTAAGATGTTGAGTACCATAGTGCTCAGAGCCATTTTTGAGTTCGATCTCGCCCATCTGTCCCCACATCAGGCCTCCCAGTTACCGGATTTGCTACAGAGGTTCCCTGAGTTTCTTTGTGATAGGTTGGGCGTTACTAATGTTCTTAATTACCATATCAGTCTATCTGACGATATTCCTGTTAGGCAGTCCCCATATCGCCTTCCCCTAAGGTGAAGATACTAAGAGCTAAAATATCGAGAATGCTTGAGCAAGGAGTTATTAGGCCTTCGACATCTGCCTATGCTTCCCCCATATTCCTTCTCCCTAAGGATTAGGAGGGATTTTAGGCCTGTTGTTGACTACCGGCGCCTGAACGCTAAGGTTCCCCTCGAGCCTGTTCCTCTACCTGATCTTCATAACTACTTTACTTGATATTCCGGTGCTAATTGGTTTGCTGTCCTTGATTTGAACCAAGCCTATTATCAGATTCCCTTAGCTGAAGAATGTAAACATGTTACTGCATTTTGTACTTCAAAATGGTTCAAATGGCCCTGAGCACTATGGGACTTAACATATGGGGTCATCAGTCCCCTAGAACTTAGAACTACTTAAACCTAACTAACCTAAGGACATCACACACATCCATGCCCGAGGCAGGATTCGAACCTGCGACCGTAGCGGTAACGCGGTTGCATTTTGTACTGATTGCAATCTGAGTTTAACAGGGTGTCCTTTGGTTTGGCTACTGGTGCAGCCGTTCTTACTCGTTTGCTGGATAATATCCTTGGGGACTTGAAATTAGTCTGTGTGTATAATTATTTAGACGACTTAGTCATTTATAGCCGTTCGTTTCAGGACCATTTAGATCCTATCCAACAGGTTTTTTGAGGTTGCAGGGAGCCTGGTTAACTGTTAAACCCAGTAAACTGACGTTAGCCAGGCAGTAGGTATCCTTCATAGGTCACCTAGTATCACGTCAGAGTATTCGCATCGACCAGGAACGAACTAAGGCATTAAGAGCTCTACCTCTGCCTACTGATGAATGTGGAATTGCTAGGTTCATAGGCATGGGTAATTATTTTAGGCATTTGTCCCTAATTTTGCTCAGTTGGCGCCTTCCTTAAATGAACTGCGCTGGAAAGGAGTGATTTTTGAATGGGGACCTGCCCAAGAGCCCATGTTTGATGACAGTAAGGCATCTATAGCCAACTCTCCCGTTCTCGGAGTACCGGACTTTAATGAAAGGTCTATTGTCCAAACTGACACATCTAATGTGGGTATTTCGGCTGTCCTCCTCCAGGAGTTCGAAGGTCAGAGGCAGCCAATAGCGTACGCGTCTCGTCGGTTAACCAGTGCCGAACTGAAATATTCCGTCTACGAGTGCGAGGCGTTGGCAGTTTTCTTCGCGCTGGAGAAGTACCGCTTTTAACTTGACTATCGCGTATTTCAGGTAGAAACCGACGGTAAGGCATTGATCCGGGTGTTAGCCAGGCCACGTAAAACTGGCAGCATCGCCAGGTGGGCAGTACGCATTTCTGCATTTGAATTTGAAGTTAAACACGTAAAAGGCACTGAAAATGTCGTTGCGAATGTCCTAAGCCGGTTGTTCACCGAATCTACACCTAGTGAGGGCACCCGGGAAACAGTTGTATCGTGTTATGTGAGATTCCTCTTTTATTTGATGATGTTACTCAGCATCAGGATCATGAGCCTACTTGGGCACCCGTTAAACAACGCCTGTTGGTTGGGGACTGTTGGATGAGTACGTTATTAAGAAGGGCATTTTAAAAGGGTGGGACATGCTAAGCAATTCAATATCTGTTTTCCAGTAGCTCTGATGCTCCCGGTTTTTCATTATTTTCATGATTCGTTGTTGGTGGGCCCTTAGGAACTTATAAGACCTTACAAGAAATTAAGGAGCATTTGCCTTGGCTCTCCATGGACTGTGACGTGACAGAGATGGTGTCTCGATGTCGATTGTGTAATGTAGCCAAACCTAAGAATGCTCTTCAGCAGGGTCTGTTGAGATCTGAGGGCGACTCCTGTCCAATGCACAAACTCTGTAACCTGCTGTGTCCTGCGAGACGCGATTTAAAGCTTGTTATGTAAATCGATGGTGGGGAAGTGGGGAATTGGGGGGGGGAGTATAGAGAACAGACTACTTTTGTCGGTTACTTCAGGACTTCAGGAGGGATCAGCGGCGACGACTGAGAAGGGTGGCCCGATTGGGATTCGAACCAGTGATATTCAACTTGTCAGGCAGTTGTGTTAAGCGCTGCGCCACCCGGACACAGTGTTTATTTCAACTGCGACACCTCGACACGCCTCTCGGCCAACCCCCACTCCCCCCTAGTGCCACCTGTCTGCAGTTCCTGTCCACGCCCTCCGTGCCAGCTACTTTGAGACTCCCACAGCAGGTCTGACGTAATTGTGCGTCCACACCGAACTTGATGGATTCCTTCGCTACCAAGGCAAATTAATCATGTTAATATGTGTTGTTTGGAAGAACAGGCTCTACACATTCATATATTAGATTCGCCTCGATGGGCAATGAATCCTCCACCTTCATTGCGGATGCTCAGTTACGTCCGACCTGCGAGAATTTCGGAGTAGCGAGCATGGAGGACATGGACAAGGGCTGCGTATTGGTGGCACTAGGTGGGAATGTGCATCGGTTAAGAGCTGTGCCGCAAATTACGAGGAATCTAAGTCTGTGTGGTGCAGCGGTTAGCGCAACTGGCTAGTGAGAAAAAGGTCCCGGTTTCGAATCCGTTTCCTTTCTTTTCCTTTCCTTTCTTCCCCCTCCACCTTCAGTTTACACAATATGTATCACAGGTGCAGATTCATATAATTAATGGCTTGCTTGCGTCACGTGTACTTTGAGGTACTAAACGACTTAAAAACGTACAACTCATAATAGCTACTACTACTAGCCTACAAATGAAGTAAATACTAATGTAATGTAACTAATGAGGAGGCACTGAATAGAATTGGGGAGAAGAGGAGTTCGTGGCACAGCATGGCTACAAGAAGGGACCGGTTGGTAGAACACCTTCTGAGGCATCAAAGGTTCACCAATTCAGTATAGGAGGGAATTGTGGAGGGTAAAAACTGTAGAGGTAGACCAAGAGATGAATACACTAAGGAGATTCAGAAGGATGTAGGTTGCAGTAGATACTCGGAGATGAAGAATGTTTTCACAGGATGGAGTATCATGGAGAACTGCATTAAACCAGTCTCTAGACTGAAGACTACAACAACAACAACAGCAACAACAACAATGTTGTTGGATGAACTGTCCTCATCCGTCACTAGAAATATCTACACTTATATCCTTTAATACCCTGTAATTCTTTAAACTTCCTGACAACATCTTTTCTTAACGCTCTGTGAAAATAGTAAAAACTAACTTCAACCAGAATAGGCCTAGTACGTACACGCTTAAGCCAGATGTCAAATGCTATCACATCTTATTCCTAATTTTTTGAGTCATAAATTATAATGATAGTAAAACCGATTCATTACTTTCGTGCCCAACGTTCAAAAAATTCAAATGTGTGTGAAATCTTATGGGACTTAACTGCTAAGGTCATCAGTCCCTAAGCTTACACACTACTTAACCTAAATTATCCTAAAGACAAACACACACACCCATGCTCGAGGGGGGACTCGAACCTCCGCCGGGACCAGCCGCACAGTCCATGATTGCAGCGCCTTAGAACGCTCGGCTAATGCCCAACGTTCTGGTGAAATGATAAATCTCCGCTCGACTGCCATTTAATCACATCGAGTCTATTTTTATGTCCAAGCAAAGAAGAGAGCCAACAGTTAACGTGTATGTCCTTTTAATTCACTGTATAGTTCCGATGATAGTTATCAAATCCTCCTGGACAAAAATTGTGGGACATTTAAAATTTGTTGAGACCAGAAGAGATACAATGTACTGTGGATCTTAGGGAACTAATGTTAATATTAAATGATTATGGCGTGGTATTCTCAGGCAAATATTTTACAACGTATTCTACTACTGTGCTCCATGAATAACAACCGACCGTTGATCACGTACCTGACAAGCATTCGTTTGCGCTTTGCTATCTATACGTGGCGGCCGTGACATATCTAGCGAAGCGTACTCGTGTGGGCGTTATTGGAGAGCAGCGATGTGTGGCGGGCAAATACCGCCCACGTGCCAGAATGCTCCGCTGTTCGTTGTGCCGCTGCCGTAAAGCACTAAAAGCTGAAGAGGTCCGCACCTCGTGTAACGAGAGTCAGTGGTTCGCTATGTGCGTCAAGCCCTGTGGCTCGGTTGTGTGAAAGCTTTCACACTCCAGTGGACTACAAACGTAACAAGGTCGTCAATTTTAAGTGGCGCGGCGCTGGTCTCTTTCACTACTATCAACAATAAATACATTTCTTCTGTGGATGTTTCCGCCGTCACTCGGTGATACATTTCTACCTTATTCTTCCACTGTTCGCTCCTACAGTAGCTGTGGAGTGCTTTTGCAACTAATGTGTACTTTGGAAATTACGTAGCCATCCAATTTCCGCTGCACGCACATTTCCGTTGTGTTAGCAGCTTCTCAGAACTGGTCTTCCCTCCATTCTCCACGAGCTCATTCCCTTACTTTGAAGTCGTTGTACTGTGGATCGTCCGAGGTACAGTGCGAACAAAGTTACTAGGCCCGTATATGCTCAGACGGAGATAAGGGAGGTGGCAACGATAGTGCTGCGGGCTCTACTGCGAATGACCATCGTGCGTTACGTGAGATGTAAGTTCGACAACTGTGGCCTATGTAAACTTGTAAGAAGAAAACCACAAAAAAACGAGATTCAAGACATAATGCAAAAGACGACGTCACTTGCTATTTTACTGTTAATGTAATATATAAAACATTTGTCATTTAGAAATCATGTGTCAGTCCCTGGTATAACTTGATCGGCAATACTACTTAAAAATAAAATCTTCTTGTTCTGCTTCCTTGTATATTCGGAGCAGCCATTCCTTCAGAAGTGGTTATAGCAATGTTTTCTTGCAGCGCTCATAACGAGAATATGTATATGGAATATCAGTAATGGTTTTTCTAGCTTGTGGGTATTTGTTTCTTGTTTTTAATGAAAATGTTGTGTAATTTTAGTCTGAATTTGTGGCTGAATAAGAGTCATGCTACAGATACACTCCAAGACAAATCTTGTCCAAGAGTAAGCCCAGGATGGCTTGCCTCGAAGGCCAATCAAACGAGGAGTACAATATCGTCGATCTACCGCTGTGTTGTAAAGATGCCGTGGATATCAACTGAAGGGATCCTGGTATGACGTGAAATGCCACTCCACACCGTCATTCCCAGTTGCCGGTCCCTATGCCCTGCTAAAGTTAGGTTGGTAACCCGCCCCCCACCCCTCCCCACTGTCTGGGGTATCTCCAGACATGTCTTCCCTGGTCATCGGGGCTCACTTCGAGACGGGACTCATCTCATCCCTGAAGATAACTCCAGACCGAAGACGTGTCTGGAGAGATCCCAGACAGCCAACCTGTCTTTCGACCAACAGCCAGAAATGATGTTCTGGGGAGCCATTTCTTTTCATAGCAGGCCCCTTATAGCGCAGCGGTGGAAGGGTGATACTCTACGCCCCATTTTATTAACTTTATGGGAAGCCACTCTGGGTGTACTTTTCGGCAAGGTAATGCTCGCCCGCGCGCGGAGAGAGTTTTTACCGTTTGTCTCCGTGCTCGCCAAAACCTACCCTGTCCAGCAACGTCACCGACTGAGAACGTTTGGAGAGTTACGGGCAGGCCCCTCCAGCCAGATCGGGACTCTGACTATCTAGTGCGCCAGTTGGACAGAATTTAACGTGTCCCTCAGGAGGAAGTCCAATAACTCAACCATTGCCAAGCAGAAGAACAGTCGATTAAGGGCAGGGCTGGATCAATACGTTAGTGGCCTGCAGAATTTGTGAAGCTCTTTCTCTTGAAAAATCATCCACTTATTCTGAAATTGTAATCATTTATTTGTCTGTACATATAAACCACAAATACTGATTTTCGTCCCATTAGGACAATTTCTATGTGGAGCGTTCCTCTGGGGTGGAGCGCACATACCTTAGTAAGAGGAAAAGTCAATATAAGCATGTCATCAGAAATAATTCATTTTTATGTTACCAACGGAAGTAGAAATTGTATTAATTTAACTTGAATTGGAGGTTGGGTGAGAATCGAACTACAAATAGAAAGGTACAGAGTCAAAGAGGTCGTCAGTGTTAATTTTTTCCACTTATTACTTTTTTCACTTGTACATCTGTGTCTATAGTGAGTAAAACTTCCAATTACACCACTTACATGACCTTTTTTCAGATGGATGTGGGATGAAAAATTAGTTAAATGCTTCTATGTGCGCTGCAGTTTGTCTCATCTCTTCTTGGTGGTCCTTAGGAGAATAATACGTCGGAGTGTGTGTGTGTGTGTGTGTGTGTGTGTGTGTGTGTGTGTGTGCGTGTGTGTGCAAGAAGGCTTTCACTGTCACCTATATGCAAAGCATCTACCAATTCAGGTTTACAGCGTCTCTGTGATGATATTCCATAATTGAAGCAAGCAAGTGATCATTCGTGTTGCCCCTCTTCTTTTTTTTTAACGTTAAATATCTTCTGCTGTCTTTCAGGTCCTTAATAAACAACATGAACAGCAAGGGTGCCAGCACAGTATCTGGGCTGCCGTCTGAAGTTATTTGAACATCTAACGAGGACCCCCCAGCAAACGTAACATTGTGCGTCGTTCCCACCAGTAAATCCTCAGATCAGTCACAAATTTAGTTTGACACTCTACGTGACCATAATTCGCCTGTTAAGTGTATCATTGGTTTTAAGCCAAATGCATTTAGGAAGTCAAAGAGATGCTGCATCTACTAGGTTTCTTTATCCATATATTTCACGATGTGATAGGAAAAAAGTGCGATTTTAATTCTGCATGATAGATATTTTCTGAATCCATGATAGTATGAAGGAGATGAATCTGTTCTAAATTTCTTGTAAATGCCTGTACAACAGGATACGTGATAATTTCCTACAACGCATGGGTAGCAATGGTACTGACGGTAGTTTGGTGAAACATTTCTGCTGGCTTTCTTGTTGATGGCTGTGTACAATGCATTCTTCTGAGTACTGGGTATCGGCTTTGTTAAAGGAATACACGAAATATTACGGCTATAAAAGGGACTAACGTAACTGCAAAGTAAATGTAGACATAGGTAGCGATGTCAATGGGCCGTGAAACTTTGTTCAGTATCAGCAATGTTAGCTGCTTCTCAACACTGTTGACTTAAGCTGTAGCAGTACTTCCAGATTTCCCTCCGTAAATTGCCATCCGAAACTTTATGGTATACTGTAAATTTTTACGTATGGAACGTCTAACTACAACTGAATGAAATACAATTTTCGTGCCATACGTGTTTCGCCTTAATTCTCTGCAAGAGATCTTCAGTGGGCTGGAAAATGTACGTATTTTCTATTTGGTTTACATTTTGGGACAATGTATATACTGGTTATAAACCCAATCAGAAAATAAAAACACAAATACAAAACTACCACCACATTTCCAAAATGAAAGATAACTCACAATCTGCAAACTCACAAACACATTCAACACGATGAAAACATCGCACAGAAAAGAAGCAGAAGGTAAACTGTGACTTACAAACATAAATGAACACACAGAGAGGCAAACATACTAAAAACACAGGGTTGCCAAATACCATATAAAATCGTACAAACGCTCCAATCAAAGGTAAGCCAAACAATAACCAAGAGGGATCAATTCCAGGGATCAAGAATACACAAACTTGAGTGTCAAAGTTGTGATGCAGTATACATAGGCATGACATGCAGGAATTTTAAACACGATGCGAAGAACACATCAGGTGTTGGAAGTACGAAACAAAGCAATCCACATTTGCAGAACACTTAAAACACCATAACCACCATCCTACAAAAATGGAACAACATATGAAAGAAAATAAACAACCATGACAAATACCTTATAAAAATGCAAGAAAACTTCCACGTCCAGCCATTGCTGAAAAGAAACAGCTGATAAATGAGCAAAAACGTGTCAGTACAGACTCCCTACTACACTTAATAAAGTCAACGCTCGTATGTTCGCAATAACATCCACTATTTGGCAGTAACATCCGACAGTCGGTAACACAAGCCAAAATATAACGTCAAAAATATTGTTCAATTCCTAGAGATGTGAATAGTGAAAAACAAAAACCCTAACTGCAGTTATAAGAAGACCAACGCCAAAAACGGAACTAAAATACAACATGTAGAAAATCATCCACGGAACCTGGAAGCAGAATTTAAAATATTACTACTACGTAGAAAAACGAGCCACCAGAACTGATCATAACCTATATATACATTGTCTCAAAATGTAAACCAAATGGTAAAAATATGTACATATTCGAGGCCACTGAAGTTTCCTTGCAGAGAATAAAGGCGAAACACGTATGGAACGAAAGTTTTGTTTCATTCAATTGTAGTTAGGGGGCAACAAGTAAAATCTGACAATATACCGTAATATTACACGCAACTGAGCAAGACAGGACTATAAAAGTTTAAGATGTTATCATTCGAAAAACTATTACCTTATTTTTCTGTAAGTTATGCAAAGTAAAACCGTAACCACTATGTAGCAATTGATCTTCTAGCGCCGTTTGTGTACTTACAACAAATATTTGTCTCTTCCAACTATTTATCATCACCATAATGCACTGAATTTGCAGTAGTTCAGTCTGGTTTACTACCTACACAATGCGAACTGGTTATTTATTCCCTCCAAAGTCATTCTCATCGTCATGTTTTTCAAGAATCACAAAGCTATTTTCGGTTGTTTTCGTTTCTAAAATATCTCGGTGGATGAAATTTGTGACCGGCGTTCTAACGATTACTCGTACCTCCAGAGCCAGTGAATTGCCATGTTGTTTTCATAGATCAAACACCTGAGTGAGTGATTGCCCGCCTATGAAAACACGCAATCGATTGTAGCACAGTCTGAAATAAAAATTATGTTTGTTGAATAATTACCACCTCTTACTTAGGTTACAGGGTACTGGTTGGGTAGCTCCACCGAGGCACAAAAAAATCTTGGATAATGTTCTTTATGGATCCACCTAACACCTATCCTCGTCTCCTGGCGGATCGTCCTCAGCACCATACCGGATGTGGTGTATGCTGGATCCAGCTGGAATAACATTCTCTGATGCATTGCATGCTGGATCCACCCCACATAGCCGGCCGCGGTGGTCTAGCGGTTCTAGGCGCGCAGTTCGGAACCGCGCGACTGCTACGGTCGCAGGTACGAATCCTGCCTCGGGCATGAATGTGTGTGATGTCCATAGGTTAGTTAGGTTTAAGCAGTTCTAAATTCTAGGGGACTGATGACCTCAAATGTTAAGTCCCATAGTGCTCAGAGCCATTTTTTTTTTGACTGGCCATAATGAAAGCTATTACAAGATCCAAGGTTTATTTTACAAACACCTGTATGACTGTTTTTGTCTGTATCCTCATGAAGGTTGTGGCGCAGAATTATTCCTAGTTTAGTATTTGTTCGGAAACCTATTTGTATATTAGATTTTCTGAAAGGATCGCCAATTTTCTAAGAACATGAGCCGACATAGGTGAGAGAAATATGGGCAACTGCAATCTTAAGGCTGGCTGTTTGATTGTCCTCCTTTTTAATTATTTTTGTACGTAATTTCCGAATATTTTTCGCTGAAGCCACTTGTTACCCCCACTTGAACTATTGTGTCAATTTCCCTATCAGCTGTATCACTATCTAAAGCAAGTTTTGCAAGCCTGTAAAACATTTCAGCGAAGTATGAACGTTTCTGTGCAGCAGGATCCCAAGAGTCTGATGAAATGATTACGTCTGTAGCGGTGGGTTTACGAATGCTTTTCTCTTTATTCGCTAATCCAAGAAACTAAGGGATATGTCTGTTTCAAATTCTATAGTGAAATGCATTTTTTCATGTGTAGTATTGAGAACCTGTATAGTTCGTGAAAAATATTGAAAATGTCATCAACATATCTACAGTGCAAAAGAATTTTCCTAGAAAAATACTTATGTACTTCGAAAAATTTGTTCTCAATATGATTTACTAATATTTCAATCAGGATAACTGACACTCTGGATCACTTTGCAAGCCCTTTTTTAAATATGTCTTTTGGTTAAATGTAAAGTAATAGAAAGACAACAACAATGCTGTTATTTTGATAAGTACTATTGTGTATGTATATTTTACATTTCCAAATGACAGGAGATTTCTCAAAACAATTCTTAATGTCTCTTCTACAGGTACGTTTGTATAAAGGTTCTTAACATCTTATGAAACTAATACAGCATTTCTGGCATTTCAAAGTCCTTCAGTAGTTGAACCATTTCGTAACAACTTTTGATACTATATGTCTGCTGAAATGTGAAATGTTCTTTTGTTTTAGCCTGACAGAAACTATTGACAGTAGTCTGGCATGCACTAATAACAGGACGAGTAGGAAGGTGTTCTTTGTGCAGCTTAATCTGCGAATGCAGTTTAGGCATTTTAGGATCAGTCACTACTAAGCGATTCTCGCTCCTTTTTGACTCTAGCAGAACATAACAACTATGCAAACAAGCTTTAATGTCATTGTAAAAAGTGGAAAGGGGCTTCTTTTTTACTTCTACGGTTTCGCTATCTGCGGAAAACTGCAAAAATCTTTGGAATATAGTTACTGTCTGTAATCAGCACGAGGGAGTTACTTTTATCTCCCTTAGCGGCCACAATTTTATTCTCACATATCTTCAAATGGTCTTTACATCGGAAAGCAGTTTACTTAATGACAGTACATTACGTACAGATGATGATAAATCACTACAAATTTTCGCCGCAATATTAGTTTGTAAGAATTGTGAAAGTTCGCACGATTCCCAACCACTTTTTACTTCGGTAATCGTTTTCTTGACGATCTTATCACTGATTTTAGATGGAATATTAAAGTTTAAGCCTTTACTCAAAATGTTAATTGCGTAATCGGAGAATGTTGTGTCGGTTAAGTTGACCACTCCAGCGAAAAATTTATGTTTACTTATTTTGTAAGCAGGAACTGTACTGCGGCTGGTATCTTCCGCGTGAAGCCTATTCAATTTCTTCAAATGCCTGTAACAGAAAATTTCTCTCTCCCAGCACACATATTGGAGCACTGATTTTGGAACACTGTTAAAATCAAATGGAGAAAGGGATGAACGAAGCTGAACACACATAACATTTGCAACATTACTTGTTAAGGACTTCATTGTGTGAACCGTCCTAATCTCACTTTTAATCCAATGGTTTTCAAACTTACTTTTCACACATCGTGCAGTACGGGAACTGTTACGTGTTTTAATTTTGGCGTATGTTGGTGTCACTTAATCAAGCAGGCAGCCTCGTAGAATGTGATTTTCATTTGGTTTGCCATTATAGATCCGTTTGCTGAATACAATTTCTTGATCTCCTGAATCGCCCAGCGTGGCGCTGTATACCGTAGACGTGACTGAGAGTTTTGGTAGAGCCGTGCGGCCATTATGATCACAAGAATAAAAATGTCTTTAAAATGGCTGGTTGGTCCAAAAATAACAATCGTAGGATGATTCTGGGCCATTTTTTTTTATTCATTACGCGTTTCGGGCTCTGGCCGTTTTTTGATGACTTGGTGGCAAATATATATATAATTTTTTTACAGTCTTGCAAAATTACACACGTGTGTAAATAGAGTCCCTGTACTAAACCACCATATGACCACAAAATCTCTAAGACGTAATACATACCCTTTGATTCAAAGCGAACATACACGTTTGACAAGGTTGTCAAGTAACATTGATGCTGAACAAATAGATGTTAAAACTACGTACAAAAACCTGGCTTTTTCTTTCATCTATCGGTTAGTTGGTGGTCATCTGTACGTTTTATGATTCATTGTGTGCTTTTACGTCATAACATTGGTTTTAGTTTGATCTTTTCCATAATTGTGCTTAATAAAAAAGAATACTTCAAAATTGTATCTGTTCACATAGTGCCATTAATTCAACTAGGCCTTAAATCCTATAAAAATAATTTAATATTCATGAAAAATTGTACAAAGCTTGTAATTGATAATGATTTTGCTATTTGTAATGTATCGGCCATGACGGCAGGGCCAATTCTGTATGCTTTATGGATCATTGTGTACTTTTTGCCTCATGACACAGGTTTTAGTCTGACGTTTTGCATGATATGCTTAATTAAAATGCATGCCACTTCAGAGTTGTCACTGTTCTGATGCTGCCTTTTAATCAGATGTGCCTTGATTCTTCAAAAAAAATAAAAAATGTAGCTACTGTTCTCGAATAATTGTATAAACTATTATTTCTACTTGTAATGACATATCAGCCATGACGGAAGCGCCACGGAGCGTAAGCCGGCTATCGGCAGCTAGTTCCCTTAAGGGAGATTGGTCGCCATCCCTCGGCTGTTAGTAGCACACATGTTTAAGTGAAATCTTATTTTGCTCTGTGGAATTGTAAAACCCATGTCGCTTTTGACTTTACTTGACAACCTTGTCAAAACTATATGTTCGCTTTGTGTCAAAGGATACGTTTTACGTCTTAAAGGTTTTGTTGTCATATGGTGGTTTAGTATAGGGGCTCCATTTGTACACAGGTGTAATTTTTCTAGATTGTAAAAAAATATGTTTGTCACCAGGTCATGTGAAGATGGGCAGAGACCGAAACGCGTAATGAATAAGAAAATGGTCCATAAACATCCTAAGACAATGATTTCGCGACCAACCAGCCAGTTTAATGCCCTTTTATTATTGTGATAATGATGGTCGCATGCCTCTACCGAGACTTTCAGTCACGTCTACGACATTCATACTTGCGTTGGAAGCTGCACATTCATGGGTAATGTGGTATATACAGGGTGTTTCAAAAATGACCGGTATATTTGAAACGGCAATAAAAACTAAACGAGCAGCGATAGAAATACACCGTTTGTTGCAATATGCTTGGGACAACAGTACATTTTCAGGCGGACAAACTTTCGAAATTACAGTAGTTACAATTTTCAACAACAGATGGCGCTGCAAGTGATGTGGAAGATATAGAAGACAACGCAGTCTGTGGGTGCGCCATTCTGTACGTCGTCTTTCTGCTGTAAGCGTGTGCTGTTCACAACGTGCAAGTGTGCTGTAGACAACATGGTTTATTCCTTAGAACAGAGGATTTTTCTGGTGTTGAAATTCCACCGTCTAGAACACAGTGTTGTTGCAACAAGACGAAGTTTTCAACGGAGGTTTAATGTAACCAAAGGACCGAAAAGCGATACAATAAAGGATCTGTTTGAAAAATTTCAACGGACTGGGAACGTGACGGATGAACGTGCAGGAAAGGTAGGACGACCGCGTACGGCAACCACAGAGGGCAACGCGCAGCTAGTGCAGCAGGTGATCCAACAGCGGCCTCGGGTTTCCGTTCGCCGTGTTGCAGCTGCGGTCCAAATGACGCCACGTCCACGTATCGTCTCATGCGCCAGAGTTTACACCTCTATCCATACAAAATTCAAACGCGGCAACCCCTCAGCACCGCTACCATTGCTGCACGAGAGACATTCACTAACGATATAGTGCACAGGATTGATGACGGCGATATACATGTGGGCAGCATTTGGTTTACTGACGAAGCTTATTTTTACCTGGACGGCTTCGTCAATAAACAGAACTGGCGCGTATGGGGAACCGAAAAGCCCCATGTTGCAGTCCCATCGTCCCTGCATCCTCAAAAAGTACTGGTCTGGGCCGCCATTTCTTCCAAAGGAATCATTGGCCCATTTTTCAGATCCGAAACGATTACTGCATCACGCTATCTGGACATTCTTCGTGAATTTGTGGCGGTACAAACTGCCTTAGACGACACTGCGAACACCTCGTGATTTATGCAAGATGGTGCCCGGCCACGTCTTTAATTTCCTGAATGAATATTTCGATGATCGTGTGATTGCTTTGGGTTATCCGAAACATACAGGAGGCGGCGTGGATTGGCCTCCCTATTCGCCAGACATGAACCCCTGTGACTTCTTTCTGTGGGGACACTTGAAAGACCAGGTGTACCGCCAGAATCCAGAAACAATTGAACAGCTGAAGCAGTACATCTCATCTGCATGTGAAGCCATTCCGCCAGACACGTTGTCAAAGGTTTCGGGTAGTTTCATTCATAGACTACGCCATATTATTGCTACGCATGGTGGATATGTGGAAAATATCGTACTATAGAGTTTCCCAGACCGCAGCGCCATCTGTTGTTGAAAATTGTAACTACTGTAATTTCGAAAGTTTGTCTGCCTGAAAATGTACTGTTGTCCCAAGCATATTGCAACAAACGGTGTATTTCTATCGCTGCTCGTTTAGTTTTTATTGCCGTTTCAAATATACCGGTCATTTTTGAAACACCATGTACATATGTTACGGATAGATGCCTGCACCTGTATTTTGAGCCTTAAAAACACCACATCAAGTGATCATTAATATGAAATTCCTTAGGTGGTTCTGACTACGTTTGAGTGATATCGTGTGCCTTGCTCCTCTGCCTGCTTTATGCCTACGTTGCCGCACCATTGGTCACAACACGTTGTAGATTATGTGCTGCCTTACTATCTAGTATTTACAGAACATAGATTGGAACAGGTGAGCTGGTTGCCTGACGCGTCGAGTTCGACATATGACAGCCGATGCATAACGCATGACGCCTGACAGCTGACGCCTGACACCTGATGCATGACACGTGACTCGCAGTGCCTGACGCCTGACAAGCCTGAGAGAAACTGGCGGACGTGCACACACGACAGTGCAGCTGAGCTAACACTCTACAGTCACACTGCAACTACAACCAAATTTTGAAGGAATGAGTGGAAGATCACGTGATCATAAGTCTGTGACCTTTAGAGTGTAAGAGCAGGATTCTGTGGCAGTGGAAAAATATAGACAGGCCTTCCTGCAATGTGATAAACATCTCTTATCTATTAGGGAGAAACAAGATACCAACCGACGAACACTTTGGTATGTGGTTGTTACTGGAGAACACGGACAATCTTGTTACTGTTGTTGGTGGCATAAAGTACACCAAACACGGCACTCTTTGTAGTAGAATAAATTTCAGTGCGATTACACTCCTTACAGAATCGTTTGGCGATAAAATTATGGTTGTTAAAATCTCTCATCAAGTGGACTGTCTGGAGCAATTAGAAAAGGATGATCTGTGAGGTTAAACAAGGGGCAGTGTGGATTATTTAGCAATTGCCTACGTAGTAAATTCTGCCAGTTCATCACTGCGAGACTTGTTGTCAAGATGAAGTTACCCCTTCCCCTAAACTGGAAGGACAGGAGGAATACTCGAAAAATATCTGTAAGGGAGCACTCGAAAAGATTTCGAGGAAATATAAACATCCTATAGCTATGACATATAAAGTGGAATTAGCCGATATTCAGACGAGTGTTCTAATGGAAGACTTGTTTGGAATACTGCAGCAGTTTTATGAAGAGGACTATTAGCTTTAGGATTAGGATGTGTCGCAAGTTTTTTCTGGGTATTTAATAAAAAAGGGAGATGTGCGTCTATCTCATATCAGACTACAACTCCTACAAGGAAGGAGATTGCCAGCAATTTGAGTGGGATCAACGGTAGGACGTTGGAATAGACTGTTTGACGTGAAACACCTCCAGTTGTAAAGATATATATAATAAATTAATATGTTTGACCACAAGACCGGGAGTGAAGGAAGTTATTGATAACCACCTTATAGATTTTATAATGTGTTCGGACACGTAACTACCAGTAACATTTACATGCTCTTTGGCTAAGGAGTGTGGCAAGACCAGGCCGAAGACCGTAACAGCAGCGCGGTTCCGCACTAAAGCTGATTAATCACTTACAGAACAGCTGCTGTCTGATGTTTTACAATGTTGTGCTCTTTGTCTACTGAGTAATAAGAATACCCAATAGTTTGCTGGTGTATAGATAACCCATCCCGACTGTCGAGACGAAGAAAAGCTTATTAACTATGCTCCGTCGGCATACAGTTTTATTATCTACCTATAAACTACGTGGAGATTTTTAACACAGATGCCAACAAAGACAATGTAAGTGCTATATTAAAACCAGAGAAACATATTTCTATCAATTCAGGACACTCTTCTCCACAGTGCCATCAGAGATATTGCCGAATTAGGACACACGCAAAATCTAATTATGAAGTTCCGTTCTCACCTAGATCTGCTTACAAATGACGATTATCTTGTACCAAATTCACTGGTTTGGATGGTAGGTACCTAGCAAGAGAACAAGTGTCTTCAGAGCTTAAAAATAACGGAATAACAACATTTAATGTCTGTGGAACGCCACACATAGGTTGCCATTTTGTCAGCTTGCAGAGACGTTCCCCGTTGAAATATGGCAGCAGGCTGCTATGGAGAGCTTCTAAAATGCCTTTACAAGCTGGTATTCCGTCAGTTTTAATCTTCGTAAATAGTTATGTTGTCATCACTAGAAATTTACTTGCAGCTCGTATGTATTGTGACAGAATACCACTGGATTCAGAATCCTAGTACAAGATACAATAGAGTCTTATATCTACGAACAGAACAGATAGTGTGCTTCGACCCTTTGAAAAACTTGTAAGTGTATTAAACGCAGTCAGACATTCACGATGTGCTTCAGTCTACTCAGTGATAACTGCTTTTTATAAATTATCCATACATGTGGCAATAGGAAACTTTTTACGTCATCCTATGCTAAATAACATGGTATTATCAGACTGGAGACCACTGCAAAACGGATCGTGTGTTTGATATGAGTGCAAGACTGTTTAGGCATGTACTTGATGATTTGTATCATTTTTTTCAGTAACTCTGTTACGCAATATTGCTGCTGAAATCACATTCTTTCGTCTCTGTTTTCTACGTATTATGGTGTCGACATCTTCTCTGGAAACTGGCAGTGTCACGTTGTTACACCGCAACATTGAGGCATCATACCACGTAATATTGGCAACCATTTCTGAAAGTACTAACATGGGTGATGTGACTGACGACTTGACATGAAGAGTTTATTCCAGCTGTGGCAGCATCATGGGCTGGTAGAGCCTCTAACATTTCTGGTTGTGATCTGCTAATTTTCTAGGACATGACGACTTCCACATGCACCTCTATATATATATATATATATATATATTTTAGTCATCCGTCGTCTGGTTTGCAGGGCTGCCACGAGTTTCTCTCCCTTGCCAACCTCTTCACCTTACAAAGACACTTGCAAAATACGTCCTGTTTTGTTTTAGTGGATGTATTCCTACTTCTGACTTACTCTGCTGCTTTTACCCTCTACAGCTCCCTCTAGCACCATCATGATGTCCGAACAGATGTCCAATCATCCTGTCCCTTCTTCTTGTTAATGTTTTCCATACAGTTTTTTCCTTGGCGATTCCACGGATAACGTCCTCATTCATCATCTTAGCAATTCACATAATTTTCAGGACCCTTCTCTAACATCATATCTTGAATGCTTATACTGTCTTGTTTTCTGGTTTTCCAACAGTCCATGTTTCACTGCCATGCGATGCTATCCTCCAAGCCTACAGTCTCAGAAATTACTTCTTGAAACTAAAGTCTATGTTAAGTACTAGTACAAGTCTCTTGGCCTGGAACGCCCTTTTTGCCAGTGCTAGCCGGCTCCTTGTTCAATCCGTCATGAGTTATTTTGCTGCATAGATAGAAGAATTTCTTAACTTCTGCTTCGTGATCACCGATCCTGATGTAAATATTCTCGCCTTTCTCATTTCTGCAACGTCTCGTTCCTTTCGTCTTTCTTCGATTTAGTCTCAAACCATATTCTGTGCTCATTAGACTTCATTACGTTCAGCAGATTCTCTAATTCTTCTTCATTTTCACTCAGGATAGCAATGTCACCAGTGAATCTTAACATTGTCATCCTCCCACCTTAAATTTTAACCACGCACTTGAAGGTTTCTTTTATTTCCATCATTGCTTTTCCGATGTATAGATTGAACAGTAGGGGGTAAAGACTACCTCCCTGTCTCACACCCTTTTCAGTCCAACACTTCGTTCTTCATTTATCACTCTTATTGTTCCCACTTGGTTTTTGTACATATTGTGTATTTTCCGTCTTTCCCTACAGAACACCCGTATTTTTCTCAGGCTTTCGAACAACGTGCACTATTTTATAATGAATAACGCTTTTTTCACATCGACAGATCGTAAGAAGATGTCTCGTTTTTTTTTCCATTGTCAGCAACAACGCCAGAACCGCCTCTCTTGTGCCTTTACCTTTCATAGCCGTCCGAGGTGGCCGAACGGTTCTAGGCGCTACAGTCTGGAACCACGGGACCGCTACGGTCGCAGAGTCAAATCCTGCATCGGGCATGGATGTGTGTGCTACGTTCTAGGGGACTGATGACCTCAGAAGTTAAGTCCCATAGTGCTCAGAGCCATTTGAACCATCAGCCAGACTGATCACGATCTAACAGTTCCTCAATTTTCTTTCTCATTCTTATCAGCAAGTTGAATGCACTAGCTGTTAAGCTGATTTTGCGATAGTCCTCACATTTTTCGGCTCTTACAATCTTTATAATTGTTTGGATGATGTCAGTTGGCATATCGCCAGACTCATACATTTCGCATAGCAACATGAACAGTCGATCCTCAATTTTCTTTCCAATTCTTATCAGCAACTTGAATGCACTAGCTGTTAAGCTGATTCTGCGATAGTTCTCACATTTGTCGGCTCTTACAATCTTTATAATTGTGTAGATGATGTCAGTTGGCATATCGCCAGACTCATACATTCCGCATAGCAACATGAACAGTCGTTTTGTTGCCACTTACTCTAATGATTTCAGAAATTCTAAGCGAATGTTATCTATTCTTCTGTCTTATTCGATTAAGTCTTTCAAAGCTTTTGTAAACTCTGATTCGAAAACTGGATCGCCTATCCGGGGTTCTCTACTGTTTCTTCCTCTGAAGCGTCATAAGTCTTCCTTCTCACAGAGGCTTTCGATGTACTCTCTTCGCCTACCCTCTGTGCATTTAACAGTGGCTTTCCCATTGTACTCTCCATGACACTGACCTTGTCTTGTGTTTTCTGTATGCTGTGTCAGCCCTCCAGACAGTCATTTCTTTTTCGGTTTCTTCACATTTTTCATGCAGCCATTTCCGCTTAGTTTCCCTGCACTTCCTATTTCATTCCTAAGTGACTTGTATCTCTGAACTCCTAAATTTTTCTGAACATTTTTGCACTACTTTCTCTCATCATTAAATTGAAATACTTGTTCTGTTAGCCAAGGTTTCCTCAAAGTTAGCCTCTTTATAGCTATGTTTTTCTTTCCAACCTCTGTGGCTGTCCTTTTTAGAAATGTCCATTCTTCCTCAACCGTGCTGCCTTCTAAGCTATCCCTTATCGCTGTAGCTATAGCCTTAGAGAACTTCAAGGGTATCTCGTCATTCCTTAGTACTTCCGTATTCCACTACTTTGCGTATTGATTCTTCCTTTTTGATCTCTTAAACTTCACCTATTCTTCATCACTGCTAAACGTCCGCCGTTCCTGGTCCAGTGGCTAGCTTGCTGTCTCTGGATCACAGAGTCCCGGGCTCGATTCTCGACCGGGTTGGGGATTTTCTCTGCATGCGGACTGGGTGATTAGGTTGTCCTCATCATCATTCCTGGCAGTGACTATTAGATTATTATCTCACTTTCTTTACTGAATGCCGGTTCAATACCCTGACATACTTTCTCTATCTCTTCATCTTCAGGTTGCGACGTCGGCATGTATACCTGAACTATGTTATCGTTGTTGGTTTGTTGTCGATTCTAATGAGAACAACCCTGTCACTGAATTGTTCATGGTAATTCACTCTCTGCGCAAATTTGCTATTCACAACGAATCCTATTCCTATTGTACTATTTTCTGCTGCTGTTGATATTCGCCTCTACTTATCTGTTCAGAAATCCTCACGTTCTTCGTTAATCCCACCATATGTAGATTGAGTCTTTGCATTTCCCTTTACTGTCTTTCCTACCACGTTCAAAATTCTGACATTACATTACCCTTTCGTTTGTTATTCAACCTTTTACTGCCGGTCACCTACCCCGACCCCTCGCGATTCCTCTCCTGGAGGTCTGAATGGGGTACTAGTCTCGAATCTTTTGCCACTGGAGGGATGATTACGAGACATTTTCTATTACAGACCATATACCATGTTTTTTCTATTGGCTTCTGCAAGAGAGTGCTCTGAACCTCTGCGCGCTCCTCTGCCGTCTTTGACATGGCCGTTGACTGAGTGATGGGGGACTTTTTATGCCAGAAGTCTCCACCCATCATTGATCTGCGGGATTATATACGTGCTCATTGCTCTTTTCGTGGCGTATTTCTTAGAATATCGTGACTAACAATGCCGCTGAAATTCGGTCTTCAAAACTTTTAGGGACCGTTCCGACTGCAAATTGTTCTCATGTGTACTGCCTTCCGTAGGTCCGTGTCATTTGTAAAAACAGCAATAATTCACAATCAGTAGCTTCGTTTATAATGTTTTTAGTATTACCTTTGTTCCTCGTAAAATGTTGGATGAGAAATTTTATAAATGCTAAAATACACTCCTGGAAATGGAAAAAAGAACACATTGACTCCGGTGTGTCAGACCCACCATACTTGCTCCGGACACTGCGAGAGGGCTGTACAAGCAATGATCACACGCACGGCACAGCGGACACACCAGGAACCGCGGTGTTGGCCGTCGAATGGCGCTAGCTGCGCAGCATTTGTGCACCGCCGCCGCCAGTGGCAGCCAGTTTGCCGTGGCATACGGAGTTCCATCGCAGTCTTCAACACTGGTAGCATGCCGCGACAGCGTGGACGTGAACCGTATGTGCAGTTGACGGACTTTGAGCGAGGGCGTATAGTGGGCATGCGGGAGGCCGGGTGGACGTACCGCCGAATTGCTCAACACGTGGGGCGTGAGGTCTCCACAGTACATCGATGTTGTCGCCAGTGGTCGGCGGAAGGTGCACGTGCCCGTCGACCTGGGACCGGACCGCAGCGACGCACGGATGCACGCCAAGACCGTAGGATCCTACGCAGTGCCGTAGGGGACCGCACCGCCACTTCCCAACAAATTAGGGACACTGTTGCTCCTGGGGTATCGGCGAGGACCATTCGCAACCGTCTCCATGAAGCTGGGCTACGGTCCCGCACACCGTTAGGCCGCCTTCCGCTCACGCCCCAACATCGTGCAGCCCGCCTCCAGTGGTGTCGCGACAGGCGTGAATGGAGGGACGAATTGAGACGTGTCGTCTTCAGCGATGAGAGTCGCTTCTGCCTTGGTGCCAATGATGGTCGTATGCGTGTTTGGCGCCGTGCAAGTGAGCGCCACAATCAGGACTGCATACTACCGAGGCACACAGGGCCAACACCCGGCTTCATGGTGTGGGGAGCGATCTCCTACACTGGCCGTACACCACTGGTGATCGTCGAGGGGACACTGAATAGTGCACGGTACATCCAAACCGTCATCGAACCCATCGTTCTACCATTCCTAGACCGGCAAGGGAACTTGCTGTTCCAACAGGACAATGCACGTCCGCATGTATCCCGTGCCACCCAACGTGCTCTAGAAGGTGTAAGTCAACTACCCTGGCCAGCAAGATCTCCGGATCTGTCCCCCATTGAGCATGTTTGGGACTGGATGAAGCGTCGTCTCACGCGGTCTGCACGTCCAGCACGAACGCTGGTCCAACTGAGGCGCCAGGTGGAAATGGCATGGCAAGCCGTTCCACAGGACTACATCCAGCATCTCTACGATCGTCTCCATGGGAGAATAGCAGCCTGCATTGCTGCGAAAGGTGGATATACACTGTACTAGTGCCGACATTGTGCATGCTCTGTTGCCTATGTGCCTGTGGTTCTGTCAGTGTGATCATGTGAATTCACGGTGTTCTTATTTCAATTTCCAGGTGTGTATATACTTTGAGTGTGTTTTGTGAGTATGCCTAGTTAATTACATTTCATTTGTCTACATGGCTGCTTAGTTAACATGTCTTTTTCTGCAGTTTTAAGCCTGGTCGAGGTAGTTTTACAACATCAGATTATTATTATGCCCACTTTCTAAAATATCATGTGTTATTAATCGTTAGTCTCTACCACTGAGGCACACACCTTAGAATTTTGGGGCACCAATCTAGGAATTTGGGTATATGTGGAAAGTAACTCACATTTTCTTTTACATTCAAGAGGTATTTAACGTCACTTCACTTTATTTGAATCTTACAGAGATTTTTTTCTCTATTTATTAGCCTCAGACTAATAGTGTAAACAACGTACGTTTTTGCGCTGGCTCAGAATATTTAGTTGAGGGTGTGTTGTGAGTACGTCTAATGACTTAAGTTCAATCTATTTGTCTACTTAGATAACAATTATTTTTCTTTTTGTTATGCGTGTCAGGACACTTTTACGACATCGAATTTTTAGGCTTAAACTGTAAAATTTCAGCTGCTACTAAGGCACTGAAATCTAACACTGCGATACTTACTTTGGAATTTTGTGCACTAATTTGGTGAAAATGTATATATGTGGAAATTAACTCATGCTTTCTTTTACACTCCAGGATTTTTTGCTATATTGTGATATCAAATAGCGTTTTTTTATGTTTTATTCTCAACAAGCACTTTTTTCACACTGCTCATATATTTTTCACACTTTTGGAATTTTTGCAGCAACAAGCAAACAAAAATTGAAATCCTGTTGTTCTTTCATTGGTATATAGTGACGTCTCATCACTTGATTTGAGTCTTACAGCCTATTTTCATGAATTAACCTCGATTCACACAAGGATACTCTGTGTAAACGTTGCACTTTTCGTGCTGCCGACGTATTTCAGGAGGTATTTTAGAATATTGCCACATCGTAGCTGTGAAAAATAATTACCTGAAGACTCATTTGTGTTGGTTACTGTAGAGCCGTCTGGTGATAACGGCGAGAACTACTTACTCTTGGCCCAACCAACGACCTGAGGACGGTATTGATCACTGGAACCATCTATTATTGTGGTACAAAAACTGAACAAAGGACGAATTTTCTATTGCAGCCATCTACGGTACTTGTGACAGTATGAAGTGGGAAACTGCACTTGCTACTATTTCGCGTTTTCTGGGTTTGTGGGATGGTATCTAAGGAAACATTCACGTCCAAAAACTGCGAATTCCTGATTTGCGCGGATCGCACAGTAGTGTAGGACGAATGGGGTATGCGTTGGGTGTGCTTCACACAAAATTTGCAGAAGTTCAGGGGCGGTGGGGGTGCCCTACCTTCCTTAACCTTGGCACACGCCAGGATGTCGTGATTCCTGGAAAGACGTTGGTGGTCAAGAAGTGCTGATGCTGCTGTCAGCGAAATATGACATGCACAGTTGTCCCAGATGTAATATGACACCATAGGTAAGAAAACACTGACGCTCATATCAGCACATTTTCCGTCTGTACCCACACTGCCCTACTACTCTCACGTATGAAGAGAATTTTTTTGGATTTTGTGAGAGGTCTTTCGAAAGAAATTCTACTACGTTGTTCACTGCAGATTTCACACATTTCTCTTTTGCCAGCCAAATGTGTCTAATAGACTGAGGTGACATGAGTCGTGGGATAGCGATGTGCACTGCAGTGTACACGAGGTATAAAACGGCAGTGCATTTGTACTCACGTGACTGATGTGAGAAGCTTTCCGACGTGTCTATGGCCTCATGACGGGAATGAACACATCCGGGATGCGGATTGGTATTTGGCGCTAGGTGCACGAGACATTCCATTTCGGAAACCCACAGTGTCTAGAGTGTGCCAAATACACCAAATTCCAGGCATTACCTCCCACCACGGTCAACGCAGTGGCCGACGGCCTTCACTTAACGACCGCAAGCAGTTTTGTTCGTGCAGAGTTGTAAGTACTATCAGACAAGAAACACTGCGTGAAATAACCTCGGAAATCAATGTGGGACGTACGACGAACGTATCCGTTATGGACAGTGCAGCGAAGTCTGCCGTTAACGGGCTATGGTAGCATATGACTGTTGCGAGTGCCTTTGCTGTATGCACAACATCGCCTGCAAGACCTCTCATGGGCTCGGTGATCATGTCGGCTGGACGCTACAAGACTGAAGTACCGTGGCCTGGTAAGAACCGATGGTAGGGTTCTAGTGTGGCGCCGACCCAACGAAGTCATGGACCCACGTTGTGAAGCGGGTAGTAGCTCCGTAATGACGTGGGCCTTGTTTATATGGAATGGACCAGGCCTTCCCGTGCTACTGAACTGATCATTGACTGGAAATAATTATGTTCGACTACTTGGAGACCACTTGCAGCCGTTCGAGGATGGAATCTTTATGGACGACTATGTGCTATGTCATAGTTCTTCACTTGTAACTTGAAGAACATTCTGGACAATTCGAGGGAATGGTTAGGCTACCCAGATCACCGCACATGAATCCCATCGATCAGTTCGTGCACAAAATCCTCCAGCAGCTATAGACACAGCGTGGTTCCATTTTTTTTTTACAGGGGACTTCCAACGAGTTGTTGAGTCTATGCCACGTCGAGTTCCTGCACTTCGCTGGGTAAAGGAACAAAAATGGCTCTGAGCACTACGGGACTTAACATCTGACGTCATCAGCCACCTAGAACTTAGAACTACTTAAACCTAACTGACCTAGGGACATCAAACACACCCATGCCCGAGGCAGGATTCGAACCTGGGACCGTAGCGGTCACGTGGTTCCAGACTGTAGCGCCTAGAATCGCTCGGTAAAGTAACGTCCGACGCCATATTAGAAGGTATCCCATAACTTATGTATGTATCCGTATGATATGTTTCGATAAATATGTGGAAATAATAATTTGCGAATGTGGAGAATGCCGTGCAGTACGTCCCCAAGCTACATTAACAGGTCTTTCTTTAAACCATTCCCATTAAACCAACGGGGTGTTCAAACCCATCCTCGGGTTAGCTGGTCTTTCTCATAGAAGTCTTCTGAGCCTTATAAAATAGTGAGGGAACGATCGGAAAAAACTGAGTGACAATTGTAACTAATACTTGTGAGATGGCAAGTCCACATACTCTCACAGCAATTACAAAAACTGTCAAGAATCACTTCATTCAAACCGCAGACTTACAGAAGACTGCATGCAATGGATGAGATCTGCCCTGATGCACAGACTGGCTGAAGAAGACCTACATACCCTGATTTATACAGTAAATGATCTCAGTTTTCGCTACGGTCGCAGGTTCGAATCCTGCCTCGGGCATGGATGTGTGTGATGTCCTTAGGTTAGTTAGGTTTAAGTAGTTCTAAGTTCTAGGGGACTGATGACCTCAGATGTTAAGTCCCATAGTGCTCAGAGCCGTTTGAGCCATTTTTTTGGTATCAGTTTTTTGAATTATATTATTGTATGTGGGACCACCGAAAATAATTAATGTGTATAGCAGACTTAACTAACGGACATATGGTTCATCTGTGTTTTAAGGAAGGTAGTGGCACTGTCTGGTTTGAGAGCGTCTGAAGTCCATGATTTGACGAGTACACCCGTACCTAGTAGAAAGTGATGGGCAACGTAACAGTATTCGTAAGTTTCAGGTTTGAGAACTTCGTAAAGCGTTCGCTCGTTAATAACTCAAAAACTGAGGAATTTCGGACATGTTTTGTTATGAGGTACTGCTCACCAATTTCGTACTTTCTGTACAGAAGGATCTCTTTCTTCGATTATAATATACTGTCAAAGTTTAGCTTCTTTACATAAATCCTAAGTCATGAAGTTCTTCCCACCTAATATCGCAAACACTCAGAAGTGCCGCAACATGACGTGGCGTGGACTCGAATGATGTCTGAAGGAGTTCCGGAGGTAACTGACGTCATGTATCCTGCAAGGCTGTCCTTAAATCCGTAAGAGTAAGAGGGGGGTGGAAATCCCGTCTGAACAGCAAGTTTCAAGGCATTCCAGATAAGCTCAATAATGTTCATATCTTGGGAGCTTGGTGGCCATCGAAAGAGTTTGAACTCAGAAGAGTGTTCCTGGGGCTACTCTTAGCAATTCTGGACTTGAGTGGTGTCACGCAGTACTGCTGGAATTGTCAGAATGCACAATGGACATGGGTGGATGCAGGTGCTCAGACAGGATGCTTACGTACGTGTCAACTCTCAGAGTCGTATCTAGACGTATCAGGGGTCCCATATCAGCCCAGCTGCACACGCCCCACACCATTACAGAGCCTCCACCAGCTTCAGCAGTCCCCTGCTCACATGCAGGATCCATGGATTCGTGAGGTTGTCTCCATACCCGTACACGTCCATCCGCTCGATACCATTTGAAACGTGTCTCGTCCGAGCACGCAACATCTTTCCAGTCATCAACAGTCCAATGCCGGCGTCGACCGGCCCTGGCGAGGCAAAAGCTTTGTGTCGTGCAGTCATCAAGTGTATGCCAGTGGGCCTTGCGCTCAGAAATCCCATACCGATGAAGTTTCGTTGAATGGTTTCCACGCTGACACTTGTTGATGGCCCAGCATTCAAATCTGCAGCAATTTGGAATTCACGTTGAACGATTCTCTTCAGTCGTCGATCGTCCCGATCTTACAGGATGTATTTCCGGCCTCAACGATGGCGGAGATTTCATGTTTTCCCGTATTCTTGATGTTCATTGTACACTCGTGAAATGGTCGTAGGGGAAAATCCCTACTTCATCGCTACCTCGGAGATGCTCGTGTGCTGACTATAACAACGCCTTCAGACTCACTTAAATCTTGATAACCTGCCAATCTAGCAGCAGTAACCGATGTAACAACTGCGCGAGACACTTGTCTCATATAAGGGTTTCCGACCGCAGCGCCGTATTTTGCCTGTTTATATATCTCTGCATTCGAATACGTTTGCCTACACCGTTTCTTTGGCACTTCAGTGTAAATAACTACAATTTCTTACTCCCGATGCATAATTTGCAATATATTTGTAAACTCTTCGTCCGCAGCTCGTGGTTGTGCGGTAGCGTTCTCGCTTCCCGCGCCCGGGTTCCCGGGTTCGATTCTCGGCGGGGTCAGGGATTTTCTTTGCCTCGTGATGACTGGGTGTTGAGTGATGTCCTTAGGTTAGTTAGGTTTAAGTAGTTCTAAGTTCTAGGGGACTGATGACCATAGATGTTAAGTCCCATAGTGCTCAGAGCCATTTGAACCATTTTGAACCATCACAAAACAGGCCACATATTTCAGCTGTTTACCAATTTCAGAAACGAAAACAGCCGAAAATAGCGTTCTAACTCATGAAAAACATGGCATTGTGAAAGAATTTTATGGGAATAACGCACACATTGTACAAGTAACAGAAGGGATTGAAGTAATGGAAATTCATTGGTATTATGGAGATGATAAAATGGAGATGATAAATGGTGACAAATATTTGATCTAAATACACAAACGGTGCTATAAGTTTTGTTGTTACATAATGAAAACTATTTTACTTTGGGTAACAATAAATAGAAATAGTGTGAAGTGGGATCAGTCAGGCCAACACGTATTTGCCACAAAAGAATAGTATTCACTACAACAAAGAAGCTTTAGCAGTGAAAGCTGTGCCGAGCACGAATAGGACAACTAGAGATAAATGGCTCCTAGCGACCGGCAGTCAGCGGAATTCAGATCTAATTTCACGCATGATTACCCAGTCACATGGTATGACACAGATTCACTGCAAGAAAACGTTACCCGCGCAATGAAAACGTGGTGTCTTCTGCTTTTGATGTACCGCATTTGTTCGCAGAAAACATTGTTTATCCAACCTTCGTGGTGTGCGAAACAACTTTCTTGTGCATTACACGCAAATACTGTATTCATAATAAATTTTACATAAATAATTTGTGGAATACGATTCAGATGTATTGCAGCTACAGTAAAATTTGTTTTGGGGATTACTGAACACGGTTATTTCGGCTACTACACTGCATAAGTTGGCTTCAACTTATAAACTGAACGTCGTAAATCGTAATCCATCCCAAAATTTTTTGACATTCACGTGAACCAAACTTTAAAAAAAAGAAAAAAAACAAATTGCCGAAAATAATATCAGTAAAAAATAAATAAATAAATGAATAAAATAGGTTCTGGTATTTTATTTTAAAATACGTATAAATTTCTTTTAAGAATGAAATGAATATCATCAATATCAGTTTTCCGTCTTCTGCATCCTTCCTCTTAGAATACATGTAAAACCTACAATTATGGATAAAGGGATGTAAGATGAAAGGCTAGGGACATGTAGCATCATGTGTCATTTCCTGTTACTACCTTATTGACATAAATACCTCTGAAACAGGTAGGTCTTCAACAGTCACAATTTCAGCTAATTACAAGACAGATTTAGTAAGATACCAAGTCATAATAATAGGGCAATATAAACAGGTACGCCTTGATTAATAAGAGTTTCAACGAACCCAAATTATGAAATAGCTCTTAATTTCCATAAAGGGGAACTGGCAGGCCTTAAATAATAACAGCTTCACTTAAGTAGAATTACCAAATAGAAAACAGCAGACCTTCCTTAATAACAACTTCAGTTAAGTGAAGTTACCAAACAGAAAAAAGACATATCTTCAACAACAAAGCTTCAGTTAAGTAAAATTACCAAATAGAAAACAGACTGGCCTTCTTCAATAACAACTTCAGTTAAGTAAAATAAACATAAAACAGAGTAGGCCTTCATGAATAACTGCTTCAGTTAAGTAACCAAGACTTCGAATTGCCTCCTCACAAGTGGACCACCAGAATACTTATAAGCTACGAGCACAAGACTACATCAAACAGTAAGACCTAGGAAGGTTACAACAAGAGGACCGGCCTTCCAAGGTCAATTCGTTGGGTAGAGAGCGGCAAAAGAAATTTTAAGCAGCAAGGTTAACTATGTGAAAGCAGCAATAACTAGCCAAACGGTATACCCGCCTCACTGCAAGATACCGCCTCTACAACGACGGCGAAACAGCCGAAAGAAAACTAGGTTGCCAAACCCAATGACATACCCTCATAGCCTCAGTAATTGCAAATTTTGAGTCACAGCAACCTCCTAAAGCAATATAATTAACAGAGCGAAGACGTCTGCAAAGCACGAAGGTGTCTCGAAACCGGGAACCGGCCGTATTACAAGAGAGAGGTACTTATCTGGTCGAAAGTTGTTCGGTAGGGAGGTCGGCTAAAACCCTTTCACCTACGTACTGCGTGATGACCAGGGTGGAGGGGGGGGGGGGGTAGAGGGGGGGGCACAGCACAGGAGGAACACGTTATCGGAGCTGACTGGCCGGGCTACGGACGGAGACGGCACTCGACGTCAGCCACGGATTCAAATCGGTCCACAAGTATGCGCAGCAACCACTCGCAGGGCTCCGTGCCCAAGTCGCTTCCGCGAGTCCTGACCTTACTCGCCGGGCGGACCTTTCGCACCATCCTTCTCGCTCACTTACCACTCCCAAACCCCGCGTCACACAACGGCCCGTCGCCATCAACAACCTCGAGCAAAGACCTTAGTGGCCTCAAACCAGAGGTGCATCACACGACAGACCGTGCTAGTGGTGCCAGGAACTCGAAAGGCCACACCAACAACCCTGCCACAGCTCAACCAACCCCCTCTCCTAAACCAATGGATCCCGATCCAGCCTACAGACGAAGGAGGGGAAAGTCAGTTAATATGTTTAAATTGATTAAGGTGCACCCTAAGGACATTACCAGAGGCCATGCTACCGACAAGCAAGTTAACAATACCTAGAAGTTTGATGACAGAGCGTGGGCCTATGAAACGAGTAGTGAAGTTTCCGAGCCTGAGACCATCCCTTCACGCGACTGACACAGGTCTTCGAGAGGACCTATCTTGCCTGAAAGGGGCGTCTATTCCTATTATATTGCAATGGCTGGTGGTGGTGGGCTAATCTATTGATCTTCAGGAGTAACAAACGAAGGCAGGAGTCGTCGATATCCACTAGTAGGCTAGATGGAGTTTATGGGATAGGCAAACAAGAGAGTGGCAAGAATTGCTTGGATGCTTCTTACTGCGCATTGTTAAATGGGAATCTAGCCAAGACAAGGTGGTGTCCCGCTTATTCGGAGACTTATGACAGTAAATGATCAAAACCAACTTAAACTTGCGATTCACTCTCTTAGCAAAATATGCATGGGGATACTATGGAGTGGTGGTTAGGTGCTTAACAGGGCTACGAAAGCGAAACTGCTTAAACTGTTCTGAAACAAACACCAGAGTGTTATCGCCAAGAAAAGCCGTAGGTGGTCCAAACTAGCTGAAGGTGTGGGTCAAATGTGCAATGGTAATAGCCACCGTTACCCCAAGACTATGGATCAACCATACAAATCTGGAAAACGCGTCGACAACTACCAGGATATAACGTTTCCCCTCTTTGGTACGAGGACGGAACCCTATGTTATTGGTAAAGAGTTTGTCCGTAGGGTTCTCCTTCTACTCGGATTGTAACAATCTCCTCAGAGGACTATTACTGGATTTAGCCTTCTTACAGGATTCACACTCACCGACTAATCGCCTGATAGCTTTATGCAATGGGCGCCTGGTGATGTGGGCCTTAACCTCATCCAAAGTTTCACTGCTGCTGGACCCGGCGGAGGTTCGAGTCCTCCCTCGGCCATGGGTGTGTGTGTTTGTCCTTAGGGTAATTTAGGTTAAGTAGTGTGTAAGCTTAGGGACTGATGACCTTATCAGTTAACTCCCATAAGATTTCACACACATCTTAACATTTGAACAAAGTTTCACAGAGGACCAGATGTCCACCCACTAGAGAATTACGAAAATAATGGGAAACGGGATACACTAGCTCTTGAGGCAAACAAATTTTAAATTCTCCGGCATCGGTTACGCATTTACATAGTATGCAACCCCTGATGGAATAGTCACTAATCTCACACTGGGTAAGAGTTGCTTTATTAATGGACCCCAGAACGAATCATGATCCTGTTTAGTTTTAAGGTGCACAGACAACTGGGGGAACTTCAGCTGAAACGGCACGCACAACTGTGTGCGTCTCACTAACGCCGTTTTTCTCGACAGCCCCTCCTCCTGAAACGTGCGACTGGGGGCATCAGTGATTTGGTTCCCACATCCCTTCATGTGTCGCACACTGAAATGAAACGCAGAGACGCGGACCGCCCACGTGGCAATCCTATCAGTTTTCCAAGGTCGAATCAACGCCCGGCTTAAGGCATGTTTGGCCGTCTCGAGATCAAACTCCCTATGCTCAAGATAAACCTGGAACTTCTCTAAGGCGAAAACGACAGTTAGCGCCTCGCACTCATAAAGGGAATATTTCGTCTCTGGATGAAACAACCTTCTAGATGTCTAAGCTAATGGGCGTCTTAGACCATGATTCTCATGCAACAACACCACAGCAATACCGCCACTGAAGGCTAAATCCGGCGGGTTAGCGGTAGCGGTCTTGATAGCTTCAAAAGTAATCTGTTGGCTCTCATTGTAGACAAATTTCTACCAGTTCCTACGTAGTTTATTCAGCGAAGCGCCCATCTCGGCAAAATCAGGGACAAAACGGCGAAAATAATTCGCCACTCAACAAACCTGGCTATCTCCTTCCTGTTTCGAGACTAAGGAAATTTCTTCAGTACCTTAGTACGTGGCTGGTCAGTCCGAAAGCCGTTCATGGAAATTAAATGGCCCAGAAAGGACAACTGTTTCCTAGCAAGTGTAATCTTGGACGGCTTAACGGTCAAACCCGCATCCCGGAAATTGGAGGGGACCTCCCAAAAATGGGAAATGTGATCATAAAACTACTGACTAGAAATGAAAACATCGTCAAGGTAATTAAATTCAAAAGAAAACTTTAAGTCGCCCAGGATAAGATCTAACAAACGAGACAAATCCGCCGCCCCAGTGTACAAGCCGAGTGGCACTCGGTTGAACTCATGAAGGTACCAATCAGTACAGAACATGGTGACATGTTTAGACACCTCGGTAAGAGGAATCTGATAATAAACTTGGTGCAGATCAAGCACCGTAAACCACATAGCCCCCAAAAACCATGTAAAGCAGTTGTGAAGAGCCGGCAAGGGGGCAGAGTCTAAGATAATCTTTTTTTTGAGGATTCTATAATCAAACATCGGATTATAGTGCTGACCCAGGGCTTTAGGAACGAGAAATAGGAGTTGACGCGTAGAGAAATGTGGACGCCCTAACGACCCTCTCCTTCAACATATTTGCCAATTGTCTCTAGATTTTCATTTTGGGTGGCGAGAGACCATAAAGAGACTGTCGCACCGGAATATCGTCAGCCAAGCTGGTACTGTAAGACGTTAGTGACCTCTAGCTTACTAGAGAAGTACTTGGACCAACCTGAACGGCTCAAGATGGGCCACATCAAACTGACACTTGCGCAACGGCAAGAGCAAAAGGCTTTCTTGTCATTAGGCGAAGACCTCAAAGAGAAGACGCGGCTCACAAAGTCGAGGACTAATAAAATCACACCCGAGAAACAAATTGAGCTCTGGATCAATAACAAGCAATGGCTTAATGGGCCATGAGAAATTACAAATGGACAAACTACGGAGCACCTCACCAACCAGAGGCAACTATTACCTATTGGCCACACGAGATCTCAGAGGTCGTATGGGAGATAATCTACAGAAATGCCCAAACTCCAAATGCCAGTTATAATTCAACAAGGACACGGAGCTACCAGAATCCAACAGCGCGCAACAGGCTTCTTGTCTTAGACGGCCACAGATAAAAGGGAGGGCAGGTCCAGAGGGATCTTGAATACGCACGCACGAAAACAAATCCCCACCCCCACCCCCACCCCTCCTTCTCCATCTGGCGTCATTTTCCGGTTCTGGGACATCGTGCTACAGGACACTTGCGCACCAAGTGATCGCGGGCGCCGCACCGAAAACAGTCTTTACCAGAAAATTTGTTGGATTCTTGAGGAGCCCTATTAATTCTTGAGGGGGTGGAGGAGTTTCCAAGCGCTCCTCACGCCTCCTCCCCTCATCGGAAAATGAGGATTCAGTGGTATCAACCAATGTTTGCAGTTCCGTTAAGCTAGTGGGGCGGGAAGAAGGGGCTAAGCGCGACCAGTCCTCGGGATGTATGCCCTCCAAACTGTTTGATGCAGTACTCAGTTCCGAATCCGGCATACCTAGAGCTAAGGTGGGTAGGCGCACTCGTTAGACATACCGACTCAGCGGTTCAAACGATGCCTCCACCCACTAGTAGTATTCGATTTCCAGCTCTTTCCGCATCCGTGGTGAGAGCTTCCCATCGACAATCAGGACTTCTGATATAAAATCACTCAGAGTACTTTTCGCCAAGGGGTAAACTAATGCTAATATCACATGGTGAGGCTTCCGCAAGGGAACCGCGCGAAATTCAAATCGAACTAACAGCCCCAAAAACTGGGAACGGCCCAAAGTATCGAGTGGAAGGTCTGAAATACCGTTGAGTAGGAACATAATTGGACTGGATAGTCTAGAGAAATGATTAGCTGGAGGGCTTCCTAAACCTCTGGCCTCGGACAGCTGAACAAAGAACTGATCCATGGAGGTAGCGGCTGGACTTGCTCCCGCTTCCTAACTTTCCAAGCTTAACCTTGGACCTGCAAATCCCTCGCTCGATCACTTAACTGACGCACTCTGGTACCTTCAAGCTGGTTAAGTTGCAAGGAGGTAATGTCCATCACACGACTCCCCAAAGGTGCTAGGTGGGCCTGAATTCTACCAGTTTGCCTAACAGTTGGTTGACTGTTCTGCAGAAAGGACAGGTTCCGTTGCACCTCATCCAACGCCGCGGAAACATTATCGAGAGAAACACTTTCCTCCCCAATGGTGCCAACTGAAAAGCAAAGCGAGGTGCCCAACGCCGCGTGCCACGTGGCCGTCAGGCTACGGACGAAGACAGTACTCGAAGTCAGCCACTGATTCAAATCGGCCCACAAATGTGCCCAGCGAGTACTCGCCGGACTTCGAGCCTAAGACGCTTGCGCAAGTGCTCCCCTTACTCGCTGACGACCATTTCACACAGTCCGTTACCACACCTCCCCCCCCCCCCCAACTAGCCGTGCCTCACCACGCAAGACAGATAGAGCTAGTTGTAGCAGGAATTCGAAAGGCGACCCCAGTATCCCGCCATGGCTCAACAGGAGTACGTGTAAAAAAGGGAATTAAAACGTGTGAAACCCTGGGCACTGCATCGAAATATCTAGCATTGATACTGGAACTAGAGGATTGCTGGCTCAGTGCTGACATTAAAATCAGGTGGTATAATGTACAGTCCACTACGAACATCGTTACGAAGTAATTAAGCATCGATATATAGAATTAAGAAATGTATTCCGAAATTGCGAATAGTGTACCACAAACAACTGTATATTTAATGGAAAAATGCGAAAATTTGTGCTGGGCAGAAACTCGAACCCGGATTTTCCACCTATTGAGGGCAGTCACCCTAACCACTCACAGCTTCTGAGCATACTTCCAGGACCGATCAAAATGTCCCAGTGCCTGCTTCACGTAGTACTTTCACAGTTACTTATTTTTCTCGTGAGGTTGCCTTGGCTTTGGCATGAAATACAATAGTGAACTATACAGCATCTGTATAGTTCGATGCAGTGTTCCTTCAACATGCATGCATGTACAAGGTGACAATTACTGAACTATATGAAATAAAATCGTCATAGCTTGTGACGTTCCAACTGGAAGGTTGGCCGCAGGGCATAATGGGAATTTGTATGCACTGTATGGTTTGGTTTAGCAGTGGGTTCGTGAATAAGCAAAATTGCAGCATTTGGCGGACTGAGAAACCTGGTTTTCGTGGTTGAGAAATCCCTTCACCCTGAAGGATGACCAGGTGGTGTGCAATGTCCAGTCACGGAATAATCGGTGCGATATTCCTTGATGGCACGGTGACTACCGAACGGTACGTGAACGTTTCGGAAGATGATTTCTTCCCATTATCCAAAGTGACCCTGATTTCGACAAGGTGTGGTTCATGCAAGAAGGAGCTCGACCCCGTCGAGGCAGGCGAGTGATGTCCTGCAGGAGCACTTTGGGGACCGCATTCTGCTGCAGCCAGAGGCCACTCGCATGGACCTAGATTAACCGCCATATTCTCCGGATCTGAACACATGCGACTCCTTTTTCTGGATCAATATTAAAGACAACGTGTGCACCAATAGTCCCAAAACCATTGCTGAGCTGAAAAGAAACTTTCAGGAGGTCATCGACAGCATCGAAGTTCCGACAAGAATTTCGGTATGCACATCGTCGCCAATGATGGCATTTACATCGCACCTAAACTCCAATATCTGTAGTGACGGTTACATGTTGAATAAAGTGTGTGAACGCCGTTGTTTGTAACTAATTTACGTTTTAGTTTCATATAGTTCAATAATTGTAACTAAATATAAAGACATCTCCAATACAGACGCTGCACTGGCGTATATATAGAACCGTCCTAATTAAATACAAGGTAGCGTCGGAAATCTAAAATTTGCGAAAGCGATTATTCTACTAAGGAATCTTTCCGCAATATCGGAACACAGTGTGTCACTAAGACGAATATAAAATAATACCGATGTCCACTGAAGGCTACCGTAGCGCAAAAAGGTCGGTTAAATGTGTAACATTGTAATGGAAGGTCTAAGAAAACAAAGAACCGACATACTCCTTTAGTCATCGTCAAAACCTACCTACCTACAGGCGAATATCAAAGCTGTACGGGTGACGAGTTCGCAAAATGTGAGGACAAAAACAAGCCGTACTAAGAGTGTAGGAGTGAAACAGTCAGTAATGGGGGAGAGAATGTGTAACTGCTACGGAACGTGGTAATTCGTTTCCTTCGTATTAAGAATAACAATGCTGTGACAGTCCATGCTGACGTGGCATAGGAGTACGGCAACAATGGACCGTGATATAACACAGTGTTAACGTCCCCTGATAAGCTGATATTTTTGGCATAGTGACAGTTGCCAGGGTTGTGTGTATTTTTATCGTTCGTGTCAAATCTCCCATTGAGGAGAACCGTCTTTTTTAAGAGAGATTAACATCTCTGCCGGACAGGACCTGAAATGTACGTGTCTAAGGGAGCGGGAAAAACTAGGTTGGAGATCGGTACAGTTTGCTCAGGTTATACAGAACCTTTTTCTGCACAAGGCTTGACTATGGCAGAATAAGATATGACTCAGTTGTAGCTTCTTATTTAAAGATATTGGATGTTGTCCAGAAAGTAGGAATTTTGCTGGCTACACCCGCCTACCAGACCAGACCCATTCCTGAAATCTGTGCCGAGGCTGGTGGTTACCATTCTGTGAGAACTGCTCATGGTGCGACATGTATACACAATAGGGTCCAACTCCGATCATTCTGTTGTACGTGTTGGACCTGTGGAATCCATACCTCGAAGGTCTACCGCAAGCTACTGAGGCTATTTCTGTCGGTGTGAAGCAGTATCTTGAGCAACTTTGTGTAGCAGCCGTATCAGTCCACCAGCAGAAGTGGAGCAAACACTCTCTCTGGATAACTGGACGCGGCATAGTAGAACAAGGTCACCGCTCTGGCTTTAGATTTATTTTTAACAGAATTTTATTGGGGTATCGTGAGCACTTGATCATTTTTACCTATGGATCCAAGCAGGGGGACAATTTTGGATACTCTTTTCATCTTCCCACACTTTTATCATTAAACTCCACCTATCGAGCCATTTTTCAGTGTACTACTCAGAGCTGTGGGCGATCATGAAAGCAGTGGATCACATACAGATTACTAACTTCTTGGTGGATGCAGGTTTCTTGTCTGCACCGATTCTCTCAGTACTCTAAAAGCTTTTCAGCAAATTTTCGCAGAGGATAGGAGAGCTCAGATGAACCGAGACGCTATTCACCTCCTGTACACGAAGAAAAAGATGACATTCTGCCAGGTCTGTGGACATATGGGAATAGAGGGGAATGAGGAAGCTGACAGAACAGAAAAAGTAGACTGCCAGGAAAATACCACACTTCAGCTTCATGTTGTGACGGTACGACACATGAATTGACATTTTAAAAAAGAAAAGGGTTTTTGCTTGGGTGACGTGTGAACTATAAATTATTTCAAGATTGTGTACGTGTGCGCGATGTATAATAAATGTTAAAAAGTCTAATTATTACAACCAAAGCTCGCAAACAGATGTGGTTAACAAAGAACGTATTTTGTCTATAACCTCTGTGTAATAAAAATGAACATGACCAGAGACTATTGTTTTATTGCACTCTCTCTCTCCTATTTTGTTTCGTCTAGCGGAAGGTTCAAAAATGGTTCAAATGGCTCTGAGCGCTATGGGACTTAACATCTGCGGTCATCAGTCCCCTAGAACTTAGAACTACTTAAACCTAACTAACCGAAGGACATCACACACATCCATGCCCGAGGCAGGATTCGAACCTGCGACCGTAGCGGTAACGCGGTGCCAGACTGAAGCGCCTAGAACCGCTCGGTCAGCACCGCCGGCCTAGCGGAAGGCCGCCATTGTATAGGCGTCTGGTAGTTAATGTAAGTTCGGCTGTAATTTAGCAAAATACACTTACAATAGTTATGAGAATTTGTGTATTATTGATTTAGTAGGCACCTCTCATGATAGTAATCATTAATTATAATCAACAAATTTATTTTCAGAACTTCGTGTTTCACGGTGCTCATCTTCCCTAGCACCTTTTGGTCGGCCATTACGCTGACGATATTTTATAATTAGAAATTCATGTCATAATGTTAAATGTTAATGTGAGAGATTTCTTTATTTTGATCGTCCAATAGTTTCAGAGTTAACACAGTAAAAATAGATTTCATTTATTAATATTTAGAATACTGAATGAGTTCAGTATGTTTTAAGTTTGGCCGCTTAACGGCAAATGAGACTATCTCCAGTTTTGCCTTGCAAATAACGAATAATAAATAATGAAAAATATTCCATTCGAGGAACATGATATCTCAGTTACTTTATGGAGTTTGTTACATAATGACCAGTATCCCCATGAAAATCAAATTAATTATTACAAGTGGCGTGAAAGCACGCACATTTTCTTTTCAAAATCGCAGCGCTCCCGCGAACTATTAGAAGCCGGTGAGTCGCTCGTTGTAATTTAAATATTATTCCGTACGTTCTTCGGAATAACCGAAGTCCGTACGTATGTTATCGTGGTATTGGGTTATTTCAAAGTCTCATGTTAGCCCACAATATTTAACAAAGTAAATGATATTGCAGTATTTAATAGATATTCATTTTTATTAAGTACCGCGGTAAGTAAAAGAAACAAAAATACCCGTGTACAGCAATAATGACCCACTATTGGCTGTAATCTCATGGATGCAAAATCGAGTGTTAGCTGAGTGGAAATCGTAACCGCTGGAAGCGGCTTACAACAAACTGCTTTCTGTCAAACAGACTATTCGGCCATGGCGACCACTTTGCGAACTCCAGGAAGGGACGAAATGGTCCTTACTGTCTTCATACAGCACGCTGCCCAATGACGCGTGCCTATTCTGTTGTGGCAAGATAGCCCACTGAATGTAATGTTGTGAAATGAACTGCGATTCATAAAGAAAAATTAGTTCAATAACTAACTTGACCTGACCTTTGACTTTGACACAGACAAGACAGGCACTGGATTTAAACTCTCTTTTGATTCTTTTTCTAAATGCATACATTAGGTACAGGACGAGTTGGGGGTCGGAGGTTTCCGCTTCTCCGGTTTTCAGAGAACGCCAGGCAAAGTCGGATGAAACTGCTCCAACTCACGATGAAGACTCCGTCTCTCTTGGCAGCAAAAATATTCACAGTGGCCGTAAGATCTTCTGGGAAACACTTTCAGAATGAGAAGGTTGAACAACGGTGGCAGTATGACATCTTCTGACCAATAAACTGGTTGCTTAGGGAACGCCTTGAACACACAAGCTGACGGGGAAATATGGCGTCGTTCGGACCGTGGTAGTAGCAGAGTCGCCCAGTATTGTTAATTCACGAATAAATCATCATGCACTGCATTGCTAAACATGCTAATAGTTTTTATGAACGTCCTGGGATCCAACACCGAATAAAAGTCATAAACATTTATCTTCCTTTTCACAAACTTCACGGCAAAGAGCGTAGTCGTCACAGCAAAGAGCGTTGTTTTTACCACAATTTCATATTACTTCGGCTTTTATTGATAACGAAGAGAAGCCTTTCTTCAATAGATTGGGAATGGCATCGGTGCGCAGAAGACTCTCACAACACAAACCAATGATGGTGGAAATAACAGCGTCCGCAGGACCCACATGCTCGAAAACGTATGTTGTAAGATGTACGATTACGGACTACAGAGCTACCTTTGTAGAACGAAGCGGTTTAGGCTGATATGTTAGGAGAATTTTCCGTTGACCATTTTCTGCTTTCTGTGAATTGACAAGTCCTTTGAGATGGAAATGGGCTTCGTCTGTCGACAGAACGTTCCATGGCCGTTCACTGTCTACTTCCATGCTAGCAAGAAATTCTGGAGCAAATATTTGTCTTACTGGCAGGTCAGCATAAAGCAATTTTTGAACATGGGTAGTTTTGTGTGGATACCTATGCAGGACGTTTCGCTGAATTTTCTGCACCCACTGCCAATAGCTGAATAGTCAGCGTGATGGATTGTCAATCCTCTGCGCCTGGGTTCGATTCCCGGCTTGGTCGGGGAATTTTATGCGCCCAGGGACTGGATGTTGTGCTGCCCTCATCATCATCCTCATCGACTGCAAAAAAAAAAAAAAAAAAAAAAAAGAAGAAAACAAAATAAAAAATCCAGATATGTACGAAGCTCAGGCAGTTCCCAATGCACTGGATGTTTGCACACGACTGCTCGACCCGTCCTGCAATGACATGGCCACATCTTCTACTGATATCGAATCAATTGTTTTCCTCCTTCTGCCACAGTGCACTTCAAAAGGACATGTCTTTTCGAATATCGTAATCATTTTGTCCAGATCCATGGCAAACATGGGACAAACATTTTTTTTTTATATCCTTTGTGTGCGGAACTTCTGCACTGCTACTGGGGTACAGTCACTCTTGTCGTAAAAGAGCTTTACCAGCAGCGCGGTTCCTACCTTGAAACAGTCACCCCCAGCACCTCAGAAGCAACCTGAGGAAAACCCGTTTACGCTTTGTGTTTTATTTTGTCTTTTCTAGTGGTAAAATTTTCGTTAAAATTTTTTTCCATTATATATTCTACTTCTTCGACAATATTCCACTCAAATTTGACATCAATCCGAGAAATAGCCCTTTTTTTACAGATTTTTGAAAACGTAATGTGGCGTTTGCTGTGTTCTTCAGTGGTTTGGTATTTAACTAATTTGTAAATGGAAATGATAATCATATTTTATTACATTGAGTAATTACCAAATAATTTTTCTCCCGCCTAAAGATTTGATCAAGTTGCTAAAGAACTCCAAGTTAACGTCGTGTTAAAGTGTTGTCTGTAAGTTGTGTGTCACTAAATCACAGTTCATACAACAGATTCCTTACAACTATTGATTAAGATGGAAGCAGTTATCTTCAGCAAAATGGTCATTAAAATCACCGAATATCAGCCACGCACAACACTGACGTATGTTACCTGAAACAATATTCTTCGCAACTCGTGCGTAATTAATTTCGGCTCCATACATCAGCTAGAAAAGTTTCTTATAAGGATCGTGCTTGGAGCACTGTTTTTAAAGAACCAATCTGATTGTAATCATTTTCATTAAAATGAGTTCGGAACCACCGGTGCACATTTATTTTTACACATTTGTATTACCTTCGGCATTTATTCTGCAGAATTACGTAATTTAAATTTGAATTTGCCGCTGAGATAATTGTTAAGATGGCAGCAGACAATTGATAGAGACTTTCTATTGTTAGAGCAAATGAGTAAACATTTAAAATGCTTATTAAACGCTATAAAATCTACTTTCGTATTGTGCACTATTTAGACTTCATCAAGCAAACATTTGATTTGTTTCTAAGGAAAACATAGACAAAAACGCGATACAAATCGCTATCATCAATGGCTGCGCTCCTTGCAGCGGAAAGAAATAATTAACACAGATAATGCTGACTGGGAGAATAATTAAAGTTACAAATAATTATTCACTCACATTTATAATAATAATGAACTTTATTCTCAAGTAATAATTAACAAATAATTACAATTTCTTAACAGACCTCAGTTCGATCTGCGTCCGCAACCTACAAAAGCCAACCAACAAAAGGTAAAAACAAAGCAAGACAAACGCAGATCATAAAAGGAATTTACAATTATCATTGTCTTTGTATGATACACGTCGGTATGTCCAATTACAGCATAGAATATTATATAAATAATTAATATTTATCATCGTTTTCACTGTTTTTTCGTACGTCGAACAGATAATGTTTATAACTGTTAGAGGCATAATTTTCTCTCGTGGCACTGTACCTAAAATTTAACTCGTGGATGTTACAGTAACTTTAATTATAATCACCCTGTATATGTACATCCCAGTAAGTGACTACATCGCAATACACCAGTTGGCATAAAAATATTGTACAGTTCAGCAACTCAAGCTAATTTAACTGAAATTGCAGCGTGATTGAAATTATTTCATGCTCTGTGGGTAGCAGTCGCAAGGATTTCCCGTTCTAGCGTATGGGAAGGGATTTATGTATTTACACATCTTTCTAAGAAAAATAAACCTCGATAAGTAAAAAGCAGTCAGCAGGTTAACACTGAAACAATTTCAGGGAAACTCATAGCTCATTAGTTTGGGCAAGAATTTTGTATGGAATTTCTGTGTTACATAGGAAACATAGGCCTCGCCGAGATTTGGTGGAAAAGGCATTACTTCGTCTCATGTGTTGGCATCTAGGACTAAATTCATTTCAAGATGCAAGTCTTCTTTTTCCCGGCTTTATCTCGTATCTGCACGGGGTCGGCGTTTTAATCTGTACTTGGCGATGTGAGTAGTAGACTCGCTTTCAGTCAGCATCCCTTCCACACAGGGACAGAATATGTATACCAAATTTGTCTGCGTCTCGTGTTATCCAGTTTGAATGTTTGAGAACGTTTCCGACATCTTAGCGATTCGCATAAGGCGGGACGTGGGTAGCAGCCCAGCAATGACTCCGTCGGATATGCGAAACTGGAAGAATCCTACTTCCAGGCCGGCAGGCACACCCGTCCTCTTCATTCGTTCGCCGGGCGGGTACAGTCTGTGACGGCGCATCTCCCTGAATCCCGGAGAGGACGTGCTGACGTGTCTGGCTATTCGGGCGGATTATTTCAAGGTGCATATCCCTTCATTTAACCCACATCTGAGGGAACTTAACGTTCTTACACGATGCGGAAGTATGTAGAAAATGTATTTATGTCTCATTCAACTTTAGACAGTCAAGTCACCGACACACAGCCAGTTTTCAGAAATGTTTCTGTTTATTATCCCTACAGATATACTTGGAAACTGGACAGCTTTTGGCATCGGGTATTATTAACTGCCAACTAAAGTTCACACGTCAACTAATATTTGAATTTTAGCTTCTTAACGTAAAAGAGTCCATAGTGGTTGATTTATTATTGCTGAAAAAGAGTAAGTAGATATGAAGTAATATAAAGAGATCGACCTACATAAAATTGTTCTTGTTTTGAGGATTGTTACATTTATGTTTAACTCAGTTTCGCTTTTTCTACCTCAACTAAAAGTTTAGCTTTGTAATACCAAATCTCCATGTGAAGTCTGTGATCGAGGAAGTCATAATTATGCTCTGAAAATTGTTTGTGCTACGTAGATTCGAGTAGTGGGAGAAGAGTGCCTGGTTACTAAGCAGTAGGACATTAACTGCAGCGGCCTGTGTCACACTTCGATATGGTCTTTGATGACACCACTGCACGACACGTTGGCAGAGGCTGCTCCTAAAGGCTCTCACTGTCTCCACATACGATTTACACTAAGTGAACAGTGATTCATTATACTTTATTTGTGCTTGTTAATTATTATTAGTGACTATGTAGAGAATCCGTTGAAGTTTATAAGCATGCGCATAACTTTAATAAGAAAGAAGAGGCAATGAAACTTAGTGACATATGGACAGTAGCTCTGCAGAATCGCTAGAGAGTGTTATCTTTGACAAGGCGACGATCGATAGATAAGTTTTATCTCTCTCAAGGATTATTTCTGCTCATCACGTGTTACTTTGACCACGCTCCATTTCCTACAGTACTAATGTCGCTCTGGGACTTCCGGACCGGTCAGTCGGCAAGACTAAGCGGAGGAGCGCCTTTGAGGATGTCCAGAGCAGTCCTGGACGAGTGAGGAACAGAAGACTTCTGTTTTTTTTTTTTTTTTTTTTTAACTGGCATCATACAGCTGACTTCTGTTAAAATAATTTATATAGAGCTTCTCGATTCTTTTGGTTGCATCCCTTGCACTTGATCTGGCTCACAAGTTGATCCCTCACCTTACAATTCTATTACTAATTCGTGATTCTCTAGTTTTTCACCATGCTTTCTTTTTAGTGGCCTCTTAAATTAGTCCTATTCTCTGATCATGTTCATAATCTTTTATGTAGATGATACACTTTAAAAACTGACTATTACCCCCACTTTCTTGAAAAATTCCACATACATCATTTATTTTTACAGTTCATTTTCAAAACAAAAACAGAAAACTATTTAAGTACCTCTTACATAAACAAAATCCTCTTGGAAGCGCGGAATTTCCTCAGCCAACAGAGACTATAGGTAGCGTGCGAAAGTGCTGATCGTTTCATGGCGGCACAATTCGGAACGCTTCTTCGCTACTGTGCTCTTTGTCTCACTGCTGGCAACGACAGCGATTCAACAGTTATGGCACTATAGTTGCCCGATGGAGAATTATCCTGTTTTTGTGCGGCGTTTAAATACCGAAATGAGTGACGAAGAAACCATTGTTGGCTCACTGAACCTCCTACGATACCCCGAAGAGTTAGTAGCTTTAGAGGCAGAATTCTTCCTCGTGACACTCGAAAAAATATTAATCAGGTTGCAGAATGCCGTAAACTCGATAAAACAAAAATAAAAAATTTAAATAATGGTGATCTTATTCAACCGCTGCACATGTTTCAAACAAGAGGTTTAATAATTAATGGGCAAGAGCTTGAGAAATATCTACAGGACTTGGAGTTTTGCAAATACATTCCTGGACATTCACAGTCAACTCTTGGTAAGAAGAGATTAGTTTTGTCTCACATCCACTGAAACATTCACATTTCACCCGAATTACTTATGAATATGCACTGCAATGCTGTGAAAGCAGATAGCATGTAAATAGAGATGTATATTTTAATGATTATGTCCATCCAACATACAAATAAAAAAAACTTAACACTCGATGAGTTGTGCTTTTACTATATTCAGTTTTGCGGGAGATGGTGTGTCCTTGAAGGAACAAGCTCTGCTAATCGACTACAACATGGGCAGCCAACACGTAAACAACATTTGTGCTTCTGAAAAAGCAGAAGCGACGCAGGGTTATTAGAACTGAAAAAAAAAAAAAAAAAGATTCTGAGCACTGTGGGACTTAACTTCTCAGGTCATCATTCCCCTAGAACTTAGAACTACTTAAACTTAACTAACCCAAGGCCATCACACACATCCATGCCCGAGGCAGGATTCGAACCTGCGACTGTAGCGGTCGCGCGGTTCCAGTCTGTAGTGCCTAGAACCACTCGGCCACTCCGCCCGGCTATTAGAACTGAGTCAGTGGTTTGTGTTTTCGAATCACTTTACACATTAACATGTACAACTGAAAACACTTGTAAGTACAAGACTCAGAAACAGAAGAGGATAGTAGCAGATGTGTTTGATTAATAACGACAATAAATGTATTTATGCATTATGCATCATACACTACAATCAGCCTCAATTAACAAACCTTTGAAATGTAATTTTCTCCTCTACTAACTATGTTGCATTACAAAAGCCTTATTTACATTTATATTCCTTTCTACAAGTAAGTAGGCTCACACAATATACAGTATAATGCACATTCACTAATCCATATTATTTACGTGTGTAGTTTTCAATATAGGCATAGGATCGGTACGAGATGTGTACGACCACGAGTTGTCATCACAGGAAGGCAAGAATGTTCCCTCTCTCACGACCCCTCCCCTACGGCGACCAATATGTTAACAACATAGTTTATAAACAACTTAATCTGGCGTCACAATATCTGATCCTAATTAAATACCTCCAAATAATCTACTTTCCCTCTGCACTCCAAACGCCATGGAGGTAACAGGAACGGACCATTTTCCAGGCGCGTATTCAAAAAGAAATACATTGTAAACGATAGAGCTATCGATAGTTAAACCAGGCTACTGATAGAGAGGAGGGTGCAGATATTATCGATTAATCGATAGTGTGTCGACGTTTAAGTGACACTAGCGCGAAGAGAAGCCAGAACAATCTTCGGTGATCTAAAAAGCAAAGTTGTGACATTAAGAGAGCAACGAGAATTCCACTGCTAAATGCAGAGGAGAGAACGGATAGGTGGAAAGAGTACATTGAAGGTCTCTATCAGGGATATGATCTGTCTGATGTGATACGAGAGGAAACAGGAGTCTATTTAGAAGAGATAGGGGTTCCAGTATTATAATTTAGAAGAGCTACGGAGGACTTAAAGTCAAATAAGGCAGAAGGGATCGATAGTATTCCATCAGAATTCGCAAAATCGTTGGGGGAAGTGGCAACAGAACGACTGAGCCGTGGTGTGCCCTTTTGTCGCACACCAGCTCTGTGGCACGTGACTATCGATTACTCAGCTGTTGTGATCTGGCGGCTGTTTTCTGCGGTCGGCGAGTTGGACGTGGACTCGCTACGAGGCGGAAGGACGTGCTCGCGAGTCGAATGAAGTTAGCACCCCTTTTTCGAGAAATATACATTTTTTTCACATTTCTTGTTAGATGTGCCATAGTTCTAGAGTTCTTTGTACAAAATTTGAATAGTTCTGCAGAATTTAGCGAGGAAAATAAAAATACTCGAAAACATTTTCGTATCGAAAATATTCTTTGGCAATTTCCGCAAAATGTAAATAAGTACAACAGTTCTGAGCACAGTTCTGAACAGAGGTCCAAGAGTTCTTTCGAAAATCCAAGTAACATTTTTTTGTGCAGCTAATAGTTTACGAGATAATTGCAATTTAAGCAGAAAATCTTTTCAGTTACTGTGAAGTTGGCACCCTTTTTTTCAGAAATGTATATTTTTTTCAGAGTTCTTGATAGATATGCCATAGTTCTAGAGTTCTTTGTACAACATTTCAATAGTTCTGTAGAATTTAGCGAGGAAAACAACATTACTCGAAAAACTTTTCGTATCGAAAACATTCTTTGTCAATTTTCGCAAATTGTAAATAAGTACAACAGTTCTGAGCACAGTTCTGAACAGAACTCCAAGAGTTCTATCGGAAACCCAAGTAACATTTTATTGTGCAGCTAATAGTTTACGAGATAATTGCAATTTAAGGAGAAAATCTTTTCACTTACTGTGAAGTTGGCATCCTTTTTTTCAGAAATGTATTTTTTTTCAGAGTTCTTGACAGGTATGCCATAGTATTAGAGTTCTTTGTACAAAATTTCAATAGTTCTGCAGAATTTAGCGAAGAAAACCACATTGTATAACATAGCTGATTCCGGAACGCTTTCGGTTCTGGGCGCTACAGTCTGGAACCGAGCGACCGCTACCGTCGCAGGTTCGAATCCTGCCTCGGGCATGAATGTGTGTGATGTCCTTAGGTTAGTTAGGTTTAATTAGTTCTAAGTTCTAGGCGACGGATGACCTAAGATGTTAAGTCGGATAGTGCTCAGAGCCATTTGAACCATATTGAACCGGAACGCTTTCCTTCTGATACAATTCTTATTGTTGCCACAATAAATCACTTGTGCATAGATTCCAACTGTACTGATCATTACAGAAATATAACCATTGACCAGCGGCGCACATTTCTTGCAGCGTTGTACAAAGCATTCGGCTTATCCGCTGTGAAAATACCACACTTAACGCTATTGTAAAATTTACGGTGGGTGGCTTCCGTTTATCTACAATGTCAGCATCTATCGAATTATCTTCATGCAAACGTGATGCCTGGATCACTCACTTCCCCTGTTTAGGTACGGAGGAAACTAGAGTTCAGTCTTGTGGGAGCCAAAAAAGGAAATGTGGGCAGCCCTTCTTTTACTGATAGCAAACTCTAGAGAAATCTCAAGCTTGTTTTTCTTCATCATACCAACAAAAGAAAATTTCTCCCTTCATAGCTCTATTATCATTCCAGTACTAGTAAACCAGTTGTCCGCTTTCACATTTCGACCTGACTGATATATAGCTTTACACAGTCACAGAACAACATCAAAATGTTTATTGCTCAGTTGGTAAATCCTTCTGGTTGCAACACAGGCATATTTCGAAATTGTACAGGTGAAATACTTAAGAATCCACACTTAAGAATCCATACTCGTTTGTTTTTATAGATACATATTGGCGAAAACCGTACCTTCCACAGAATCCTTCCAGTTTCTTGCCTACTGTAACATTTTCTCCAAGGGTGTAAGATTTATGGTAGTTGCGTACAAACACAGTAAATATTTCCCGAATAGCTGTTAGCTTGTCTAATTGTTTCCTTTCATCACGAATAGCGTGACTGTGAAATCTAAGGCGCTCCACAATAAATTTGAAACGTTTTATGTTCATTTGCGAGGTGAAATTTTTCAATGCCATCACCATCAGTTCCAAGCAGATCTTCCAGGCTTTATCTGTTACTTTTATTAACAACAATTAATAACAAGCTACTGATGAAGGCTTTCAATTCAATAACATATATTGATTTTATCCCTCTCTCACGCTGAAATAAGGCTTTGATCATCTCAAAATTCTGATTGGAATACAAAACTACAATAGACAAATATCGTCATCTATGAGGTAATTACAGCATCACAAAGGCTGCTTTGGCTGCACCTTTTGGTCCAGGTAAATTTCGAATAATATTATGCTCTTCGAACAATATGCTTTGGATTTCTTCAACATTATCTAGTACTTCCCACTTAAAATAATAAAATTCCTATAAAATAACGCAACCAGGAGCAGTGTATTAATCTGATATTTGACGTTCAGACAGCGGAAACTGACGATTAAACAGTTCAAACAGAATTTAAGTGCAGTTTACATTCTGGATTAGCTTTGTACTATTTACTACGTTGATAAACAAATAAATTAATCGGTGAAATGAAATACGAAAGGGCACAGTGGATAAAAACGACCAATCGGCTCATATGTCATCAAGAGAGCATTAGCGTCGATACTGAATCGTACAGCAATGAAAGGCATACAGAGATAGGAAGCTATAACGAGAAGGCGCCAGTGCTGCCAATTGTTGACAAGTAAAACTACTTGTCAACAATGGGCAGCACTGGCGCCTTCTCATTATAGCTTCCTTTCTCTGTATGCCTTTCATTGTTGTATGATTCAGTATCGACGCTAATGCTCTCTTGATGAGATATGAGCCGATTGCTCGTTTTTATCCACTGTGCACTTTCGTATTTCACAACACACAACAATGAAAAGCATACGGAGAAGGGAAGCTGTTAACGAAGCAGCGCCAATACTGCAAATTGTTGAAAATTAATTTACAGAAAATTTCGACATATGTCAATGTGAACAGCTGCACCCGATGGAAGGATAATGAAAACTATGATACGTCCCTGAGACCTCTCAAGACCAAAAAATAATAAACAGAGCACAACAACAATGCAATAGTCGTGGCACTACATCTGGAAACAATGAACACGTGAACTGCGTCTTTTAAACAATCGGCAAATGACGTCAGTGTAGTAGTCACAATAGAGGTAGCAACAAAGCTTCTCACGGTAGCGTCAAAACTAATGACAACAACAGCTGCACTTTTTGGGTGGCGCGCGCCGCGTCGTGTGAAGCCGCCAGCCAGCGCTGCATTTCCTTGATCTGCCCCTAATGACTAAACGTAACAATACTGCTCACTCTCATGGGAATAATCGTTATGCTCGTTCAGTCAGAGCTCTTGTGCAGTCGGTGCCTGTTGTGCAGTCGGTGCTGTTGTGTAAGTGATATATATGAACCGTAATACCCATAAAAGTGTACAATCTACCAGAATTGAAACGTCTTCTCAGCATGGAGGAATTTAAAGTAATCGGTGATAGAGACATTCAGTTAACTCCGTCTCATCCGGTGTTCCAAAAACTGTCCGATGCCATGGCCGACATCAGCTCGAAAATGTCTTCAAAACATGTTTACACAACAATTAAAGAAGATCGTCATGATATGCTTGCTTTTGTTAGAAACACTTTCAGGCTGGAATGTTTCGTTGAAGAAAAAGACGATGACAGCAAAGATGAGTCGTGGAATGTTTTTGGTTCTTCATGCAACAAGGACATGACAAAGCAATTCGACTTACTACTGTCAGCAGAAAAATGGTCTACCATAAAACCAACAAAGAGGAAGCTTGGAAAGCCTTCAAGACTGGAAATAGGGAAATGGACCGATTTGATGGCTGATAAAATTTATGAACATCACAAAATTCCATGTACCTTTTCTTTCAAATACGCGAAAGTATGTGAAAGTTCAAGTTCAAGGTATTTCTTGAAGATCAAAGGAAGATGCACAGAATGCGGAGCCACTTTCGAAGGGATTGCTCTGAAGAAGCCAAAAAAGGACAACGATATTATTGTAAACTGCACTTTCAAATTTCAGACGATAGTATTCACCTTAAAAGAAGACAACTTCGTGGCACGAGAAGACAACAGGTAGCTGCTAAATTGGTTGATAACAGGATGCCTGCAGCTCTTTGGCGAAATTATGAAGCAAAAAATATGTCTTTCGAGGACATGATTCCTCCAAATTTACCAAATGCAGATGTCTTGAGAAAGGCTAAAGAAGAGGAAAGGGACAAACGTTTTGGGATAACAACCAGTAAGCCTGTTGAAAACCTGCAAAATGCTAAACATACAACCCATCGGGACGAAATTCATGCAATCGGATTGGACCCATTATTCTGTATATATTGGCTGAAAGATCAAAGTCAGTTGCACAAATATTGTCATCAAACCAATAGCAGTGTATATGATTCGGTAGATGCTACAGGTGGCGTTGCATTTCGAGTTATTTCACGATTTGGGGATCTGTCAAACAGGGCTGACTGTGTGGAAATTAAGTCAAAGTACATATACCTGTATCAGTACATGTGCATCCGCGAAGTAAACGTCACTAGTAAATATCAAAATATCGTCAATCGATCATCAATCAGTTGCCCACTTATCTGATGATATCCTCTAGGCATGACGCATCATTCTTGTCATTTTTCTTTATGGAAATCGTCAGATCTGGAGCTCCCAGACCAAAAATCATGGTAACTGATTTTGGTAAGGCTTTGTTGGTTGCCATTTCTAGAGCAGTAGCCAATTGCTCGGACTTAACAGATTATCTGAATAGGTGTGTTATTGTTTTGCATGAAAGAGTAATTCTACCCTCGTGTTGTTTGAGAATAGATTTAAACCATTTTATGGTCATGATTTCGAGGTGGAAATGCTTCTCGAGAGTTAAATCACAAGTTAAACAACTTTATCTTCGAGTTTCGGCCCATATTTAAATGATGGAAGATTTTCGTGATATTGAAAGTGCTTTGCGCTCACTTTTGGTTGATGCGTTGAGTGAACATCTTGGAATTGATGAGTGCGGTAAAGAATATGCATCAATGGAACATCAGCGCCACCTTGATAACATTATCAGAGGTGGTCCACATCATTCATATATTGACGAAAAGAAAGATGATGACAAGAAAACTGATGATGTTGAAAACAATGATGACTGTCTTTTGGAATCCATTTTGAACTCTAAGGAATCTACTGCAAACGCGTGGATTGATATGGCAAAACGTATCTACAATGAAGCTGAAGTCATCGCGAATCAGACTAAGGATGACAATCTATTTGATGCGAATCCGTACAACATTCGTAATGCTGCAGAGATGCTGAAAGAGTTGTACTATATACCACTGTGGACAGCTGTGATGTATCCTTCTTTCCATATTCCTTTATCTATTCGTTCGTCAGCAGCGACTGAAGGACAATTTTCAAAATTAAAGACAATGGGCTTTGACAAGCTGCCTTTACGAGTAGACAAATTCATTTTTCAACATTTGAAGTGGTTGCGTGAGGAAACAAAACTTTTAGCGCCAGTTATGATGGAAAAACAAGATTCAAAGTAAGCTGTGAAGATTGATAATTCTGAGAGCACACTGAACAATACCTTAAGAAGTGAGACCCAACCCGATGATGCCAATAAGACAGAGTTAAACAAAATTTTTAATAGTTTTGAACACAGATTTTCTCCTACTTCGAGCGCACTTGTTATGAATGCGGAGAACAACTGTCCCTCAGTGAAAAGTGAGAGTGTGTGTTTTCAGCGCTCTTCAGATAATAATTTACCGCCGAACTTGGACTCTAAAGAGATATGTCATTCCACAAAAGACTATCGAGAATCATGCTTCACCAGGGATGTCAATGAAATTTCATCCTGTGGTTCGAAAACAGAAGAAAATCGAGAGACCTGTAACAATGAAATGGAGGAGAGTGCAATGCAGAAAAAACTTCAAAATGAAATCATTGCCACATCGAGCATGCAAACTATGAGCAAGAAAAACTACTTAGATGATTGCCCAAACTGGAATTCGACTAAGAAATTCGTAGACATTAATTTGCCACTTTTCCCAAGTGGGTCCTCAAGCAAATTCAAATCTGCTACCTACAACTTGAAGGGAACGTGCGGTTTCGATTCTTTGATAACCTTATTCATGCAAGCAATATCACTCAGTGATGATTTCAAAAGTACCGTTCAAATGGTGAGCCATCCATTTTTGGATCTGGCTTTGGATGTTTTGGACAAAAAATAAACTCCAAGCATTTTAAGCTGAGATTTGATATTTTATATGTGATACCGTTCCTAAAAAAAGGAGTAATCTCTCGAAAAATATTGTCTCTGAATGCAGAGTCGAATGTTGGGGAATTATACGAGACAATATTAAAAGATAACCCGACTTGCAACAAAAAGATATCGTGTCTGACGTGCCTAAATTCACGCTATGTGAAACTACATTATATTTCCGTTGATACGTATGTGCTTTTCAGACTTGGTTATAATTTCTTGCAAGAGGCTGTAGATGCAACAAATGGATGTCTAAAGACTATCATAAAATGCAAGAAATGTGAAGGAAAAGCATTCGAAGAAAAGAAATTCGGATGCTACTTGATGATGGATACTAGAATAACGACTTGTCCACTAACTGAAGATCAGTTTCCTCCGAATCAAAGGAAGAAATGTGTGTTGTAAACGATCACGAAAGAAATCGTAGTCGAGAATCAAGAGTACACTCTCGTTGGTGCCATTCATTATAATAGCTCCATCAAACACTACACGGCATATGTCTTCGATGGAACCTACTGTATAAAGATCTACAGAGAGTTTCAAAAGAAACGATAATTTCTCCACACCTGTTCATGTATGTCAAGACAGGAAAATTTTCAAATGGCAGCTACAAGACCGACGAGACGAAACAAGTAGTTCCTACATAGGAACTTTCCTTTATAAGGTAAGCAACTGCTAAAAGTTGATATCGAAATATTACAAATACAGCTCTTATGTTAGTTCTTCGTATCTTTGTTTCTGGAACCACAACCTTCCGGTTTTAGTTACTAGAATAAGAGCATTTTATGCCCTAAATTTCACGTATATATTTTTTGTACTTATTTTTCATAGTTGTTTCACACATCATAAATTCTATGCATATTTATTACTGAATTCCCTACATATGTATTTCCTTCTGGGTTCTAGTGTATCCTGAAGAAGAGCTGTTAAGGGGACCTGTACATCATGGCCTGTAGTTTTTCCTGGTACTTTGAAATTTAATAATGCAAGACTGTCAATAGATTTAGGAATGAAACTTTTATCAAAGAATTGGTGTATTGTGAGCTCTAGGTGAAATACATTGTAAATCTGTGGAATACATTGTGCAGTGAATATTGATGTTTTTCTTACGTACAGAATTATACGTAATTGTTATTTTAGGTTCAATGTACTTACACGCTATTCCAAATAAAAGATAAAAAACAAATTACATTCTTTGAATTATTACCTTGTTGAAACAGCAGAGCAGTAATATTTTTCAGTTTCATGTTTTGATTATTTTAAAAACAATGTATTTTAAGAGAAAATTTTTTCTCCTAATAATTTAAGAATATAATATGACATACTACAGCTTAAAATATTTAATCCATTCTTGAATAATGTGGTTCAGTGTGTAGGCAAGCACTATATTATTATTCATCAATAGCTTTGTTTATGTAGCTTTATAGTGGATGAGATACCGGTAACAGTATCTCTGTATGCAAAAACGTTGATTGCAGAAAATTGAAACTTAAGATTTGTATGTCATTTTCTTCTCAATGACGACATTGCAAACCATTCTTGCTCCATAATCCTGTTGATACCTTTCATGTCCTTTTCATTTTCTTTAGTTTTGCTTCTTTTCTTTGTTATTCTGGCCTCCTTTTTCATGCTTTTAGCAGCTTTTTCAGTTTATGTAACATGTTGCCTGTCCGCCCATACCAGCACAATTTTCATGTTGTTCCTAGTTTTGATGCCTGTTCTGCTCATTGTTTTTAATCTTTACTCCATCAGGCTGGCCGGAGTGGCCGAACGGTTCTAGGCGCTACAGTCTGGAACCGCGCGACGGCTCCGGTCGCAGGTTCTATTCCTGCCTCGGGCATGGATGAGTGTGATGTCCTTAGGTTAGTTAGGTTTAAGTAGTTCTAAGTTCTAGTGGGCTGATGACCTCAGAAGTTAAGTGCCATAGTGCTCAGAGCCATTTTGAAACATTTTTACTCTACCATTAAAACGTATTGCAACTGTTGAAACGCATTCTGATTTTGTTTTATGCCGTGTAAACATTTCTCCTGCACATACGACAGTCGACAGGTTCTTCAAAGTTATTACATAAACGAGGTTATACGGAAACTGCGGCGCCCAAATTAAATGTTGAAATGTTCAAATGTGTGTGAAATCTTATGGGACTTAACTGCTAAGAGCATCAGTCCCTAAGCTTACACACTACTTAACCTAAATTATCCTAAGGACAAACACAAACATCCACGCCCGAGGGAAGACTCGAACCTCCGTCAGGACCAGCCGCACAGTACATGACTGTAGCGCCCTAGACCGCTCGGCTAATCCGGCGCGGCACGCTCTAGCGTTAAAAGGTTTTTTTTTTGCTTTTCGTATTTAACCAAATATAACATTGATGATGATAATTCATGGCAATGTTTGCCGACAAGATAAAGAATGCAACCTTTTAACACTAGATTGCGTACTCACGGCAGTTCTCCTTGTCCGTTTTTTGGTACGACTTCGAAAGAGAGAAAAATTAATGAATGATCGACGATGCGTCGGTTCTCGATTGTGTTCAGGAGACGTATAGATTGATTGCGTGAAAATAGTTTCGCAAATGACCTCTTAACCCGGATTGCTTTCACGCAATCAAACTCTTCAGTGAAATTACCTAAGGGACCTATTTGAATAATAAAAAAAATTGGAAATGAATGCAAAACAGTGAAATTTTGTAAAAAAGTTGTCAGATCGGAAATTGATCACATTAATGGTCTCCCAAACACAATCGAGACACCGCGATAAAGAGCGAACCTGTAACAAAGTTCATTTAAACATAAACATTATTTGTGGTTAATTTAAAGAAAAGAATAAGCATAGATTTTCTGTACAGTGAAGCATCAATATATTCTCAAAGAACAAAGGCGTTAAACTACAAATATTAACAAATTTACAATGAATACAAAACTTACATTTTTATGTTTTTCTCATACATGGAGCAGTCCAACAATCGCTGCTTTTGTATGTGTGATATTTTGTAAAAATTAAATGTCCTGGCGTGCGCGTAAGTATTTTTTATCGTCACAAGGTTTACAAAAGCGTTTTCTTTCTTGATGATAATGTGGTTTTTCACACTAAATGAAATATAACTTGTAGCGGTGCTACACAACACGTCTTAACAAGTCGGCGACCAAACATCAAAGGTAATGAAGTACATGTTAACATATCGGCGACCAGAAGTACAACTAACTATAAAGACTCTAGAATTTTCCTAACAAAAGATAAATTGTTCTTTCCTCTGTTTCGCAGTTTCTTGGTATCAAGCGCTGCGGCAATGATTTTAAATATCTGCTCCCAGCGGGTAACAGGGTTTAAAGGTACCTTTTAAACGCTGGCCGCGCGTCTTGGTATAGGCGCTCGTTATAAAGAGATTTCGTTTCTTTAATCTCGCGTTGTCATGCTTAGTATCATCACAAACTACAGCTCGATGGCTGTCCTTTTCTTATATGCACAATGTCTGAAATCCAATAATATCACAACGCCAAATTAAACAAAATGACATTTAAACACGAGAATTACTACGTACTGTACATGAAGTGTATATTTTTAGAATCAGGAAGAACCAGATGAATTTTATTACGTAAAACAGTAATTGTTTTGAGCTCTCATTACATCCAGGACCCACTAACAGCTAAAAATATGCCCAGGACCCTCATGGATGAAAGTTATGTGGCAACATCACCAGACGCTAGGATACATAAATACATGTGCTGTGTGTAACGAATAAATTTGAAATTGCTGTCATTTATATTGTTGCAAACATTTGTTCTAGTTAGAAAGGAAGTGTGGAAGTTTTATGAGCTACACTACAACGAGAGTCAAAAGTCTTTACAATGTATAGAAATGTAAGTATATTTAAACGAATATATTGTACAAACAAACTAAGTTGTATGTTTAAATCCTAATCCAATACATGACTGATAGAGGTGTTATTATGTTGAGGGGATAGAGTATTAAAGTTAATAAGAAGTTCGAAATTTGTAAACAAGAACCTCGTTTATCTGGTCCTCAGTAATCCGGATTTCCGGTTTATCCGGATTCATATTTTGTGTCCCTTGGTATTTTTCTCTTTTTTCTTTATAACACGAAGATGTGTACTCGGTGAGGTACATCGGCTGCTTATCACTAGGCCGGTAATTTAGTCTAGTACTGAGTGATAAGGAACTCAGAGTGTGTGAATGACATTGTTTCTCAAGTATTGTACATTAATATAACGGTGTATTGATGCCCATCAAGTAACCACGCCAACAGCACTCCACCACAGCTCATTGTACCTCTGGTGCGATTCTCGACAGGTGTGACACCATCTGGTTAGTGGTGCGTGTGAATGTATCTGCTCTCTCAGCCATCTGTTTGTTTTGCACTGACGAGCCTTCTCTCCTTGAATCATCTAAGCGTGCACATCCTACGCTTCCACCTACAGTTACTACAGTCAATCTTAAGAAGTTGTACTGGCATTTGTATAGTGCTGAACATATAGACTTTTTGTATTTAGTAGAATATACATCCGGGTTTTAGAATCTCGGTTTTCCAAAATAAAAGTGAGAATTTACGATCCTCCTCATAGCTGTACTTGCAGCAGTACCTCATCTCCTGCGTTCCCAATTTCGCAGAAGTTGTCCTACGAAAATTGCAGAAGGAGCACTCCTGGACGAAAGGATATTGTGACGATATTCCTTCGTCATAGCCTGGGGTTAGAGACCCGGTCCGGCACACTCTTTTTATCTGCCAGTAAGTTTGACATCGGCGCACACCCACTGCAGAGTGAACACACAATCTATTTCATAATCTACTGGCACCATAAAAATGTTATGAGGGTTTTTAAAAGAACTCTTTCGGTGCTATCCAGAACTGTCAGCAAAAGGATTGTGCCAATTTATTACAATGTAGACCATGTGGGTCTCTCGATAATGCTATAATCTCATTAACTGTTATCCTCACAAAAACTGTTATTACAGTTTTCGGTAGAACTCTTAGGGTCCTATTAAGAAATGCCATCAGACGTTTTGTACGAATTTATTACTTTTGCATGACAAAAGTGAGTCACACATTAATTATCTCATATAATGTCATCGTCACAAATAATGTTATAATAGTATTTGGTGGAACTCTGTGGGTGATATTCAGAACTGTCATCAGAACTATTCTACGAATTTTGGTATCATAGAGAAAGTGAGTATCAGATTAAAACAATTATTGTATAAACTATTATCGCCACAAAAATGTTCTTATCATTTTCAATACAACTCTTCGGGTGCTATCCAGAACTGCCAACAGAACTGTTATACAAACTTATTTTTTCCAAACTGACAAAAAATTTTTTGCCATACCAAAATTTTGCCGAGTTGTTGTTTTATTCCCGAAATTCTGCAGAACTATTCGTGTTTTGAGCAGGAAAATCTAGAACTATTGCATATGTATCAAGAACTATGAAAAAATGTACAGTTCTCATAAAAGGGGTTCAAACTTCACGGGAAATGCTCATAAGCTTTCCTTATTAAATGCAGTTACTATGTAAACAATTACCTGCACAGAATATGTTACTAGTATTTTCGATAGAACTCTTACAATGCTATCCAGGGCTGTCATCAGAACATACGAATAGACATAATTTTTTTGTAGAGTAAGTGAGCCCCACAATTAATCAATTACCTTACAAACTATTATAACCACAAAAAATGTTATTATGATTATCGATAGAAGTCTTGAGGTGTTAACCAGAACTGTTCATCAAAACTGTTGAACGAATTTACTTTTTTCTGTGGAGACAGTGGGTCTAACATCAAAGCAGTTACCGTATAAACTATCATCGCCACAAAAAGATATTATTAGGATTTTCGATAGAGCTCTTGGTGTTCCGTTCAGAGCTGTTGTACGAATTTACTTTTGCGAAAATTGACAAAGAATGTATTCGATACGAAAATTTTTTTGAGTATTGTTGTTTTCTTCGCTAAATCCTGCAGAACTATTCAAATTTTGTACAAATAACTCTAGAACTATGGCATTTCTATCAAGAACTCTGAAAAAATATATATTTCTGAAGAAAAGGGTGCCAACTTCACAGCAAGTGAAGAGGTTCCCTCCTTAAATTGCAATTATCTCGTAACCTATTAGCTGCACAAAAAATTGTAATTAGGAAATTCGATAGAACTATTGGGGTTCTGTTCAGAACTGCCCTCAGAACTGTTGTACGAATTAACTTTTTGCGAAAATTAATAACGAATGTTTGCTATACGAAATTTTTTTCGAGTAATGTTGTCTTCTTGTTAAATTCTGCAGAACTGTTCAAATTTTGTACAAATAACTGTAGAACTATGCCATATCTATCAAGAACTCTGAAAAAAATATACATTTCTGAAAAGAAGGGTGCCAACTTCACAGTAAGTGAAAAGATTTTCTCATTAAAATGCAATTATCTCGTAAACTATTAGCTGCACAAAAAAATGTTACTTGGATTTTCGAAAGAAGTCTTGGAGATCTGTTCAGAACTGTGCTCAGAACTCTTGTACTTATTTACATTTTGTGGAAATCGACAAAGAAGGTTTTCGATACGAGAATTTTTTCGAGTATTGTTGTTTTCGTCGCTAAATTCTGCAGAACTAGCGAAATTTTGCACAAAGAACTCTAGAACTATGCTACATCTATCAAGAACTGTGAAAAAAATGTATATTTCTTGAAAAAGGGGTGCTAACTTCACACGACTGTGCTCGCGGGGACTAAGGAGGAAAACACGCGCGCTCGGTCACCACCGGCGCGGCCGGCCTACGTTGCAAGACGGCGCGAGTTTGTGGAGGACCTGCCTGATGCCAACTCCGCGGGCTGTTCGTCTCATTGGTTCGGTGCCTGTGTTCGCGGTGAGACCCATCCCTGGAGACCATCTCGAACAACGCTCTGCATCGAAGGTGTAAGTGGAATCGGTGTCTTCGTTTCGTTGAACGAGTTGCGTTGCAGCGAGTGTACTTGTTGGTTCGTTGCCGTAATGTACGTGTTGCTGTAGTAAGAGCAGCCGGCAAGGTGTGTGACCACATGGAGACCAGCAGTCACTACCTCCTTTAAAATATCAGTGTTCCCAAAAGATGTAGTAACTGTAAAGTATTCAAGATAATAGATCATAGTCTAGTTGTAATTTTCTGCATGCCAAGCTTACACAATTGGCAGCTACATCGCAGACCTATGTAACGAAATTAAAGTGCACAAAACCTAATGTCGTTGTGAAATTGTGCATTTAAATAACGTGATATTATCTTGAAATTCCCATTTCATCTTTGTATACACTGTCGGCGTTAATAATATGTGGAAATATTGCTTGACAAACTATGAGAGTATAAAAGTCTGATACTAGATTTTCAGCATTGGATTTGTGTACAGTTCTTAGTTTAAATGTTTTACAGCTTTGATACTGCTGTAAAATTTGACTCGCTTTTATTGAAGGCATTTATTGGTTCTTCATTTGTATTGTTGTTTATTGATCTCTTAATTTATATTAATTGATGTTTGCTTGGTGTTTGTCGTGTTTCCTGCGGTCTGTTTGAATTCCAGTTTTCTGCGATTTGGGGTGTGTGGGAGCGGCGCCACGTTCTGCTCCGGTGCACAGAAGTTGTGACGTGCCGTCTAATGGGAAGTGTCTCCCGGTTGGGCCCCGGGGTTTAGGTGTTGTTTTGGACGGCTGGTCTGCTGCTTCCGGCATTTTAAGTTAAGTCACCTTTTGCCCAGGGTAGCGTGGCGTCACTGCCCGTTTGGCAGTTATTGAACCTATTTTATGTATGTGTAAAAAAATGGTTCTTAATTTGTTTGGGAATCAACTGTATTAATTAACTTCTTGTGCTGCTTGTGTTATTTGGGTTCGTAACGAAGTGGTATGTTGTAAATCACTTCCATATTGTACATTATTGCCTTAAAAAAAAAAAAAAACTATCTGTGCCACCTTTAAAATCACCTTCAGATATTACTTTGTCTCTTATGTCTTGATATCTCCGTGGCTCATCTTTTGAGGAAGTTGTTATAACTGTATATTTTTGGTATTGTCTTAAGAACGGCCACGTGTTGATTGCCTCTAATCTGTTTTATGAAAGCTCGTTTTGAACAAATAGATAATTGATTTGCTAGTTGTTGTCATGGAGCGACATAGTAGGGGCCTTGACCTTCCAAGCTAAGTGCATCTCTCATCCCGAGTTCCTAAGTCACAACTACCATTCATGTTCGTGTATAGAATGTATGAGTCTGGCGACATACCATAGTACTTTCGGAAAAGCATCATTCACCCAATTCCGAAGACGGCAAGAGCTCAAAAGTGCCGGAATCATCGCACAATCAGCTTAACAGGTTGTGCATTTAAGTTGCAGACAAGAATAATACACAGAATAATTTAAAAGAATACTTAGGCTTTAGAAAAAGTAAAGGCAACCGAGAAGAAATTCTGATGTCGCGGCTGATAATGGAAGCAAGCTAAGGAAAAATCAAGACACTGTCATCGAATTTGTCGTCGCGGAAAAAGCGTTTTAGAACGTAAAATGGTGCAAAATGTTCGAAATTCAGAGAAAAGTAGTGGTAAGCTATAGGGAGGGACGGGTAATATACAGTATGTACAAGAGCCAAGAGGGAATGATAAGAGTGGGCGACCAAGAACAAAGTGCTCGGATGAAAATGGGTGTAAGACATGGATGCAGTCTTACCCCCCCCCCCCCCCCTCACCCAACCCCCTGCTCCCACTACTGTTCGATCTGTACATCCAAGAAGCAATGATGGAAATAAAAGAAAGCTTCAGGAGTGGAATTAAAATTCGAGGTGAAAGGATGTTGACGATACCATTCGCTGATGATATTGCTATCCTAAGTGAAAGTGAAGAAGAATATGCTGAATGGAATGAATAATGAGTACAGAATATGGACTGAGAGTAAATCGAAGAAAGGCGAAAGTAATGAGAAGTAGCAGAAATGAGAACAGAGAGAATCAGGTTTGATGCTCACGAAGTAGATGAAGTTAAAGAATTGTGTTACGGAGGCAGTGAAATAACCAATGGCGGACGGAACAGGAATGGCATCAGAAGCAAACTGGCAGTGGCAAAAAAGGGCGTTCCTGGCCAAGAGAGGTCTACTGGTATGAATCTGACGAAGAAATTTCTGAGAATGTACGTCTGAAGCACAGCATTGTATGGCAGTGAAACATGGACTGTGGAAAACCGTAACAGAAAAGAATCGAAGAATTTGAGATGTAGTGGTCGAAAATTAGCGGACTGATAAGATAAGGAAAGATGAGTTTCTGCACAGAATGGGAGAAGAATGGAATATGTGGAAAACACTCACAATAAGAAGGGACAGGATGTCAGGTCATCAGTTAAGACAGGGAACTGCAGAGGGCAAAACTATATAGGAAGACAGAGATTGCAATGTATCCAGCAAATAACTGAGGACGTAGGCTGCAAGTGGTCCTCTGAGATGGAGGGGTTGGCAGAGGATAGGAATTTATTGTAGGGTGCATCAGATCAGAGAGAACACAGATTACACAAAGAACGAAAAAAAACCATTTTCATTCCAAATGCAAATACTTGAATATCAATCGATTGTAAGTGATTGTTAATGTAGTTAGTTTAAGTTAAAAAAAACAATATCTAAGTTTTTTTTTTCATCTTAATGAAGTTAAATCTTCTTGTAAACGCCCGTGCAACATGCACCTTTTTTAAAAAAGTTTACCTCAGCTGAGATTTGAACCCATGTTGCCGAGATTACAGGTAATGGTTATACCACAAAATCATCCCAAGCGCCGAGAAATTGGCCTCTTTTACGTTGTTAATGATCCTAGGAAAACTGCAAAGTCGATTTCCTCAATAATTTTCGAGAGCTGCATCGCCTTCCATTGTAAGACTGATGTTTGAGTTCCGAACATCACATAGCATAAATGCAAACATTACGAAATTCCTACGGCCGTGTGGTCTTTTCAGGCGCAGTACTCGTTGCTGAACACAGAAACGCCTATTTTATTCTTTGACTCTCAAACTTGCGTTCAGTAATGCTCGTTTCTGTCTCGAATTAGTTTCTATAAAGAAATATTGTGACGTAGTGCCCGTAGCTGCGAGAAACTGTCAGCTTTGCTTGAGTGGCAATTCTTTCATTGTATTCGTTGGGCATGAACGGGAGGTGTATGTCGACCAGTGGGTACCAATGTTAACAAAACATACCTGAACCAACTTGGAACGGTGGTCTGATCATTTAATACTAAAAGACTATGACCAAGGTGTGGACGGGGCCAAGGAATTGACATATCAGACGTGATTTAACAGATAAATAATTTCTTCATAACATACAATACATAACACAAACTACGTAAATCCTGCTTCGATGCTTACAATTGCCCAAAATGGGAGGGCCACCACTTTCGAATTGGAAAGGCTTTAAGAAACTAAAACTCCTATTATAATTTTTTTAAAATAATAATAACACAACACATAAGTAAGCGCTAAGTGAACGCACTCTTAAATCTTTAATTATTAATCACAAAGCGTGGGTTTACTACATTTAAATTCTCATTACAATATAAAACATAAATACATGAATTCACAACAGAGCATGGCTTCAAAATTTCTACCTGGACAACCTATGGGTCCTAAAACTTTCGTATTACATTCCAGCCAATCATATTAATAACTTATAAACACGGTTGGTCAAATACAAACGTTTGCACTATAATCAATTTTAATAATCCACAATCACTGAAAAAACAACATCAGAAGTTCGATATGGAGCATGTAAGCCTGTTTATACAATCTTTCGGACCGAAATAGGCACGAGGGCCACCATAACAGAAGTGCGATAGTTGCTTTTAGGACAGGTGCTCCCATAAGCTTAATCACTGAGCAGGTATTTATTTGACAGGTAGGATAGTTAATGCAAATAGAAGGTATTTCTGAAGTTTTTTTTTTCCTTCCTCCCTTTTAACAAGAGGGCTTTAGTAAGGTGGAAATTACACTTTGAGGAGAAGCAATAGCAATCTAGCGGGCACGCCTTCACGAGGACGCCATGCCACTACACACGTACTAAACTATCCGCGTATCCGCTGTTCAAGGCAAACATTAACAAAACAGTTCCATATTCCTTACACCCAAAGAGTCGAGATCCAGCATAGCTTCAGAACAGATCTTACCTCAGGCGGTTGCCTTCACAAATACAGGTATGGAAATGAAAACAAGAACATGTAACAACATTCCCTAATCAGCACAATGTTCTTCTTTAGGTCCCGGTAGCGCTAGACAACGCTGACATGCCAATATCAAGAAACCTCTAAGGCAACACCCTCCAACTGACAAGCCGAAACCAATGTGACCCCTTATCAACTCCATAACAGGACTCGAACCCCCAACTACTGTCAGTGCGACTCACTTAGAATACATACAGCGCAAATAGTATGGCGGACACATATACCCAGGGATTAGTAGAACACTAGACTGAACTAGAATTAACCTTAATAATACAGCACTAGATCTTGGGAGACGAGGAACTAACTCCCCACCCGAAATTCTGCATCCACATGGCGGGAGGATGAACTACCAAAACATAGAAGCGCAAACGTACACAAATAACTACCAAAATACAACACTACACCGGTTAGCAACGATGTGTGGAAGAATCTGCACTGTCAGAATTGCACCAGTGAACAGAATAGAGGATTTGCCACAGCGGTGGCCACAAGGCGGGAAAGACGACTGGATGAACTCACTCGCGAAGGACGATCAACTTGAAACATTCACACTTAACTTCTTTTCTCCTTTCCCTCGGCGCACTTTGTCGTTTGTCCGGTACTGCTGTGCACAATTCTGAGCCGTTCCCAGTCGTCCCGGCAGACACCGACCCGGCCGAACTGCTCCCGGACTCAAACCCTCGCCGAACTGCGGCTCCACCGCCTCACGATGGTTCCTGTTTGTTTGCCTTCGTCGACGCAGGCGATGATTAGACTGCCATCCGCCTCCCGCGGACAACCTGTGAAGAGCGGACAGATGGGCCCAACCAGGCCGGCGTTCCTCCACGGGTAGAAGTGCGGGTGCGGTAACAACACCCGTACGCGGAAGGCAGGATGTCGACGTCACGAGAGCAGACACGAAGGCCAGTGCGCGACAACCTCCCCCAGCGTGACCGCGCTCGCCTATAACTAGTACAGGCCAAAGAGTCTGCTGCAGTAAAGACGTGAGTCGGTCGTGTTACCAACCTACGGTTTCTAAGTACACCAAAGACAGAACTCGCAATCGATAGTGGGTACACTACGGGCGGGAGTTCAAACGAAAGAGCTTCATAAAAGACCAACCCTGAACAACCGCGGTAAAACGAAATAGAAGCGAAGCAATAAAAGACAGCAACGAGATGCTAGAGACCGATCGCGCCCAAACACTGTCGATTACCGAAAATATCTGCTCCACACGGCGCTCAGGAAATTAGCCGTGGAAAGATGGAAGTACGCACGGCAAACAACTCAGAAATTGTTTAGTTTGTTTTCGGCTTCTCTCTGTGGATGTAGTGGAAAGAGAACCACTGTACCAGCATAACAGTTGAGTATAGTGAGCAGTAATGTTGTTTCGTGAGACGTTCTGCAGCACTGACGAACTATGGTCAGGAGACTGGTGCATTCGGTGGGCTTGGCTCCCCTTTCCATCCAGTGTGCGGGCGCGCTTTGCCCGGGTAATCACAGCAGATGTCCCGCGCGCCTCCCGCACGACAGCTCTCACATCCGCCCCCCGCCGAGGACCCTCGGGCGGCACAAAGAAGCGGCGGCGCCCTGCATCATTCACGGCCGGCGGTCTCCAGTAAGGACGCGACGTGGGACGGCCCGGCAGTTGCACAGCCCGCAGAGGGCGGAGGCCCGCCCCGCTGCTGAATGCCGCACGGGACTGGACGACCCGCTCCCAGGCCCGCTTAATAAAGTATCCCGTTTGCGGAGGCTCGTCAGCCGACCACGTGGTCTGCACGCGTCCCCTGCTGCACAGGGCGGCGACATCAAAGGGGTGCCGCCCCCGCAGTCGGCCGCCCCCCCCCCCCCTGGAGCCGCCTTCATTATACCCGCCATTAGCGACTAATTAACGGCAGCAGGTCCTTCCTCCCAGGCGGCGCGACCGTCAACATTGTCTTCAGCTGACGGCTTAGGGTCCGTTTCTCTCCCAGTCGCAGCAGAGTTTCATTTCCTGACCACTGAGTCCCTCGCCACGACTCACTGGTGGTAATTACTGTCACAGTGGCGGGCGGTTATAATCTGCTAAGGTTCTACAGCACACAGCAAATATCGTGCAATGGATTTGCATTTCGCTTCAAATGCCAGCCGGAAAATGAACCAAAATTACGCAGTTTATCTTCGAATGAGTTATGGTGTCCAAATGAAATGGACGAAGACACGTATTTCAGCGCTATTTCCGGTAACTGGCAACCAGTATCAAGTGTTGGCATGATGAACAGCCGCACTACGACCACCTCAGGGAAGCGACTCAGCTGTCTGCTTTCTACGACGCATGCTCTATTGTGACGTCATCCCTTCTGCCATTACGAGAGCTATGTTGCTCACAGCACCAGGTCTCTGTTTTTCTTTGAAACTGTATGTAGCATATTGTACAAGTGTAGAGTAAAACACTTTTTAGAAAACTGTTCTCGTGATGGCACAGAACCCAAGTGGCCTAAAACACAGGTAATTTGTGACCCAGGATCAGTTCTCACTGATAAACACATTTTTTTTATTTTATTCAGCAACTCGTAATGTTAAACTATAATTATTTTATAAAATTTAAAAGTAACGCTTCGATTACACACGTAAAATTGTTATATTCGATTTAGTTACGATTACTACTAATCCACGGGTGTACTGCCGGTCTACAGTGCCCAACGGGAACAATATTTCGGCGATCATACATGTCGCCATCATCAAGTGAACTGACGGACTGAGCTCCTGTGAACGTGCCGAAACGGAGATCCGTACGCTACGGCTGCTCAGAGGGAACTGGGTTCACCTGATGATGGCGACATGTATGATCGCCGAAATATTGTGCCCGTTGGACACTGTAGACCGGTAGTACACCCGTGGATATTTTGATTATCAAATACGTCGGGAGAAACTCAAGAATCACACGATTACTACTGTTTCCACTTGGACTTCTAGAACAGAAAGGGAGATTTGAAGAGTTAGGTACATGCATTTCAAATATAAATCTGACAGAGGAGCGAGGAACAAGTGTCTCTCAGTAGGCTTACATAACAATGAAAATTTCGGAATATTTACGAAATATTTCGATCAGCTTCTTAACTGCTCAGAACCAATACATACGCTCGAATACTCAAACGCACATAAAATCAAGAAGATTTATTCATGATTGCGAAGGAAACTGCAGATGTTATTAAAACTTTATAAAGCTAGTGCACGAGACGCTATAACAGCAGATCTTTTGAAATGGTCACACCCCAAAATAAAAAAAGAAATGATCTAAAATTAATCTTTGAGAAGACGTGGAAAACACACAAACTCCCGTAATAGTTGACGGTGGCCTTGATACATCCGCTACATAAGAAAGGCAATAAACAAGATTTTAAGAACAGAGGAATTTCTTTGCAACCAGTTCCTTATAACATATATTCCAAGATTATACCAACCATAGAAGATTTAAGTGAATATGAAGAACGTTTTAAACGGCAGTTCATGTTCTGAATAAATACGAGGGCTGTCCAGAAAGGAAGTTACGGAAACCACAGTGAAAACCAGAAACATTTTATTTGCAACAGTTAGGTACACCTTCCACCTACTTCTCTACATAGTCGCCGCTCCAACTTCGAGTTTTGTCGTAGTGTTGTATCAACTTTCCAATATCCTCGTCATAGAAAGCAGCCGCCTGTGCTTTCGGCCAGGTCTGCAGCTCGTTGTCTGTCGAAAAATTTTGTCTTCATGGCCAGCTGTTTTTGTGAGCAGAAATGAGACTCAGGGGGAGCCAATTACGGACTGTATTGTGGGTGATCAAACACTTCTCATCAGAAACGCTGCAGGAGCGTCGTCATTGCCCCTGCAGTCTGCGGCCGAGAATTGGCTTGAAGAAGGAACTGCTCGACAGTTGTGTTATGTGGGCTGCATCACACAGGCGAAATCTCTAACCGGCCCCTCATGCTTGGCGGGAGACGCTATTCCCTAAGCATCTTTACGTGCTCACTGTTCACTCAAAACTGAAAAGAGCGTCGCGCCACGATTGACGGGCATACTAGAGACACTGACCAACACATATGTGCGAAGCTTTACCGGATTTTCCCAGTGGTTTCCATTTCGCGACCGATCGTAACTTACTTCCTGGACAGCCCTCGTATTTAACATGGAATCAATCATTTGTCACGGATTACTGAATTCAGAAGGTCAGTATTTTTCTTTGAAACTGCATGTAGCATATTTTGCGATCAGAGACTATGCGGGATTTTTAAAGCACCATTGTCAGGACACCATATGCGATTGGTCTAAGGCATAGATTGGTAATTTGTGTTCCTTTGGTTCTGTCCCTGCAGAGGGCAACGTTGTGGTCGGCAACGTGGTGGTTTCCATTTTATGCCCCACTCCTCCCTATGCTAAACCAATATTTATAAATATTGAAACGTCCCCTTAGAAAAATTTATGAATGACGGTGCTGGAAAACCTCTAACGTTATTTGATTTTCAAACAGCTGAGCAAAACTAAACGTACTGAGATATTCACTAAACTGACACACAATATTTTTTGCGCAACGCAATCTGACTTTCAATAATCCCTACAAAACAATGGCCCTGACTAACAATAACCTATACCTTTCATGAATCACTTACCTCACAAAAATCTTCGTTACTCGAACTACTGCAATACAGCGAGCGCCAATACTGCCAGCTAAATAAAAGATTCTAACTACTGAACGCACTAACTACTGATCGGCATAGTTAGCAAATGAAAGATTTTGATAGAAAACAAACAATTTATTTACCTTAATAATATTCTAAAGTCATCATATATATATCAGTTCATGATATACAGTATTACAAATTTACTCTTTCTGATGGACACACGTCCAGATCGTTCGCTCTCAAAACTCCGCCATCTCTCTCCCGACATCCACCACTGCTGGTGGCTCACCCCCAACTGCGCAACGCTACACCCTGTTCACATCCAACTGCGCAACATAACAATAGCGAATATTCCAACAAGGCCAACCAGCCACAGACTGCACACAGAACAGCCAATGGTTTTCATACAGAGCGCTACGTGGCGTTACCAACATAAAAACCTAAACAGCCTACTTACATACTAGTTACAATACTAACATTCGTTTCAAATTTTAATATTTTCAGAGTTTCGCGGCCCTGTCAGAAACTGCATAAATATTAATTTTAAATTAACAACAGCCTCAGTCCCAATGTTTAGCTAGATTTACCTAGATTTCAGTTGGGATAACACAACCTTCTTCAGAATAAAAGGAACTACGATTTGTCCATGATGGACAACGTCAAAAACCAAAAACTGTAATATAGTAATACATCTTCACATTGCAATGACTTCTCTGGGAAACACATTCGGCCCCACTTCGCGACCGCATTACATTAGCAACATATCCCCACTAAAGTTGGAGACGGCACGCGTGGTTCGACATTCGCTGAACACTTAGTGCAAACGGCTCTCGCACCCAACCCTCCGGATAATACTCAGCTCTTGCACTGCAAAGTGAAGGGTGCGAGGTTGGATATTTTGGAAGAAATGCAAATTTTTAAACACTTAATGTATGAAAAAAAATGACCTTATTAACGACCAGCTGCAGCTGCGAAAAAAAAACTTTTTTAAAGGTATTCAACCGTTATTTCATCCACCATAATTTTAGGGAGTAATCATTATACCCTTGCCAACATGTTTTTAGCATCCCCGTTTGTTGAATAGCTGAGATTATCTGGTATTTCAAACCCGTAGTTGTCCTCATGTGTGTCCCCGCATCTCGTGGTTGTGCGGTAGCGTTCTCGCTTCCCACGCCCGGGTTCCCGGGTTCGATTCCCGGCGGGGTCAGGGATTTTCTCTGCCTCGTGATGGCTGGGTGTTGTGTGCTGTCCTTAGGTTAGTTAGGTTTAAGTAGTTCTAAGTTCTAGGGGCCTGATGACCATAGCTGTTAAGTCCCATAGTGCTCAGAGCCATTTGAACCATTTGTCCTCATGTGGTCAAGTTCGATGATTAGCCCGAATATGCTAGGTTGGCTTAAAATAGTAAATGCGTTGCTCCCTTCGCTTTTGACGTCCAACAAATTATTACAAATGTTACGACAGTCGATATATCTTTGCTCCTCACATGATAACGTATACGTCAGTTTCGTCAGTTTATGAGTACATGTTAGTATCAGTGTTAACAAGTACGCGTGACACACTATTGCGCATGCGCTCTCGAGGCTATACCCAGTTCCAGTACAACATCCGTTGCTACCGTACTGCGGCTGCGAAGTGGGGCCGACGCTGTTTCCCAGATAAGTTATTGCAATATGACGATGTATTACTATACTATAGTTTTTAGTTTTCGACGTTGTCCATCATGGACAAATCATAGTTCCTTTTATTCTGAAGAAGGTTGGGTTATCCCAACTGAAACCTAGGTAAATCTAGGTAAACATTGCAACTGAGGCTGTTGTTAATTTAAAATTATCATTTGAAGTTGTTGTTAGTATTGTAGTCTTCCGTACGAAGATTGTTTTGATGCAACTGTCCATGATATTCTATCCTGTGCAAGCCTCTTCATCTCCACATAACTACTGCAACCTACATCCTTCTGAGTCTACTTACTGTGTTCTTTTCTTCTTCTGCCTCTACGATCTTACCCCCCATATTTCCCACCATTACTAAATTGGTGATACCTTCATGTTTGAAAATGTGTACTATAAACCGATCCCTTCTTTCAGTCAAGTTGTGTCACAAATTTCTTTTTCCCTCAATTCTGTCCAGTACCCCCTTGTTACAGAACTGCCCATCTAATCGTCAACATTCTCATGTAGCAGCACATTTCAAAAGCTTCTGTTCTCTTCTTGTCTAAACTTTTTGCTGTCCATATTGAAAGCTTACCGTCTTACCTCCTCATCTAGGGACGCCAGATGGAAGTTGATGCGGTCAAGCCTTGAATCAAAATTGCGCAACGGATAACTGGGGAGAGGAGCTTGAGGGCGCTACCTAGAGAGCGTGCCCTTTCTGTACGGTACTAGGCAAGGCGCTGGAGGGCTCACACGCTGATGTGTGGTTCCTTGCATTCTATAGCTTCTATTTTTAAATGAATTCCGTTAACTTGACTTCTTTGTGATTTTTAAGGTATGTTAAAGACTGATGACAGTTGATTTACTATTTATTTTAAACATTATCACTCGACTTTACAGCGATAGCAACAATTGTTTCAGTTTACAGATATTACAATTTTACAACTTACAGCTCGGGTATATTATATACTAATCTGCACGCACATTTCTACGGGTAAGACGGAATTACTTTGACCAAATGAATACCACCAAAGTCTCCCAATATTTTACCTAGGACAATCACTATGCGAGGAGGATAACGGGCAAACTGGGGACCAGTTGCATTAACACAGGGGGTCAAATTTCCGGAATTAAGCTGGAAATAAAAGAATTAGTACAAATGTTCAAATACCTCTCTTCCATGCGTGAATATTGAGACAGACGCACTGAGGGCACGTCTGCTCACTTAGCCGTCTTCTGTAACACTCCTAGAATATGGCGGGCACCCGGAGGTCTTCCTGGGCCTCGGTGGAGGGGTTGGTCGAACCACTTGGCCGTGACCAACCTCTCCACCCCAAATCTAGTGACACTGGAAAGTCTTTGACTTTTACCTGCCTGTGTTGTCTCTCTGATCCCCTACCCGGAAGTAAGGTTGGCACTACTATACTACAGAACTACTTCCCAACAAAGATTTGGCCACGCTTTACGGAAAGGCGTAAGGAGGATTAGGAAAGTTCATGTGCAGATTCACATTCACGTACAAGAAATGCATAATACACGACACATATAAATACGTATTATGAAGCCTGACACATTTCTTTCCACCCGTCCACATGGGTTCTGTTGCACCCGCGGCCGGCCGCGTCGTGCAATAAAATTGACTGCGGAGCCGCCTCTGTTTGTATTTCCCGGTGCGAGCGAGCAGCGAAACCTGCTGCTTATAGAGCGGAAACTACTGTACCGTTTCAATATGTCACTTCCCTACATGGCTATACTCCATTCCCAGCTTGCATGTTGTATCCTCTCTACTTTGGCCATCACCAGTTTTTTTGCTGCCAAAATAGCTACAATCACCTACCACCTTCAGCGTCTCTACTTCGGCCATCGCCAGTTCTTTTGCTGCCCAAATACAAAAAATTATCTACCACTTTCAGCGTCTCGTTTCCCAAAACAACTGCCCCATCATCACCTGATTTAATTCGACTACATTTCATTATCCTCGTTTTGGTTTTGTTGTTCATCTTATAACCTCCTTTGAAGTCACTGTTCGTATCGTTCAGCTGCTCTTCGAAGTCCTTTGCCGTCTCAGATAGAATTAAAAATCGTCAGCACACCTGAAGTTTTTATATCTTCTCCTTGGTCTTTAATGTCTGCTCCTGAGTTTTCTCTCGTTCCCTTTACTGTCTGCCCAATGTAAAAATTGAATATCATTGGGGATAGGCAAAACTCTCACTTCCTTCTCAACCACTGCTTCCCCTTCATTGCCGTTTGGTTTTCCTACAAGTTGTAAATACCCTTCTGTTCTCTGTATTTTACCTCTGTCACCTTCAGAATTTCGTAGTATCCAGCTTTCACTTAGTCTACAAATTTTCTATTCTTCTGGCAAGAATTAGTGTTAATGTTTTGCAATCATTACTTATTAAACTGATAGTTAGGTAATTTTCACACCTCTTAGCAACTGTTTGTAGTGTAATTTGAATTATTACATGCTTCTTAAAGGCTGATAGTATTTCGCCTATCTCATACGTCTTGCACACCAGATGGAAGAGTTTTGTAATGGCTGGCTTTCACATGGCTATCAGTTGAATGTGCTTTCCTAATATTATTTGCAGAGTGACTGCCGAGCTTAGCTTCCATAAGCCTATAACGCAGCTGACAACAATAATTCCCGAAAAGATCGGTATACCGTAATTCGATGGGTCAAACTTATCTGACGTGAACCTTTCTCTTTCGTGTGCCCGTCAGTATCTGGATATATCTACTACTGACATGTAGCAGGGATCCCCAATCGCCGCTGGATTAATGTTTAATTATCGTTTCATGCAGTACATACTCTTTTAAGGCAAATACTGTAATTGACTAATTTGGAACAAATTGCAACTGTGGCCGACGACTTTTACAAGTAACGTCCGGATTACAAAGCTTTTCACACACATTTTCTCACAACTTTTGCCTGTCACTGTTTGAAAATATTCTCATTCGGCTGGTGACGCTTTTGACACTGCCTTTAAGTGTCATAACCTACTTGGATTTCTACACTGATGAGAAAAATCTTTGTGATCTCCTGCTTCACAGCTTGTATGTCCGTCTTAAAACTAAATACTGATTCTGCGTATGAGGGATCGGTCAGTTTTTTTGGTAGGTTTGTGGCAGTATATGACGTTGTATGTCTATGCACAGCGCATTGTATTCGCGTAAATAACGGGCCGCTGATTTTAGTGCGCGGTGATCGCGCCCGAGAGCGACTGAGATGGGTCCCATAGGATTTACTTCAGGCGGATTTTATCACGAGATATCAACATGAGTTCACTGTAAGGCTGCTGAAACCACTATAGCACGGATTCTGGCTCAGAGACACGGCCAGTTGTGCTGAAAGATGACATCACCGTTGGGAAAGACGTGAAGCATGGAGGGCTGCAGGTGGTTCGCTGCTGTCAGTGTGTCCCTCGTTACTGGCACAGGTCCCGTGCAAGTGCGGCAGAATGTCCCTCATAGCATAATACTGCTCCCACCAGCCTGCATCGTTGGCGCGCTGCGCATTCGAGCCGCGGTTCACCTCGATGGTCCTGTGCCAACTGCATTCGTAATCGACGATGTCGTTGGGTCAGCACATGAACACGTACAGTTGGTCTGCTGCGGAGCTCCATGTTCAACAATGTACTGTGCACGGTGTGCTCTGATACACTTCTGCGTGCAGCAGCATTGCGCTGTTTTGTCAGAGATGCCACAGATCACCATCCATCCAACTTTCCAGAGCAGGCAAGCCTGCGAACCCAACGTCCTATACAGAGAACTGGACGTCCAGTCATTTTGCGCCTAGTGTAGTTTCACTGTCCTGTCTGCGAGCTAACATCCCAAGGATGTTCGGGCTCACATGCGGTAGCTGTTCGTCGAAATTTCTTGGCTCACACTCGTCTAGGGGTTGAACCGCACGTGTCGCATTACACGCCCTATATTAGATACTGCGAGGTGCCGGGGCTATCAGTGTATTTAACACCAAATTCTTCTAAAATCTTCATATATAAATGATGCTCTAAGCCCCCCTACTCTAACTCCGACTTTTGCTGTTGCACATGGATTATAAGAAACGCGAACTGACTGTAATCGACCCTGCAAGTGGAGTAGAAAAGAGTTTGGCACCTGCAATAATTTAATTTGATATAAATTAAGTAAATAAAGGAAAGTTTCATTAACGTAGTGAGAAATGAAAGCGTTGCTCTACCGATTAACAGAATGAAAGTTCTGTCCAAAATAACAATTTGATTTATTATGACCAAACATAAACAAAACACATGAAACATTTACAATACATCAAATTGGATACTCAAATAAATGCTGTGAAGGTGAAGTTGTCCATAAATTAGATTGTCACATTTATGACGAAGTGGTATGTGGAGCCAATTCCTTGCAACTGAAATGTTAAGAGAAACACCCAGTCAACCCAACATTAATTGCTGCTACAGTAGTGAGAACTTAGACAATGAACATCCAAGACAGAACCACGTAACAAAAGACGGGAACAGCCGCGCTCTGCTGAGCTCTGATTATCATAGAGCAAATTCCCTAATCTGCCGATGCTGCGGCCATACATTACCAAGCTGTCTTCTTAACTTCAAGGACACGATCTGGCGTACCGGAAGCGATGGCTGGTTGCTTCGACGTCCCGTCGTGGTGATGATAATGTCGCGAGTATAGCCTGAAACAAATTATCTGGGTCTGGCTGTTCCAGACTAAACTTCCTATCAATACAAATGCGCCCCTGAGGGAGACGAAGAAGGCCCGCCACACAATCACTGTGATTGATTTTAACAAGCGAAGTCACACAGTAACTCCGATACAGTCAACTTTAGCCAAAACTGCTGAAGACAGACAACATAGGCCGCTTGTACGCAAAACGCTCAATTGCCAACGGTACTCGGAAAGTTACGTTGAAGTCGAAACTTCAGCAGCTTCGTCAAACAGTTACAATTAAATAAAAGTGTATTAGACAGCTAACGGATGGCAGACTGTCCAGAGCAGCGAGAGCTCAGTCTTGTAACCTACTCCGACCGAAAAGGTGAGAGCCGACCCTCTCAAGAGCACCAGTACAAGCCAAACACAGAACATTTCCCCCCCCCTCCCTCCCAGGACAGTGGCCGTGGTTAAACGTTCGAATCAGCAACTCGAAAACCGGCGGAAAATTCCACTCTATGGCCGACGCACTACTAGTCCACCAATGGAGATACTTGGCGCCAATTTCTGCGCCGATTTTGCTACGTCACAGAGATATCCCGTGAGCAAGCCAATCACAGTTATGATTTTGCAGAAAACGTGGGTATTTGCCCCCCAAGACTGCCTGGGAACACAAGTCATTCCCACGCCTCGCTGGTAGCCCGCCAGAAAGTGTTTTCGCTAAGTTTCTGCGAAGTAACGGAATCTCTATCCCAGTCGCCCCTTGCGGCCCATCTGGGCGTGTCGTTCCCACTCTTATGACAATGTCGGCGTCTGGAAAGCTTCCACTCGACTCCCTCACATCCGTCGCCTTAACTCTTTCAAGTTCAGCAGAATCCGCCTGTCACTGGACCACCCGGGTGATGAGAGACGCTGCGTGGGAAGTCGGCGCGTGAAGGAACAGCGACTTTTCACCGCATGCAATTAGAAAGGAAAGTCGAATTACTCAAAGATAGAAATATGAGAGGGGTCTCATGCCACCTCGCAATACTTGTGACTGATAATTTAAATTTACTATATCTTTTCAACAAATAAAGTTAGAGAGTTGATATTTACAGTGTTTGTCATTTTAATGATGCCCTTCTATAGGAAATGTCGATCGTTAACATCGACCAAAGCGTTCAGATTTTAGCATTTAGGTCTTTGTCACAAAACTTCTTAAAGTCACTTTAACAATAAATCGTAAACTGTTATAGATATGATCAATATTCAAGCTTTATTGGGATCAGCATAAAAATTTATGGAACATGGCAGATTAAAATTACTGTGGCTTGATTCACTAAATTACTACAGACTTAAATACTTTTCATAAATGTTTCCCTTTATGACTGACCTTAGGCCTGCCATATTTAACACTGGTACGTCTCCTTGGCCACAAAACCCTTCTATGAGGTTTCCCTATAAGGTAGGTTCTCGTCTGTCCCAGTCGCACACTACAGTGTTTAGGCCTCTATAGACAACAGACGCCTGTGAGTTTCCCCATCTCGTTGTGAATCTGCCACCCTTGTGGCATGCGGATGGCTTGCGGACCTGGACGACAGGGTTCGTTTCACAGTTCCTATAGGCTGACTCTTTCGTGCATATATTTAAATGAGAGCGCAGTGCTCGTTAACTCACATGTCTCTTTCTGTAGAGTCTGACGGCAGTAGCACGTGACCATTCTACCAGCTTCACCCTTTCCGAGATACTCATTCACAGGTTATGCGGAATTGTAATCTGTTCTTTGTCAAAGTCGCTCATTTCAATTGATTTCCCCATTTGCAGCCCATATCTTTGTTAGGGTAATCCCCCATCGGTGTCTATTCCGGTTACATACTTAACGTGATGGCGTCACGGCCGGTCGGAGTGGCCGAGCGGTTCTAGGCGCTTCAGTCTGGAACCGCGCGGCCGCTACGGTCGCAGGTTCGATTCCGCCTCGGACCTGGATGTGTGTGATGTCCTTAGGTTAGTTAGGTTTAAATAGTTCTAAGTTCTAGGGGACTGATGCCCTCAGAAGTTAAGTCCCATAGTGTTCAGAGCCATTTGAACCATTTGAACGGCGTCACGTGCTCGCAGTGCCATCAGGCACTATCGAACGTCGAGGTGGGCGTAATGTTTTGGCCTGTCAGTGTACACTGTCACTTACTTACACGTGAAGGTTTTACATTACCATCACGGTGCGAAGTTTAATGAACAGACTGTGCAGTAGGAGGTAGGACGCTGTTCCCTTCATTTGATCTTTTTAAGTGGCTTACGTAGACAGTTAAAGGCAGGAATTGCGGATTGACGTGGACTCCTACCACAGTGCAATAGGCGAGAGGCGACACGGCTCAGGAAAACTCCAAAGAATGACTGTGGTTTGATCCGGGGTTCAAGCTTGGAATTTTCTTCTAGAACCCAGAGACATTGGTGATGTAAACAATTGCGTATGTCGCATGGCATCGTTGGCTGGGATGTCCGATGATGTGAGTTCAGCCGCCTGTCGAAAAAGGTATTCTTTCTCCGCACCCGTTTCCTTTCGGATGTGCGAGAATTGAGTCGTATGTACATTTAGAAAGTGTGAGTGTAATGGATGCGTGTAATGCGTGCATAGTGTAGTTTCATGTTTGTGTTGTATAGTGATGATCAGGGAAGGGATAGCGTGAAACCGATTGCCAGTTAATGTTACTTATTTAATTTATTTGTTGCATATTTAGAAGCCTATTACCTCATATTTTAAACCTTCAGTGAAATCCGTTATCGGTACATAATATTTAGTTATTTATTGCAAATTTAGAGACCTGTCACTCGATATTTTTAAATGTAAATAAAATTTTGTTCTTTTAAGAAGATGATAGGCGTGAGATTTGTTAGTGCCATCACCGATGGCGACTGGCAGCGAATAACTCGGAATGGTTTCTTCGAGGTGATGACCTCCAGTCACAACAAAATAGTCAAAAATTCATCCATGTACAATACTGGGCGCTTTCTTGGCCAGACGGCCAGTACGTTACACTTCACCACTCTCCCATTCACCTTGCCATGTATCCAAATGGCAACTTATAAGATGACATGTCGTCTGTATTGGTACACCAATTATTGTCTGTACGTCATACAGTCTTCACAACTGTAACCACCGAGCGAGGTGGCTCTGTGATTAGCACACTGGACTCGCATTCGGGAGGACGACGGTTCAATCCCGCATCCGGCCCTCCTGATTGTTTTCCGTGATTTCCGTAAATCGCACCAGGCGAATGCCGGGATGGTTCCTTTGAAAGGGCACTGCCAACTTCCTTCCGCATCCTTCCCTAATCCGATGAGACCGATGACCTCGCTGTTTGGTCTCTTTCCCTCAAACAACCCAACCCATCTTTAACCATTACCTTGTAGCTCTGTATTTGATAGCGATATCTGTTGTGTATATTCCGAGCACCACACACAGTGCATCCACTGAGATGGTGCCGAACGCTCTGGACAGCCTAAGTGGGTCACTTCTCTGGCCTCGTCTGACTGGTGCTTTGTTGGTGACGAGGTTCACTCTGTGTTCTTGAGAGATTGCAGGGCACTCTCACTTCTGATTCGGTGTTATGCCACTTCGTGTCCGTAAGGAATATGATCTTTACTGCGATTTGACTTCATACATTATGATGAAAAAGGAAATACGGTAAGCTTTACCTGTGTTCAAAGGAACAGGATGCCAACTTAAACAACTGCAGTAAAAGCAAGGTGTTGGTGGGCCAACAAAGCGAGTCTTTCTGGGGAACGGTGTGGAGATATTTCCAGACGGACGCGTGCCGTGGTCGCATTGTACAAAACACATTAAGATGGAGCCGGATGAGAGGCTGGAGTCCAGGTATATGGGCCAGTACCGAAAAGTCACCGACAGCGCATTGTAGGCCGGAAATAAAGCAGAGGATGGGCCCTTGTCAGGGAGCAAGCCGCCAAAAGAAATGTAAAGGTTCTGCAGATTTCCGTGGGATAGGGAAACTGGTATCCGGACGTCCAGACTTTGTTTCAAAACATGTTGGTGAAAGGACGACGCTTTTGGCGAGTTTATGGCTGTTCTTTGGGAACTTTGAAATGGACGCAACAGGGGAGATAACAGGCTGTTTATGGAGGGCTGTGCTTCCACCCTGTATTTTGTTATCAAAAGACATGGAAAATGCATGGGAAAGAGGGCGCGAAGCTGAATTTTTTTTCCATTTTCTGCCAATTAACTTTAAAGCCTCTAATTGGTCAAATCGGTTTGCAGTGCAAAGACCATTGTCCGAGCTCAGAATGCCGGGCTCCAGCTTGTGATTGGTTTGTGTGAAAGTGAGGGTAGTCAAAAAAAGAGAAATGTACTTTTGGAACTGAGTTCAGGTGGAAGCGGAAAGAAAGGAAGAGGAAACACTGTTGTAGGACGCCACTAGTAAACGTTGTCCAGTATACGGGCTCTAACTGGATAATGCATGAAGCGCCTAAGTCAGTGAGACCTCCAGAATCGTAGACTACATTGTACGTTTGTATTCTAAACACTTATCTAGCAGTGTATATTTGTTGACCTCAGGACAAATGAAACTTCTCTAGTAAGGGAATTTCATTTTTAAAATTCAGAGATCGTTCTCCTGCTGACATTTTCAGGTAATGGCAATTATTTATGTTGAAGCACAACTGCCAATCCATGCGTCAAATGTCAATGCTTTGCAGCTCTTCCTACATTCACCTAAAATTTTCCATCGTTGGAACTTGTCCGTATACAAGAGAATCGTCAGTGAAAAGTCTTGTATACATTTTTGTAGTGAAAAGAAAGGTTACGTAACAGTAAAAACATTACCTGTAGATACGCCGGAACCGAAATTACGCATGCAGAAACAATCCGTCACGAATGGCATGCTGTGTTCTCTTCTCTAGCAGTTCTTAAATACAGTCACACAGCTGGTAAGATGATCCGTACGCTCGGATTTTGTGCATTAGGTGACAGTGCGGAACTGTAACGGACGCCTTCTAAGTCACGGAAGACGGCATCAAACTCGGTACCGATACCGACTAGTCTCTGGGCCTCGTGGACGAACAGAGCGATGTCGCTTTCACGCAGACGATATTTTCGGTATCAATGTAGATTCCTTTAGAGGACACATTCGATATGCGGAAATGTCACAACACGTAGGCATAAAACATGATCCACAATTATACAGCACAGATATGTCTACAATACAGCTCCATACATTTGGCAGTCAGTTCGGCAACACTTGTTGAAAACAGGATGATGCTTTTTCTCATTTATATTTTTGTTTTTCATTGTGAACGGTTCGCTCGTACAGGTTTACCTTTATGTACTGTAGACTCTCTCGTGTGGAGTGATTTCAGGCGAATTTCTGTGCCGATATACAGGTTGTTCAGTGGCTCCTAGATGTGGACCATGGTTTAGTAAATACCAATTCATGCAAAATTATTTACGGACTGGACAAATGCTTGCACATACGTGACGAGTATGGTATGAAGTAAAAATGCACCACTGACTAAGTAACACTGTCTAATTCTCTGATACGAGAAATTAACCTTTTCTCGTAGAGTAATTGTCACATTACTTTTTGAACTACCTTCGTACTTACAGAAACTCAAAGCAAAATAGAAGGCTCATGCGAAACAGCATAGGACGGAAAAATAAGAACGTCCGGGCAACAACGACGCTAGAGATGGAGGAGAAGTCAGATTAATACAAGGATAGGGAGGCACCTCCCTCAAATTTTCTACTTAATTGATTTAGGGAAACCATAGGAAATTTCAACCTGGTAACCCGAGTGGTGGTTTAAACACCAGCATTCCCAAAAAAGAATCCAGTGTCCGAAAAATCTTGCGCACTGTGCCTTTGGGCTCGTCCACAGAACATGCAATGGGAGATTCAGAACAGTTATCGAGGTAGTACACATTCTGTTCATTCCTCATACCACAACGACCTCAGCTTCAGTAGAAGGAACGTTTGCACATTTTCAGTCTTGTTCTGACAGCACGATAACGTAGGTAGTACACAGTATTCCCAGTCAGTATTCTTAATGGACTGAGTCTCCGTCACACAGGAAGTAGATGCTGTTACGCACAGTATGGTGAGATCTTATGGGACCAAACTGCTTAGGTCATCGGTCCGCACAGTATGCAATACCACCTCACGTTATGTCCTAGTAGACACTTACCACTCATCCCAGATCCAACATTAACGAAATACCCTTGTTGTGTGAGCCGAAATATTGCAGCATATGACTTCTGATAGCTCAAAAGGATATTACTCTACTTTTTAAAGTACCATGGTCACACGTAACATCAGTGTTATTCATATGAAGAAACCACGGCAAAAATTCCGCACAAGCATCAAAATCTGGGTGTCTTTTTAGTTGTTTCGTCTGTCTTATGTGAAGTGGCCGTGCGGTTAAAGGCGCTGCAGTCTGGAACCGCAAGACCGCGACGGTCGCAGGTTCGAATCCTGCCGCGGGCATGGATGTTTGTGATGTCCTTAGGTTAGTTAGGTTTAACTAGTTCTAAGTTCTAGGGGACTAATGACCTCAGCAGTTGAGTCCCATAGTGCTCAGACCCATTTGAACCAGCCATCTGTCTTATGTATTCTCCTATTCCCCTGCGAATGATTCTTGACCTCGCAGAGTTGTGGACGTCCTTTAGACGGCTCTGAGGATTCAAGGGTGTTAGTGTTTATCACTCTTGTGCTGTGGTGGTCCAGATGTACAGGTGCTGTCCTATGACGTCGAAGTTTCAGTGCGAACTGGGAATTCCAAAGCTTGTCAAGATGTTTTGTAAAGTTAACATTGGAAAAATATAAGTTTTGATAATCAGAAGTATCAGGACTACAGAGCTCTTACAACAGAATTTTTTATAAAAAATTACATATTCACAATCAAATACTTCAGAAAACAATGTCTTTGATTAGTTGTAATACTGTTTCAGTACATATCTTTTGCAAAACTAAGATGTACATTGTGACGTGAAGAAGAAATGATTTCAGTTAACGTATACTTGGCTGGTGTATTAACTATTCAATGCTTGCCATCCTTATTTTATTTATTCATGTGCTGTGTTTTATTAGAATAGTGTTAAATTCTGGTGTTGTGTGTGTGTGTGTGTGTGTGTGTGTGTGTGTGTGTTACAAGGTGGAATAGGTATTTTTTAATTCCTTATTTGCTGAATTCAAGAGCGAACCCAGAAAGAGAGGTCATTGTATGCTTTAGATGGCCTTACGTAATTATGTTGAATATCTATGGAACTGGCATCTAGGTTTACAAGACATTTCACCAACTGAGTCTAGTAATTCCGCATTACTTGTTACTAGCTGTTTGCCGAACTAGACGCATATGTAATAATTATATTGTGGTTTTTCTGGTGGCTTAGATAATTCTTTCAGTATATTTGATCGGCTACTGTCACGGTTTGCTTGCCGTCAACCCCTGAGATCAACAGTTGGCTTTACCCTGGCGTTCTATATTTCAGTTGTACACTCCTGGAAATTGAAATAAGAACACCGTGAATTCATTGTCCCAGGAAGGGGAAACTTTATTGACACATTCCTGGGGTCAGATACATCACATGATCACACTGACAGAACCACAGGCACATAGACACAGGCAACAGAGCATGCACAATGTCGGCACTAGTACAGTGTATATCCACCTTTCGCAGCAATGCAGGCTGCTATTCTCCCATGGAGACGATCGTAGAGATGCTGGATGTAGTCCTGTGGAACGGCTTGCCATGCCATTTCCACCTGGCGCCTCAGTTGGACCAGCGTTCGTGCTGGACGTGCAGACCGCGTGAGACGACGCTTCATCCAGTCCCAAACATGCTCAATGGGGGACAGATCCGGAGATCTTGCTGGCCAGGGTAGTTGACTTACACCTTCTAGAGCACGTTGGGTGGCACGGGATACATGCGGACGTGCATTGTCCTGTTGGAACAGCAAGTTCCCTTGCCGGTCTAGGAATGGTAGAACGATGGGTTCGATGACGGTTTGGATGTACCGTGCACTATTCAGTGTCCCCTCGACGATCACCAGTGGTGTACGGCCAGTGTAGGAGATCGCTCCCCACACCATAATGCCGGGTGTTGGCCCTGTGTGCCTCGGTCGTATGCAGTCCTGATTGTGGTGCTCACCTGCACGGCGCCAAACACGCATACGACCATCATTGGCACCAAGGCAGAAGCGACTCTCATCGCTGAAGACGACACGTCTTCATTCGTCCCTCCATTCACGCCTGTCGCGACACCACTGGAGGCGGGCTGCACGATGTTGGGGCGTGAGCGGAAGACGGCCTAACGGTGTGCGGGACCGTAGCCCAGCTTCATGGAGACGGTTGCGAATGGTCCTCGCCGATACCCCAGGAGCAACAGTGTCCCTAATTTGCTGGGAAGTGGCGGTGCGGTCCCCTACGGCACTGCGTAGGATCCTACGGTCTTGGCGTGCATCCGTGCGTCGCTGCGGTCCGGTCCCAGGTCGACGGGCACGTGCACCTTCCGCCGACCACTGGCGACAACATCGATGTACTGTGGAGACCTCACGCCCCACGTGTTGAGCAATTCGGCGGTACGTCCACCCGGCCTCCCGCATGCCCACTATACGCCCTCGCTCAAAGTCCGGCAATTGCACATACGGTTCACGTCCACGCTGTCGCGGCATGCTACCAGTGTTAAAGACTGCGATGGAGCTCCGTATGCCACGGCAAATTGGCTGACACTGACGGCGGCGTTGCACAAATGCTGCGCAGCTAGCGCCATTCGACGGCCAACACCGCGGTTCCTGGTGTGTCCGCTGTGCCGTGCGTGTGATCATTGCTTGTACAGCCCTCTCGCAGTGTCCGGAGCAAGTATGGTGGGTCTGACACACCGGTGTCAATGTGTTCTTTTTTCCATTTCCAGGAGTGTATGTTATGACGGTCAGGGGGCTTTATGTTTACAATTAGTTTCCCTTAGAATTTACTCCAACTGATTCCTTCTGAAATCCACTTAAGTAAATCTAAGCAACATCCTGCATACGCGGCTTTTAGTACAGGTTTTGTTGGTCTCACGAACTTCACGCCTTGTACCTGATGTTTTCATTGGCCGCTATGTCTTAACGCTCGCTGTGTTTGTAAACCCGAAAGCCTGTTTGCTAGCAAAGGTGTATTTTGACGTAAGCCTAACGTTCGTACAAATAATAAGTAATGGGCGTATTGTATTCTTAACCAAATTTCTTTTAAATCACCAAGTACCTTCGCCTATTGAAAAACTTGTTCGCATGGCCACCGACTATTCTTTCTAATACCCTTTGTCTGTAATAAATTTTAGAATATTTTAAGTAGTGAAATGCCGTTCACATAAAAATAGTCAGTGCTGACATAAGCTGGACTGTAATGGCGGGGCACCATGTTCCTAAATGAAAGTTGTGTATAAGAGTCAACTACTTGACAGGGCTTCAAGGTGGTTGCTATTTATCATTTGGCCTTATGGTGTGTTTGCTGTTGCTACCTGTAAGTTTGTTTAATCAGGTGAGGTTCTTGACCTGAAATTTTTTGCTATGGAGCGACGCTTTATAATAACAAATAATCCTTCCTTCAACTGCTTAGAGCTTCAAATTATTTTGATAAGTAAAGGAAGGAGATTTATTTTGGGTCCGCCGTGGAGCAGTGACGTCTTTCTATTTTCTAAAAATTATGAGCTAACGTGCATGCTTTTAACAATTGCGTTTTTGATGTTGTGATCCTTGGGTTTAGCTACCTTATTTACTAGGCATCAGTGATCCCACTGTTGAATTGTGTATTTTACTAACTGTAGGTGTTAGATTGTTTATGGATAATAAGCTGCTGTTAATGTATCCACTGAGTGATGATAGACCTCGTAATATCGAATCGGACCACACTTTGCCCGGCGTCCTGCTGCAACTCATCGTGGCATGCGCTCAGCAAGTCGTTCGAAGACCTCTGCAGAAATATTAAGTAATGCTGCCTCTATAGTCGTCCATAGTATTGAAAGTGTCGGCAATATAGGATTTTTTGCACAAACTGACCTCTTGATTTTGGCTCAAATGGCTCTGAGGACTATGGGACTTAACATATGAGGTCATCAATCCCCTAGAACATAGAACTACTTAAACCCATCTAACCTATGGACATCACACACATCCATGCCCGAGGCAGGATTCGAACCTGCGACCGTAGCAGTCGCGCGATTCCATACTGAAGCGCCTACAACCGCTCGGCCACACAGGCCGGGTCTTGATTATGTCCGATACAGGTTAGAAAGGATTCATGTCGGGCGATCTGGGTGGCCAAACAATTCGCTTGAATTTCCAGAATGTTCTTCAAACCAATCGCGAACAGTCGTGCTCTACTTGTAACCTCCCCCTCACTTATCGACCTAAATGACAGTGAAAAATTAAACCGCGTGTACCTAATGGAAGTTTGGGAAAAGCAATCGTCACCGAAGTTAATTTGTCGGTAAAGAGGGAGGAAAGGGTTACATCTCAATGAAAGGAAAAATGCAAATGAAACTGGTGGAAATTAATTTTGAAAAGGGGTAAAGTTAATAAAGAAAGTAAATGGGCGGTCGTTACGTTAACAATTAACTAGCGGTAATTAGATATTTGAGATCTGGGGGAAATTACGGTCACCAGTCCTAAGGACAATTACTATAGTAACTGAAAAAGAAAGGTTATTACACATATAATTAGCACTAGAAGCGTGGCCACTGAAGGTTGACACGTGTAGTGTGAAAACTGAAAGTTTGTCAGAAGTAATAAATTTCGCTACACTCTGACTTAATTTAGCAAAAGAATTAATAAAACCGGAAAATTGAAAGTTAATTTAGTGACTGAAGTTAATAGTGAGCTTTCTTTCTGAAGCACATCGAAATTCAGTAAAATACGGTTAGTCTTGGACTACCTCAACAATCATTTCAAAAGCTACTAGAATTTACGCAATTTAGAAATAAGAGATTTAGCTTTGAACTTGAATTAAATGATTCTGAACAATTAACAATAGTAAAATTTAGTACGTACCAAGCTGAGCTGTAGTCAGAGGTAAGCTAAAATATGGTAACAAAACTCGCACTCTTAATTTGTGCTTGTGTAATCTAAATATTGTAGCCAGCTATGAATTCTTTAACTGAACTTTGAAATTAAAGCAGTGAAATAGAATAATATTGCTTTAATGTTGGCGTTTGAATTTCAACGACAGTCGGGTTCGTTTCGGAAAAGGAAGTGACCGTGCTTGGTAATGGAATTGGGACAATGAGCAACAAAGGTTCATGCTACGTTGCTGTAATTTTGTGATTAGAACAGTTTTAAAAGCTGAGGTCTGCCATACAGTTCTAAAACTTTACGTGCTTCCAGTCTTCCTTGTTGGTTGATTGAAGGTTTGAAGCCGTCGATCGAGGAGGTGGCGACAGTCACTCATTGTCGGCCGTCGCTGTTGCAGAAGCTGGATGTTGGCGCGCCTTCTTCTCGACACTGTCACCAGGCGAAACGGGCTCTTGATGTGCGCCAGCTAATGCTTTCCGTCCGCGACACCGTGTCAGAAACTATCATAGCAAGTCGAGCGCAATTACATGCTGCCAAACCCCGAAACCGCGGCAACTCGCGGGAGCGTCACACAACACACCTGCTCCACTGCACTACTCCAGCCACACTCCCTCTCTGCCCGCGCTCCACGCGACGGAGTTCACACTACCAAAGATCCTAAACACTTTGGTTCTCCACACGACCTATCGATGTATTCGTTCGACAGCATAGTTTTCCCTAGGCCAGACCCAACGTATAAATACAAATAATATTCACAAAACAAACCAATTATACATCGACATAAATGCATATGTATAGAAATAGTAAAACAATTACAATATACAAAATAAGGAAAAAAATTTGCAGTGCAATAGATAGAAATAGGAGGATATGCATTTCCGGCGTTACACACTGACATGGGGCACTGTTGTCTATAAAAATTTTATTGTTGTTTTCGAGCATGAAGTTGATGAATGAGGGCAAATGGTTTCCAAGTATCCGAACATTACCAAACAACGATCGGTGCAGTCCTACCAGAGAACCCAGTCTATTCAATGCAAAAACAGCCCAGACCGGTATGGAGCCACCATCTTCTGCCACAACCCATTAACACCAAATTCAGCCGCACCATCCCGATATGTCCGTCGTACGTCCCACATTGATTTCTGTGGTTATTTCACGCAGTCTGGCATTTCTCTCAGCACTGATAACTTTACGCAAACCCCGCCGTTCTCAGTCGCTAAAGTGACGGCTGTCGCCCTGGGCATTGCCCGGGGTGACAGGTAATGCCTGAAATCCTGAAATCTGGTATTCTCAGTACATCCTTGACACTGTGGATCTCGGCATAATGAATTTCCTAACAATTGTCGAGATGCAAAGTCTCATGCATCTAGCACCACCTACCAATCCACGTTCAGAGTCTCAATTCCCTTCGTGTGGCCTTAGTCACGTGGAAAACCTTTTCACGTGATTCACCTCAGTAGAAATGACAGCTATGCCAACGCACTATCCTCTTATACTCTTATACCTTGCTTAACTGATACTACCGCTACTCAGTTCCTTTTGTCGCCTCGTTGTATATTACTTTGTTAACTCGCCATCTTACTACTCTCCTTCCAGCTGCCTGCCGCTGGATGTTGCAACTTTTTATGTTTCAGACTGTGCTCATTGGAGCGGTACAGAACTCTTACTGTTACCTTACTAAAGCGGCTTCATGTGATCAACATAAAATTCAGTATTTTCAAATAATCTTTTACATACTCTAGATGAACACTCCTTCTTATACAAAGCCACTGTAGAAGTGCACCAAAGTTACTCCGGTGATGACACCTCCTGTTAGGAAACCGATATTCGTAGAAATGAGGACAGCCTCCATCTTTGCCCCAGGCGTAAACGAAACTAACAGTCATCCCACCGAGCAAGCCGTGAACAATTTTGTATCCAGAATCTCGATTGGAGGCAACTACAGCGCATGCTGATGGTTTACAAACAGTACAACTGTTACGTGGCTAAAAGAAACTCCATCCGCAGTCCGAAGGCTTTCATCTGCACCTCTATCAGCTGATATTAAAATCTTGTAAACCACTGTAATACTTTCAGTACGCCAGAAATCTAATGGCGGGTTTGCACCTGACCAAACTTTTCATTGCTGACGTTGAACTACGAAAATATAGGTCAGTCGCAATCATATTTTCACGCAGCATCAGTCACATTCTTGATACGTTCCGTAAATGACATTCAAAAGCCAAAGAAACTGGTTCACCTGAATAATATTGTGTACGGCCCTCTAGGAGCACGCACAAGTGCCGCAGCTCGACGTGACATCGACTCGGCTGATGTCTGAAGTAGTGCTGAAGGGACCTGACACCATGAATTCTGCAGGGCTGTCCATAAGCCCGCAAGAGTACGAGGGGGAGGAGACTTCTGAGCAGCGCGTTCATGTCTGGGGCGTTTGGTGGGAAGCGGAAGGGCTTAAGCTCAGAAGTGCTCCTGAGGCTGCTCCTTAGCAATTCTGGACATGTGGGGTGTCGCATTGTCCTGTTGCAGTTGCTGAAGTCCGTCGGAATGCACAATGGGCACGAATGGATGCAGGTGCTTATGTACGAGTCGCATCTAAACGTATCAGCGTTCTCATATCATTCCATATGCACACGCTCGACACCGTTCCAGACCCTCCAGCTTGAAGAATCCCCTGCTGACATCCGCTCGATACAATTTGAAATCAGACTCGTCCCACCAGGCAACATGTTTCCAGTCATCGACAATGTGTTGACGGGCCCAGACATGGCGTAAAGCTTTGAGCCGTGAAGCCATCAAGCGTACACGAGTGGGCCTTCGGCTCCGAAACCCTTTATCGATGACGATTCGTCGAATGGTTCGCATGCTGACACTTGATGGGCCAGCATTGAAATCTGCAGAAATTTTCGGAATTGTTGCACTTCTCTCACGTTGAACGAGTATTTTTAGACATCGTTGGTCCCGTTATTGCAGGATCTTTTCCTGGCCGCAGCAATATCTGAGATTTGATGTTTTACCGGATTCCTGATATTCACGGTGCACTCGTGAAATGGTCGTACTCGAAAATCCCCAATTTATCGCTACTTCGGAAATGCTGTGTCCCATCGCTCGGGCGCCGTCTGTAATACTGCGTTCAAACTCACTTACATCTTAATAACCTGCCATTGTTGCACCAGTAACAGATCAACTGCTGCGCCAGACACCTCTTGTCTTGTACAGGCTTTGCCGACGGCCGCGCCGTTTCCTCCATGCTTCAGTATGCCTGTATCTGAATACGCATGCCTATACCCGTTTCTTTAGCGCTTGAGTGTACATTTCCTGTTGAGAATACTGAAACGGATTTTGTGCAATTTTCTTTGGATCTTCGCGACACGGGGACTTCAGATGTAGTTTTAAAATTTGTCTACACATCTCGCATACTGTTAAATGATAGAAATAATTCGTTTATATATTGTACGCTAATTCACAATCATGTAAAATCATTTTAGAAAGCTTTTTAATGTGAAAATGTTGATAGATGTTCTGGTTCCAAGCCAAACATTATTTCTGTACACGTAAAGCGTATAAATGGAAATTATGAAATTGAAACTGCCGTTTACCTTTTAACCGGAAGTACGCTAATTATTGGTGGAGATATCCACAGATCCAGCGGAAAACGTTCACACTGACGCAAGCTGTTTTCCGAAAAGTAATTACGCCTTCTTATATCCATAGATAACAAACGACGGATATCCGCTCTTCATCGCACACCTGTAACTATGATCTAGCAATGTGCATGTGTGTGTCTTGGCCAAAGCGTCCCGCTAAAATTCATTACTCATAAAGAACTCGTTGAGTTCGATATCATACATAACAGTGAAGGAGGTACTGTGGCTCGAAATTTTACGTTTTATTTTTAAACATCCAATACTTTCTTCTAAAAATTTAAATCATACTTTGATTCATGGTTACATAGCAGGATAGGTATCACCTTAAATTGCACCACGCCTTCCGCTGGTTCCTAAGGTCAGGTCAGAGTAATCACATCTTCTTTCTTTTCTCGTTTTATTTTCTGCATTTCTGCACCTCCAACAAGTACGAGCTTTTCCTCTTTTCCTCAGATCGAAAACTGGCGGGGCGACAGTGGACAAGGTGTGGAGCTGTTGCTTTAGGTGAAGTGCTCGTAGTGTTTGGCACGCTGTCTTTCAACAGTTACTGTGTACAGATGCATCTTGTGGCTAATTATTCACTGTGTAATATTGCATCTCAGTTAACATAATTACAGGAATTTGCATTAAACTGTGTATGGGGCGTGTGAATATCAAATGAAAAGAAGTGAGGCGAGCCTGGTGCCGACTAATTCCTATTCTTCAGGAATAAGACCGCCGGCTGGTGTGGCCGAGAGCTTCTAGGCGCTTCAGTCTGGAACCGCGCGACCACTAAGGTCGCAGGTTCGAATTCTGCATCGGGCATGGTTGTGTGTGATGTCTTTAGGTTAGTTAGGTTGAAGTTGTTCTAAGTTTTAGGGTACTGATAACCTCAGATGTTAAGTCCCATAGTGCTTAGAGCCATTTGAACCATTTTCAGGAATAAGACCTGTAAGTGACTGAGCGTAAGATGTCCGTGCGATAAGGTACCGTCGAAGATACTAGAGAAGGAAAAATTGAAGTGGAAGCATTAAAATGCTGTTAACGAAAAGCATTACGTATGGAGCACAAACACGGAATAGATAAGGAGAAAACTAGGCAAGTTCTTTTCTAAGAAACGAGAGAAGCTCTCCTCTTGAGCGATTTGGGGAAACCGCAGGACACCTCAGTCTGAGTTGCTGGAAGTAGATGTAAGCTCCAACTTCCGTGCAGTTCACCACAGCTCTACTCAACCTGCGACATCTCTAACTCTTCCGCTTATTTCATTTCACTGAATGCATTTCTAGATTTTTTTATTGTCTCACTTTCTCGAGTGGTTTGTTGCATTTCTTTATTTCTTCCTGTCTTGTACTAATATTTTCATCTGTAAGTGACTACCACATGTAACGAAGTTGATAATAGAATTGACGTATTTTAATTATAGTATGAGCCTACAGTTATTTTTGTCTGGAGCTCGTTCCAGCGACAAGTTAACAACTCTTGTTAGGCATAAACCGGTGTTGCGTTAGACCATCGTTCTTTCCGTCAACGATTTGCCGTACTGTTAATTTTTCGCATATTCTTTTGAGTACCTGTTAAATACCTCTGCTATATTTTCATCTTTTGAAATTGTGCCTTTTATATACATCTCGAATGCTTCCAGCTTTCATTAGTGCGGTTTACAAGTTTCCACTCCCCCCCCCCCCCCCAGTATGCCAAGCAACAGACATTTTATTCTATGAAGTTCTTCCTGAAGTTAGTTCTAAATTTTGACCAACTGCTTTGCTAAAGTATGCTTTCCTCTCTCACATTGATCTATGTCTGACGTCTGCCCTTCCTTTGGCCTTTCCTGTGATATTACTTCGTTTGCGAATTATGGTTTTGTAACTTTTGTCAAACCTAGGATTGGAAACGTCTACCTCTTAGTTGCAGATTAATAACGTCGCCTAGAGACTAATAAGGCTTTTATCGCATAAAAATGTGACGATAAATTATGGGAACTGTAAAACCATTTTACTCTTTGTATGTGAGTGCAACTGCGCGAACTGCGCGGCTTCTACAATTATGAGACTTGTTGGATTCGTTGATCACGTCTGTTTGAAATTTCAACGACGAGTTGTGCTGACAGAGCACGTGGCGCACCCAGAGCCAGTAGACAAGCTTCGCGCAAGTTTCCACACGAATTAACTTCGAGTAGCGGCAGATGAAATTAATTCCTCGGTGCCAGACCGAGCGAAACGCAGTTCGAAAGGAGTTCCTGAAACAAAACAAAATACATCCTCCCGGTCCGAATTAATCATCCGTGACCCCTAGCCGGCGGCGCCTTTATGTGGTAATCTAATTGCGTTCTAATTACAGCTAATTTGTGTTTTAATTAATGCCGCTTGGACTGTGCGTTATTATTGTCCGAAATTCTGTTGCGAAGTTGGAATATTTCTGGTCCGCCTTCCTTCATTTTATTTGTCTCCTCTTCTCTTTCTTTTTTTATTCGATATCTTGCTCAGAATTTCGCATTCGCCCGTTGCGGCGGCGAGCAGACAGCGGCGATATTCCAATAAAAGCCTTTCCGCGAACAATGGATTCGAATTTAATTATTCCTATGGCGCTGGTGCTCTTTGCTCTGGGATAATGGAGGATGGATCTTAACAGGCAATTATCGCTCATTTATTTAGTCCGCCACGGATTTCCGCGTTAGCCCACTCGAATAATTGTGAAAGCAGCGCGCCGCCTTTCACCGAACTTATTTATGCGCTGTGCCGTATCTCACCTTTTTGATTCTGTTTTCTGAGTGTGGGATGAGAAGAGACTCCCTGAGCACACAGTTAGACGCTTTTCTGTGAGAATCAAGAGTGAAGAGTTCTGCGTACCTAGTATTCGGACATCGTGTCCAGCTTACTGTTTATGATGAAAACCGGGCTGGTCTCTTTGAAGAGGACGTCCACGTCCGATCTGAGCTTCTACGTGTTTCGTTTCTAATGACTTCTTCGTCACTGGGATATTCCCATCATCTTCTTGCCTTTAGAAAATTCCGGTTTTCAAATGGTCATTTTGTCGTAAGGTCTTGTGGGACCAAACTGATGATGTCATGGATCCCTAAGTTTACGCACTACTTAATCTAACTTAAACTAACTTACACTGGCCGGCCGTCGTGGCCGAACGGTTCTAGGCGCTTAAGACCGCTATGGTCGGAGGTTCGAATCCTACCTCGGGCATGGACGTGTGTGATGTCCTTATGTTAGTTAGGTTTAAGTAGTTCTAAGTTCTAGGGGACTGATGTCCTCAGATTTTAAGTCCCATAGTGCTCAGAGCCATTTGAACCGTTTTCTAAATTACACTAAGGACACACTCAGCCTTGGCGGAGGGAGGACTCGAACCTCCAACGGGGGAACCGCGCGGACCGTGACAAGGCGCCTGAGACCGCTCGGCTACCCCGCGCGGCCTTCAAATGGTCAGTGTGAGGACATAGATACAGCCCAACGACGCTAAAATTACTGGGGGAGCTGTTACCTAGGATGGGATTCTACTTTTTCATATCTTTTTTTTCTGTCTGATTTGTTGGCGTTAGTGTATAACGTCATCAAGTGCACTGCACAGTCAACCAAAGCAGTAATGTTTATCATATTGTTTTACAATTCTAACAGTTTCTTCACTGCTATGCCAGTCCAACAAACTTTTTGTTCATTTGCATCTTAGTGGAAAATTTCAGTTGGACATGGGTGCCTCTGTTACATTGCTGAATCGTAACACATATGAAATGTTAGACTCGCCACGCCTGCCTGAAACTAGCACAGAATTGACGGCTCATAATGGACAAGACATTCCCGTTCTAGGAAAATTTCCTTTGCCTGCTATGTATCGTTCACATACGCAAACTGTGACTTTCACTGTGCTACAGTCGCGCGATTGTGAGAACATTTTTGGCCTTGATTAATTTGATTTGTTTGGCTTTCAAATTCCGAACAATGTGTTGTCAGTGACTGCATTCAGTGCAGGGCTAAAAAATTTGTTGCTCATATTATTATGAGAGACAACGCTCAGCCCAAGTTTTGCTGAACAAGAGGTGTTCCCATTGTGTTACTGGACGATATGGCTGCTGAACTTAAAGAATTGGAAGACAGATAGAGCTATTGCACCCATAAAAGCTGATCAGTATGTAAATTCACCGGCTTTGCTCCCCAGACCTTCAGGTCGCATTCGCCTCTGTGTTGATTGTATGTCTACAGTCAAGCCACACACTCTAATTGATACTTGTCCATTGCCACGCCCAGAGGTTCTCATGGACAGATAGGGCACTGGTCGCTACTTTTCAAAAATTGATTTGCGCGACGCATGTCTTCAAATACCACTCGAAGAATCTCAAGGTGTGTGATGTGAACATTCATCTACATCTACATCTACATAGATACTCTGAAAATCACGTTTAAGCGCTTGGCAGAGGGTTCATCTAACCACTTTCACAATTATCTATTATTCCATTCTCGTATAGCGCGGAAACAACAAACTCCTATATCTTCCCGTACGAGCTCTGATTTCCCTTATTTTATCGTGGTAATCTTTTTCCCTATGTAGGTCGGTGTCAACAAAATATTTTCGCATTGGGCGGAGAAAGTTGGTAATTGGAATTCCGTGAGAGGATTTTCTCGCATCGAAAAACGACTTTCTTTTAATGATTTCCAGCCCAAATCCTGTATCATTTCTGTGACACTCTCTCCCATATTTCGCAATAATACAAAACGTGCTGCGTTTCTTTGAACTTTTTCTATATACTCCGTCAATCCTGTCTGGTAAGGATCCCACACCGCGCAGTAGTATTCTAAAAGAGGACCGACAAGCGTAGTGTAGGCAGTCTCCTTAGTAGATCTATCACATTTTCCAAGTGTCCTGTCTATAGAACGCAGTCTTTGGTTAGCCTTCGCCGCAACATTTTCTATGTGTTCCTATCAATTTCAGTTTTTCGTAATTATAATTTCTAATTTTTGGCTCCTTTAAATATTTGCGGTTGCTTTTTGCAGTGCCTCCGCAAGAACAATTTTCCAATAGTATTTGGAACAGCTGACTGCTCAAGTACCAAACTGTTCAAATTATTTGGGCAGGACTGTCGTAGCACGTCGTACATATGAAGAACACATAGCAAATTTGCATGCTTCGTTTCCTGTGTTGTCTGATACAGGGCTGAAGTGTAGACTGCACAAGTGTGACTTTTTAAACCTGAGTTACGTATCTTGGAAATGATATAAACAGTCATGGTATGCATCCTCTTCTGTCACATTTATTATCCATACGTGACAAGCCAGTTCCTCGTAATATCACAGAACTGGAGTCAGGGAAAATGAACTATTATATTCGGTTCATGCCGAATGCTGCACAAATCGCAGCTCCACTGTATCGCTTGCGTCACAAGAACGTCCCCTTTGTTTGGACAGATGAATGCCGAGAAGCTTTTCAGAAACAAAGGTGCACTGCTCATTGATCGATGCTTGGTTCATCCTTCATCGACTTGGCGCCCAGACCTAGACGGATCGCAGCGCCGACATCACAATGAAATTGGCCACTGTCATGTGCACGGTGATCCTTCCGTATCTCTTCCTCCAGATTCACGGATCCAGAGGAGAGAGCGAATCCAGCAGCCGCCAGAGGGTGTCATCACGATACAACCTCATGGAGACGGAGACTTAGCCTCCTCCGTCTCATCTCGTCCTACCGATAGAGCTGGACTCGCCCAGGCTGCAGCAGCCGACGCCTTCTACTTCTGTATATGGGCCTCAGGAGGTGGATGTGTATCCTCCAGGCGTTTTCCAGGGGACGTTTCCTCCAGAAGGCAGGCCGGATGTCGGGCTACAACCGGAAGTCTGACGTTCCCTGCAGCCACAGCTTCCTGTCCATCAGAGCGTCCTCGCTCCTGTTCCCCTCCCCCCCCCCCCCAACTCATTGTCGTGCTCTAATACGACGGCGATCTGTCGCTTTGGGGACGCCAGTCGGGAACGACAGAGAAGAGGAGGCTGTGAGAAGAAGTCAGTCAATCGCACGCAGACCGCCCTCCCTCCAGGACGACAACGTGACAGCAGCGGCCCCTGTGTGAAGAGGACATCAGCGCGGCGCCCGAGTGTTGGTAGCGAGTTCGATAGCAGCGTCGACTCTAGCCGCTTCGTTAGGAGACTCTACGGAGCACAGACTTTTATTTGCCTATTCTAAAGAAGACTATTCTGTACGTCGGCATTGGCTTGCGATAAATATCGAAGTTAAGTATTGTCATTGTCTTTTTGTAATAACACTCATTTACACGGTTTGCTTGGTTGTTTGTCTAGCGAAGCGATTAAGCAGGATTCCTAGACACAACGCTTTTGATGACCGAAACAAGGAAAGTTGTTTCTTAATGTCAAACACAATAGGGTTCCAACTCTTACTTAAAGGGTACCTCTTATCTCTGTTTATAATATTGTCAGATAGCCGGATTTCAATGGCTTCTTCTTCTACATAGTCCCAATAAGACGACGCATGGGCAACTACTTGTGTCTCACCATTGAATATTTTATGTCCTTCATTAAGAAAATGTTCCGCAACCGCAGATTTTTCTGGCTGAAAAAAATGCGTGTGGCGATACTGCTCCATGCATCGATCCTGGACATAAAAATCATGTGTCCAATATAGGCTTTGCCGCAGTGGCAGGGAATTTCGTAGACACTAGGCGTCCGTCCTCGAACCTAAATCATCTTAAACTGAGCCAAGCAGCGTTCTAGTCTTTGTTGGCGGACGGAATATACTTTTAATATCAAATCTCCTTAGAATTCTTCCTATTTTTCAAGATATGTTTCCCGCGAAAGAGAGGAATGTCACCGATTTGTTTGTGTCTTCTGTTTCCAGCGCAGGTCCAGTCTGGAGAGCACGAAGGATCTGATGTCGGTTTAATCATTCTTCTTGAACACTGCTTTCACATGATCCTATTCTTGTGTCAAACTATCTTCATCTGAGATGGCGCAAGCTCTTTTCACCAATGTATATGGGACGCCTTTGCGTTGGTACGATGGATGACATGTCGATGCATGAAGATATTGGTCCGTATGCGTGGCCTTAACGACAAACACGTAATCACGTCGATTTCAGTTCCTGCAAGACATTGCGGCGGCTTACCTAACTGTTACTGCAGCTGAGTTTCTCTTCCTGACAGTAGCCCGTACCAGCAGACCAGTTGCATGTTTACCGGTGGTTACTCATGCCTTGGGTACTTGGGCTGTGACCCTGGAATCAGAAAGTCTATGCACTGGCTGGAATTGCGATTAAATAAGATACACATAGATACAAAATAAAAGGTAAAGGAATAATTTAGTAAGAAGGGTTCTATTCTAACGTGTGTAATTGATGTACATGACAACATTAGGGGCAATAATGTTTACTCAAGAAAGGACACTTTAAATAAATGGGAAGTTCTCCTGCGATATTCATTTAAAATACAGACAGATGCAGTACAGTTACGTAGAGAGCTTTACAAGAATGGTAGTTGAGAGACTTATGAGAATCGCAGCAAAACCTCCAAACTGAATTGTAATGAAAGATATGCGCTAACTAAGTCCATTTCTCAATCCGTATACACTTAATATTCGCCAGCTCGAAATAGTCCAGAGTTTAACATTATGACTCACAGATTGACACACACGGAACAAAGAAAAGTAACTCATACATAATCTATCCTGAGATCCGTAATACAAGCGGAAAACGTTAAGAGTCCTTCCTTGGAGAAAATTCAGACCTCTCGAAATACAAAGTCCCTTCAAAAGTTATGATTAGTGCCATTCACCGTCCATAGTATATCACCAACACGAAAGAATATCAATCACTATCACAGGGAGATCTGCCGTCTTCCAGAATCTCTCCCTTGAGCTCTTCATACGGAAACTCCCAGTTTCCATTTGATTCCTCTGGTATCCGCTATTGTCTGATTTCCATTGCTTAAAGGCTGTCCCCACCAAAAATACATCGTTCTTAAGCTCTACAGACATAATATGTTTCAAAATGACCACTTTCCCCACCAAACTAATATACTATAACATTATTTTAAAAAAGAAGTACTATAAACATTCAGTCACACTCAGATTATTGACAGTACTCATAAATAATTTTTTTTTCATTTATAAATAAGCCAGCATTCTCACGCTAGTGTGCTTGCGTTAAGTGACTACAGATTTTCTCTAAAAATTGCTTAAACAATTCTTTGTACCTGCTTGACAGAAGCACCTTTCGGCATTCTTTTTAATGGTGGTGCCAGCTAACATATGCGACTGAACACTTTTAAAATATCGCGATTTTTAATTGCACTTACGAGCATTGTTTTAATGACGTAATTGGCAAAATAATAAACTATTCATCAAATAAATAAAAAAGCATGACAAAATGTGAGGTATTTATATGGTATTCATGCTGTGATATCGTTCGTTGGAATCTCATGTAGCATTTAAAGTTGTTGATTCAGAGGTTCACTATGAAAATATTTTTACTGCAAATTATTAACTTTTATTGTTTTAAATATACAGAAATTATTGTTGTGCCATTGGATGCGCAGCAATTTTTCTGGGATCCGGTGTATTCAGGTATGCATTAATATATGTCTTTAACTTGTAATAGACTCTCAAAGAGCTGTAAGAAGCCATGTTTCAGCTTGTCTGCCACTCCGTCATGTTTGGTGCATCTCCTGGACTAAGGCTATGCGATTATCAGCCGCCCAAATTCCCATCTTTGGGATTTACCCATTTCCAGTGACGCGTACCTTGTCTCAGCACCTGAGCTCGCATGGGTCGACCACCTGACTTTCCGACGACCCGCACGCAGCCAAGCAAGCAGTTTCAGCTCTCATTAGTACTAGCTCTAGGTGGACGAAGAGATCGCCCACATACCCTTAACTTACACATTTGAAGACAACATAGAGCTTCGCCGATTGTGCTGTGGTCTTCTACATATACAGGGTGAGTCACCTAACGTTACCGCTGGATATATTTCGTAAACCACATCAAATACTGACGAACCGATTCCACAGACCGAACGTGAGGAGAGGGGCTAGTGTAATTGTTTAATACAAATTATACAAAAATGCACGGAAGTATGTTTTTTAACACAAACCTACGTTTTTTTAAATGGCACCCCGTTAGTTTTGTTAGCACATCTGAACATATAAACAAATACGTAAGCAGTGCCGTTTGTTGCATTGTAAAATGTTAATTACATCCGGAGATATTGTAACCTAAAGTTGACGCTTGAAACCTCCGACGTTCAGTTGCGTGTTGTAACAAAAACGGGCCACGGTCGGCGAGCAGCATCTGCAGGGACATGTTTACGATGACGATCGTGTTTACCAGTGTGGCTGTAGTGCACTGTTGTGGTTTGGTCTAGCTGTCGCAGTGTCCGCATGTAGCGCTTGCTGCTATTGTTATTCTGCATTCGTCTCCGCACGCAGACCAACTGTAGTACACCGTGTTACCAGACGTCTGTGAGAGTGTAGTGTTGTAGGAACTGTGACCATAGTGTATTCGAACTCTGAAAAGGTGGAGATGATACTCATCTATGGCGAGTGTCGACGAAATGCAGCTGAAGCCTGCAGGGTCTATGCAGAACGGTATCCGGACAGAGAGCATCCAACGTGCCGCACATTGCAAAACATCTACCGCCAACTGTATGCAACAGGTATGGTCGTAGCACGCAAACGGTCCGTAACAGGCCCGTCACAGGAGAAGCGGGTGCAGTTGGTGTGTTAGCTGCTGTTGCCATGAACCCACACATGAGTACACGGGACATTCAGAGAGCCGGAGGACTGAGTCGTGTCATGCGCATACTGCATCGTCACCGCTTTCACCCGTTTCATGTGTCGCTACATCAGCAATTACATGGTGATGACTTTAATCATCGAGCGCAGTTCTGTCAATGGGCATTAACAGAGTATGCGTTGCAGTTCTACCTGTTTACCGACGAAGCGGGTTTCACAAACCACGGGGCAGTGAATCTACGGAACATGCATTACTGGTCCGTGGACAATCCTCGCTGGCTCAGACAGGTAGAGCGACAGCGACCGTGGACTGTAAATGTATGGTGCGGAATCATTGGCGACCACCTCATTGGTCCTCACTTCATTGCAGGGGCCCAAACAGCTGCAACATACATCGCGTTTCTACAGAATGATCTGCCAACGTTGCTCGAAAATGTCCCACTGGAAACTCGTCGACGTATGTGGTATCAGCATGATGGTGCACCTGCACATTCCGCAATTAACACTAGGCTGACGCTTGACAGGATGTTCGACGGGCGTTTCATAGGACGTGGAGGACGCATAAATTGGCCAGCCCGTTCTCCTGATCTTACACCTCTGGACTTCTTTCTGTGGGGTACGTTAAAGGAGAATGTGTACTGTGATGTGCCTACAATCCCAGAGGATATGAAACAACGTATTGTGGCAGCCTGCGGCGACATTACACCAGATGTACTGCGGCGTGTACGACGTTCATTACGCCAGAGATTGCAATCGTGTGCAGCAAATGATGGCCACCACATTGAACATCTATTGGCCTGACATGTCGGGACACACTCTATTCCACTCCGTAATTGAAAACGGAAACCACGTGTGTACGTGTACCTCACCCCTCATGGTAATGTACATGTGTGTCAGTGAAAAAGACCAATAAAAAGGTGTTAGCATGTGGACGTAATGTGCTGTTCCAGTCTCTTCTGTACCTAAGGTCCATCACCGTTCCCTTTGGATCTCTACGTAATTCGGTGCTCTCAGATACACACGATCGAACAGCGGAGGAGTGGTACTCAAGCGTCAACTTTAGGTTACAATATCTCCGGATGTTATTAACATTTTACAATGCAACAAACGGCACTGCTTACGTATTTGTTTATATGTTCAGATGTGCTAACAAAACTAATGGGGTGCCATTTAAAAAAACGTAGGTTTGTGTTAAAAAACATACTTCCGTGCATTTTTTATAATTTGTATTAACCAATTACACTAGCCCCTCTACTCCCTTTCGGTCTGTGGAATCGATTCGTCAGTATTTGATGTGGTTTACGAAATATATCCAGCAGTAATGTTAGGTGACTCACCCCGTATAGTTGACCACAGCACACCAGGCGATGTTACATGTTGTCAGCAAAGTTAGGCAGAACGTAACGATCATTACCAAAACTTTCTGAATCAATACATTTTGAATGGATATTTTGATTTTCATTGGTAAAATGTAATTTTAAACAACATTTCACATACAACTGTGTGAAATATGTTATAGATATCAAATAACACGTTTTTCCATCCGTACAGATTATGCCCAGACATATCCTATCGATATTTAGAGAGTTTTCAGAAACACATCGTTTGAGAAAGGAACATGGAGTTGTCCCTGTGCCGAAATGATTTGTGTGAAATTACAATTTCGAAAATAATTTCTCTTAAATAGACAACGTATGACTATTTGTTTCAATATTTGTCTTGAAATTCCAGCAGTACTGAAGTTTCTAATATTGTTATATCTGTGTAATTGCAGAGTATCTTGTGAAACGGAGATACCGATCACGAATGTCAGAGTATATCCATTAGAAAGGCGAACCTAACTGTGTGAGTTAAGAAGTCCTAGCAAGAGGAATAATTTATGAAGAGGTATCAGTTTTGAATCATTTGTTTTAAAACAAACTGCGTCAGAGACCGAAAGCCTACAGCATTACATGTGCTACGACGAGATGTAACTGATTTGGGTGCACGCATCAGCCATATGTATGAATGAAATAAGTGACTAAATTCTAGTTGTAGAGATACATGATTAATACAAAATCATGAGAGGAACACGTTATGTATCCAGTTCGACAGTAACAAGTTATGTGATTGTACAAATTTTACATTCTCTCACATTCGAATTACAGATCTGTGACTACATAAAAGTTTAACTTCTTTTACGTACTACACTTATCAATCTTTTCTGGCTTATTTCGTCTTGTAAGCGCGCAGTTCTACTAATTAAGTTATTTATTACAATCTTTTCTGGCTTATTTCGTCTTGTAAGCGCGCAGTTCTACTAATTAAGTTATTTATTACAACCTTATTGTATGTATTGTACTCTGAATAGATCAGAAACAGCAATTTTAGTGTGAGAAAATGTATACGATCACATAACGTTTTACCGTGGAATTGTTGCTGTGGTGGTCTTCAGTCCTGAGACTGGTTTGATGCAGCTCTCCATGCTAATCTATCCTGTGCAAGCTTCTTCATCTCCCAGTACCTACTGCAACCTACATCCTTCTGAATCTGCTTAGTGTATTCATCTCTTGGTCTCCCTCTACGGTTTTTACCCTCCACGCTGCCCTCCAATACTAAATTGGTGATCCCTTGATGCCTCAGGACATGTCCTACCAACCGATCCCTTCTTCTAGTCAAGTTGTGCCACAAACTTCTCTTCTCCCCAATCCTATTCAATACCTCCTCATTAGTTACTTGATCTACCCATCTAATCTTCAGCATTCTTCTGTAGCACCACATTTCGAAAGCTTCTATTCTCTTCTTGTCCAAACTATTTATCGTCCATGTTTCACTGCCATACATGGTTACACTCCATACTAATACTTTCAGGAACGACTTCCTGACACTTAAACTATACTCGATGTTAACAGATTTCTCTTCTTCAGAAAAACTTTCCTTGCCATTGCCAGTCTACATTTTATATCCTCTCTACTTCGACCATCATCAGTTATTTGGCTCCACAAATAGCAAAACTCCTTTACTACTTTAAGTGTCTCATTTCCTAATCTAATTCCCTCAGCATCACCCGATTTAATTTGACTACATTCCATTATCCTCGTTTTGCTTTTGTTGATGTTCATCTTATATCCTCCTTTCAAGACACTGTGCATTCCGTTCAACTGCTCTTGCAAGTCCTTTGCTGTCTGTGACAGAATTGCAATGTCATCGGCGAACCTCAAAATTTTTATTTCTTTTTCCTGGATTTTAATACCTACTCCGAATTTTTCTTTTGTTTCCTTTACTGCTTGCTCAATATACATATTGAATAACATCGGGGACAGGCTACAACCCTGTCTCATTCCCTTCCCAACCACTGCTTCCCTTTCATGCCCCTCGCCTCTCATGACTGCCATCTGGTTTCTGTACAAATTGTAAATAGCCTTTCGCTCCCTGTATTTTCCCCCTGCCACCTTTAGAATTTGAAAGAGAGTATCCCAGTCAACATTGTCAAAAGCTTTCTCTAAGTCTACAAATGCTAGAAACGTAGGTTTGCCTTTCCTTAATCTTTCTTCTAAGATAAGTCGTAAGGTCAGTATTGCCTCACGTGTTCCAACATTTCTACGGAATCCAAACTGATCTTCCCCGAGGTCAGCTTCTGCCAGTTTTTCCATCGTCTGTAAAGAATTCGCGTTAGTATTATACATCCGTGACTTATTAAACTGACTGTTTGGTAATTTTCACATCTGTCAACGCCTGCTTTCTTTGGGATTGGAATTATTATATTCTTCTTGAAGTTTGAGGGTATTTCACCCGTCTCGTACATCTTGCTCACCAGATGCAACAGTTTTGTCAGGACTGGCTCTCCCAAGGCCGTCAGTAGCTCTAATGGGATGTTGTCTACTCCCGGGTCCTTGATTCGACTAAGGTCTTTCAGTGCTCTGTCAAACTCTTCACGCAGTATCGTATCTCCCATTTCATCTTCATCTACATCCTCTTCCATTTCCATAATATTGTCCTCAAGTACATCGCCCTTGTATAAACCCTCTATATACTCCTTCCACCTTTCTGCTTTCCCTTCTTTGCTTAGAACTGGGTTTCCATCTGAGCTCTTGATGTTCATACAAATGGTTCTCTTATCTCCAAAGGTCTCTTTAATTTTCCTGTAGGCTGTATCTATCTTACCCCTAGTGAGATAAGCCTCTACATCCTTACATTTGTCCTCTAGCCATGCCTGCTTAGCCACTTTGCACTTCCTGTCGATCTCATTTTTGAGACGTTTGTATCCCTTTTTGCCTGCTTCATTTACTGCATTTTTATATTTTCTACTTTCATCAATTAAATTCAATATTTCTTCTGTTACCCAAGGATTTCTAATAGCCCTCGTCTTTTTACCTACTTGATCCTCTGCTGCCTTCACTACTTCCTCCCTCAGAGCTACCCATTCGTCTTCTACTGTATTTCTTTCCCCCATTCCTGTCAATTGTTCCCTTATGCTGTCCCTGAAACTCTGTACAACCTCTGGATTAGTCAGTTTATCCAGGTCCCATCTCCTTAAATTCTCACCTTTTTGCAATTTCTTCAGTTTTAATCTACAGTTCATAACCAATAGATTGTGGTCAGAGTCCACATCTGCCACAGGAAATGTCCTACAATTTAAAAACTGGTTCCTAAATCTCTGTCTTACCATTATATAATCTATCTGATACCTTTTAGTATCTCCAGGATTCTTCCAGGTATACAACATTCTTTTATGATTCTTGAACCAAGTGTTAGCTATGATGAAGTTATGCTCTGTGCAAAATTCTACCAGACGGCTTCCTCTTTCATTTCTTAGCCCCAAACCATATTCACCTACTATGTTTCCTTCTCTCCATTTTCCTACTCTCGAATTCCAGTCACCCATGACTATTAAATTTTCGTCTCCCTTCACTACCTGAATAATTTTTTTTTATCTCATCATACATTTCATCAATTTCTTCATCATCTGCAGAGCTAGTTAGCATATAAACTTGTACTACTGTAGTAGGCATGGGCTTCGTGTCTATCTTGGGTACTATAATACGCTCACTATGCTGTTTGTAGTAGCTTACCCGCACTCCTATTTTATTATTCATTATTAAACCTACTCCTGCATTACCCCTATTTGACTTTGTATTTATAACTCTGTATTATCCTGACCAAAATCTTGTTCTTCCTGCCACCGAACTTCACTAATTCCCACTATATCTAACTTTAACCTCTCCATTTCCCTTTTTAAATTTCTAACCTACCTGCCCGATTAAGGGATCTGACATTCCACGCTCCGATCCGTAGAATGCCAGTTTTCTTTCTCCTGATAACGACGTCCTCTTGAGTAGTCCCCGCCCGGAGATCCGAATGGGGGACTATTTTACCTCCGGAATATTTTACCCAAGAGGACGCCATGATCATTTAACCATACAGTAAAGCTGCATGTCCTCGGGAAAAATTACGGCTGTAGTTTCCCCTTGCTTTCAGCCGTTCGCAGTACCAGCAAAGCAAGGCCGTTTTGGTTAATGTTACAAGGCCAGATCAGTCAATCATCCAGACTGTTGGCCCTGCAACTACTGAAAAGGCTGCTGCCCCTCTTCAGGAACCACATGTTTGTCTGGCCTCTCAACAGATACCCCTCCGTTGTGGTTGCACCTACGGTACGGCTATCTGTATCGTTGAGGCACGCAAGCCTCCCCACCAACGGCAAGGTCCATGGTTCATGGGGGGAGGGTATTAATCATGTACCTCTACAATTAGAATTTAGCAATTCCACAATAGGCTTTGTTTCATATGAAACAAGCTGGTTTCGGGGCATGGTATTCTGTGGACTCACCTCAATTTCTTACTGCTTACGAATCCGTGAGTGAATTGCATTGTATGTGTATTGCTCGTATTACACTTTTCTTTGTTCGTATCGCATCTCTTAATTATTGGAGGCCACCGAAATTTTCGTTGACTTAGGGTAAAATGTACTGTTTGTCATACCAGTTAATAACGTGTGAAAATATTTGTGAAACTACTGTCGCATTTTTAACATTTGGAAGCAAGAATGGTCTGGTCACCAATACTATAAAGTATACTCCTCCGGCTATACGTATATACACTGCAAGCTAATGTGAAATTGATCACAATGGCAAAGTGGTAAGAAGCAAACTAAAAGTTGAATTACGTACTCATTTCCTGACAAGAGGTACTAAAGTTGATATCAATACTGTCAAAACCAGCGAACTTGCAACTCTTCATTAAATGCTAGAAAATACTGAAAACGAATGCAAACATTAATAACGTAGAATTGGAGCATATTTATCCCGAGCACACAGAGAACGGTAAGCAGTGAAAGATATAAGTCCGAAGAACACCATGCAACGAAAGCAGATTCTATTTGATGTGAAACAAAAAACAATGTAGAATCGTTAACTGCACCCAAAATTGCGGATGCTAGAAGAATGCAATCAGAATACGAGCAACATATTTACGATGCAACTAAAAAGGTGCTATACACACGAAAAGCTGTAATCAGGAGCACAATGTGATGTAACTAACTTCCGTTAACTACATTAAAAAAAACACGGAAGATTAAACAACAGCCAATAAGAAACGAAGATATAGACAGACAATCTTGCAGCACTCCAAGTGGCCCAGTAGCAAACAAAGGTCGTGTTTAAGGAAGCCCCTATGAGTTTTTATGCAATCTACATAATCTTGGACACGTTCAAGATGACCAGCATTTGTATGAACCGGGAAGGGCAACATGTTGGAGTGAAGCGAAAGGAGAGCATTCATCATGCATACCTTCAAGCTAGAATAAGACATTACACTTTTTACGCTTCACTTAAAAATAACAGTCTCCTGGAACGCAACACTTGGCAGCAAAGGTTGAAATGGCTCAGAAAATTTAAAATCATTGATCCAAGCTGTAGAGACTCATCAGCTCGATGTAGCCATATGTTTGGATTCTATTATGTATATTATTACGGCCGAAATTAACTTCCATTAAACACTTTCTTAAAATGAGTTTTTTACTATTTATTGAACAACACAGTTTCTATTCGCAGTACCAAGAACGATTTTAGTACGCCATTGCTACTGTCATAATGGGATTAGTCGAAACAAAGTATCTACCACAGTCCAAAAAATGATTTAACGTTCGACCAGAACTCATACTTAAAAATTAGTAATCCCATTTTAGTCCACTCGTCTACTGTGCATTGAAGGGGGGGGGGGGGATATCATAAGTACAGAGAAAACAGACACGAATGAAAATGTGCATAATATCCTGTGAACTATGGATGAAGGGCAACAGGCAGATTCCATATTCCTAGATTTCCGAAAAACATTTGACACGCTGCCCAACTTCAGGGAGTTTAACGACGGTCCGAGCATTCTGAATGGTTCACCATGTATATGAATAGCTTGAAGACTTCGTGAACAACAAAACCCATAACGTCGCCTTCGACGGCAAATGCTCTTCTGAAACAAGGGTATCGCCAGGAATATCCCAGCCCAGTGTGCTAGAAACCCTATCGTTTTCTATATACATACATGATCTGGTGGACAGGGTGATCAACAATCTGACGTCATTTTCTGAAGATGCTATGGTGTATGGGTAGGTTGTGGGTTGGCGGGTAGCTTAACGACTATAAATCTTCTTCCCGGTTTTCACAAGTCCCTGAAAACTATTCGTCCGCAGCTCGTGGTCGTGCGGTAGCGTTCTCGCTTCCCGCGCCCGGGTTCCCGGGTTCGATTCCCGGCGGGGTCAGGTATTTTCTCTGCCTCGTGATGACTGGGTGTTGTGTGATGTCCTTACGTTAGGTTTAAGTAGTTCTAAGTTCTAGGGGACTGATGACCATAGATGTTAAGCCCCATAGTGCTCAGAGCCATTTGAACCATTTTTTGAACCTGAAAACTATTTCTGTGGTCAGCCGATGGAAATCATACCAACAATAATTTCCAGTCTGCAAGTCGATATTATTGTTGTCCTCAATGAAAAAAAAATTCCAACTTGATATCTACTCAGCGGATTCAGGATATATGACTACTGATTAATATATATAGTAAACAAACATAACTATATTCCTGATAATAATAATGCTAATAATAATAATGTTCCTATGAGAAAGAGCTGTTAGCAGTTTAGAGGTCTATCGCCCTCACTTCTTATTATCGAAGTTAATTGGTCGCCTTAAAAACGGAAAATAATCCTGCCACCGGCCACCCGGTTTTGACAAAATTACAGGCGGCACACAGACAGTTCCTTCCGTGAAATCTAAGGCATCCTGGACGGTTTACAGTCCTCGCGAGTTCACTTCCTACTTTTACCGAAGATGCGTTTGGTAGGTGCTCAACTCTGACGTCTTCCGAGGCAGAGCATATGCCGGTGTTTGACTGACGCGGAGGGATTGAGAGTTCAGTGTGACCTGTCTCTTTTTCTGCCTCTCTGGCCGTATTTACAAGTGGACGCGGAGGACCGCCCTAGGCGCAAGTAGCAACATCTAAATGGCCGCTATCTCTAACACGTATTAAGTAATATCTCTGTTGAGTAACAATTTACGATCTTCATAATTTTTACATAATTAAAGTTAATTTTGATTTACTTCCTGAAAAAGTTTCAAATCGACTGCATTTAAACTTTGCTGGCTAGAGTTTTTAGAATGGAACCAACTATAGAATATGACCTCTGAACTGTCCCTTCAAGAGTTCTTGTACTGATTGCTATTTGCTCTAAAGTCTTGAAATCTGGTGCAGCTGTATTATTTAATGAATGTAATCAAGTGCCATAATTAGATCTTTCTATAACAATTACAAATGATAAGATATTCTCAAATAAGGACGTTTCTGTTCCAAATGTGGTTCTTAGTAAATAACTTGAAAACTAATAGAGGTAGCTTAATGGAGTCACATAGTTAATATTTTTATATCAAACTCAAGGTACATACGCATTTTCATCTTTCTAAGTCTAATATTTACCGTCGTCAATTTTTCGCAAAAACACGGATTTTAACCAAAATATTGGATCGATCAAGTTGAGACTCATAAATTTTGATTGTAACATAAATTTGCACATTCTGAAATTTTTTTGGATTTCTAGCTGTATTATTTAGCGCTTTTTGTTATTTCTTAAAGTGACATATTAAGCAAAACTTAAACATTGACATAACGTAGCATTTACTGACAAAGTTAGGAAAAGCTTTTTCAGTTTTTAATTTCGCTGTTAGATTATGGTGGAATATTTTGTATTCTGCGCACAGGCGAGTTATGATGACGTGGTGCTAGAAGAAGTGAACTGGGCTAAGTCAGGGGACACTTTACTGGCCTCTATATCTCTCACAAAGATACACCGCTTGTTTCGCCATAAGGTGTTGTCATTGAATGACTGTAAGAGAATAGAAGATGTAAGACAACTTTCTATTTAATTTGACGAATGGCAGATAGCTCTAAATGTAGAAAAATGTACGTTAATGCAGATGAGTAGAAAAAACAATTGTGTAATTTTAGAATACAGTCTTACTAGTGTGCTGCTAGTCACAGCCACGCCGATTAAATATTTCGGCCTACGCCTGTAAAGTAATATGAAATGGGTCGAGCATGTTAGGATTGTAGTAGGGAAGGCGACTTCGTTATATTGGTAAAATTTTAGGGAAGTGTGGTTCATTTGAATATGGGGCAGTAGTGTGACCCATTTTTGCCTACTGCTCGCGTGTTTGGGATCCGCAGCAAGTAGGATTAAAGGAAGACATGGAAGCAATTCAGAGGCGGGCTTCTCTATTTGCTACCGAAAAGTTTGAACAACACGTAGATTTTACGGAGATACTCCTGGAGCACATGTGGTCCACTGGAAGGAATGCGACGTTCTTTTAAAGAAACACAATTGAAAAAATTTAGCGAAGAAGCATTTGAAGCTGGCTGCAGAACGATACTATTGCCGCCAACGTACATTTCGCCTAAGGATCACAAACATAAATGAAATTGGACCTCGTTCAGAGGCATATACACAGTCATTTTACCTCCGCTCTGTTTGTGAGTGGAACGGGAAAGGAAATGACAAGTAGTGGTGCAGGGTGCCCTTCGCCACGCACTGCATGTTGGCTTTCGGAGTACGTACGTACATGTAAATACAGATACTTTAGTAGAAGCCAGAACACTCAAATTCGGAGTAAGATTCCGACTGGAGCAGTAATCTTAGAAGAACGATGCAGTCAGGTAGACTGTAGTTTAATTCAACACCCCACAACATGACATGTACGAAACCTGTCGTAGATTGTGCACAGCGTATCGCACAAAAGAGAGGAGGTGGTAATGTCCACATCTACATCTACATCTACATGGATACTCTGCAAATCATATGTAAGTGCCTGGCAGAGGGTTAATCGAACCACCTTCACAATTCTCTATTATTCCAATTCCGTATAGCACGCGGAAAGAATTAACACCTGTATCTTTCCGTACGAGCTCTGATTTCCCTTATTTTATCGTGGTGATCGTTCCTCCCTATGTAGGTCGGTGTCAACAAAATATTTTCGCATTCGGAGAAGAAAGTTGGTGATTGGAATTTCGTGAGAAGATTCCGTCACAACGAAAAACGCCTTTCTTTTAATGATTTCCAGCCCAAATCCTGTATCATTTCTGTGCCACTCTCTCCCATATTTCGTGATAATACAAAACGTGCTGCCTTTCTTTGAACTATTTTGATGTACTCCGTCAGTCCTATCTGATAAGGATCCCACACCGCGCAGGAGTATTCTAAAAGAGGACGGACAAGCGTAGTGTAGGCAGTCTCCTTAGTAGGTCTGTTACATTTTTCTAAGTGTCCTGACAATAAAACGCAGCCTTTGGTTAGCCGTCCATACAATATTTTCTATGTGTTCCAATTTAGTTTGTTCGTAATTGTATTTAGGTATTTAGTTGAATTTACGACCTTTAGATTAGACTGATTTATCGTGTAACCGAAGTTTAACGAGTTCCTTTTAGCACTCATATGGTTCACCTCACACTTTTCGTTATTTAGGGTCAACTGCCACTTTTCGCACCATTCAGATATTTTTTCTAAATCGTTTTGCACTTTGTTTTGATCTTCTGATGACCTTATTAGTCGATAAAAGACAGCGTCATCTGCAAACAACCTAAGACGGCTGCTCAGATTGTCTCCCAAATCGTTTATATAGATTAGGAACAGCAAAGGGCATACAACACTACCTTGGGGAACGCCTGAAGTCACTTCTCTGTTACTCGGTGACTTTCCGTCAATTACTACTAACTGTGACCTCTCTGGCAGGAAATGGCAAATCCAGTCACATAACTAAGACGATATTCCGTAAGCACGCAATTTCACCACGAGCCGCTTGTGTGGTACCGTGTAAAAAGCCTTCCGGAAATCCAGAAATACGGAATCGATCTGAAATCCCTTGTCAGTAGCACTCAGCAAAAGTCAGACGCTTCATCACCTGCGTTGTGTACTGCCTGCCAGAGACATGTTCGACTTTCGTTAAAGTTTTATCCTTCAACGCGTACAACGTTTCCCACGTTAAAGCGTGTGATGCATACTAATTCTTCTCTAACATTTCGCGTTTTATAACACAACTATGGGCTTATTCCCGTCGTACATCTATTGCAGCTTGGCAAATAAAATTTATATATTTATTTGTAACACCAGTTTCTGGCTCTTGTAAGCAACAGTGTGAATTTTGGCGCCTTACTCTACAATAAATGGAAACACGTAGCACGCTTTCAGAACGCATGGAGGTGAGGATGACATAGATCAAACTTAGTCGCTACATTAACCGCTGTTGGTCACGTCCTTCGCTTAAACACGTGCGTCCGCGGTTCTTTACCTGTGACTCAGAAGAACGCACTCAGTTCACTACGAATGCGCACACAATAGTATTCACAGAAATGTGGAGAACACAACCTTCCAGCTTTGGAGTAACTAACTTAAAAGGCGATAAGGAGATTGCAACCAGTAAAGGAATTAGAAATAATGGCTGCATGAGTAATTGGTAACCTATCATCAGAGCATCCTGCCACACACGACACAAACGACGAATAAAAAGAATGTATTTAATTGTGTCGTGCTTATCTAGTCTGACCATATTAGGGTATCAACGTCCTTTCTAACATCTCACCAGGAGCAACACATGCAAAAAATAATTTACGTAACTATGACAGTAGTAATAACTTCATTCTTATCAAAAATATACTTGACAATAAGAACGCCAGCACTAATAATAATGAAGGCATCCGGAGTGATATTGATTGGTTTAGCACTAATGAAGCCTTGTTTGGTATTATAAGTGGAATTAATAACGAAAGACGAGAAAATTGAAACGAAAATGACAATGACTGATACGAAAGATGATAATTTCAATAGATAACCCGGTGGACAATGTGAGAGGAGAGTGGTTGGGGAGCGATTGTTCAAATGGCTCTGAGCACTATGGGACTTAACATCTGAGGTCATCAGTCCCCTAGAACTTAGAACTACTTAAACCTAACCAACCTAAGGACATCACACACATCCATGCCCGAGGCAGGACTCGAAACTGCGACCGTAGCGGTCGCTTGGTTCCAGACTGAAGCGCCGAGAACCGCTCGGTCACTTCGGCCGGTGAAGTTGTCAGTGGTTTCCCTTCTGCTGTACTTGTTTAACGAGTATGTTATAGCATAGAACTGGTTGGTAAGAGCTCTTGGTACCTTTTGTTGCATTCACCTTAGCATGTCTTTCGTCACACAACGAAGGTGACGCAACTGTGTTTGACTGCTCTAACACATACTGCTGAAGTATGCTGCCTGGATCATCAGAGACGCCGATGTTGTGTTTTGTCCTGACCCAGTCTCGGTGGCGAAATGTTTTCATCGCAACCGCCTTGTATCGGAATTGCCGTAATGTAGCTAGATAGCTTCGTTCTGTGAGTCTGAAAATTTTAACCGTTTTACTGCCGTATACAAGGCAGACATTCAACAATATGTGCAAAACGACCTTGCCCAAAACGTGAGTATACAAAAAGATACCACACAGTGTTGACGTATAACGGACTGTACGCCAGTACGTCCACTCTTGTGTCAAACACAACTAGGGTGTACTGAATATCACTTAAAATTAACAAACCAAATTGTCGATTCACAGGGAAAAACATGAACGTCTTATTATGGAAGTAGAAATAAAACAGGAGGAATACAAAAATGTGCAGCTGTGCATTCTTATAAATTTTTCACCTCCGGATTCGCCATAAGTAATGTATACTAACAGGCTTGCTTATGGCTTCGGTCATTTATACAGTCTTGTTTGATACCTGGATAGTGAACAAAGTACAAGTTGTAAGAAAATGTCCTTACGATGTTATTTATTTTGTAGCTACCAGTTTCAATGCGCCATCTTCAGGCCGTAATTGATCCTGAAGGGGTTGACACGATCCCTTTCTACAGGGTGTCCCATTTATCGTGACCACCTAAATAACTATTTGTCCAGATGCAAATTACAAAATGTTTCAAGTAAACGGTCATTAGCCGGCAGCGGGACATCAATCAGCATGATTACCTTCGTTGTAGATTTTTTTTAACAAAGATATGAACAGCGAAATGACTTTTTCAAATGTCACCCTGTATTTTATTCAGTAATTCATATCCTCTCCTAAAGACCTGTTCAAAAATGTATCACAGAGTACCATTCACTGAAACACAACGTTATTAAATACATAACAGAACACGGACGTTGACGCTCCCAGCGCTTAGTGTAGGTACTAGGGGTAACGGAACACATCCACGTGCTGACGTTGACAGAGGACAAATGTAAACATAAGCAGAGTGCACACCCGTTATTCCGTCAACCACCGCCTGTTGTGTGAGTAGAATGTACACCGACGAAGAGGAGGTAGAAATGCAACTCATCTATTGAGAATGTAAGTTAGCAGAACAGTAATTGCACTACTGTTTTCTTATGTACAGGTACTTTTAGTACAGTACTTTAGTCCTTTTAAATACTGCTGTGTAGAGTAGGCATACAGTAAAGGCTGTCCTTCCTACAACCTGCATCGACGTAACGTTTCCTTTATTGTTGCTACTGAGGGTGGGTGAAATGCTACGCAGGCAGTGGGACTGTACAGAGAGCGATAGCCCGACAAGAACCCACCTTCCCAACAGATGTTTTCTCGTCTTGTTGCAACGCTTCAGGAAACGGGAAGTATCAACGCACGACAACGCAATCTTCGTAGCACCCGCACAGACGATGCTGCCGAAGTTACTGTTCTCGCTTCCATTGCTATGAATCCACATGTGAGCACACGACAGCTTGAACACGACATTCCTAAAACCAGTGTACATCGTTTTCTCACGCGTCACCGATTACATCCTCACCATGTACACCTACATCAAGAATTGCATGGGAATGATTTCCAGAATCGAGTGCAGTTCTGTCAGTAGGCACAGCAGCAAATCCTCGCCAACCCGAACTTCTTCAATGTTCTATTTACCGATGAATGTTCCTTCTCAAACAAAGGACAGGTAAATACAAGGAACATGCATTATAGGTCCAGCAACAACCCACGATGGCTTAGACAGGTGGAACATCAGCGTCAGTGGAGAGTTAACGCCTGGTGTGAGATATTTGGTACTACAATTATTGGACCTTACTTCATCAATGGTAGTCTAAATTGCACAGCGTATGCCAACTTGCTGAGACGAATTCTTCCTCCTCTTCTGGATGAAGTGGCGCTAAGTACCAGAATGCTTACGTGGTATCAACCCGATGGCTGTCCAGCACATAATGCCTTGCGTGCACGTCGTGTTCTGAACCGAAGGTATCCTGCCAGATGGATTGGTCAAGGAGAGACAGTTTCTTGGCCTGCTAGGTATCCTGATTTAGGTCCTCCGGACTTTTTTCTTTGGGGATGCAATAAACACGTTGTCTACCGCGATATTCCAACAAGTGTAGAGGACATGCAGGAGCGTATCGTGCTTGCTTGTAATTCTCTTCAGCAGGCAACGCTGCAGGCAGTAAATTGTTCTTTCATTCAACGAGTGCACCAGTGTATCGGTGTCCAGGGTCACCACTTTGAGTACTTTTGAGTGTTCTACTCTTGGGCAATGGTACAGGAGAGTCAAAGTCAGTTTTGCGTTATGTCTTTACTTGGTTGTCATTTGCTTTCTCACAACTCCAGCAAGTGAACGAGTTTGTGATCGTAGGCTCAAAGTCAATGTTGTTTTATGTAATTAATAACGTCGTGTTTCAGTGAATACGCTGTGATACATTTCTGAATAGGATAGGAAATGAATTATAGAATAAAAAAAACAGGGTGCCACTTAAAAAAGTCATACCGCTCTTCATATCTTTGTAAGAAACAAAGCTACAGCGAAGGCAATCATGCTGATTGATGTCCCCCTAACGGCTAAAGAACATTTGCTAGAAACATTTTGTAATTCGCATCTGGACAAACAGTTATTATGGTGGTCAAGATAATTGGGACACCCTGTATACCGCATCAGTGGCCTACGTAACTGGTGTCAGCACTTCAACCACCAACTGCAAACTGAAGCGCCGAAATTGGTAGCTACAAAATAAGTAAGATCATAAGGACTGCTGTAGGCATTTCATATTCTTACCTTTGGGTTCGATTCCCGGTCGAGTGGAGGATTTTCTCTACCCGGGGACTGGGTGTTTGTGTTGTCCTCATCATCTCGTCATCATCGTCATTCGTGGCAGTGACAATATTGGACTGTGTAAAAAATTGGACTGTGTACAAATTGGGACATGGTACGATCAGATGACCTCGCAGTTCAGCTCCCCACAAACCAAATATCATTTTCTTACAGTAGTGAACGGTGGTTGTCCCCGAGACCTCCAGTCAAAAGGATGGACATACAAAAACTCAAAGAACAGATTCGTGTCACTGACTACTGTTTCGAACCTGTTCAGATAATTTTGACCGAGACGTAACGTGGTATTCGAGTAGCAGTCGACCATAGTTACTCCTGCGAGGTTGTCAGGAAACATGTCACATGCGAGATAACATCCCAGAGATGTTCGGGCTCAGATGCGGTTCTTCTTCGTCGAAATGTCTTGGCTCAAACTCGTCTAGGAGCTGAACCGCACGTGTCGCATTACACGCCCTAAATGAGACACTTGTCACCCTTAGGTTAAATTGTCTGGCTCATGGCAAGTTTGCGAAATAGAAAGTTTACATAACATATAATAACAGTAAAGTAATATCTGGAACTAAATTACCGGCCCATAAATGATGTAGGCCACACAGTCGTGATTTGGTTAGTATAACGTTTATTCAGAAAGCAAACTAATAGGGAAAGTGTTCGTATTTAGAGTTACTGTTACACTAGAGCGCATATCCATTTGACACAGTTCGACCATTCACAATCTCATCGCGAAATACAAGTTATCTATACGAAAAGTTAAGAGTTCACACCAGGCGCGCGGCTGCTCACCGCTCAGAGACTAAGTCCCGCGATGCCACACAACGCGAAATTTTCTAAGTAGTTTCACTTGCTGGCTGCCTAAAGGCCGAGCGTCCGCTTTCGTTTCTGCATCCGAACTGTTCCTTCGGTGCCTCCAGCCAAACTGTCCGCTTTCACATCTGCACCAGCACTCCCTCTGCCCGTCCCCGGCGCGCCGAGCATCTTCGCTCAACTGACTAGGGCAGTTCCATTTCCTGAGGCCGTCCATCTGATTGGCTAAAGCTTATTCTACATTATTTTACATTTTAACATATTTAAATAATCAAAGGTTGACCACTTTCAAGTTCTAAATAAAGTAACAACAATATCCACTACCTAATAAACGTTAATTTCTTTTACATAAAACCAATACAATCTCCTTATTAACTTTGTTGTCACGGCTAGGAGCCTTGCACCCATGTGCTTTCTGAAAAATAAATAAAGAACAAAAGTAACTATTATGCACCGAACTTTGCAAAAAATATTCTGTTTCCAAATGATTCAATAAGGTGTCATGCTGTCATCGTCCAGTGTGTTTTGTGTGGAGGAAATGATGATCTGATGCTTAACTGAAAATAATGATAATTTTAATTTACTATATCTTTTTAACACATGAAGTTACAGATTTGATATTTACAGCGTTTGTAATTTTAATGACACGCCTATATATGAAATGTCGATCGTTAAGATCGACCAAAGCGTTCAGATTTTAGCATTCAGGTCTTTGTTACAAAACTTGTTAATTTCAAGAAGTGAAGCTGTGAGACCGGGCGTGAGTCGTGCTTCGGTGGCTCAGTTGGTAGAGCACTTGCCCGCGAAAGGCAAAGGTCCCGAGTTCGAGTCTCGGTCGGGCACACAGTTTTAATCTGCCAGGAAGTTTCATATCAGCGCACACTCCGCTGCAGAGTGAAAATCTCATTCTGGAAACATCCCTCAGGCTGTGGCTAAGCCGTGTCTCCGCAGTATCCTTTCTTTCAGGAGTGCTAGTTCTGCTGGTTCGCAGGAGAGCTTCTGTAAAGTTTGGAAGGTAGGAGACGAGTTACTGGCAGAAGTGAAGCTGTGAGACCGGGCGTGAGTCGTGCTTCGGTGGCTCAGTTGGTAGAGCACTTGCCCGCGAAAGGCAAAGGTCCCGAGTTCGAGTCTCGGTCGGGCACACAGTTTTAATCTGCCAGGAAGTTTCATATCAGCGCACACTCCGCTGCAGAGTGAAAATCTCATTCTGGAAACATCCCCCAGGCTGTGGCTAAGCCATGTCTCCGCAGTATCCTTTCTTTCAGGAGTGCTAGTTCTGCAAGGTTCGCAGGAGAGCTTCTGTAACGTTTGGAAGGTAGGAGACGAGATACTGGCAGAAGTGAAGCTGTGAGACCGGGCGTGAGTCGTGCTTGGGTAGCTCAGTTGGTAGAGCACTTGCCCGCGAAAGGCAAAGTTCCCGAGTTCGAGTCTCGGTCGGGCACACAGTTTTAATCTGCCAGGAAGTTTCATATCAGCGAACACTCCGCTTCAGGGTGAAAATCTCATTCTGGAAACATCGCCCAGGCTGTGGCTAAGCCATGTCTCCGCAGTATCCTTTCTTTCAGGAGTGCTAGTTCTGCAAGGTTCGCAGGAGAGCTTCTGTAACGTTTGGAAGGTAGGAGACGAGATACTGGCAGAAGTGAAGCTGTTAGACCGGACGTGAGTCGTGCTTGGGTAGCTCAGTTGGTAGAGCACTTGCCCGCGAAAGGCAAAGTTCCCGAGTTCGAGTCTCGGTCGGGCACACAGTTTTAATCTGCCAGGAAGTTTCATATCAGCGAACACTCCGCTGCAGAGTGAAAATCTCATTCTGGAAACATCGCCCAGGCTGTGGCTAAGCCATGTCTCCGCAGTATCCTTTCTTTCAGGAGTGCTAGTTCTGCATGGTTCGCAGGAGAGCTTCTGTAAAGTTTGGAAGGTAGGAGACGAGATACTGGCAGAAGTGAAGCTGTGAGACCAGGCGTGAGTCGTGCTTCGGTGGCTCAGTTGGTAGAGCACTTGCCCGCGAAAGGCAAAGGTCCCGAGTTCGAGTCTCGGTCGGGCACACACTTTTAATCTGCCAGGAAATTTCATATCAGCGCACACTCCGCTGCAGAATGAAACTCTCATTTTGTTAATTTCACTTTAACAGTAAATCCTAAACTATTATAGATATGATCTATATTCAAGTTTTATTGGGTTCACCATGAAGATTTATGGAGGATGGCAGATTAAAATAATGTGGCTTCATTCCCTGCACTACTACAAAATTAAATAGTTCTCATAAAGGGTTCCCTTTATGGCCAATCTTAGTTCCGCCATATTTAACACTGCTACATCTCCTTTCCACAGACGCCCTCTACTGGGTTTCCCTATGATGTAGGTTCTCGTCTGTCTCACTCGCACACTACAGTGTTTAGGCCTCAATTGATAATAGACGCCTGTGAGTTTCCCCATCTCGTGGTGAATCTTTGTGACACACGGTCCTCGACGACAGGGTTCGTTGCACAGTTCCTGAAGGCTGACTCTTTCGGCCATATACTTAAGTGAGAGCGAAATACTCGTTAACTCACACACACTAGGTGTTAAGATTTCTCACTTACGAGTGATAGTCATCAGCTCAAGGTCTTTAGGTCCAAAATTCGATTTTTTGCTTAAAATGTCCTTTGAGATGTCTACTAATGTAGTGTTCATCCCAACTTCACCAGAAATTCCTTTGTCGAGTTACAAGGCGATATGTGAAAACATGTCTCCGAAATCGATTCACAAGAAGATAGTCAACATGTAGATTCAACGACGGCCATTGCGGATAAATGTGTGTGTTGTTTGATCGTGACAGACGGTCATTGAAGGGGACTGTCACGAAACTTGAGAGGATGACAGCTACAGGAGTCACACCCAAACTCAGTATCGCAGCTGCGAACCCCGTCAGCAGCAGATAAACACGAAGGGAGCTCCACAAGGCAGAAGTTGCAGGGCGAGCTGAAACCCCAAGACACATTCCTGTAACAGGAAAACATGGTGGCGAAGCAATAAACCGGGGATATGGTCATTTGGTTAGATGAGTTTTGTTGCACACTGTTTCCAATCTCTGCCCGAATTTATGACCCTGCAGTAGAACACTGCGGGAGCCGGCCGTAGTGGCCGAGCGGTTCTAGGCGCTACAGTCTGGAACCGCGCGACCGCTACGGTCGCAGGTTCGAATCCTGCCTCGGGTATGGATGTGTGTGACGTCCTTAGGTTAGTTAGGTTTAAGTAGTTCTAAGTTCTAGGGGACTGATGACCACAGCAGTTGAGTCCCATAGTCCTCAGAGCCAACACTGCGGAAATTCGTTGTTCCATGGCATTCTGATTACTCTGCAAGATCGCGTAACCTCCACGGATTATGTGACCATTTTGGCTCTTTAAGTCCATACCAAGACAAATTGTCTGTTCCTGAGAGCGAATGGTGTGTTCCAAGAGGAGAAGTTTCTGTTCCGCACAGCGCATATCCGTCCAGGGCTGGTTTTGTGAGGACGCAAGTAAACTGTCGCATCTTCTATGGCCATTGCAATCACAACTCAAAGTTATTGAGGCTTTGTTGTTTACTTTGGTGAGAAGGGCGGGTGATCACTATCGACATCCACTACCGACAACGAAACTTGTACTTTAGCGTAGGAGCGATGGTATAAGATTCCCTTGAATGTTATACAGGACCTGTATTTGCCCATTCCAAGACGAGTGGTAGCCGTATCGAAAGCCAGCGGCTTTCCTATACAAAAGTAGGCACGGTTGTGTTATCTTTTTGGTGTTTCCGTATTTTTACCCACCCGCTGTACAGTTACCAATAAACGAAATTCCGAGAGTGTGTTACTCGTCAGGAGTGTATTTCGTTGAGAGCAACTGCCTCAGGAACACAAACCTTTATTTTTGCGCCAATGCGATGTTATCATACAAGATAACATCATTTCTCCGCACTCGCAGTATTCTATAGCGATACTTACCGACTTTGGAGCAAACAATACCCAGCGATATTACAGCAGGCTGGCGCGTATGCATTTTGTGCAGAATCGCCACAAAAGAGGGCTTTCGCAGGAGTTAATAATTATTATTCTCGGCACGGGCAACGCGAGAACCGTTCCGAATAACGTAAACGGCTCTGCCAGATGAATAATAGATAACCGCGGTACACGATACGGCCGGCGCCCGGCGCGCTGTTGGAAATACTTCAACAGGGAACTCGCCTGCCCTGCCGGCTTTTGTTACACGTGCACACGCGTGTAGGTGTCGCAGCATGCAGACTATTCATGTAGGGCTGCTGCGCAGGCGTGCGGGAGCGTGAGAACGCGTGCGTGATCACACGTCTGTGGAGGTGAGAGAGAGAGAGTGAGTGTGTGTGTGTGTGTGTGTGTGTGTGTGTGTGTGTGTGTGTGTGCGTCTGCACTTCATGTACTGCCAACATGAGCCTTCTCCCCAGTCCCATTCACAAATGGTCCATGGGAATAAAAACTTACAACAAACCTCTTTATGAGACGTAATTTCCCTGATTTCCGCATTGTGGTCATTTCACAAGACGTATGTCGGACGGAGTACATGTGCTCGGAAATACAGAAGGAAGGAAGAAAGATTGGGTTTAACGTCCCGTCGACATCTAGGTCATTGGAGATGGACCACAAACTCATATTGTGACAAGGACGGGTATAAAATCGGCAGTGGCCTTTCAAAGGAACCATCCAGGCGTTTGCCTGGAGCGATTTAAGGAAATCACGAAAAATGATTTAAGGAAATCACGGATTTAAGGAGACCACGGGTTTGAACCGTCCTCCTCCCGATTGCGAGTCCAGTGTGATAACCACTGCATCACCTCGCTCGGTTTTCGACGTACGAGGGGGTGCCACAACGTTTCAAGTAGCGTTAAACGCCGATCTAAAGAGCAGAGTCACTACACCGCATAAGTTAATAAGAGACGGGACTGATACATCATGGTACACAAAACATGTCTCAACACTGTTGCGGAAGCAACGGAAAAAGCATGCCAAATTCAGAAGAACGCAAAATCCCCAAAACTGGATAAGTTTCACGGAAGCTCGAAATTTAGTGCGGACGTCAATGCGAGATGCTTTTAATAGTTTCCCCAAAGAGACATTGTCTCAAAAAAAAAAAAAAGTTCAAATGGCTCTGAGCACTATGGGGCTTAACTTCTGAGGTCATCAGTCCCCTAGAATTTGAACTACTTAAATCTAGCTAACCTAAGGACATCACACACATCCATGCCCGAGGCAGATTTGAACCTGCGACCGTAGCAGTCGCGCGGTTTCGGACTGAAGCGCATAGAAGCGCTCGGCCACCGCGGCCGGCAAACACTGTCTCAAAATATGGTAGAAAACCCAAAGAGATTCTGATCGTATATAAAGTACACCAGTCTCAAAAAACAGTCAATACCGTCACTGCACGATAGCTATGAAAATGTTACCGATGATGGTGCCACTAAAGCGGAGTTACTAAATACAATTTTCCGTAATTCCTTCCCGAATGTAGATGAAATAAACATTCCAGAATTCGAAACCAGAAGAGCAGTTATCATGGGTGACATAAAAGTAGATATCTTAGGTGTGGCGAAACAACTGAAATCACTTAAGAAAGGCAAGTCTTCTGGTCCAGATGGTATACCAATCAGGTTCCTTTCTTTGGGAATGCATTAAAGCCCCCTTAGATTGTTTGCAGATGACGCTGTAATTTGCCACCTAGTAAAATCATCAGACGATCAATTCCAATTACAAAATGATGTAGAGAGAATTTCTGTATGATGCGAAAAGCAGCAATTCGCACTAAACAAAGAAAAGTGCGAAGGTACTACAAGAAATCCGATAACTTTCCGGTATACGATAAATCGCACAAATCTAAGTGCTGCCAATTCGATTAAATGCCTAGGAATTACAATTAAGAGCAACTAAATTTGGAAAGACCACATAGATAATATTGTGGGAAGGCGAAACGAAGACTGCGCTTTATTGGCAGAACACGTAGAAGATGCGACAAACCCACTAAGCAGACAGCATACATTATACTTGTCCGTCCTCTGCTGGAATACTGCTGCGCGGTGTGGGATCCTTACCAGATAGGATTGACGGAGGACATCGAGAAAGTGCAAAGAAAGGCAGCCCGTTTCGTGTCATCGCGCAATATGTCTGAGAGTGTAACTGATACGATATGCGAGTCAGGCTGGAAGTCACTGAAACGAAGGCGGTTTTCTTTGCGACGAGATCTATTTACAAAATTTCAGTCACCAACTTTCGCTCCCGAATGCGAAAATATTTTGTTCACACCAACCTACGTAGGGAGAAATGATCATCATAATAAAATAATAGAAATCAGAGCACAAACGGAATGATTTAGGTGTTCCTTTTTCCCACGCGCCATTCGAGAGTGTAATGATGGAGATGTAGTATGAAAATGGCTCTATGAACCCTCTACCAGGCAATTAAGTGTGAATTGCAGAGTAACCATGCAGATGAAGATGTATATGTATCCAGGAAAATTTATCAGGAACCACCATAAAAGTAAAATTCCTGTGTACGAAACTCAATCGAAATACACATAGGAGTCCGGCAAGTAGGGTGTCCCAGCTATCTTGTCCACCCAAAATATCTCTGGAACAATAACAGCTATTGGAAAACGACTTTCACCGGTATCAATGTAGGGCTGGGGCCCGTGAACGTACATATTTGGAAACACTCTAAAACGAAAGCATATGTGTTTTTTTAACATAAACTTATGTTTTTTTAAAAGGACCTCCTATATTTTTTCTTCAGCAAACCATATCATGACAAAGCACATACACATTGGCGTTGATTGCATCGCAATATTCTCATTACATCCAGAGATATTGAGACGGGAAGTTGACGCTTGAAACACCCGACATGCGCTGCTAGCGCACGTCCTGAGGCTCAGGCGTGAACCCCATGCTGCCCGTAATCGCGATGTGATTGACATGCGTAATCACACTTCCATACTTAGCAAGAGGTCCGAAACGAATAATACGGTCTGCTGCCATCCTCCATTAACGTCGTACATTCCAGCAGGAATTTATGCCATAGGCTAGGGGTGATGCGGTTCTGTAACATATCTGAGTACCGCAACGTTAGTCACAAAGTTAACTTCACTTATCGTTAATCCGTTACTGAAAAGGTAATGCCGTTCAGCGTTAAGACTTTACTGTAGATCTAGCGCAAGTGACAGTTAATCATTCACTCGTAATAGTAAAATTCATGTTGATGGTTTTAGTGAAACGATAAAGTGGACTAGAAGTTTTACCGTTGTTTAGGTAAAAATGTTTTGATTTGGGAAATTCAGGTAGGACATAGAAGATGAATGTAAACATGTTTAACCAATTAATTTTATTATCACATAATTATCAATGTTATGTTTATCTAATGCGTTAAATGACAAATTGTTGCAAACAAATGTTTCTTAACATCACTGGGTAAAATGGCCCTTTGTAGAAACTTCTACTGTGATACCAGCACTACATACTAAACATAGCGTTCACATCTCATGCTCAAAGTGATGCCCATTGGCTTGCATACATAGGGTCACTCTGCGGATGAAGGATGCCCTATTTCGTGCTACTGTTTCCTCTTTGATGCCTGTACAAGCATCAATAATGCGTTGCTTCATGTCCTCTCGTGTTGTTGGTTCATGTTGGTAAACAGCATCCTTCACTGCTCCCCAAAGAAAATAATCCAGCGGTGTAAGGTCCGGAGATCGGGCAGGCCACCTAACTTGGCCACCTCGTCCAATCCACCTACCAGGGAACTTACGGTTCAGAAGTCGTCGTGCTCGTAAGGCGTTATGTGCATGGCATCCGTCATGCTGATACCACATGACCATTCTCCGGTTCAGAGGTACGGTGTCCAAGAGAACAGGAAGATTGTGTCGTATAAATATGGAGTGTTGTCTGCCATTTTGGATGCCATTTATATAGAAAGGTCCGATAATGGTATCTCCAGTAATCCCACACCAAACATTAACTTTCCACGGACGTTGATGCTCTACCTGACGGAGCCATTTTGGATTGTCTGCGGACCAATAATGCATATTCCTCATATTGACAATTCCTTTGTTGGAGAATGATGCCTCGTCGGTAAAGAGAACATATGCAAAAAAATTTGGATTAGTCAGAAGTTTTTGCTGAGCCCACCGACAAAATCTTACCCTATTGCGGAAGACATTTCCATGAAGATCCTGGAGTAAATGAACATGGTAAGGATGAAATTTATGACGTTTAAGAATACGCTGTGCACTTGATTTCGACACACCAACTTCACGTTCAATTTGACGTGTGCTGAATTGAGGATTCACAGCTATGGTAGCGAGCACAGCAACTTCAGCACGTTCATCTGTGCGTGTTCTAGGACGATGTCGAGGTCTTGGATTTAAGCTTCCCGTTTCACGTAGACGAGATGTGAGACGACCAAACATCCGGCGCGAAGGCGATGGCTTGTCAGGGAATCGTCTTCTGTACAGTCGTTCTACCTGAACAGCATTTCGTCCACCTACAACAGGGTACAGTACAGGTATGTAGAGTAGGGTAGAAAACAGACATATTAACTTAATAATCATAATGTTCGCTAACAGTACTATCAACAAACAAGCAATCTCATAACGTATTTCCCGTCAACGTACATTCTCCATAGATCAGCAGCATTTCTACCATATCTTCATGTGTGTACATTATACTGTACAGTATAAGTTCCACAACACAACGTTTATTCACAATGTGTACTACCTCCGTGCCGTCACTAGATTACTCTGATGCACGACTACACTGGCAAGCGGTGTACTGCACGCCAAACAAACAACAAATGGGATGCTCGGAGGGTGGTGGAGTACAGAAGTGTGCATGGGTCGCAAATCATAAACAAGGCGAAGTGGTAACTGTGGCAGTAGTGGGAACTACGTTGGACACTTGACTAGGTAGAGCCAGACTCTGCGCGACAGGCACAATGGGTCATATAACGCATTAGATAAACCTTATTTTGGGGGTGCAGGATAAATAAGACAACCTGACTGGTGTTCACCAATCGGTACTGGTTCATATTGTGTACGTAGATTCGTAAAACGTGCACGAGGGAAACCATTATGTGCTTATGAGAGTTGATCGCAGCAGACCGTATTATTCGTTTCGGACCTCTTGCTAAGTATGGAAGTGTGATTACGCATGTCAATCACATCGCGATTACGGGCAGCATGGGGTTCACGCCTGAGCCTCAGGACGTGCGCTAGCAGCGCATGTCGGGTGTTTCAAGCGTCAACTTCCCGTCTCAATATCTCGGGATGTAATGGGAATATTGCGATGCAATCAACGCCATTGTGTATGTGCTTTGTCATGCTATGGATTGCTGAAGAAAAAATACAGGAGGTCCATTTAAAAAAACATAAGTTTGTGTTAAGAAACACATATGCTATCGTTTTAGAATGTTTCCAAATATGTACATTCATGGGCCCCAGCCCTACATTGACACCGGTGAAAGTCGTTTTCCAATAGCTGTTATTGTTCCAGAGATATTTTGGGTGTACAAGATAGCTGGGACACCCTGTATATACAGGGTGATTCAAATGGCTCTCAGCACTATGGGACTAAACATCTATGGTCATCAGTCCCCTAGAACTTAGAACTACTTAAACCTAACTAACCTAAGGACAGCACACAACACCCAGCCATCACGAGGCAGAGAAAATCCCTGACCCCGCCGGGAATCGAACCCGGGAACCCGGGCGTGGGAAGCGAGAACGCTACCGCACGACCACGAGATGCGGGCTATACAGGGTGAGTCACCTAACGTTACCGCTGGATATATTTCGTAAACCACATCAAATACTGACGAACCGATTCCACAGACCGAACGTGAGGAGAGGGGCTAGTGTAATTGTTTAAAACAAACCATACAAAAATGCACGGAAAGATGTTTTTTAACACAAACCTACGTTTTTTTAAATGGAACCCCGTTAGTTTTGTTAGCACATCTGAACATATAAACAAATACGTAATCAGTGCCGTTTGTTGCACTGTAAAATGTTAATTACATCCGGAGATATTGTAACCTAAAATTGACGCTTGAAACCTCCGACGTTCAGTTGCGTGTTGTAACAAACACGGGCCACGGTCGCCCGCATCTCGTGGTCGTGCGGTAGCGTTCTCGCTTCCCACGCCCGGGTTCCCGGGTTCGATTCCCGGCGGGGTCAAGGATTTTCTCTGCCTCGTGATGGCTGGGTGTTGTGTGCTGTCCTTAGGTTAGTTAGGTTTAAGTAGTTCTAAGTTCTAGGGGACTTATGACCACAGCAGTTGAGTCCCATAGTGCTCAGAGCCATTTGAACCATTTTTGAACGGGCCACGGTCGGCGAGCAGCATCTGCAGGGACATGTTTACGATGACGACCGTGTTTACGAGTGTGGCTGTAGTGCACTGTTGTGGTTTGGTCTAGCTGTCGCAGTGTCCGCATGTAGCGCTTGCTGGTATTGTTATTCTGCATTCGTCTCCGGACGCAGACCAACTGTAGCACACTGTGTTACCAGACGTCAGTGATAGTGTAGTGTTGTAGGAACTGTGACCATGGTGTATTCGAACTCTGAAAAGGCGGAGATGATACTCATCTATGGCGAGTGTCGACGAAATGCAGCTGAAGCCTGCAGGGTGTATGCAGAACGGTACCCGGACAGAGAGCATCCAACGTGCCGCACATTGCAAAACATCTACCGCCAACTGTATGCAACAGGTATGGTCGTAGCACGCAAACGGGTCCGTAACAGGCCCGTCACAGGAGAAGCGGGTGCAGTTGGTGTGTTAGCTGCTGTTGCCATGAACCCACACATGGGTACACGCGACATTCCGAGAGCCGGTGGACTGAGTCAAAGTAGTGTCATGCGCATACTGCATCGTCACCGCTTTCACCCGTTTCATGTGTCGCTACATCAGCAATTACATGGTGATGACTTTAATCAACGAGTGCAATTCTGTCAATGGGCATTAACAGAGAATGCGTTGCAGTTCTACCTGTTTACCAATGAAGCGGGTTTCACAAACCACGGCAGTGAATCTACGGAACATGCATTACTGGTCCGTGGACAATCCTCGCTGGCTCAGACAGGTAGAGCGACAGCGACCGTGGACTGTAAATGCATGGTGCGGAATCATTGGCGACCACCTCATTGGTCCTCACTTCATTGCAGGGCCCAAACAGCTGCAACATACATCGCGTTTCTACAGAATGATCTGCGAACGTTACTCGAAAATGTCGCACTGGAAACGCGTCGACGTATGTGGTATCAGCATGATGGTGCACCTGCACATTCCGCAATTTACACTAGGCTGACCCTTGACAGGATGTTCGACGGGCGTTTCATAGGACGTGGAGGACGCATAAATCGGCCAGCCCGTTCTCCTGATCTTGCACCTCTGGACTTCTTTCTGTGGGGTACGTTAAAGAAGAATGTGTACCGTGATGTGCCTACAACCCCAGAGGATAAGAAACATCGTATTGTGGCAGCCTGCGGCGGCATTATACCAGATGTACTGCGGGGTGTACGACATTCATTACGCCAGAGATTGCAATTGTGTGCAGCAAATGATGGCCACCACATTGAACATCTATTGGCCTGACATGTCGGGACACACTCTATTCCACTCCGTAATTGAAAACGGAAACCACGTGTGTACGCGTACCTCACCCCTTATGGTAATGTACATGTGCGTCAGTGAAAAAGACCAATAAAAAGGTGTTAGCATGTGGACGTAATGTGCTGTTCCAGTCTCATCTGTACCTAAGGTCCATCACCGTTCCCTTTGGATCCCTACGTAATTCGGTGCTCTCCGATACACACGATCGAACAGCGGAGGAGTGGTACTCAATCGTCAACTTTAGGTTACAATATCTCCGGATGTAATTAACATTTTACAATGCGACAAACGGCACTGATTATTTATTTGTTTATATGTTCAGATGTGCTAACAAAACTAACGGGGTTCCATTTAAAAAAACGTAGGTTTGTGTTAAAAACATACTTCCGTGCATTTTTTCATGGTTTGTATTAACCAATTACACTAGCCCCTGTCCTTACGTTCGGTCTGTGGAATCGATTCGTCAGTATTTGATGTGGTTTACGAAATATATCCAGCAGTAATGTTAGGTGACTCACACTGTATATATATATCACTTTGTCGCTTCCCCTTATGAGTGTTTTCTACGTATTCCTTTCCTCTCCGATTATGTGCAGGACCACCTCATTTCTTACCTTATCAGTCCATCTAATTTTCAACATACGTCTGTAGCACCACATCTCAAATGCTTCCCACAGTCCATGTTTCACTACCATACAATACTGTACTCCACACGTGCATTCTCAGAAATTTCTTCCTCATATTAAGGCCGTTATTTGACATTAGTAGACTTCTCTTGACCAGAAATGCCTTTTTTGCCGTAGCTAGTCTGCTTTTAATGTCCTCCTTGCTCCGTCCGTCATTGGTTATTTTACTGCCTGGGTAGCAGAATTCCTTACCTTCATCTACTTCGTGACCATCAATCCTCATTTCTACTACATCTACATCTACAGCTATACTCCGCGAGCCACCTTACGGTGTGTGGCGGAGGGTACTTATTGTACCACTATCTGATCCCCCCTTCCCTGTTCCATTCACGAATTGTGCGTGGGAAGAACGACTGCTTGTAAGTCTCCGTATTTGCTCTAATTTCTCGGATCTTTTAGTTGTGATCATTACGCGAGATATATGTGGGCGGTAGTAATATGTTGCCCATCTCTTCCCGGAATGTGCTCTCTCGTAATTTCGATAATAAACCTCTCCGTATTGCGTAACGCCTTTCTTGAAGTGTCCGCCACTGGAGCTTGTTCAGCATCTCCGTAACGCTCTCGCGCTGACTAAATGTCCCCATGACGAATCGCGCTGCTTTTCGCTGGATCATGTCTATCTCTTCTATTAATCCAACCTGGTAAGGGTCCCATACTGATGAGCAATACTCAAGAATCGGACGAACAAGCGTTTTGTAAGCTACTTCTTTCGTCGATGAGTCACATTTTCTTAGAATTCTTCCTATGAATCTCAACCTGGCGCCTGCTTTTCCCACTATTTGTTTTATGTGATCATTCCACTTCAGATCGCTCCGGATAGTAACTCCTAAGTATTTTACGGTCGTTACCGCTTCCAATGATTTACCACCTATGGCATAATCGTACTGGAATGGATTTCTGCCCCTATGTATGCGCATTATATTACATTTATCTACGTTTAGGGAAAGCTGCCAGCTGTCGCACCATTCATTAATCCTCTGCAGGTCTTCCTGGAGTACGTACGAGTCTTCTGATGTTGCTACTTTCTTGTAGACAACCGTGTCATCTGCAAATAGCCTCACGGAGCTACCGATGTTGTCAACTAAGTCATTTATGTATATTGTAAACAATAAAGGTCCTATCACGCTTCCTTGCGGTACTCCCGAAATTACCTCTACATCTGCAGATTTTGAACCGTTAAGAATGACATGTTGTGTTCTTTCTCCTGAATCCAATCACAAACCTGGTCCGATATTCCGTAAGCTCGTATTTTTTTCACTAAACGTAAGTGCGGAACCGTATCAAATGCCTTCCTGAAGTCCAGGAATACGGCATCAATCTGCTCGCCAGTGTCTACTGCACTGTGAATTTCTTGGACAAATAGGGCGAGCTGAGTTTCACATGATCTCTGTTTGCGGAATCCATGTTGGTTATGATGAAGGAGATTTGTATTATCTAAGAACGTCATAATACGAGAACATAAAACATGTTCCATTATTCTACAACAGATTGACGTAAGCGAAATAGGCCTATAATTATTCGCATCTGATTTATGACCCTTCTTGAAAAGGGGAACGACCTGCGCTTTCTTCCAGTCGCTAGGTACTTTACGTTCTTCCAGAGATCTACCATAAATTGCTGATAGAAAGGGGGCAAGTTCTTTAGCATAATCACTGTAGAATCTTACGGGTATCTCGTCTGGTCCGGATGCTTTTCCGCTACTAAGTGATAGCAGTTGTTTTTCAATTCCGATATCGTTTATTTCAATATTTTCCATTTTGGCGTCCGTGCGACGGCTGAAGTCAGGGACCATGTTACGATTTTCCGCAGTGAAACAGTTTCGGAACACTGAATTCAGTATTTCTGCCTTTCTTCGGTCGTCCTCTGTTTCGGTGCCATCGTGGTCAACGAGTGACTGAATAGGGGATTTAGATCCGCTTACCGATTTTACATATGACCAAAACTTTTTAGGGTTCTTGTTTAGATTGTTTGCCAATGTTTTATGTTCGAATTCGTTGAATGCTTCTCTCATTGCTCTCTTTACGCTCTTTTTCGCTTCGTTCAGCTTTTCCTTATCAGCTATGATTCGACTACTCTTAAACCTATGATGAAGCGTTCTTTGTTTCCGTAGTACCTTTCGTACATGATTGTTATACCACGGTGGATCTTTCCCCTCGCTTTGGACCTTAGTCGGTACGAACTTATCTAAGGCGTACTGGACGATGTTTCTGAATTTTTTCCATTTTTGTTCCACATCCTCTTCCTCAGAAATGAACGTTTGATGGTGGTCACTCAGATATTCTGCGATTTGTGCCCTATCACTCTTGTTAAGCAAATATATTTTCCTTCCTTTCTTGGCATTTCTTATTACACTTGTAGTCATTGATGCAACCACTGACTTATGATCACTGATACCCTCTTCTACATTCAGGGAGTCGAAAAGTTCCGGTCTATTTGTTGCTATGAGGTCTAAAACGTTAGCTTCACGAGTTGGTTCTCTAACTATCTGCTCGAAGTAATTCTCGGACAAGGCAGTCAGGATAATGTCACAAGAGTCTCTGTCCCTGGCTCCAGTTCTGATTGTGTGACTATCCCATTCTATACCTGGTAGATTGAAGTCTCCCCCTATTACAATAGTATGATCACGAAACTTCTTCACGACGTTCTGCAGGTTCTCTCTGAGGCGCTCAACTACTACGGTTGCTGATGCAGGTGGTCTATAGAAGCATCCGACTATCATATCTGACCCACCTTTGATACTTAACCCAGATTATTTCACATTCGCATTCGCTAATAACTTCACTGGATATTATTGAATTCTTTACTGCTATAAATACTCCTCCACCATTGGCGTTTATCCTATCCTTGCGGTATATATTCCATTCTGTGTCTAGGATTTCGTTACTGTTCACTTCCGGTTTTAACCAACTTTCCGTTCCTAATACTATATGCGCACTATTTCCTTCAATAAGCGATACTAATTCAGGAACCTTGCCCTGGATACTCCTGCAGTTTACCAATATTACGTTAACTTTTCCTGTTTTTGGTCTCTGAGGACGGACGTTCTTTATCAACGATGCTGATGTTCTCTCTGGTAAGCCGTCAGGTATTTCTTCGATTTACTCTCAATCCATACTGTGTACTTATCAGACTGTTCATTCTGTTCAGCAGATCATGAAATTCGTCTTCACTTTTACTCAGCATAGCAATGTCATCAGCGAACCGTATTAGTGATATTCTTTCACTTTGAATTTTAATTCCACTGGTGAAGGTTTTTTTATTTCCGTCATTGCTTCGTAGATGTACAGATTGAATAGTAGAGGAGAAAGGCTACGTCCTTGTCTTACACCCTTTTTAATACGAGCACTTCGTTGTTCTTGGTCGTCCACACTTATTAGTCCCTCCTGGCTGTTGTACATACTGTATATGACCCGTCTCTCCCTATAGCTTGCCCCTACTCTTTTCAGAACTTCGAACACTTTCCACTATTTTACATTTTCCAGGTCGACAAATCCTATGAACATGTCTTGATTTTTCTTTAGTCTGGCTTCCATTATTAACCGCAACGTCATAATTGCCTCTCTCGTGCCTTTACTTTTCCTAAAGCCAAACTGATCGTTATCCAGCGCATTCTCAATTTTCTTTTCCAGTCTTCTGTGTATTATCCTTGTAAGAAACTTGGATGCATACGCTGTTAAGCTGATTGTGAAATAACTCTTGCACTTGTCAGTTCTTTCCGTCTTTGGAATTGTGTGAATGATGCTTTTCCGAAAGTCAAATGGTGTGTCGCCAGACTCATACATTCTGCACACCAACGTGAATAGTCGTTTCGTTGCCACCTCCCCCAATGATTTTAGAAATTCTGATGGAATGTTATCTATGCCTTCTGCCCTATTTGACCTTAAGTCCTCCAAAGCTCTTTTAAATTCTAATACTGGATCCCCTATCTCTTCTAAATCGACTCATGTTTCTTCTTATATCACATCAGAGAAATCTTCGCCCCCACTGAAGCTTTCGATATATTCTTTCCACCTATCCACTCTCTCCTCTGCATTTAACAGTGGAATTCCCGTTGCACTCTTAACGTTACCACCCTTGCTTTTAATGTCAACGTAGGCTGTTTTGACTTAGCTGTATGCTGAGTCTGTCCTCCCAACAGTCATTTCGTTTTCAAAGTCTACACATTTTTGCTGTAGCAATTTAGACTTAGCTTCGCTGCACTTCCTATTTATTTCATTCCTCAGTGACTTGTATTTCTGCATTCCTGAGTTCACCGGGACGTTTTTGTACTCGTTCCTTTCACCAATCAACTGAAGTATTTCTTGTGTTACCCATGTTTTCTTCGCTGTTACCGTCTTTGTACATATGTTTTCCTTCGCAACTTCTGTGATGGCCCTTTTTAGAGATATCCATTCCTCTTCAACTGTACTGCCTATTAAGCTATATCTTATTTCTGTATGTATAGCCTTAGAGAACTTCAAGCGTATCTCGTCATTCCTTGGTACTTCCATATGGAATTACCGTTCAGAGTGACATCTCATGGCAAGAATGGGAGCACAGCGGGATATAGGTAATGCAAGTAGCAAGTTTACAATCCATCTAAACATTGTACACGAATCAAGAGTGTATGTGTGTGAGTGAGTGATTCAACATGTATCGAAGACTAGCTAACGTGCCACAAATAAAATAAAAAATAAAAAAACCACGCCTGATCTACACGTTTAGCTAATGTTACAGTTCTCCTTTTGTGATGCTCAGTACGCCCTGTGAGACAGTTTTGAGAGTCACTGACACAGTTTCTTCTCGAGGACGCTTTGTGACAGACTTCGCCGTACCGCGCAAAGCATCGTGTCCACGTGCTAGTTTGACTCAAGGAAAGCTGAAAGCGGAAAGCTGAATCATCTGCTGCGATACTGAAAGAAGGTATTGTATGTTAACGAAGCAAAGTTGCTGAAGAATTTTCTCTTGTAACTTTTTATATGAGAGATAAAGAAATAAAATACAACATATTTACGATTTGCATGTTTTTAGTTTACAATTGTTCTCAGGCGTTTACAGGGAAAATATTTGTTAAAAATATTTCACTATTTCGAATTGTGTCTCTATAACAGCTTGATGATGAGGTGGTTATTTATTGGATATTGGTCATATTTATTACGACACTTCAAATCTGAGTAGCTCACTGATCATTTTCGGAAAATTTGCCGTGAAATGAGACTGCGAATTGCTACTGGCAATCTCAGGGAAGCAGAAATCGGCAGTCTAAAATTGTGCTATTATTCCGAAATGTGTCCCTGAAACATCTGTAGAAGTGTTTCGAAACCTTGTGTACTCATCTGCAACAAATTTCTGGGTTCCAGTCAGGAAGATTCTGCCCATGCCTTTATGACCTTTAAAAGAACTAAACCTCTTTCTCTCCAGTGGAGATTCGTTTAACAGTCTTCTGCATAATTTGAATTGACAAAACAAATATCTTTCGCCCCAACACGCAGAGAACCGTGTTAGCATCTGTGTTTGACTTAAGGAAAGTAGGAGGCCTGACTTTGAGTCATTTACTCCGCTGTTGCTAAATTTCCCTTATATAGACGAAGTAAAGGTGCAGCCCATACTGCGTTTTACTCTGAGCATAAGTAATTGAAAGAGAAAGTCTATGGACTCACACGGTTTTCCGTTAGGCGGCAGTTGTTCGGAAACGACTGCAATCAAATGGATGTCACTTCGGCGTTTCGTATGTCTTTAACCGGCTATGAGATGCAGTGCAAGGTGCGAGCTACGTTTCGTTTCTGTTGAGTCTTCACGTCACTGAGAGATAAAATCTACTTTAAAACACGGAGTGAAAAAAACTGACCGGCAGTAATTCGATCCTGCAATCATTCGGCTCTGAGCCAAAAGCTCTACCACTTTCTTTAAGCAAAATGAAAAATGAAGATGATTGTAGCACTGGAATCGAACCCGAGACGCCGAATTTCGAGTTGTTGCGGTTGACTCCACATTCCTTTCTTCGGTTTCCCGACAAGCACTTAACGCTTTTTGAGCCGGAAGGTGTAACTTTATTTTTATCCTTTACCAAACTATCCATTAAATGCTATATATAAGAAACAACACAACGGTTGTTAAGAAAGCATATGTCAACACCGATATTGAACTTTTGATCACTGGAAACACGTTGCCTCGTCGGAAAAGTCCCTTTTCAAGTTGTATCGAGCGGATGGACGTGTACGAGTATGGATACAACCTCAGGAATCCGTAGACCTTGTGTGTCAGCAGGGAACTGTTAAAGCTAGTGGAGGCTCTGTAATGGTGTGGAGCGTGAGCAGTAGGAGTGCTAATTAATCCCTGATACGTCTACATACGACTCTGATTCGTGGCACGTACGTAAGCACCCTGTCTGATCACCTGCATCCATTCATATCCATTGTGGATTCGGGCAATTCCAGCAGGACAATGCAACACCCTATACTTCCATAATTGCTACAGAGTGGCTCCAGGAACACTCTTCTTAGTTTAAACATTTCCGCTGGACATCAAATTCCCATAACGTAAACATTATTGAGCATATCTGGGATGCCTTGCAACGTTCTGTTCAGAAGGGACCTCCAATCCCTCGTGTTACGAATTTATGAACAGTCAGTTGGCTCCATCACTACTTCAAACATTAGTCGAGTCCATGCCACGTCGTGTTGCGGCTTCTTTTCGTGTTTGCGGGGACCCTAAACGATATTAGGCAGGTGTACCAGTTTCTTTGGCTCTTCAGTATGGGACTCGATCCAGCGATCCACCGACCACAAGGCCTCAGCGGTAATCATTTTTTTCCTATATGTAATAGAGAACACAGTCGGGGAAACAGATTTCCAAAGACAGAAACAAGGAATGAAAAGGAACATATACCCTGAAACGGCAGCTCGTTATCTCTGCTGGATAAGGGCCGCACCCACTGACCACCTTAACCAGCAGTAGCGAGGCGTCCAGTATGCAGAAAGCATGCGCTGATGAAAGCTCAGAAGTTCAACTGCCACTGAAACGTAGTACTGAGGGAAAGGCAGATTTCGGAGTGGACGGGCCTTACTCAGTTACCGTTGGTTGCTCAGGTTTCTTTTTAAATCACATACAATTTATTTTGAACCACTTGGATATAAGGTTGACATTAAGGAACAATTATCAAATTTGACTAGACAATATTTAATTAAGAATTTTTTAGACAAATTGCATTCACGGCTGAAGGCGTTGTTGACCAGAAATTCAAATTACTTGTCAGCTGCAGGCCCCAATAGTAATTACTCAAAAGAATTTGACAACTGAAGGCGTAGATAGCAAAATTCTTACTAAAATATCATTTAAAAAAGGGACAATATCTAATTAAAAATTCTTAAGACAAATTGCATTCAGGGCTGAAGGCCTTATTGACAAGAAATTTAAATTATTTGTCGCCTGAAGGTCCCAATAGTAATTACACGAAAACAATTTGACGGCTGAGGGCCTAGATAGCAAATTCTTACTAAAATATTGTCAAAACAAATGGCATGCTTGGAACGAGAGTACCATAAGGCTGTTTGGCCAACAGTCCTGTATTCTCTGCTATACTCCATGTTTTCCAAGCCAATATGTTAGCATCTGGAAAAGCTTCAAGGCCACCATAATGTGCTTGGTTGCCGCATACAACAGCAAGTGTAAGCCATGTACTACCTCCAAACACTGCCTGAACATCACAAGTGGACTCCATCTGAACTTCACTTGTGATGTTCAGGCAGTGTTTGGAGGTAGTACATGGCTTACACTCGCTGTTGTATGGGGCAACCAAGCACATTATGGTGGCCTTGAAGCTTTACCAGATGCTAACATATTGGCTTGGAAAACATGGAGTATAGCAGAGAATACAGGACTGTTGGCCAAACAGCCTTATGGTACTCTTGTTCCAAGCATGCCATTTGTTTTGACTACTAGAAAGAAGATGAAACTCAATGCTGATGAGTACCTGTTTATATGGGCCAAAGTCGGCAATGGCAACTGTAAAATAAAGATCAACGGAGACTGTATGATTTAATATAGACAATAAAGTATGTTCTGTCCTTTCCTTATCTCCCTCCATGTTTTTATTAAAAAAATGTATTCACTTTTCGTTTTGGTGGCCGTGCCGCTCTTGGTTGCACGCTAGGCGGGTGGCCTTGAGTGGGACTTAGCCGCTGGACGAGGCTGCCGGGCAACACGGGCCCTAGTATTGCTAAGCCCGTGTTGCAGAATCATCACAATCTGACCAAATCAAGAGAGAAGTGCACCTCAGACAGTGCTCCAAGGATCGACCGGGGAAAGTCGCTCAACTTCGTAAATGACGAGACAGGCAGCCAAGAGTTGTATTTGCTTAAACGGATGGCCACCAAAACTAGTGACAGTTTAAACGCAGACCAACACTCTTGCAAAATCTACCTAACATCTGATAACCAATACAATGATGGAATAACTGAGGCAAGGCAGAACCGGTGGACATTCTGCGTCTTCAGAATCTAAACAAAATGTCCGGACCACAATGAAGGAGGCTGTCACTCTACACACCTTACCAGACAGCAGTGGCAAGGTGGGGAAAGGTGCACTCTGCGAAAATACGCTAACCTCCAGGGCAGGTGACTGGGGCGCTTGCGGCCACTAGGCAGAAAAATACCGCATGAATAAACACAAGGAATTCAATGATTAATAATAAGTAGTGGAGGACGCCTAATTAATTTCGCCAACTCCAAACACTCCACTCGTTGCTCTTCATCTCACCGACCCTGCGAGCAGCAATGCACGAACAAAGGGCGTGATCTCCAAATAGTGGAGGTTCCACTACTAGGTTAATGTTCACTCAGCTCAAACGTCCTGGGTCCAGTGGACAACGAGGTTGTGGCCCTGACAGCTACAGCCCCTCGATCCGGCAGTGCCTGCGCGCCGCCAAACGTCCTGGCATGTCTTCACACTGCCGGACCTCACTCCAGCTCAGTCCCAACCGAACTGGCTGACACACTCTGAACCGGAAAACAGTTGACGTCCGTCCAAAGATAGCATCACCATACTAGATATCAATAACAGCTGCTGCTGCCACTTGCGGGCAGACAATGCTAGCAAACTTAGTGGAGCCAGCAAACACAAGACAAAAACGAGGCGCCACTGTCCCTATTGCACGATGCCAACATACCAATAGCACCAACGCGAGCCACAACACGGCTCAACCCCCTGCCCTCAAACACCAACCCGGGGGTAACCCAACAAGTAGCCTAACCAAACTTAATTTCATTAAGATGGATCCAGTATTGCTTACTCGTGTGGTTGTCCTGAACCAGAAGATTAACTGGGTCTAAAATCTAAAATATGCATAATACTGTAGTACAGGGACCCAGGAAACGAGGAGTAAACTTACCAAGGTTTCCAACACGGACCTCCCTCTCAGGAAAATTACGGACACACACCTGTTCTCCTGGTTTACCCCTAACGACCCGTCGGTTACGATTACAACGGTCAGCTTGTTTGTTGTACGCCCTGGGAATACTGAGCCTGGCACTATTCCAGTTTTCCTTGACGATCTGCGGAGTAATATCCGCAGGTATTAGAACTTGAATTCCCCATAAGTTCGAAAGGGGGGAATTAAGAGGACAAGCGAAGATCAAGGACACCGGAGTAGCCTTCATGGCTGCCGGTACTGAAAGCGAAACTAAGCCAAGGGAGACTAGAATCCCACTCACTGGGCGTCTTCTGATGGACGATTATCCGGATTACGATTGACCCTCAGCGAAAGAGCCCTGGGGGTAGTACAGAGTGGTCGTCACGGGCTTCACACCGCTTTGAAAATAGGAAGCCTTGAAGGGAGCCGAAAGAAAGGCCTGCTCATTATCAATAACGATTTGCTTAGGGTGTCCAAAAACACTAAATACGTTAGTTAAATGCGCAATAATAGTAACAGCAGTCACGTTACGACTCGGAAGAAACCAGGTAAACCTCGAAAACGCGTCAATAATAACCAATACGTACCGTTGGCCTCTTTTGCTGCGAGGTAAAGGGCCCCACATAATCGATGTAGAGTTTGTCTATGGGGCAGAATTCGCGCCCAGATCTCAAGAAGCCCTGCTGAAGAACGTTCTTAGGCTTAGCCACACTGCACAACCGACACCGAGAAACTATCTAACGTCTCGGTCCATAGACGGCCAAGTCAAATGCTCCTTAATCTTCTGCAAGGTCTTATAGGTTCCTAAATGCCCGCCAATCAACGAGTTGTGAAAGCAGTGGAAAACGGGGCGTACCAGGGTGGCTGGTAGGCAGATCTCCAGCTCTTTGGCATGTCCCACCCTTTTACACAAAATGCCTTTCCTGATGACGTATCCATCCAAAGGTTCCCCCGCCGACAGCCGTTCCTCAACCGGTCCCCAAGTGGTGTCCTGATCCTGATGGTCAGCAACGTCACTAAACAACTGCGGAACACCGCCTAACACGGCACAACTAAGATTGCCGTCCTCCGTTTCTTGGGGGCGCTCACTAGGTGGATGTTCAGTGAACATACGGCCGAGGACGTCCGCGAGCACATTCTCAGTCCCCTTAATGTGTTTATCCTCGAACTGAAACGCTGAGGTGCGTACTGCCCACCTGGCGATACGGCCAGTTTTACGCGGCCTGACTAGCACCCAGCTTAATGCTTGATTGTCGGTTTTTAGCTGAAATGCTCTATGCTTGACATAAAAGCGATACTTCTGAAACGTACCCTTTGAACAATTATAAATGACTGTGCTTAAACTGACACACAATATTTTTAGCGCAACGCAATCTGACTTTCAAAAATCCCTACAAAAGAATGGCCCTGACTATCATTAACCTATACGTTTCACAAATCACTTACCTCACAAAAATCTTGGTTACTCGAGCTACTGCAATAAAGCAAGCGCCACTACTGCCAGCTAAATAAAAGATTCAAACTACGGAAGGCACTAACCACTGATAGGGATAGTTAGCAAATGAAAGATTTTAATAGAGAACAAACAATGTATTTACCTTAATAGTCATAATATATATATCGCCGTTCATGACAAATTCCAAATCTCCGCCATCTCTCTCCCCACATCCACCACTGCTGGCGGCTCACTTCCAACTGCGCAACGCTACGCGCTGTTAACATCCAGCTGCCGCTGCCCAACACTACAATGGCAGACAACAATGCAAACTAGCCACAGACTGCACACAGAACAGCCAGTGATTTTCGTACAGAGCGCTACGTAACGTTGCCAATAAGAAAACATAAACAGCCTACTTACATAGCCCCCATACTCCCAACCAAAAAATGTTACAAATTGTTTTGGGCAGTGCCCAATAATGATTTGATAAAATTTTTCATAATTACAATAACAAAGGTATCAAATGCACACACCTATTGATACAATGTTGGTCAAAAGCTAAAATTTTCTCACAGTCCATAAAGACAGTCCTGATCATTCATCACATTAAATTGCAGTGTTTTTCTCAAAGTCTAAGCAGTAAAAGAAAATGCACACTGAAGTAGTGGATTTCCAAGCAGTCTTGAAGAAGTAATGTTGTCCTTCCAACGGAAAGACAGTGCTGACTCTTGACATGCAGACAGGTAATGGGCCACAACAGAGCAAACCCACAGCAGAGTCAATCGAAGTTTTGAAGAGTATTGGTAGGTCATCACAGAGCAGACCCACTGTAGTCCTGGTAGAGATTACGGTATTGGTGGGCCACCAGAGGTGCAGACCCACTGCAGTCCTTCTAGAAATAATGGTAATGGTGGGCCATCAAAGATGCAGACCCACTGTAGTCCTTGTAGAGACGGCCAGCAGCCATCTGTTGCAAATGTGCAGGTGCACAATCACCATCGAAGAGTCTTGCGGACAATATAGCAAGTCCATAAACCACCACTTGTGCACTCACAAAGTTTTTTAATTGTCCTTAGAACCAGCAATGCTGTTATCCAGTCCCTTGCTGAATTATTAACACACATGCAAACACTAACAGTCCCCACTTCTCACATATTGTCCATATACTATGACCAACAGAAACGTGTGCAGTGAAATGTAACTTACAAGTTAATAATATGATGAACTGGTGTCAATTACAATTTTATAACATAAGAATAGAATTACAAAGGTACAAAATACATCATTAAAGAACATAACAATACAGATAACATGTGTAGTACAGGCTTTACAAAAGAATCGAAATAAACATATACATCAGTGTTACAGGAATTATGACATGAGTACATACATAAAAGATCAGAATGACTTTCGAAACATCAACTTCACACATGAGCATGAAAACAAAACAGAATAAATAATGTCTAAACATCTTTACAAAGTAAATAACACAGTATTAGAAAAATTCTACAACAGAACAACATCAGCTAAACACATAAAGACAGGAAGAACACAAATATACAAGAGTACACAAACACATAGTGGGAGAACACAAGGAAAGGACAGGGTTTCTTTTACTGCAGTATTTTGCAAACAAAACTTTCTTTACTTCTCGGAGACCTCCCTTCGTTCTTCATTATTTCCAAAAAGTCCTATCTATACCTGCTTTCTGTACTTTTTTCGTATGACTTCTCAATGCATTTCATCGCAACTCATTCTCTTATATAGTCTACCCCTGGTAAGCTAACTTAAATCTACTGAGCTCAGATACTAAACTAAGGAACGAGGCAATGCAGCAGCACAAAACAATTAACACAAACAGCAATGATAAAAAATACAAAAGGCAAAGCAAGCAGCATAAATTACAACTAATATAAGGCAATGAGCAGCAAACAAGAAAAATAAATCAGTAGTAAACTGGCTTAGCAGAGTAACCCAAATTAAAATTCAGTAACACTGTGCCTGGCAAACAGCAGCTTATATATAAACATGACAAAGCTCAAGCAGAAAAAAATATTACACTAAAGACAACAAGACAGATAAGGGAAATGTCTATCCACATCTTAATGTCTATGCAATTAAAGTGGTGCACCACAAAAACTAATTCTACAAAAAATTACCAAGTACTTGAAAGGAAAATTATATATGCAGTTATTGTTATCAGTCCCTTCTTATTGTTCTTTCCATTCCAAGAGCTCCTTTTTCGAAGAATGTGGATCATAAAATAATTATTTAATAGATCTGTTGACAGAAAGTTTTCACATTAGCAAATGCATTTAAGTTTATTTTATAAAACCAATGCTGCAACACAGCTGGAAAACAGATATCAAATGAAATAAGTAATTACGCAAACCAAAGCATAAAAACATCATTCAATAGCTATGTGGCATTTCGTAAGTCAGTAGCTCTCAACTCTCGTAGAAAGACACTTCTCATTATAAGGTTTGCAGATGTAAGAATATTTCCCATCAATTCATAAGCATTTCAGTAAGTAGCACAAAGTACGATATGTTTCCAAGTAATGAGCGAGTCGTATTTGCGATGCTTTCTACAATGGAATGTCAATAGCGAAGTTAATGGTCCTTTTTTTCTGACCTAATGGCTTTTTCTCCAGGCGACTCGCACAGCTGGTCGCCCATAACGCATTACGTCAAGGTCACTTAGCTTTCTTACCGAAATATTTACGACAACAGTTTCCGCTACAGTGGCAGTCTCGTATAAAAATATTTCACAGGTCAAGAATTTGCGTTACAAATCTGTAGAAACAAAATCCTATTGATATAACTGTGTCCAAAAAGTTTTCGTCGGCATTGTAATACATTCACGCATTTACATACATTTCATAACTCTTAAAGTACGATTCTTCGTTTCCAACAACCTGTTTCACAAACCAGAGTGAGTCCCTAACCACTACTCATTATTCCTTACCTTATTCGTCGACACTTATTCAATATTTTATGATAACAGATACGTAGCATACTCAAATAACTCATATAGCATCAGCTTATTGATCATAAACATACCGCAACAGCATAATACACATAGTCATCATAATAATAACATCATAACACCTCAGTCGAAACTCAAAATCGTCGTAGCTTTCTAATTTCAAAAACTAAAAAAAATTCTCTGCTCATTTCAATAGTGTCATCTACCTCAAACGTACTTTAAAAATCATGATCCCATACCAAATACATCATTCAAAGCTCTCATAGTATCACAATGGTTCTGAAAAAATATGAACAGTTCACAAAGTACAAACAACATACAATTTCGTAAGTGTGAAGTTATCCAACGGTGTAATTACGTAAACGTCTGTCACTGATGTAGTAAAATAAATGTTTGTCTCTCTCAGGTAAATAATCAGATAGCTGTGTAATTCTGTGTTAGAGAAATATGGTACCGATGTGTAAAGTTGTATAAGCAAATACCATATTTGCTAGGGCTCCTTGTGCTTGCCAAACACATGATACACAAAGTAAGCGTGTACCCCCCTGAGGATAAATGTAATTATACCCTCAGCTGTTACAGATTACAGCAATGGAATGAAATGTATCACGGAAAACTTTCTTTGTAATTCAAAAATCTTTAAAAATAAATGTTTTAAGTATAAGATTAATCACTCAAATGCGTTTACTGTAGCGCTAAACTGTGCGTCTAGTCGCAATATAATCTCTGTGGAAGTGTCGTAGTCATCGTCCTCCGAAAGCTACGTTCTGCGGAAGTCAATGTACTTACCTCATGATAAACGAAAGTGAAATGCTTTGCGTATAGATATCATAGTTATTATGCTTATTGGCGTGATGAAGAAGGTACTGTACAGTAACGTATTGTTGTGCCACGAAAAAGACTGTCTCATTGCTGCTATACCACAGAAGCTACTACTAAAACATGTTTTACTTTCCAGAATAAAACAGAAAACTGTGCAGATATAAAACAGAAACACTGCAAAAGCAACATTGTAAATTGTCACTCATTAGTAGCGTCGTGATAAAATCGTGTAGCTGTCACATAAACTAACCTCTGTGTCATCTGGTATCTCTCAGAAAGCACTTTAAATTCAGAATGTATTTTCAGGTAAACCAAAATGGTGCATTAAAATCTCATTAGCAGTATTGGTAAATGTTCTAAGTATGTGAGCCTTATAGTTGTTATGTAATCGTGCAACTAACAAGCAATAATGTACAAATGCAACACTGTGTCATCTGTTCACTATAACAATGCAATCGTAATTTCTGTTTAAAAATGTTCCCTAGGTTCTAGACTGGATATTTAACTTCAAACATTGTTGCATGTTAAAAGTTTCTTAAGTCTGACAAAGCATACTAGAAATGTGAAGTGAAACGTTTTATGGCAAAGACAAAGTTAAAAAGCAGATTATCTATCAATAAACGGTTTTACATGTGAAATGTGGTGTAAACCTTTACTCTTCATAGTACTCAGACTTTCAACTGAAAAGCAATTGTCATGTTTTGTACATCGGTAAAGAATGCTAAAATTTTTCTCAAGGCTAGCGTCTTATGTTATTTTTCTCGGAGCCAGCGGGCGCACGCGGCTGCCTGCTGTGCGAGTCATTGTCTGTCTCTTTGTTGGCGCGCGCCGTTATTGGGATTAGGAGACCTAACTTCTACAAATTCACGTTGTCGAAAGTGCCCTGCTCTGTTTGAATCCCGCAGTTCTGATGAAATTCAGGTCTGTCGTTCTGATTATCTCGTCTGTCGTCATGTCGATAGATTTCACAATTTCTTTCTTGTCGGTCATGTGGTTGAGAATTTCTTCCTGAGTCGTAACTGCGCGCTGAACTGTTGCGTCTGAAGTTATTCTGTCTCCCTTGATAATAATTGTTTTGGTTCCCATATTGTCTGTTTCTAAGGTAATCTCTGTCATATTCATTACTACGAAAATGCGATCTTTCTCTGTAACTATTGTTACTCTGCCAGTGGTTGTCATATGGGTGGTGTCTGTTTTGGTCACGATACGTGTTGTGAGAATAGCCTTGTCGTGTCCAGTTATTATTTCTGTCGTCACGGAATTGTGACGGATGTGACCTGTAATGATTGTTTTCCTGTTTTCGCATCCCGCGATTGTCAGTGTCAATTTCTAATTCTTGTAAGAGTCCCTGAAAAGCTTCAATGTCGTCTTTGCAACGTCCTGCTAAAATAATATGTCGTAAATGTTCAGGCAATTTGATTAAGCAAATGCGGATGAGTTCTGAGGGGCTGTATGGGTTTGACAGGTACTGATTCTTGTGCAACATGTCTTCAAAATATTTCACAAGACTGGAAAATTCAATTGTTCGAAACGTTTCATCATTATGATGCTGTGTTTTACTCGGTCTTGTGTAGCTTGAGACCAATATGCAGAGATGAAGGCATGATAAAATTCTCCTTCACTGTGGCAATCGTGAATGACCGATCGCATTCTTACAGCTGGTTCATTCTCTAAGTAGCCACACATAAATTCTAATCTGTGCTCCAATGACCAGTTGGGAGGAAAACAATGAGAGAATTGATGGAGCCATGCTTGTGGATGAATGTCGTTGCCAGAATTCTTAAATGTTTTGAATTTACGTGTAATAATGAACAGCTTATAGTCAAAATCATCATGTCGGCGAGTCGCATATCGGTCATTGTTAGGTCGTGTCGGCCGTTCCATCTCAAAATTCGGTGCACATTGCCAATTTCTTTCATAACTTCCGAAATGCCCTGTGTTATTATTTTGCGGCTTTTCCGTATTTCTAAGTCCCTCTTCCCGTGTTGGAGCGCGAGTGTCCTCTGAAATACGTAATTCTTGTACTACTTGTGCCAACTGATCTTGCATTTCCCGGATTTCTCTTTTGTACTGTGTATTGATTTGATTTTGATTTTGTTTGAATTTTCTAATTTCTTCATACTCTTCAGTGTCAGTGAAGGCTACAGGTGTTGTGTCATTCAGATCATCATCTACCTTTGTAGATAAGTTAGTGAACTGATCTGAAAGTTCGGCTACTTTATCCGATAGTGAAATTATTTCCTCTGTATGTTTTTCTGAACCAAGTTTCAGAGTGTCCATTTGTGTTGAAATCGTATCTACTCTGTCCTTTAAGTTTTCCTGAGTATTTGTAAGTTGCGTAACCGTATCGGTAGATGCAACTGAGTCAATTTTAGCTTGCAAGGTCTCATGATTTTCATGAACAATAATTTGCAGTTCTTTTATGGCTGCTTCGTGATTCTGTAATGCATTTTCATGCCGCGAAAAAATAGGTTGAAAATGTTCACGAATTTGTGTTTTTACGTCATTACAGACTTTTTGACATTTCGATTCAATGTTATGTAACTCAGTAGTTAAATCTTCACGTGTTTGTTCAAGTGTGGTGTCTAACTTACGAAGATTTTGCTCCATTGTGTCTAACTTTTGAAGATTTTGTCCCATTTGTTGCATTAATTGCAATAATAATGTATTAGTGTCTGGAATCTGTTTCTCTATGCTTTTTTGCAGTGCATTTTCACCGGCAACATTCACATTTTGACAAGCAGAAAATGTGTCTTGACTCATTTGAGAAAACGGTGAGGACCCAAAACCTGAGTCTACAATATTTGCAAAATTGTGTCCTGTCATTCCCGATTCCTGAGGCGAGCTGTTGCCGACCGATCGATCGATAATGCTTCCCTCTTCACTAATTGTTTCACTGTCCACGCCATTGTTTGCCACCCGCTCCATTTCCCTATGCACAGTTACCAAATTACTGCTTTGAATATTAGTTTATTCATTACACGGTGGCGCTAACACACTGCTTTCGTCTTCGCTGTCATTTCTCAATTTACTTTGGAGCCTAGTGTTACGTTTTTCACACGCCATTATTGTCACAATATTTCACACGACAACACAGAAAAACACAATTTGAAGAGCAAAAATAGGGGAACACATTAACATAGCACTGAAAATAATATCTAGTTAATTGCAGCTGCGAAATACTTGGTGCAAATCTACATGCGTGCCACACCTGTTTTACTGTACAACAATGAAAGACTGCAACTACAAAGGAGATTCTCTCTATAATTACGCGCTGGCAATAAACTAAAGCTACACTAATTACACAAACTACAAGAAAAAATCAGAAGATTCCAGTGAGGTATCCTAGGCTAAGGGTCGACATATGAAACGTACCCTTTGAACAATTATAAATGACTGTGCTTAAACTGACACACAATATTTTTAGCGCAACGCAATCTGACTTTCAAAAATCCCTACAAAAGAATGGCCCTGACTATCATTAACCTATACGTTTCACAAATCACTTACCTCACAAAAATCTTGGTTACTCGAGCTACTGCAATAAAGCAAGCGCCACTACTGCCAGCTAAATAAAAGATTCAAACTACGGAAGGCACTAACTACTGATAGGGATAGTTAGCAAATGAAAGATTTTAATAGAGAACAAACAATGTATTTACCTTAATAGTCATAATATATATACCGCCGTTCATGACAAATTCCAAATCTCCGCCATCTCTCTCCCACATCCACCACTGCTGGCGGCTCACCTCCAACTGCGCAACGCTACGCGCTGTTAACATCCAGCTGCCGCTGCCCAACACTACAATGGCAGACAACAATGCAAACTAGCCACAGACTGCACATAGCACAGCCAGTGATTTTCGTACAGAGCGCTACGTAACGTTGCCAATAAGAAAACATAAACAGCCTACTTACACTTCTAAAGAGCGAACAAGACGGCCAATGCCTCACATTCGTAAACGGAATATTTGAGTTCGGCACTGGTTAACCGACGAGACGCGTACGCTAATGGCTGCCTTTGACCCTCGAACTCCTGTAGGAGGACGGCCGAAATTCCCCCATTAGATGCGTCGGATTTGTACAATAAATTTTTTATTAAATTCAGGCACTCCGAGAACCGGAGGGTTGCCTGTAGCTGCCTTAATGTGCTCAAACGCGGCCTCCTCGGCAGGTCACCATTCAAAACGCACCCCTTTTCGTCGCAGTTCATTTAAAGGAGCCTCCAACTGAGCAAAATTAGGGACAAAACGCCTAAAATAATCAGCAGGCAGTGGGACAGCTCTCAATGCCCCAGTCAGCTCCTGGTCAATGCGAATGCCGTCGCCTGATACTAAGTGACCTGCGAAGGACACCTGCTGCCTGGCTACTGTCACCTCACTGGGTGCGACAGTCAAACCTGCCGACTGCAGCCTAGCAAAAACTTGCTGGATATGTTCCAAATACTTCTGAAACGAACGGCTATAAATCACCAAGTCGTCCAAGTAATTGTAAACACAGACCAATTTCAAGTCTCCAAGAATATTATCCAGCAAACGAGTAAGAACGCCTGCGCCAGTAGCCAAACCAAAGGGAACCCTTTTAAACAGATTCCAATCAGTACAAAATGCTGTAACGTGTTTACATTCTTAGGCTAAGGGAATCTGAGACTTGATTCAGATCGAACACAGTGAACCAATTAGAGCCGGCAAACCAAGTAAAAGAATTATAAAGATGAGGTAAAGGAACCGATTCAAGGACAACCTCGGTGTTCAGGCGCCGGTAGTGAACAACAGGCCGAAAATCCCGCCCCTGATCCTTAGGAAGAAGGAATATTGGGGAAGCATAAGCAGATGTAGAAGGCCTAATAACTCCTTTCTCGAGCATTTTAGAGATCTTTGCTCTTAGTATCTTCATCTTAAGCGGTGACAGGCGATATGCGGACTGCCTGATGGGAATATGGTCAGACGATTATGCTAGTCAAGAACATTCGTAACCCCCAGTCTATCACAGTGAAGCTCGGGGAACCTTTGCAAAAAATCACCTAGTTCAGAGGCCTGCTGTGAAGAAATATGGGTGACATCAAACACGTTAACCTTAGTATCAACAGCCGGCATGCCGGCATTTCGATGCACCTTACGCTTAACACATTCACAGAACCCAAACTTCTGAGCAGAAGCGAAGAAGAAGGTGTATCCGGAATAATCCAAGACAAGACCAGTTTTACTGGTAAAATCACATCCCAAAATCAAATCAACCGGCAGCTTCTTAAGCAAGGCCAAAGACAAGCGCCAGGAGAAATCCCCAACCGAGATACTTCCTCGGACCCAACCATCTACCTTTCTACGTGATTACTCTGCTATTCAGAAAAAAGTGCCTACAGAGGGTTCAATGAACCACCTTCATGCTGCCTCTCTACAGTTCCACTCTCGAACGGCACGCGGGAAAAACGAGAACTTAAATTTTTCCGTGCGAGCCCTGATTTCTCTTATTTTATCGTGATGATCATTCCTCCCTATGTAGGTGGGTGCCAACAGAATGTTTTCGCAATCGGAGGAGAAAACTGGAGATAGAAATTTCATGAGAAGATCCCGTCGCAACGAAAAACGCCTTTGTTTTAATGATTGCCACTCCAATTCACGTATCATGTCTGTGTCACTATCTGCCCTATTTCGCGATAATACAATACGACCTGCCCTTCTTTGTACTTTCTCGATGTCATCCGTCAGTCCCACCTGATGCGGATCCCACACCGCACAGCAGTACTGCAGAATAGGGCGGACAAGCGCAGTGTAAGCAGTCTCTTTGGTAGACCTGTTCCACCTCCTAAGTGTTCTGCCAATGAATCACAGTCTTTGGTTTGCTCTACCCACAATATTAACTATGTAATCGTTCCAGTTTAGGTTATTTGTAATTGTAATCCCTAAGTATTTAGTTGTATTTACAGCCCTCAGATTTGTGTGACTTATCGCGTAATCGAAATTTAGCTGATTTCTTTTAGTACTCATGTGAATAACTTCGCACTTTTCGTTATTCAGGGTCAATTGCCACTTTTAGCACCATAATCATTTTGCAAGTCGTTTTGATCATCTGATGACTTTACAAGACGGTAAATGAGAGCATTATCTGCAAACAATCTAAGACGACTACTCAGATTGTCTCCTATGTCGTTAACATAGATCAGGAACACTAAAGGGCCTATAACAATTCCTTGGGGAACGCCGGATATTACTTCTGTTTTACTCGATGACTTTCCGTCTACTACTACGAACTGTCACCTTTCTGACAGGAAATCACGAATCCAGTCGCAGAACCATGCAGAGGCAACACCTGACCAATGGCAACCCGACATCATTGCACCAAAGAAGGGACCGCCCTAAGTCTCGTAAGATGACCAAATTCAAGAAACCATTCCAAGCTCAACAACGAAAAGGAGCTACCATAATCCAAAAGGGCACAAATAGATTCGCCACCTACTCGAGAACGAATATAAGGCACGGGAGATGATGATCGAGCAGCGACACGATACAACAAGGTTTGTTATTTATTGGCTCTGGGTGCGTGCGGTTGAATGCAAGAACGAACTAAATGACCTGTCCGGCCGCACTTGAAGCAACGCCGCGGTTCCCTTTTAGGAATATCGGCCGATGTAGATAATCAGGAGTTCTCCTTGATAATGATCGCGGGCTGAATCTTAACTTCATGGTGTGTATCGTCCGCGAGCTGTAACACAGATAACGCTACAAAGACGTCACCGAGCGAGGTGGCGCAGTGGTTAGCACACTGGACTCGCATTCGGGAGGACGACGGTTCAATCCCGTCTCCAGCCATCCTGATTTAGGTTTTCCGTGATTTCCCTAAATCGTTTCAGGCGAATGCCGGGATGGTTCCTTTGAAAGGGCACGGCCGATTTCCTTCCCCATCCTTCCCTAACCCGAACTTGCGCTCCGTCTCTAATGACCTCGTTGTCGACGGGACGTTAAACAACACTAACCTACAAATACGGCACGAAGTTCTTTCCAGGTGGAGGGACGACCATGGAAAACAAAGTGCGACTTATCCGCCGCTCGCATCTCCCGCGGGATACACTGCGCGTACGGTTCACGAACATAAGATACGCGACATTAAGTTGATAAGAAGGCATCTAGACATTTGTTTTTCCCTCGCTCTAATTCCGAGTGGAACAAAAAAATGTTCAAATGTGTGTGAAATCTTATGGGACTTAACTGATAAGGTCATCAGTCCCTGAGCTTACACACTACTTAACCTAAATTATCCTGAGGACAAACACACACACTCATGCCCGAGGGAGGGCTCGAACCTCCGCCGGGACCAGCCGCAGCGAGTGGAACAGGAAAGGAAATGACTAAGAGTGGTACGTGGTACACTTCGCCACGCATCGTGAGGTGGATTGTGGAGTAACTGTGTAGATGTAGAACTTGAAATAACAGTAAGCGTATGTAACTTCACAATAACCAAGTCGAGTGGCTTGAAATGGGAGAAAGTGAGAGATAAAATAGGGTGGAGTTCCGATATTACGCTGGAAGCAGTGCTCTGCGCGTCGTCGGCGATTAAGATGCGAAAATAACCGATTCTCGCAGAAAGGAACGAACGAGAGGTCCATTTTAATAAAGAATTTCACGCGCTCCCTCTTTCTTCCACTCTCTCTTGACTTTTCCGGAATAAAAGGCAGGGGTGAAGCGTTCCGCGGCGTTCTTACATCTCGTGGGCGGGAGACGTGCGGGGGGTGTCCGCGGCGGTAATATCTCTTTGATCTCGGTCGCGAGTCTTTTGTCTCGCGCAGCCCGCCAGCAGGTTAACTCTGTTCCGAGGGCGCGCACCTCAGCCCCCAACCGCCGCGTCCTGGCCTCCAGCCCAGCCGAGTCCTTAACCCCGCCGACTCACTCTCTCTCCCCCTTCCTCTAGCCACGCCCCTCCTGTCTGCTCGATATAAAAGAAAGGAAGACGGAGCGACACCGCCGCCGGCTCGCGGAGGAAATAAAAGAGAAATTAAAAGTTGTCGTTCCGTCTGCGCGCGAAATTGATTTGGCTTGTTGCCGCAGAGAGGAGTGGGGGCGCGAGGCGGAACGGAGCAATCACTTTGCGGTATTAATCCGGGAGGCGGCCGCCTCCGCCGCAGTCTTACCCCGAGGGCTCGCCCCGCCGAGGAGGCGGAGTGGATTACACGCACTCTCGGCCCGGACCGCCGCCGCCACACGCCCGTCGCGTGCGCACATAAATTCCTCGCGGCGAGGGCCGCCCTTAACGTGCGTCTGAGGACGCACATCTGCGCGATTACTCGGGGCCCGCAAAAGACGGCGGCGGCGGCGGCGGCGGCGGCGGCCGCCGGGGAGCTGTTGCGTGCGGCGGCGTCGTCTGCCGCCGTTGCTACACCGGCACCGGCGCATCAACAGAACGCTCTCGGTATTGTCAGCGGAGAACTGCCGAACAGTATCTGCCGAACAGTATCTGCCTCCCCGTCCCAGCTCATCGCATTCTCATTCTTGCTTTCCTCCTCCTCACTTACTTGTCTGCAGCTAAGTGCCATACAGTGCCAATTTTTTAAGGACGAAGAACTTTTCTTTTTGAGACGTCAGTCTTGTGACTACCCCTTCTGTGCCGACCTCTTCGCCTCAGAGCAGCGCCTGCAACCAACGTCCTCAATTATTAGCTGGGTGTATTTCAGTCCCTGTCTGTAGTTTTTACCCTTCACAGGTCCCTCTAGTACGGTGGAAGCTGTTCCCTGGTGCCTTGACAGATGTCCTTTAATGCTCTCACTTCTTCCTGTCAGTGTTTTCCATTCATTCCTTTCCTTACCGATTTCGCAGAGGACTTCCACATTCACTACCTTAACACTCCACACAATGTAGTACCACATCTCAAATGCTTCGATTCTGTTCTGTTCCGGTTTCCCCAAAGTCCATGTTTCACAACCATGCAGTGCTCTGCTCCAGACGTAGGTTCTCAGAAACGTCTTCCTCAAATTAAGGACAACGTTTGATTCTAGCTAACTTCTCTTAGCTAGAATCCCCTTTTTGGCAGTACTTATTTTTTTGCTCCACCCATCATGAGTTATTCTGCTGCCTAGCTAGCAGAATTCCTTAACTTCATCTACTCCGTGACCATAAATCTTGATGTTTGGTAGTTTTTTTTCTCCACTCATCATGAGTTATTCTGCTGCCTAGCTAGCAGAATTCCTTAACTTCATCTACTCCGTGACCATAAATCTTGATGTTAAGTTTCTTGCTGTTTCCCTTTCTGCTACTTCTCATTACTTTCGTCTTTTTTCGATTTACTCTCAATCCATATTCTGTACTCATTAGACTGTTATTCCATTCAGCAGATCCTGTAATTCTTCTCAACTTCCACTGAAGATAGCAATGTTATCAGCCAATCTTCTCATTGATATTTCTTCACCTTCAATTTTAATTCCACTCTTGAACCTTCCCCTTATTTCGACCATAGCTTCTTCTGTGTACTGATTGAACAGTAGGGGCGAAAGACTACATACCTGTCTTGCACTCTTTCTAATCTGAGCACTTGGTCTTCCACGCATATTATTCCCTCTTGGCTGCTGTACAAATTGCAAAAATTATAACAACTGGTACGTACTATAAATCGCACACTCCTCCAGAAAGTTACTAAAGACACCGTACTAAAATGTTTGCAATGTAATGGCAGTACCTGTTTTTACGTATGGGTGAGGGACTTCGACTCAAACTGTCAGTCAAAGGAGCGGGATTGAAGCAGCAAAGATGAGAGTCCTAAGACCTCCAACTGGTTATAAACTTGTGGATTGGATGAAATATGGTGACACAAGGAATGAACTTGGTGCCCAAAACATACTTTAGAGAAAGGAAGATTCCAGGAAGAAAGGGCACGAACCCACTCAAAGGATCTACAAGAAAGAATACGTTAGTTAATATACATATATACACCTCAAGGGAAAAGGAATGTTGGGCTTCCTAACAAGAGCTGAAAAGATCAGCTCCACTATGTTTGAAATTAGGACAGGCAAGGACGATTGGATATGACTATGATGGTGATTCTTCTTTTTCTCGGCTTTTAAGGGACTCGATAATCCCGTGTCACTCTGACGAGTTACCTCCAAAAGCTTCTGTCATGTGCTTCTTCATGCCAATTAGTTTCGTCCATCCTATTGCAAATTGATTCAGATTCATTTACCCATGCGCTTGGTTTTCACCCTTTGTCGTTTATCATATTCCTTTCGTTGAAACTACATGGTCCTCTTTCAGTCTCGCCAGAAGGCCATCACATTGAAGTCTTCTGGTATTTGTTATGCTCATTATTGCTGCTTGTTATGATAGCACATTCAGTGTCATTCGTTTCTTGACGTAACCTCAGAGTAAAGCGTCCAGAGATGTGAGATCCGGAGATCGCGCTAGCAGTGGGACAGGACTTCCCCTTTCAATCCGACGATGAGGGTGCCTGTTGTCACGTGCTCGCGGATATTAACATCGAAGTGGGCACGTGCAGCGTCGTGTTGAAGCCACATCCTTTCTCAGAAAACAAGGGGTACAGTCTCCATGAACGGTGGCAGCACGTCTCGCAGGAATACAAGGTACCATGGATTAGTCAAACCGGAAGGCAGCATATAAGATCCTATTAGGTGACCTTGGACAACGCCCATCCATAGCTGTCAGAGAATCGTAGCTAGTGGCCAAAGTTTTGGGTGGTGTGGGGATTGTTCTCATTTCAGACACGGTTGTTTCAGCTGTTGAAAACATCGCGGATGAATGTGGCCTCATCCGTGAACAATACAAACTGTCCAAAGTTCGGCAGCAGAGCAATGTGGTGAATAATCCATTGACTGAAGGGTAGGTAGGGTTAAGAATTCGTTGGTCACCGTGCTTGCACACGTTCTTTGTGATACGGGTGTAATATTTGTTCCAACAGTACTCTTCACGCTGTACCCTTCGAAGCTTGTGTTGCACTGGAAACTTGAAACGTGCTTATTACTGGGTGGTCGACCACGCTATCCAACACCGTCTACTCAAAGTCTGCTGTTCATACATGTCTTTGGCGGGAACCTTGGCCAGCTTTCTGTGTCCTGAACGACCCCATGTCTCGTAATTGGTATCCATGGAGATATACCTCGTCCATCTAGGACAATGCTGCACCGCACATTAAATACTTGCATGTCGCCTCTGGTGACTAGCGACGTTCCATGTATGACTATACGTCATGCACTGTACACAGTAACACACTTCACCATGGGCAAATCACTAACTGTCTGATCCAATGGACAGCTGACACCAGGGTAAGAGGTGTGTGTGTGTGTGTGTGGCACAGGGTAATGCACCTGTGCGATGCATGTGGTCGTCATATGACACAGGTGCTAAAACTTAACTTGTTCAAACAAATTTGGGGCTTGCAGACGGTCTTCGTTCAATACCTCGCACCATATTTCAACTCGGCACCTGCCAGTCATTTTTCAGGTGAGCCGTCGCAGACTGGTGAAAACGTCCTTCGTTCCGCAATATATAGCGCGCTGTAAATATTCTGCGCAGATGGACCACATTGCCCACCGGCAGCGCCCTCGCTGGTGGAACAGCGGAACTCAGTCGCCCTCTGCGTTGCTGTTTGCCGCGGCCGTCGCGGCACTCTGCCGTCTTCTATTAGAGCAAATCGTGGAGATGATGGGATTCCATGCACTCTCCAGCTGGTAGCTGTTGCCACGGTTCAACAGATTTTGTGGCAGGCGTATTTCTCCGGATGCCTTAACAATGGACCCCAGCGGGTTCGGGGGTTAGAATAGGCCCGCGGTATTCCTGCCTGTCGTAAGAGGCGACTAAAAGGAGTCTCAACTGTTTCGGCCATATGTGATGGTCCCCTCTCGGGTTTGACCTCCATCTTTCTAAATTATTCCGAAGAGCGAGCCAATTGGGGAAGGGCGCCTTACATGGTGCACTGTATCCGTCGTGCAATTAGACCTTTAGCCGGCTTTCTCGTCGTTGCAATGGTGTCCCGCTCGTTTTCGATCTCTTGGGCGATTACCACGCTGCACTCTGCAGTGTTTCTTTTATCTGCGACGACGACCTTGGTCAGTTTTGCACCTAAGATCCAGCACGGTAGCCAGTCCGTTGTGGTGGGGCCGCCATGTACCCTCTTGGTTGTAGCCCCCTGACAACACAGGGATCGCTTTACTGATGCCTGCGCCGTTAACTCCCCACGTATGCCAAGGAGTAGATGCCCATCTCCTTGGGGCATCGGGACTCCCGGCAATGGCCATCCTGCCAGGTGGCCTTTGCTGTGGCTGGGTGGCGCCCGTGGGGAGGGCCCTTGGTCGGAGTAGGTGGCATCAGGGTGGATGACACGCAATGAAGCGTGGCACTTCTTCTCTTGCTGGTGGCCAGCCACCAGCAGTCTCTAAGCGTTCGAGGGCCCATTTCAAAGGTAACGTTTATGACCCCAAATCGTTCCCCTCCCTCGCCACACCATGGGAGGAACGAAAGGCATTAAATGCAAGTGAGCAGTATTCGCCCAGATATCTTGTCTGTACCAGAGCTGATGGGGAATCTTTTATGTCCGTGAAGCCTCAGTTCTTTGTCGAGCATTTAGAGGACAAGTTTGGGGAGGTGGAGGGCTTGTCAAAGATGCGGTCCGGATCGGTGTTGATAAAAACGGCGTCCTCCGCCCAGTCGCGGGCCTTGCTCGCTTGTACTAAGCTGGGGGATGTCTCCGTCACTATCACGCCCCATAAAAGTCTGAACATGGTCCAGGGCGTTATCTTCCACAGGGATCTCCTTTTACAGTCCGATGACGAGCTGCGCGCCAACTTGGAGCGCCGAGGTGTCCATTTCGTCCGGCGCGTCCACCGGGGTCCGAGGGATCGTCAAGTTGCCACCGGTGCCTTCATCTTGGCCTTCGAGGGTGACACGTTACCTGAGAAGGTCAAGGTGATGGTGTACCGTTGTGATGTCAGGCCTTATATCCCTCCCCCGATGCGGTGCTTCAAGTGTTGGAAGTTCGGCCACATGTCTTCACGCTGTGCTTCCGACCTCGTCTGTCGCGATTGCGGTCGACCATCCCATCCTGATCATCCCTGTGCCCCACCTCCAATCTGTGTGAACTGTGGTGCGCACCATCCGCCTTGCTCGCCAGACTGTCCGATTCTGCAGAAGGAGCGGAAGATCATGGAGATAAAGACTCTCGACCGCCTGACGTACACTGAGGCGAAGCGGAAATATGACCGGCTTCACCCAGTGCGCATGACGGCTTCTTATGCCGCAACTGTCTCTCCTGCTACGGTTCAATCCTCTCCAGCCAGCTCGCAGAGTCGCAGTCCCGCACCTGCCCCCTTGATGGTGGGGGGCACTAAACCCACTGTTGCTCCTGCTCCATCTACTTCAGGAGCAACACCCCCCCAACCATCGGGGACATCAGTTCCCCCTTCCCAGCCGGAGAAGCGTAAGACTTCTTCGGCTACTCTCGTACGGAAGGGGTCCCTTGGGGACCTCCCTTCGCAAGTTCCGACCGGTACCAAAGCCGACAGCCGCAAGTGGCTTAAACAACCGCTGGTCCCTGGTCGTCGGGACACTCGGTCGTCGTCTGTCCCTGAGACTGACCCAGTGACGCCCTCCCAGCCTGAACCACCAAAGGCGCAGCGCGAAAAGCAGAAGAAGAAGAAACTCCCCAAGGCTACCGATATTGCGGTGGCACCCATTCCACCGCTTCCTACAAGCTCTGCGTCTGAGGATGAGGTGGAGATTCTGGCGTCCGCTGAGGACATGGATCTCGCCAGTCCCTCGGACGCACTGGCTGGCTGTTCTCCAGGTGGTGACTCAGTAGCAGCAGGGGCCTCGGAGGCGTAATCTGCCTCCCCAGTCCCTCACGCCTTTCCCATCCATGGCTAATACCATCCTCCAGTGGAACTGCAGCGGTTTCTTCCACCATCTAGCTGAGCTCCGCCAGCTTATCAGCCTTCATCCTTTCCTTTGCATTGCTCTGCAGGAAACTTGGTTTCCAGCAATGTAAACCCCCGCCCTCTGTGGCTATCGGGGTTATTTTAAGAACCGGGCAACTTATGAAAGGGTGTCTGGTGGCGTCTGCATATATGTCGCTCACACTCTGCACAGCGAGTCTGTCCCTCTCCAAACACCTTTAGAGGCTGTCGCTGTACGGGTGTGGACGCCACAGGCTATTACCGTCTGCAGTATCTACCTTCCACCGGATGGTGCTGTCTCGCAGCATGTCCTGGCTGCTCTGATAACCCAACTGCCGCCACCTTTCATGTTGTTGGGCGATTTCAATGCCCACAACCCTCTATGGGGTGGGACTGTCTCCGATGGCCGCGGTCGTGCCGTGGAGCATTTATTGGCTCAGCTCGACCTTAGCCTCTTGAACACCGGTGCTCCCACACATTTCAGTGTGGCCCATGGCTCGTTCTCCGCCATCGATCTCTCTCTTTGCACCCCCGGACTTGTCCCATCCCTCCACTGGAGGGTGCATCCTGACCTGTGTGGCAGTGACCATTTTCCCATCTATTTGTCACTGCCCCAGTGTCATTCTTCTGGGCGTCTGCCACGCTGGGCCCTCCACAGAGCTGACTGGCCGCGTTTTACTTCCGCGGCAACCGTTGAGTGTCCCCCGCAGGGTGACATTGACGAGGTGGTCCGTGTCTTCACCACGTCCATCATTTCGGCAGCCGAGGCTGCCATCCCCCGCTCTTCTGGACTCCCTCGGAGGAAGGCTGTACCCTGGTGGTCGCCGGAGATTGCTGAGGCTATTCGCGACCGTAGGCGGGCCCTCCAGCGTCATAGGCGGCACCCGTCTCTCGAGACCCTCATCGCCTTTAAGAGGCTACGTGCCTTCGCCCGACGTCTGATTACACGGCGTAAGCAAGAGTGCTGGGAGCAGTATGTCTCATCGTTGGGCTCCCGTGTCTCCCCCTCGCTGGTGTGGTCCCGGATACGGCGGATTTATGGACACCAGACCACTTTCGGTGTCCCTGGGATCTCCTTGGACGGCGCTGTATGCACGGACGCTGCCGCCATTGCTGAACGGCTTGCCGCGCACTTTGCTCAGAGCTCTGCGACTGCATCTTATCCCCCCGCCTTTCGCTCTCTAAAGGAGCGAGCCGAGCGGACGCCGCTCTCATTTCACACGCGTCGTTCTGAAACATACAATGCCCCTTTCAGCGAGAGGGAATTCCTCGCTGCTCTCGCCGATTGCCCTGATACAGCACCAGGCCCAGACTGCATCCACGCGCAGATGCTGAAGCATCTCTCCAGGGACTGCCAGAGACACATTCTCGCGATATTTAATCGCATTTGGAGCGAAGGTGTGTTCCCGTCGCAATGGCGAGAGGGTGTTATTGTCCCCATCTTGAAGCCCGGTGCGGACCCACTGGCGGTGGACAGCTATCGTCCCATTACCCTCACCAACGTTTTGTGCAAATTGCTCGAACGTATGGTGGGGCGGCGTTTGTGTTGGGTCCTTGGGTCGCGCGGTCTCCTCACTCCATCCCAGGGTGGCTTCCGTCGGGGCCGGTCTGCAGTGGACAATTTGGTGCGGCTGGAATCAGCTGTCCGTACGGCCTTTGCCCGACGTCAGCATCTCGTTGCTGTATTTTTCGATCTGCGGAAAGCGTATGACACCACATGGAGGCATCACATCCTCGCCACGTTGCATGAGTGGGGTCTTCGTGGTCAGCTCCCGGCTTTTCTTCAAAGCTTTTTATTGCGCCGCTCTTTCCGGGTGCAAGTCGGTGCCACCTCTAGTTCCTCTTATATACAGGAAAATGGGGTCCCGCAGGGCTCAGTGTTGAGCGTCTCCTTATTTCTGGTGGCTATTAATGGTCTGGCTGCAACAGTGGGGTCGTCGGTGTCTCCTTCTTTGTATGCCGACGACTTCTGCATCTCATTTAGCTCCACGACTACGGGAGTCGCCGAACGCCGGCTGCAAGTCGCCATTCGCAAGGCAGCCTCGTGGGCTCTGACTCACGGTTTTCAGTTCTCTGCAGCCAAGACTCGAGTTATGCACTTCTGCAGGCGTCGGACGGTCCACCCTCATCCTGAACTTTACCTCGACGGCCACCTGCTTGAGGTGGTGGACACTTGCCGCTTCTTGGGACTCGTGTTTGATGCCCGGCTGACATGGGTTCCTCATATTACTCAGCTGAAGCAAAAATGCTGGCGGCACCTCAACGCCCTCCGCTGCCTTAGCCACACGTCTTGGGGTGCAGATCGCTGCACGCTGCTGCGGTTGTACAGAGCCCTTGTGCAGTCCCGGCTTGATTATGGGAGCCTGGCCTATGGGTCTGCGTCCCCCTCAGTGTTGAAGTTGTTAGACCCCGTACACCACTGTGGGGTTCGGCTTGCCACTGGCGCTTTTCGCACCAGCCCCGTGGATAGTCTACTGGTGGAGGCCGGGGTTCCCCCGCTGCAGATTCGCCGCCATCGTCTGCTCGTCGACTATGCTGTCCACGTTCATTGCTCGCCAGGTCATCCCAATCGTCGCCTGCTTTTCCCTGCTATGGTCCTCCATCTGCCCGAACGGCGACCTAGGTCTGGGCTTTCCATAGCTGTCCGTGTCCAGTCCCTGCTGTCAGACCTGGGGTCATTCCCTCTTCTGCCTCCCTTCCGGGTCCGTACACCTACGCCTCCCTGGTGTTTGTCCCGGCCGGCCGTCCGTCTGGATTTGGCACAGGGACCTAAGGACTCGGTTCCGCCTGTGGTCCTCCGTCGCCGTTTTCTTGCGCTCCTCGAATCATTTCCGGGCTGTGAGCCTGTCTACACGGATGGTTCCCTGGTTGATGGTCGCACTGCCTACGCTTTTGCTCACGCTGCCCATGTTGAGCAACGCTCCTTGCCGGCTGGCTGCAGTATTTTTACTGCAGAGCTGGTGGCAATCATGCGCGCTCTTGAGCATCTGCGTTCCTGCTCAGGTGGGTCCATCGTCATCTGCAGTGACTCCCTGAGCAGCCTTCAGGCCATCGACCGCTGCTATCCCTCCTCTCCTCTGGTGTCCTCCATACAGGAGTCTGTTTCCGCCATTGCCCGTTCTGGTCGTTCGGTGGTCTTGGTTTGGACGCCCGGTCATGTTGGCATCCCAGGGAACGAACGTGTCGACAGGCTGGCTAAAGGGGCGATCGACGCCCCGGCTTTGGAGGTCGGCCTTACGGCTCGCGACCAGCAGATGGTGTTGCGCCGTAAGCTGATTGGGATGTGGGCTGCTGAGTGGCGTGGCATGACAGCCCCGAATAAACTGCGGGCTGTCAAGGAGACGACCGCCGTGTGGCGTTCCTCCCTGCGGGCTTCTCGCAGGGACTCGGTGGTCCTGTGTCGGCTGCGCATCGGCCATACGTACCTGACGCACGGCCATCTCTTGCGTCAGGAGGATCCCCCCCTGTGTCAGTGTGGGTCCCGGCTGACGGTCGGCCACATTTTGCTGGAGTGTCCTCGACTGCGCACACTCCGGCAATCTTTTAATCTCCCGGGCACTTTGGCTTTGGTTTTATCTGACGATGCCTCCATGGCTGATAAAGTTTTAAATTTTATCCGTGGTAGTCCGTTTTATGGTTCGATTTAGGGAGGTCCTGCACCTTTCCCTTTCTGTGTCTTTTGTCCTTGTGCCTGTTGCTGTTCTGGTGTGCCGTGAGATGGTTGACTCTTTCCCTTTTTTGTTGTCGTGGTCAGTCAACCAGTCTCCGGCCATCTTCTTCTCTTCTCTTTCTTTCTGTCTGGTGTTCGTCCGTACTCTTCTTTTCTGTAGTGTTCGTTGCCTAATTTGTGTTCTTTAGCACCTGGGGGGGGGGGGGGCAGTCTCCTTCCCCCTTGGGGTTTTATCTGCTCTGCGACTTTGTCTCGCTTGTTTTTGGAATGGGGGACTGATGACCTTCGCTGTTTAGTCCCCCTTACACATCCCAACAACCACCACCACCACCTTAACAATGGAGTCCAAGAAAGATGCTGCTGTGCTCCTGCCGGCCAGCCTGCGTTCTTGCCAGCCAGCCAGCCAGCCAGCCAGCCAGTGTTCCTGCCGGCCACCCTGCGTTCCTGCCACCCAGCCTGCGATCCTGCCAGCCAGCCTGTGTTCCTGCCAGCCAGCCAGCATTGCTGTGAGCCAGCGTTCCTGCCAGCCAGCCAGCCAGCCAGTGTTCCTGCCAGCCAGCCTGTATTCCCGACAGCCAGCCTGCGTTCCTCCCAGCCAGCCTGTGTTCCTGCTACCCAGCCTGCGTTCCTGCCTGCAAGCCTGCATTCCTGACAGCCAGCCTGTTTTCCTGCCAGGCACCCAGCGTTCCTGCCTGCCAGCGTTCCTGCCAGCCAGCCAGCGAGAGTTCCTGACAGCCAGCCTGCGTTCCTGCCAGCCAGGCAGTGTTCCTGCCAGACAGCCTGCATTGCTGGCAGCCATCCTGCGTTCCTTTGTGCCAGCCTGCGTTCATACCAGCCAGTCTCCCTTCCTACCACCCAGCCTGCGTTCCTGCCAGCCAGCCTGTGTTCCAGCCAGGCAGCCTGCGTTCCTACCAGCCAGCCTGTGTTCCTGCCAGCCAGCCTGTGTTCCTGGCACCCAGCCAGCGTTCCTGCCAGCCAGCCCACCATCCAGGCAGTGTTCCTGCCAGCCACACTGCGTTCCTGCCAGCCAGCCTGTTTTCCTGCCAGCCAGCCTGTGTTCCTGCCAGCCACCCTGCGTTCCTGCCAGCCAGCCTGTGTTCCTGCCAGACAGACAGCGTTCCTGCCAGCTAGCGTTGCTGCCGGCCAGCCACCCAGCCAGCCAGTGTTCCTGCCAGCCGGCCTGTGCTCCAGCCAACCAGCCTGCGTTCCTACCAGCCAGCCTGCGTTCATGCCAGCCTGACTGTGTTCCTGCCATCCAGCCAACGTTCCTACCAGCCAGCCAGCAAGCAAGACATTGTTCCTGCCAGCCAGCCTGCATTCCTGCCAGCCAGCCAGCCCGCCAGCCAGCCAGTGTTCCTGTCAGCCAGCCTGCGTTCCTGCCAGCCAGCCTGCGTTCTTGCCAGCCAGCCTGTGTTACTGTCAGCCAGCCTGCGTTCCTGCCAGCCAGGCTGTGTTCCTGCCAGCCAGCCAGCATTGCTGTCAGCCAGCGTTCCTGCCAGCCAGACAGCCAGCCAGTGTTCCTGCCAGCCAGCCTGTATTCCCGACAGCCAGCCTGCGTTCCTCCCAGCCACCCTGTGTTCCTGCTACCCAGCATGCGTTCCTGCCTGCCGGCCTGCATTCCTGACAGCCAGCCTGTTTTCCTGCCAGGCAACCAGCGTTCCTGCCTGCCAGCGTTCCTGCCAGCCAGCCAGCGAGAGTTCCTGACAGCCAGCCTGCGTTCCTGGCAGCCAGGCAGTGTTCCTGCCAGACAGCCTGCATTGCTGGCAGCCATCCTGCGTTCCTTTGTGCCAGCCTGCGTTCATACCAGCCAGTCTCCGTTCCTACCATCCAGCCTGCGTTCCTGCCAGCCAGCCTGTGTTCCAGCCAGCCAGCGTTGCTGCCAGTCAAGGGTCCTGCCAGCCAGCCAGCCAGCCAGCCAGTGTTCCTGCCAGCCAGCCTGTGTTCCAGCCAGGCAGCCTGCGTTCCTACCAGCCAGCCTGTGTTCCTGCCAGCCAGCCTGTGTTCCTGGCACCCAGCCAGCGTTCCTGCCAGCCAGCCCGCCAGCCAGGCAGTGTTCCTGCCAGCCACCCTGCGTTCCTGCTAGCCAGCCTGTTTCCTGCCAGCCAGCCTGTGTTCCTGCCAGCCAGCCATCGTTACTGCCAGCCAGCCCGCCAGCCAGCCAGTGTTCCTGCCAGACAGCCCGCGTTCCTGTCAGCCAGTCTGCGTTACTCCCAGCCAACCTGTGTTCCTGCTGGCCAGCCTGCGCTCCTGCCAGCTGGCATGCATCCCTGCAAGCCAGCCTTTGTTCCTGCCAGCCACCCTGCGTTCCTGCCAGCCAGCCTGTGTTCCTGCCAGACAGACAGCGTTCCTGCCAGCTACCGTTGCTGCCGGCCAGCCACCCAGCCAACCAGTGTTCCTGCCAGCCAGCCTGTGTTCCAGCCAACCAGCCTGCGTTCCTACCAGCCAGCCTGCGTTCATGCCAGCCTGCCTGTGTTCCTGCCATCCAGCCAACGTTCCTGCCAGCCAGCCAGCAAGCAAGACATTGTTCCTGCCAGCCAGCCTGCATTCCTGCCAGCCAGCCTGCATTCCTGCCATCCAGCCTATGTTCCTGCCAGCCAGCCTGCGTTCCTGCCAGGCAGCCTGAGTTCCTGCCAGCCGGCCTGCGTTCCTGCCACCCAGCCATCGTTCCTGCCGGCCAGGCAGGCAGCCACTACTGTTCCTGCCAGCCATCCAGCGTTCATGTCAGTCAGCGTTACTGCCAGCCATCCAGACAGCCAGCCAGTGTTCCTGCATGCATCCTGTGTTCCTACCAGCCAGCCTGCGTTCCTGCCAGCCAGCCTGTGTTCCTGCCAGACAGCCAGCCAGTGTTCCTACCAGCCAGCCTGCGTTCCTTCCAACCAGCCTGCGTACCCGCCAGGCAACCTGTGTTCCAGCCAGCCAGCCTGCATTACTACCAGACAGCCTGCGTTCCGGCCAGCCAGCCTGTGTTCCTCCCAGCACCCTGGGTTCCTGCCAGCCTGCCAGCGCTCCTCCCAGCCAGCCAGCGATCCTGACAGTCAACATTCCTGCCACCCTGCCAGACAGCCATGCATTGTTCCTGGCAGCCATCCTGCGTTCCTGTCTGCCAACCTGCGTTCATGTCAGCCTGTCTGCGTTCCTACCACCCAGCCTGCATTCCTGCAAGCCAGCCTGTACTCCTGCCAGCCAGTCAGCGTTCCTACAAGCCAGTGTTCCTGCTAGACAGCCTGTGTTCCTGCCAGCTATCCTGCGTTCCTGCCAGGCATCCTGTGTTCCTGCCAGGCAGCCTGCGAATCTGCCAGTTAGCCAGCGTTCCATCCAGCCAGCCTGTGTTTCTGCCAGCCAGCCAGCCCTCCTGCCAGCCAACTAGCGTTCATGCCAGCCAGCGTTCCTGTCAGCCAGCATTCTTGCCAGCCAGCCAGCAAGCCAGCCACTTTTCCTGCCAGCCAGCATGTGTTCCAGGCAGCCTGCCTGCGTTCCTACCAGCCAGGCTGCGTTTCATACAGCCAGAGAGCGTTCCTGCCAGCCAGGGTTCCAGCCAGCCACCCAGCCACCCAGCCAATGTTCCTGCAGATAGCCTGTGTTCCAGCCAGGCAGCCTGCGTTCCTACCAGCCAGCCTGTGTTCCTGCCAGCCAGCCTGTGTTCCTGGCACCCAGCCAGCGTTCCTGCCAGCCAGCCCACCAGCCAGGCAGTGTTCCTGCCAGCCACACTGCGTTCCTGCCAGCCAGCCTGTTTTCCTGCCAGCCAGCCTGTGTTCCTGCCAGCCAGCCAGCGTTACTGCCAGCCACACCGCCAGCCTGCCAGTGTTCCTGCCATACAGCCCGCGTTCCCGTCAGCCAGTCTGCGTTACTCCCAGCCATCCTGTGTTCCTGCTGGACAGCCTGCGCTCCTGCCAGCCGGCATGCATCCCTGCAAGCCAGCCTTTGTTCCTGCCAGCCACCCAGCGCTCCTGCCAGTCAGCCAGCGTACTTGCCAGCCAGAGATCCTGCCAGCCAGCCAGCCAGCCAGCAAGTGTTCCTGGAAGCCGACCTATGATCCTACCAGCCACCCTGCGTTCCTGCCAGCCAGCCTGTGTTCCTGCCAGACAGACAGCGTTCCTGCCAGCTAGCGTTGCTGCCGGCCAGCCACCCAGCCAGCCAGTGTTCCTGCCAGCCGGCCTGTGCTCCAGCCAACCAGCCTGCGTTCCTACCAGCCAGCCTGCGTTCATGCCAGCCTGACTGTGTTCCTGCCATCCAGCCAACGTTCCTGCCAGACAGCCAGCAAGCAAGACATTGTTCCTGCCAGCCAGCCTGCATTCCTGCCAGCCAGCCAGCCCGCCAGCCAGCCAGTGTTCCTGTCAGCCAGCCTGTGTTACTGTCAGCCAGCCTGCGTTCCTGCCAGCCAGGCTGTGTTCCTGCCAGCCAGCCAGCATTGCTGTCAGCCAGCGTTCCTGCCAGCCAGACAGCCAGCCAGTGTTCCTGCCAGCCAGCCTGTATTCCCGACAGCCAGCCTGCGTTCCTCCCAGCCACCCTGTGTTCCTGCTACCCAGGATGCGTTCCTGCCTGCCGGCCTGCATTCCTGACAGCCAGCCTGTTTTCCTGCCAGGCAACCAGCGTTCCTGCCTGCCAGCGTTCCTGCCAGCCAGCCAGCGAGAGTTCCTGACAGCCAGCCTGCGTTCCTGGCAGCCAGGCAGTGTTCCTGCCAGACAGCCTGCATTGCTGGCAGCCATCCTGCGTTCCTTTGTGCCAGCCTGCGTTCATACCAGCCAGTCTCCGTTCCTACCATCCAGCCTGCGTTCCTGCCAGCCAGCCTGTGTTCCAGCCAGCCAGCGTTGCTGCCAGTCAAGGGTCCTGCCAGCCAGCCAGCCAGCCAGCCAGTGTTCCTGCCAGCCAGCCTGTGTTCCAGCCAGGCAGCCTGCGTTCCTACCAGCCAGCCTGTGTTCCTGCCAGCCAGCCTGTGTTCCTGGCACCCAGCCAGCGTCCCTGCCAGCCAGCCCGCCAGCCAGGCAGTGTTCCTGCCAGCCACCCTGCGTTCCTGCTAGCCAGCCTGTTTCCTGCCAGCCAGCCTGTGTTCCTGCCAGCCAGCCAGCGTTACTGCCAGCCAGCCCGCCAGCCAGCCAGTGTTCCTGCCAGACAGCCCGCGTTCCTGTCAGCCAGTCTGCGTTACTCCCAGCCAACCTGTGTTCCTGCTGGCCAGCCTGCGCTCCTGCCAGCTGGCATGCATCCCTGCAAGCCAGCCTTTGTTCCTGCCAGCCACCCTGCGTTCCTGCCAGCCAGCCTGTGTTCCTGCCAGACAGACAGCGTTCCTGCCAGCTACCGTTGCTGCCGGCCAGCCACCCAGCCAACCAGTGTTCCTGCCAGCCAGCCTGTGTTCCAGCCAACCAGCCTGCGTTCCTACCAGCCAGCCTGCGTTCATGCCAGCCTGCCTGTGTTCCTGCCATCCAGCCAACGTTCCTGCCAGCCAGCCAGCAAGCAAGACATTGTTCCTGCCAGCCAGCCTGCATTCCTGCCAGCCAGCCTGCATTCCTGCCATCCAGCCTATGTTCCTGCCAGCCAGCCTGCGTTCCTGCCAGGCAGCCTGAGTTCCTGCCAGCCGGCCTGCGTTCCTGCCACCCAGCCATCGTTCCTGCCGGCCAGGCAGGCAGCCACTACTGTTCCTGCCAGCCATCCAGCGTTCATGTCAGTCAGCGTTACTGCCAGCCATCCAGACAGCATGTCAGTGTTCCTGCCTGCATCCTGTGTTCCTACCAGCCAGCCTGCGTTCCTGCCAGCCAGCCTGTGTTCCTGCCAGACAGCCAGCCAGTGTTCCTACCAGCCAGCCTGCGTTCCTTCCAACCAGCCTGCATACCCGCCAGGCAACCTGTGTTCCAGCCAGCCAGCCTGCATTACTACCAGACAGCCTGCGTTCCGGCCAGCCAGCCTGTGTTCCTCCCAGCACCCTGGGTTCCTGCCAGCCTGCCAGCGCTCCTCCCAGCCAGCCAGCGATGCTGACAGTCAACATTCCTGCCACCCTGCCAGACAGCCATGCATTGTTCCTGGCAGCCATCCTGCGTTCCTGTCTGCCAACCTGCGTTCATGTCAGCCTGTCTGCGTTCCTACCACCCAGCCTGCATTCCTGCAAGCCAGCCTGTACTCCTGCCAGCCAGTCAGCGTTCCTACAAGCCAGTGTTCCTGCTAGACAGCCTGTGTTCCTGCCAGCTATCCTGCGTTCCTGCCAGGCATCCTGTGTTCCTGCCAGGCAGCCTGCGAATCTGCCAGTTAGCCAGCGTTCCATCCAGCCAGCCTGTGTTTCTGCCAGCCAGCCAGCCCTCCTGCCAGCCAACTAGCGTTCATGCCAGCCAGCGTTCCTGTCAGCCAGCATTCTTGCCAGCCAGCCAGCAAGCCAGCCACTTTTCCTGCCAGCCAGCATGTGTTCCAGGCAGCCTGCCTGCGTTCCTACCAGCCAGGCTGCGTTTCATACAGCCAGAGAGCGTTCCTGCCAGCCAGGGTTCCAGCCAGCCACCCAGCCACCCAGCCAATGTTCCTGCAGATAGCCTGCGTTCCTGCCAGCCAGCGTGCGTTCCTGCCAGCCAGCCTGTGATCGTGCCAGGCAGCCTGCGTTCCTGCCAGCCAGCCGGTGTTCCAGCCAGCCAGAGAGCATTCCTGTCAGCCGGTGTACATGCCAATCAGCCAGCCAGTGTTCCTGCCAGCCAGCCTTCGTTCCTGCTAGCCAAACTGCATTACTCCCAATTAGCCTGTGTTCCTGCCAGCAAGCCAGCGCTCCTGCCAGCCAGCCAGCGTACTTGCCAGCCAGCGTTCCTGCCCGCCAGCCAGCCAGCCAGCCAGTGTTCCTGGAATCCAGCCTGTGTTCCTACCAGCCAGGCTGCGTTCCTGCCAGCCAGCCTGGGTTTTTGCCAGCCAGCCAGCGTTCCCGCCAGTCAGTGTTCCTGCCTGGCTGCCATCCAGCCAACCAGTGTTCCTGCCAGCCAGCCTGTGTTCCAGCCAGGCAGCCATCGTTCCTACCAGCCAGCCTGCGTTCCTGCCAGCCTGCCTGTGTTCCTGACAGGTAGCCAGCGTTCCTACCAGACAACGTTCCTGCCAGCCAGCCAGCCAGCCAGTGTCCCTGCGAGCCAACCTGCGTTCCTGCCAGACAGCCTTCGTTCCTGCCAACCAGCCTGTGTTCCAGCGAGGCACCCATCGTTCCTACCAGCCAGCTTGCGTTCCTGCCAGCCAGCCAGTGTTCCTGCCAGCCAGCCAGCCAGCCAGCCAGTGTTCTTGCTAGCCAACCTGTGTTCCAGCATGGCAGCCTGCGTTCCTATCAGCCAGCCTACGTTCCTGCCAGCCAGACTGTGTTCCTGCCAGCCATCCAGCGTTCCTGCCAGCCAGCCCGCCGGAAATCGAGTGTTCCTGCCAGCCAGCCTGCGTTCCTGCCAGCCAGCGTGCGTTCCTGCCAGCCAGCCTGTGTCTCTCTCAGCCAGCCTGCGTTCCTGCCAGCCAGCCGGTGTTCCAGGCAGGCAGCCAGCATTCCTGCCAGCCGGCGTCCCTGCCAGTCAGCCAGCCAGTGTTCCTGCCAGCCAGCCCTCGTTCCAGCTAGCCAGTCTGCATTACTCCCAATCAGCCTGTGTTCCTGCCAGCCAGCCTGCGTTTCAGCCAGCCAGCCTGCATTCCTGCCAGCCAGCCTGTGTTCCTGCCAGCCAGCCAGTGCTCCTGCCAGCCAGTCTGCGTTCCTGTGAGCCAGACTGTGTTCGTGCCTGCCAGCCAGCATTCCTGCCAGCCAGCGTTCCTGCCAGCCAACGAGCCAGCCAGCCAGTGTTCCTGCCAGCCAGCCTGCGTTGCTGCCAGCCAGCCTGAGTTCCTCCCAGCCAGCCTGTGATCCTGCCAGGCAGCATGTGTTCCTGCCAGCCATCCATCGTTCCTGACAGCCAGCCCGCCGGAAATCCAGTGTTCCTGCCAGCCAGCCTGCGTACCTGCCAGCCAGCGTGCGTTCCTGCCAGCCAGCCTGTGTTCCTCCCAGCCAGCCTGCGTTCCTGCCAACCAGCCGGTGTTCCAGCTAGCCAGCCAGCATTCCTGCCAGCAGGCGTCCCTGCCAGTCAGCCAGCCAGTGTTCCTGCAAGCCAGCCCTCGTTCCTGCTAGCCAGTCTGCATTACTCCCCATCAGCCTGTGTTCCTGCCAGCCAGCCTGCGTTTCAGCCAGCCAGCCTGCATTCCTGCCAGCCAGCCTGTGTTCCTGCGAGCCAGCCAGCGCTCCTGCCAGCCAGCCAGTGTACTTGCCAGCCAGCGTTCCCGCCCGCAAACCAGCCAGCCAGCCAGTGTTTCTGGAAGCCAGCCTGTGTTCCTACCAGCCAGGCTGCGTTCCCGACAGCCAGCCTGGGTTCCTGCCAGCCACTCCGCGTTCCTGCCAGCCAGTCTGCGTTACTCCCAGCCAGCCTGTGTTCCTGCCAGCAAGCCAGCGTTCCTGCCAGCCAGCTTTCCGGCCAGCCAGCCAGCCAGTGCGCCTGACAGCCAGCCTGCATTCCTGCCAGCCATCCTGCGTTCCTGCCAGCCAGCCTGTGTTCCTGCAAGGCAGCCTGCATTCCTGCCAGCCAGCCTGTGTTCCTGCCAGCCAGCCTGCGTTCCTGCCACCCAGCCTGTGGTCCTGCCAGCCAGCCAGCGTTCCTGCCAGCCAGCGTTTCTGTCAGGCAGAGTTCCTGCCAGCCAGTCAGCCAGCCACCCACAGCTCCTGCCAGCCAGCCTGTGGTCCAGCCAGCCTGCCTGCGTTCCTACCAGCCAGCCTGCGTTCCATCCAGCCACAGAGCGTTCTTGCCAGCCTGTGTTCCTGCCAGCCAGATGTGTTCCTGCCAGTCAGCCAGCATTCCTGCCAGCCAGCCCGCTAATCAGCCGGTGTTCCTGCCAGCCAGCCTGCGTTCCTGCCAGCCAGCCAACGTTCCTGCCAACCAGCCTGTGTTCCTGCCAGCCAATCTGCGTTACTCCCAGCCAGCCTGTGTTCCTGCCAGCCATCCAGCGTTCCTGCTAGACAGCCCGCCAGCCAGCCAGTGTTCCTGTCAGCCAGTCTGCCCTCCTGTCACCCAGCCTGCGTCCTTGTCAGCCAGCCTGTGTTACTGCCAGCCAGCCTGCGTTCCTGCCATCCAGGCAGTGTTCCTGCCAGCCAGCGAGCACTCCTGCCAGCCAGCGTCCCTACCAGCCAATCAGCCAGTGTTCCTGCCATCCAGCCTGAGTTCCTGCCATCAAGCCTACGTTCCTGCCAGCCATCCTGCGTTCCTGCCTGCCAGCCTGCGTTCCTGCCAGCCAGCCTGCGTTCCTACCAGCCAGCCTGCGTTCCTGCCACCCAGCCTGTGGTCCTGCCAGCCAGCCAGCGTTCCTACCATCCAGTGTTCCAGCCAGACAACCAGACAGCCTGGCAGTGTTAATGCCAGTCAGCCTGTGTTCGTACCAGCAAGCCTGCGTTTCTTCCAACCTGCCTGCGTTCCTGCCAGGCAGCCTGTGTTCCAGCCAGCCAGCCTGCATTACTACCAGCCAGCCTGCGTTCCGGCCAGCCAGCCTGTGTTCCTCCTAGCCACCCTGGGTTCCTGCCAGCCAGCCAGCGCTCCTCCCAGCCAGCCAGCGTTCCTGCCAGTCAATATTCCTGCCACCCTGCCAGCCAGCCATGCAGTGTTCCTGGCAGCTATCCTGCGTTCCTGTTTGCCAACCTGCGTTCATGTCAGCAAGTCTGCGTTCCTACCACCCAGCCTGCGTTCTTGCAAGCCAGCCTGTACTCCTGCCAGCCAGTCAGCATTCCTACCAGTCACTGTTCCTGCCAGACAGCCTGCGTTCCTGCCAGCCATCCTGCGTTCCCGCCAGGCATCCTGTGTTCCTGCCAGCCAGCCTGCGATCCTGCCAGCCAGCCAGCGTTCCATCCAGCCAGCCTGTGTTTTCACCAGCCAGGCAGCCCTCCTGCCAGCCATCTAGCGTTCATGCCAGCCAGTCATTTTTCCTGCCAGCCAGCATGTGTTCCTGGAAGCCAGCCTGTGTTCCTACCAGCCAGGCTGCGTTCCTGCCAGCCAGCCTGGGTTCCTGCCAGCCAGCCAGCGTTCCTGACAGCCTGCGTTCCTGCCATCCACCCTGCGTTCCTGCCAACCAGCCTGTGTTGCTGCCAGCGAGCCAGCGTCCCTGCCAACCTGCGTTCATGCCACCCAGCCAGCCAGCCAGCAAGTATTCCTGCCAGTTAGCCTGTGTTCCTGCCATCCAGCCTGCGTTCCTGCCAGCCAGCCAGCGTTCCTGCCAGCCAGCCATCGTCCCTGCCAACTAACGTTCATGCCACAGAGCCAGCAAGTATTCCTGCCAGACAGCCTGTGTTCCTGCCAGCCAGCCTGTGTTCCTGCCAGTCTGCGAGTGTTGCTGCCAGCCAGCCTGCGATCTTGCCAGCCACCCTGCGTTCCTGCCACCCAGCGTGTGTTCCTGGCAACCAGTCGGCGTTCCTGCGAGCCAGCCTGAGTTCGTCCCAGCCAGCCTGTGATACTGCCAGCCAGCCTGTGTTCATGCCTGCTAGCCAGCATTCCTGGCAGCCAGCGTTCCTGCCAGCAATCGAGCCAGCCAGCTAGTGTTCCTGCCAGCCAGCCTGCGTTCCTGCCAGCCAGCCTGAGTTCGTCCCAGCCAGCCTGTGATACTGCCAGCCAGCCTGTGTTCCTGCCAGCCAGACTGCGTTCCTGCCAGGCAGCCTGTGTTCCTGCCAGCCAGACTGCGTTCCTGCCAGCCAGCTTGTCTTCCTGCCAGCGTCCCTGCCAACCTGCCAACCTGCGTTCATGTCACACAGCCAGCCGGCCAGGAAGTATACCTGCCAGTTAGCCTGTGTTCCTGCCATCCAGCCTGTGATCCTGCCAGCCAACCTTTGTTCCTGCCAGCAAGCCCTCGTTCATGGTAGCCAGTCTCCATTACTCCCAATCAGCCTGTGTTCCTGCCAGCCAGCCTGCGTTTCAGCCAGCCAGCCTGCATTCCTGGCAGCCAGCCTGTGTTCGTGCCTGCCAGCCAGCATTAGTGCCAGCCAGCGTTCCTGCGAGCCAGCGAGCCAGCCAGCCAGTGTTCCTGCCAGCCAGCCTGCGTTCCTGCCAGCCAGCCTGAGTTCCTCCCAGCCAGCCTGTGATCCTGCCAGCCAGCCTGTTCCTGCCAGCCAGCCTGCGTTCCTGCCAGCCTGCCTCTGTTCCTGACGGCCAGCCAGCATTCCTACCAGACAGCATTCCTGCCAGCCAGCCAGCCAGCCAGTGTCCATGCGTGCCTGCCCGCGTTCCTGCAAGCCAGCCTGCGTTCCTGCCTACCAGCCTGTGTTCCTGCCAGCCATACAGCGTCCCTGCTAACCTGCGTTCATGCCAGCCAGCCAGTCAGCCATCAAGTATTCCTGCCAGACAGTCTGTGTTGCTGCCAGCCTGCCTGTGTTCCTGCCAGCCATCCAGCGTTCCTGGCAGCCAGTGTTCCTGCCAGACAGTCAGCCAGCCAGCCAGTGCACCTGACAGCCAGCCTGCATTCCTGCCAGCCAGCCTGCGTTCCAGCCAGCCAGCCTATGTTCCTGCGAACCAGCAAGCATTGCTGTCAGCGAGAAAGCCAGCCAGCCAGTGTTTCTGCCAGCCTGCCAGCCAGCCAGCCAGTGTTCTTGCTAGCCAACCTGTGTTCCAGCAGGGCAGCCTGCGTTCCTATCAGCCACCCTGTGTACCTGCCAGCCAGCCTGTGTTCCTGCCAGCCATCCATCGTTCCTGCCAGCCAGCCCGCCGGAAATCCAGTGTTCCTGCCAGCCAGCCAGCGTTCCTGCCAGCCAGCGTGCGTTCCTGCCAGCCAGCCTGTGTTCCTCCCAGCCAGCCTGCGTTCCTGCCAGCCAGCCGGTGTTCCAGCCAGCCAGCCAGCATTCCTGCCAGCTGGCGTCCCTGCCAGTCATCCAGCCAGTGTTCCTGCCAGCCAGCCTGCATTCCTGCTAGCCAGTCTGCATTACTCCCAATCAGCCTGTGTTCCTGCCAGCCAGCCTGCCTTTCACCCAGCCAGCCTGCATTCCTGCCAGCCAGCCTGTGTTCCTACCAGCCAGGCTGCGTTCCTGCCAGCCAGCCTGGGTTCCTGCCAGCCAGCCAGCGTTCCTGCCAAGCAGCGTTCCTCCCAGGCTGCCATCCAGCCAACCAGTGTTGCTGCCAGCCAGCCTGTGTTCCAGCCAGGCAGCCATCGTTCCTACCAGCCAGCCTGTGTTCCTGCCAGCCTGCCTGTGTTCCTGACAGGCATTTAGCGTTCCTACTAGACAGCATTCCTGCCAGCCAGCCAGCCACCCAGTGTCCCTGCGAGCCAGCCTGCGTTCCTGCCAGACAGCCTGCGATCCTGCCAACCAGCCTGTGTTCCTGCCAGACAGCCAGCGTCCCTGCCAACCTGCGTTCATGCCACTCAGCTAGCCAGCCAGCAATTATTCCTACCAGTTAGCCTGTGTTCGTGCCATCCAGCCTGTGTTCCTGCCAGCCACACACCGTTCCTGCCAGCCAGCGTTCCTGCCAGCCGGCCAGCGTCCCTGCCAACCTGCGTTCATGCTACCCAGCCAGCCAGCCGGTAAGTATTCCTGCCTGACAGCCTGTGTTCCTGCCAGCCAGACTGTGTTTCTGCCAGCCTGCCAGTGTTGCTGCCAGCCAGCCTGCGATCCTGTCAGTCAGCCTGCATTCTTGCCACCCATCCTGTGTTCTTGCCAGCCAGTCTGCATTCCTGCGAGCCAGCCTGTATTAGTGCTTGCCAGCCAGCATTCCTGCCAGCCAGCGTTCCTGCCAGCCAGCGAGCCAGCCTGCCTCTGTTCCAGATGGCCAGCCAGCATTCCTATCAGACAGCGTTCCTGCCAGACAGCCAGCCAGCCAGTGTCCATACGAGCCTGCCTGCGTTCCTGCGAGCCAGACAGCGTTCATGCCAACCAGCCTGTGTTCCTGCAGGCCATCCAACGTCTCTGCTAAGATGCGTTCATGCCAGCCAGCCAGCCAGCCAGCAATATTCCAGCCAGACAGCCTGTGTTGCTGCCAGCCAGCCGGTGTTCCTGCCAGCCATCCAGCGTTCCTGCCAGCCAGCGTTCCTGCCTGCCAGTAAGTCAGCCAGCCAGTGCGCCTGACAGCCAGCCTGCATTCCTGCCAGCCAGCCTGAGTTTCTCCCAACCAGCCTCTGATTCTGCCAGCCATCCTGTGTTCCTGCCAGTCAGCCTGCATTCCTGCCAGCCAGCGTTCCTGCCAACCTGCCACCCAGTCACCCTGTGTGCCTGCCAGCCAGCGTTCCTGCCAACCTGCCAGCCAGTCACCCAGGGTGCCTGCCAGCCAGCCCGTGTCCTATCAACCAGCCTGCATGCCTGCCAGCCAGCCTGTGTTCCTGCCAGGCATACAAATTTCCTGCCAGCCAGCGCCCCTGCCAGCCAGCCAGCGTTCCTGCCAGGCAGCGTTCCTGACAGTCAGCGTTCCTGCCAGCTGGCCAGCCAGCCACCCACAGGTCCTGCCAGCCAGCCTGTGGTCCAGCCAGCCTGCATGCGTTCCTACCAGCAAGCAGCGTTCCATCCAGCCAGAGAGCATTCTTGCCAGCCTGTGTTCCTGCCAGCCAGCCAGCCTGTGTACCTGCCAGCCAGATGTGTTCCTGCCAGTCAGCCAGCATTCCTGCCAGCCATCCCGCCAACCAGCCAGTGTTCCTGCCAGACAGCCTGCGTTCCTGGCAGCCAGCCTGCGTTCCTGCCAGCCAGCCTGTGTTCCTGCCAGCCGGCCTGCATTCCTGCCAGCCAGCCTGTGTTTGTGCCAGGCAGTCAATCAGCCAATGTTCCTGCCAGCCAGTCCGCGTTCCTGCCAGCCAGTCTGCGTTACTCCCAGCCAGCCAGCCAGCCAGCCTGCGTTCCTGCCAAACAGCCTGTGTTGCTGCCAGCCAGCCTGTGTTGCTGCCAGCCATCCAGCGTTAATGCCAGCCAGCGTTCCTGCCAGCCAGTCAGCCAGCCAGGCAGTGTGCCTGACAGCCAGCCTGCGTTCTGCCAGCCAGCCTGCGTTCCTGTCAGCCAGCCTGTGTTCCAGCGAACCAGCAAGCATTGCTGCCAGCTAGGAAGTCAGCCAGCCAGAGATCCTGCCAGCCAGCCCGCCAACCAGCCAGTGTTCCTGCCAGCCAGCCTGCGTTCCTGCCAGCCAGCCTTCGTTCCTGCCAGCCAGCCTGTGTTCCTGCCAGCCGGCCTGCGTTCCTGCCAGCCAGCCAGTGTTTGTGCCAGCCAGATAGCATTCCTTCCAGCCAGCGTTCCTGCCAGCCAGCCAGTCAATCAGCCAGTGTTCCTGCCAGCCAGTCCGCGTTCCTGCCAGCCAGTCTGCGTTACTCCCAGCCAGCCTGTGTTCCTGCCAGCCAGCCTGCGTTCCTGCCAAACAGCCTGTGATGCTGCCAGCCAGCCTGTGTTGCTGCCAGCTATCCAGCGTTAATGACAGCCAGCGTCCCTGCCAGCCAGTCAGCCAGCCAGGCAGTGTGCCTGACAGCCAGCCTGCGTTCCTGCCAGCCAGCCTGCGTTCCTGCCAGCCAGCCTGTATTCCTGCGAACCAGCAAGCATTGCTGCCAGCTAGAAAGTCAGCCAGCCTGTGTTCCTGCCAGCCAGCCTGCGATCCTGCCAGCCAGCCTGCGTTCCTGCCAGCCAGCCTGTGTTCCTGCCAGGCAGCTTGCGTTCTCTCGAGCCAGCCTGTGGTCGTGCCTGCCAGCCAGCATTCCTGCCAGCCAGCGTTCCTGCCAGCCAGCCAGCCAGCCAGCCAGTGTTCCTGCCAGCCACCTTGCGTTCCTGCCAGCCAGCCTGAGTTCCTCCCAGCCAGTCGGCGCTCCTGCCAGCCAGCCAGCGTTCCTGCCAGCCAGCGTTCCTGCCAGCCTGCCAGCCAGTCACCCAGTGTCCCTGCCAGCCTGCCCGTGTTCCTACAAACCAGCCTGCATTGCTGCCAGCCAGCCTGTGTTCCTGCCAGGCAGACAAATTTCCTGCCAGCCAGCGCCCCTGCCAGCCAGCCAGCGTTCCTGCCAGGCAGCGTTCCTGACAGTCAGCGTTCCTGCCAGCTGGCCAGCCAGCCACCCACAGGTCCTGCCAGCCAGCCTGTGGTCCAGCCAGCCTGCCTGCGTTCCTACCAGCAAGCAGCGTTCCATCCAGACAGAGAGCATTCTTGCCAGCCTGTGTTCCTGCCAGCCAGCCAGCCAGCCAGCCTGTGTTCCTGCCAGCCAGATGTGTTCCTGCCAGTCAGCCAGCATTCCTGCCAGCCAGCCCGCCAACCAGCCAGTGTTCCTGCCAGACAGCCTGCGTTCCTGCCAGCCAGCCTGCGTTCCTGCCAGCCAGCCTGTGTTCCTGCCAGCCGGCCTGCATTCCTGCCAGCCAGCCTGTGTTTGTGCCAGGCAGATACCATTCCTGCCAGCCAGCGTTCCTGCCAGCCAGCCAGTCAATCAGCCAATGTTCCTGCCAGCCAGTCCGCGTTCCTGCCAGCCAGACTGCGTTACTCCCAGCCAGCCAGCCAGCCAGCCTGCGTTCCTGCCAAACAGCCTGTGTTGCTGCCAGCCAGCCTGTGTTGCTGCCAGCCATCCAGCGTTAATGCCAGCCAGCGTTCCTGCCAGCCAGTCAGCCAGCCAGGCAGTGTGCCTGACAGCCAGCCTGCGTTCTGCCAGCCAGCCTGCGTTCCTGCCAGCCAGCCTGTGTTCCAGCGAACCAGCAAGCATTGCTGCCAGCTAGGAAGTCAGCCAGCCAGAGATCCTGCCAGCCAGCCCGCCAACCAGCCAGTGTTCCTGCCAGCTAGCCTGCGTTCCTGCCAGCCAGCCTTCGTTCCTGCCAGCCAGCCTGTGTTCCTGCCAGCCGGCCTGCGTTCCTGCCAGCCAGGCTATGTTTGTGCCAGCCAGATAGCATTCCTGCCAGCCAGCGTTCCTGCCAGCCAGCCAGTCAATCAGCCAGTGTTCCTTTCAGCCAGTCCGCGTTCCTGCCAGCCAGTCTGCGATACTCCCAGCCAGCCTGTGTTGCTGCCAGCTAGCCTGCGTTCCTGCCAAACAGCCTGTGATGCTGCCAGCCAGCCTGTGTTGCTGCCAGCCATCCAGCGTTAATGCCAGCCAGCGTTCCTGCCAGCCAGTCAGCCAGCCAGGCAGTGTGCCTGACAGCCAGCCTGCGTTCCTGCCAGCCAGCCTGCGTTCCTGCCAGCCAGCCTGTATTCCTGCGAACCAGCAAGCATTGCTGCCAGCTAGAAAGTCAGCCAGCCTGTGTTCCTGCCAGCCAGCCTGCGATCCTGCCAGCCAGCCTGCGTTCCTGCCAGCCAGCCTGTGTTCCTGCCAGGCAGCCTGCGTTCTCTCGAGCCAGCCTGTGTTCGTGCCTGCCAGCCAGCATTCCTGCCAGCCAGCGTTCCTTCCAGCCGCCAGCCAGCCAGCCAGCCAGCCAGCCAGTGTTCCTGCCAGACACCCTGCGTTCCTGCCAGCCAGCCTGAGTTCCTCCCAGCCAGTCGGCGCTCCTGCCAGCCAGCCAGCGTTCCTGCCAGCCAGCGTTCCTGCCAGCCTGCCAGCCAGTCACCCAGTGTCCCTGCCAGCCTGCCCGTGTTCCTATAAACCAGCCTGCATTGCTGCCAGCCAACCTTTGTTCCTGACAGGCAGACAAATTTCCTGCCAGCCAGCGTTCCTGCCAGCCAGCCATCGTTCCTGCCAGGCAGCGTTCCTGTCAGCCAGCGTTCCTGCCAGCCGGCCAGCCAGCCATCCACAGGTCCTGCCTGTGGTCCAGCCAGACTTCCTGCGTTCCTACCAGCCAGCCTGCGTTCCATCCAGCCAGAGGTCGTTCTTGTCAGCCTGTGTTCCTGCCAGCCAGCCAGCCAGCCAGCCTGTGTTCCTGCCAGCCAGATGTGTTCCTGCCAGTCAGCCAGCGTTCCTGCCAGCCAGCCCGCCAAACAGCCAGTGCTCCTGCCAGCCAGCCTGCGTTCCTGCCAGCCAGCCTGCGTTCCTGCCAGCCACCCTGTGTTCCTGTCAGCCAGCCTGCGTTCCTGCCAACCTGCCTGTGTTCCTGACAGGCATTTAGCGTTCCTACCAGACAGCGTTCCTGCCAGCCAGCCAGTCACCCAGTGTCCCTGCGAGCCAGCCTGCGTTCCTGCCAGACAGCCTTCGATCCTGCCAACCAGCCTGTGTTCCTGCCAGCCAGCCAGCGTCCCTGCCAACCTGCATTCATGCCACCCAGCCAGCCAGCCAGCAAGTATTCCTACCAGTTAGCCTGTGTTCCTGCCATCCATCCTGTGTTCCTGCTGGCACACACCGTTCTGCCAGCCAGCATTCCTGCCAGCCAGCCAGCGTCCCTTCCCTGGCAACCTGCGTCCATGCCACCCAGCCAGCCAGCCAGTAAGTATTCCTGCCTGACAGCCTGTGTTCCTGCCAGCCAGACTGTGTTCCTTCCAGCCTGCCAGTGTTGCTGCCAGCCAGCCTACGATCCTGCCAGTCAGCCTGCATTCCTGCCACCCAGCCTGTGTTCCTGCCAGCCAGTCTGTGTTCCTGCGAGACATCCTGCATTCGTGCCTGCCAGCCAGCATTCTTGCCAGCCAGCGTTCCTGCCAGCCAGCGAGCCAGCCAGGCAGTGTTCCTGCCAGCCAGCCTGCGTTCCTGCCAGCCAGCCTGAGATCCACCCAGCCAGCCTGAGTTCCTGCCAGCCAGCCTGTGTTCCTGCCAGGCAGACAAATTTCCTGCCAGCCAGCTCCCCTGCCAGACAGCCAGCGTTCCTGCCAGGCAGCGTTCCTGACAGTCAGCGTTCCTGCCAGTTGGCCAGCCATTCACCCACAGGTCCGGCCAGCCAGCCTGTGGTCCAGCCAGCCTGCCTGCGTTCCCACCAGCCAGCCAGCGTTCCAACCAGGCAGACAGCATTCTTGCCAGCCTGTGTTCCTGCCAGCCAGCCAGCCAGCCAGCCTGTGTTCCTGCCAGCCAGATGTGTTCCTGCCAGTCAGCCAGCATTCCTGCCAGCCAACCCGAAAACCAGCCAGTGTTCCTGCCAGACAGCCTGCGTTCCTGCCAGCCAGCCTGCGTTCCTGCCAGCCAGCCTGTGCTCCTCCCAGCCGGCCTGTGTTCCTGCCAGCCAGCCAGTGTTTGTGCCAGCCAGATAGCATTCCTGCCAGCCAGCCTTCCTGCCAGCCAGCCAGCCAGTGTACCTGCCAGCCAGTCCGCGCTCCTGCCAGTCAGCCAGCGTTCCTGCCAGCCAGCCCGCCAAACAGCCAGTGTTCCTGCCAGCCAGCCTGCGTTTCTGCCAGCCAGCCTGCGTTCCTGCTAGCCAGCCTGCGTTCTTGCCAGCCAGCCTGTGTCCCTGACAGCCAGCCTGCGTTCCTGCCAGCCAGTCTGTGTTCCTGCGAGACATCCTGCATGCGTGCCTGCCAGCCAGCATTCTTGCCAGCCAGCGTTCCTGCCAGCCAGCGAGCCAGCCAGGCAGTGTTCCTGCCAGCCAGCCTGCGTTCCTGCCAGCCAGCATGAGATCCATCCAGCCAGCCTGAGTTCCTGCCAGCCAGCCTGTGTTCCTGCCAGGCAGACAAATTTCCTGCCAGCCAGCTCCCCTGCCAGACAGCCAGCGTTCCTGCCAGGCAGCGTTCCTGACAGTCAGCGTTCCTGCCAGTTGGCCAGCCATTCACCCACAGGTCCTGCCAGCCAGCCTGTGGTCCAGCCAGCCTGCCTGCGTTCCTACCAGCCAGCCAGCGTTCCATCCAGGCAGAGAGCATTCTTGCCAGCCTGTGTTCCTGCCAGCCAGCCAGCCAGCCAGCCTGTGTTCCTGCCAGCCAGATGTGTTCCTGCCAGTCAGCCAGCATTCCTGCCAGCCAACCCGAAAACCAGCCAGTGTTCCTGCCAGACAGCCTGCGTTCCTGCCAGCCAGCCTGCGTTCCTGCCAGCCAGCCTGTGCTCCTGCCAGCCGGCCTGTGTTCCTGCCAGCCAGCCAGTGTTTGTGCCAGCCAGATAGCATTCCTGCCAGCCAGCCTTCCTGCCAGCCAGCCAGCCAGTGTACCTGCCAGCCAGTCCGCGCTCCTGCCAGTCAGCCAGCGTTCCTGCCAGCCAGCCCGCCAAACAGCCAGTGTTCCTGCCAGCCAGCCTGCGTTTCTGCCAGCCAGCCTGCGTTCCTGCCAGCCAGCCTGCGTTCTTGCCAGCCAGCCTGTGTCCCTGACAGACAGCCTGAGTTCCTGTAAGCCAGGCTGTGTTCCTGCCAGCCAGCCAGCATTCCTGCCAGCCAGCGTCTATGCCAGCCAGCCAGCCAGTGTTCCTGCCAGCCATCCTGCTTTCCTGCCTGCCAGCCTGTGTTCCTGCCAGCCAGCCTGCGGTCCTACCAGCCATTCGGCGTTCCTACCAAGCATCTTGCGTTCCTGCCAGGCAGCCTGTGTTCCTGCCAGACAGCCTGCATTCCCACCAGCCAGCCTGCGTTCCTGCCAGCCAGCCTGTGTTCCTGACAGATAGCCAGCACTCCTGCCAGCCAGCCAGCGAACTTGCAAGCCAGCGTTCCTGCCAGCCAGCCAGCCAGCCAGTCAGTGTTCCTGGAAGCCAGTCTGTGTTCCTACCAGCCAGACTGCGTTCCTGCCAGCCAGCCTGGGTTCCTGCCAGCCAGCCAGCGTTCCTGCCAAGCAGCGTTCCTGCCAGGCTGCCATCCAGCCAACCAGTGTTGCTGCCAGCCAGCCTGTGTTCCAGCCAGGCAGCCATCGTTCCTACCAGCCAGCCATCGTTCCTGCCAACCTGCCTGTGTTCCTGACAGGCATTTAGCGTTCCTACCAGACAGCGTTCCTGCCAGCCAGCCAGCCAGCCAGTGTCCCTGCGAGCCAGCCTGCGTTCCTGCCAGACAGCCTGCGATCCTGCCAACCAGCCTGTGTTCCTGCCAGCCAGCCAGCGTCCCTGCCAACCTGCATTCATGCCACCCAGCCAGCCAGCCAGCAAGTATTCCTACCAGTTAGCCTGTGTTCCTGCCATCCAGCCTGTGTTCCTGCCGGCACACACCGTTCCTGCCAGCCAGCATTCCTGCCAGCCAACCAGCGTCCCTGCCAACCTGCGTCCATGCCACCCAGTCAGCCAGCCAGTAAGTATTCCTACCTGACAGCCTGTGTTCCTGCCAGCCAGACTGTGTTCCTTCCAGCTTGCCAGTGTTGCTGCCAGCCAGCCAGCGATCCTGCCAGTCAGCCTGCATTCCTGCCACCCAGCCTGTGTTCCTGCCAGCCAGTCTGTGTTCCTGCGAGACATCCTGCATTCGTGCCTGCCAGCCAGCATTCTTGCCAGCCAGCGTTCCTGCCAGCCAGCGAGCCAGCCAGGCAGTGTTCCTGCCAGCCAGCCTGCGTTCCTGCCAGCCAGCCTGAGATCCACCCAGCCAGCCTGAGTTCCTGCCAGCCAGCCTGCGTTCCTGCCTGCCTTCCTCTGTTCCTGATGGCCAGCCAGCATTCCTACCAGACAGCGTTCCTGCCAGCCAGCCAGCCAGCCAGTGTCCATACGAGCCTGCATGCGTTACTGCTAGCCAGCCTGCGTTCATGCCAACCAGCCTGTGTTCCTGCAGGCCATCCAACGTCTCTGCTAAACTACGTTCATGCCAGCCAGCCAGCCAGCCAGCAATATTCCAGCCAGACAGCCTGTGCTGCTGCCAGCCAGCCTGTGTTCCTGCCAGCCATCCAGCGTTCCTGCCAGCCAGCGTTCCTGCCTGCCAGTCAGTCAGCCAGCCAGAGCGCCTGACAGCCAGCCATCCAGCGTTCGTGCCAGCCAGCGTTCCTGCCAGCCAGCGTTCCTGCCAGCCAGCCAGCCAGCCAGCCAGTGTTCCTGCCAGCCACCCTGGGTTCCTGTTAGCCAGCCTGAGTTCCTCCCAGCCAGCCTGCATTCCTGCCAGCCAGCCTGAGTTCCTCCAAGCCAGCCTGTGATTCTGCCAGCCATCCTGTGTTCCTGCCAGTCAGCCTGCATTCCTGCCAGCCTGCCTGTGTTCCTGCCAGCCATCCAGCATTCCTGCCAGCCAGCGTTCCTGCCAACCTGCCAGCCAGTCACCCAGTGTGCCTGCCAGCCAGCCCGTGTCCTACAAACCAGCCTGCATGCCTGCCAGCCAGGCAGACAAATTTCCTGCCAGCCAGCTCCCCTGCCAGACAGCCAGCGTTCCTGCCAGGCAGCGTTCCTGACAGTCAGCGTTCCTGCCAGTTGGCCAGCCAGCCACCCACAGGTCCTGCCAGCCAGCCTGTGGTGCAGCCAGCCTGCCTGCGTTCCTACCAGCCAGCCAGCGTTCCATCCAGCCAGAGAGCATTCTTGCCAGCCTGTGGCAGGTATTCCTGGCAGTCAGCCAGCATTCCTGCCAGCCAACCCGCCAACCAGCCAGTGTTCCTGCCAGCCAGCCTGCGTTCCTGCCAGCCAGCCTGCGTTCCTGCCAGCCAGCCTGTGTTCCTGCCAGCCAGCCTGCGTTCCTGCCAGCCAGCCTGTGTTTGTGCCAGCCAGATAGCATTCCTGCCAGCCAGCCTTCCTGCCAGCCAGCCAGCCAGTGTTCCTGGCAGCCAGTCCGCGTACCTGCCAGCCAGTCTGCGTTACTCCCAGCCAGCCTGTGTTCCTGCCAGCCAGCCTGCGTTCCTGCCAAACAGCCTGTGTTGCTGCCAGCCAGCCTGTGTTGCTGCCATCCAGCGTTAATGCCAGCCAGCGTTCCTGCCAGCCAGTCAGCCAGCCAGGCAGTGTGCCTGACAGCCAACCTGCGTTCCTGCCAGCCAGCCTGCGTTCCTGCTAGCCAGCCTGTGTTCCTGCGAACCACCAAGCATTGCTGCCAGTTAGAAAGTCAGCCAGCCACTGTACCTCCCACCCAGTCGGCGCTCCTGCCAGCCAGCCAGCGTTCCTGCCAGCCAGCGTTCCTGCTTGCCTGCCAGCCAGTCACCCAGTGTCCCTGCCAGCCTGCCTGTGTTCCTACAAACCAGCCTGCATTGCTGCCAGCAAGCCCGTGTTCCTGACAGGCACACAAATTTCCTGCCAGCTAGCGTTCCTGCCAGCCAGCCATCGTTCCTGCCAGGCAGCGTTCCTGTCAGCCAGCGTTCCTGCCAGTCGGCCAGCCAGCCACCCACTGGTCCTGCCAGCCAGCCGGTGGTCCAGCCAGACTTCCTCTGTTCCTACCAGCCAGCCTGCGTTCCATCCAGCCAGAGGTCGTTCTTGTCAGCCTGTGTTCCTGCCAGCCAGCCAGCCAGCCAGCCTGTGTACCTGCCAGCCAGATGTGTTCCTGCCAGTCAGCCAGCGTTCCTGCCAGCCAGCCCGCCAACCAGCCAGTGTTCCTGCCAGCCAGCCTGCGTTCCTGCCAGACAGCCTTCGATCCTGCCAACCAGCCTGTGTTCCTGCCAGCCAGCCAGCGTCCCTGCCAACCTGCATTCATGCCACCCAGCCAGCCAGCCAGCAAGTATTCCTACCAGTTAGCCTGTGTTCCTGCCATCCATCCTGTGTTCCTGCTGGCACACACCGTTCTGCCAGCCAGCATTCCTGCCAGCCAGCCAGCGTCCCTTCCCTGGCAACCTGCGTCCATGCCACCCAGCCAGCCAGCCAGTAAGTATTCCTGCCTGACAGCCTGTGTTCCTGCCAGCCAGACTGTGTTCCTTCCAGCCTGCCAGTGTTGCTGCCAGCCAGCCTACGATCCTGCCAGTCAGCCTGCATTCCTGCCACCCAGCCTGTGTTCCTGCCAGCCAGTCTGTGTTCCTGCGAGACATCCTGCATTCGTGCCTGCCAGCCAGCATTCTTGCCAGCCAGCGTTCCTGCCAGCCAGCGAGCCAGCCAGGCAGTGTTCCTGCCAGCCAGCCTGCGTTCCTGCCAGCCAGCCTGAGATCCACCCAGCCAGCCTGAGTTCCTGCCAGCCAGCCTGTGTTCCTGCCAGGCAGACAAATTTCCTGCCAGCCAGCTCCCCTGCCAGACAGCCAGCGTTCCTGCCAGGCAGCGTTCCTGACAGTCAGCGTTCCTGCCAGTTGGCCAGCCATTCACCCACAGGTCCGGCCAGCCAGCCTGTGGTCCAGCCAGCCTGCCTGCGTTCCCACCAGCCAGCCAGCGTTCCAACCAGGCAGACAGCATTCTTGCCAGCCTGTGTTCCTGCCAGCCAGCCAGCCAGCCAGCCTGTGTTCCTGCCAGCCAGATGTGTTCCTGCCAGTCAGCCAGCATTCCTGCCAGCCAACCCGAAAACCAGCCAGTGTTCCTGCCAGACAGCCTGCGTTCCTGCCAGCCAGCCTGCGTTCCTGCCAGCCAGCCTGTGCTCCTCCCAGCCGGCCTGTGTTCCTGCCAGCCAGCCAGTGTTTGTGCCAGCCAGATAGCATTCCTGCCAGCCAGCCTTCCTGCCAGCCAGCCAGCCAGTGTACCTGCCAGCCAGTCCGCGCTCCTGCCAGTCAGCCAGCGTTCCTGCCAGCCAGCCCGCCAAACAGCCAGTGTTCCTGCCAGCCAGCCTGCGTTTCTGCCAGCCAGCCTGCGTTCCTGCTAGCCAGCCTGCGTTCTTGCCAGCCAGCCTGTGTCCCTGACAGCCAGCCTGCGTTCCTGCCAGCCAGTCTGTGTTCCTGCGAGACATCCTGCATGCGTGCCTGCCAGCCAGCATTCTTGCCAGCCAGCGTTCCTGCCAGCCAGCGAGCCAGCCAGGCAGTGTTCCTGCCAGCCAGCCTGCGTTCCTGCCAGCCAGCATGAGATCCATCCAGCCAGCCTGAGTTCCTGCCAGCCAGCCTGTGTTCCTGCCAGGCAGACAAATTTCCTGCCAGCCAGCTCCCCTGCCAGACAGCCAGCGTTCCTGCCAGGCAGCGTTCCTGACAGTCAGCGTTCCTGCCAGTTGGCCAGCCATTCACCCACAGGTCCTGCCAGCCAGCCTGTGGTCCAGCCAGCCTGCCTGCGTTCCTACCAGCCAGCCAGCGTTCCATCCAGGCAGAGAGCATTCTTGCCAGCCTGTGTTCCTGCCAGCCAGCCAGCCAGCCAGCCTGTGTTCCTGCCAGCCAGATGTGTTCCTGCCAGTCAGCCAGCATTCCTGCCAGCCAACCCGAAAACCAGCCAGTGTTCCTGCCAGACAGCCTGCGTTCCTGCCAGCCAGCCTGCGTTCCTGCCAGCCAGCCTGTGCTCCTGCCAGCCGGCCTGTGTTCCTGCCAGCCAGCCAGTGTTTGTGCCAGCCAGATAGCATTCCTGCCAGCCAGCCTTCCTGCCAGCCAGCCAGCCAGTGTACCTGCCAGCCAGTCCGCGCTCCTGCCAGTCAGCCAGCGTTCCTGCCAGCCAGCCCGCCAAACAGCCAGTGTTCCTGCCAGCCAGCCTGCGTTTCTGCCAGCCAGCCTGCGTTCCTGCCAGCCAGCCTGCGTTCTTGCCAGCCAGCCTGTGTCCCTGACAGACAGCCTGAGTTCCTGTAAGCCAGGCTGTGTTCCTGCCAGCCAGCCAGCATTCCTGCCAGCCAGCGTCTATGCCAGCCAGCCAGCCAGTGTTCCTGCCAGCCATCCTGCTTTCCTGCCTGCCAGCCTGTGTTCCTGCCAGCCAGCCTGCGGTCCTACCAGCCATTCGGCGTTCCTACCAAGCATCTTGCGTTCCTGCCAGGCAGCCTGTGTTCCTGCCAGACAGCCTGCATTCCCACCAGCCAGCCTGCGTTCCTGCCAGCCAGCCTGTGTTCCTGACAGATAGCCAGCACTCCTGCCAGCCAGCCAGCGAACTTGCAAGCCAGCGTTCCTGCCAGCCAGCCAGCCAGCCAGTCAGTGTTCCTGGAAGCCAGTCTGTGTTCCTACCAGCCAGACTGCGTTCCTGCCAGCCAGCCTGGGTTCCTGCCAGCCAGCCAGCGTTCCTGCCAAGCAGCGTTCCTGCCAGGCTGCCATCCAGCCAACCAGTGTTGCTGCCAGCCAGCCTGTGTTCCAGCCAGGCAGCCATCGTTCCTACCAGCCAGCCATCGTTCCTGCCAACCTGCCTGTGTTCCTGACAGGCATTTAGCGTTCCTACCAGACAGCGTTCCTGCCAGCCAGCCAGCCAGCCAGTGTCCCTGCGAGCCAGCCTGCGTTCCTGCCAGACAGCCTGCGATCCTGCCAACCAGCCTGTGTTCCTGCCAGCCAGCCAGCGTCCCTGCCAACCTGCATTCATGCCACCCAGCCAGCCAGCCAGCAAGTATTCCTACCAGTTAGCCTGTGTTCCTGCCATCCAGCCTGTGTTCCTGCCGGCACACACCGTTCCTGCCAGCCAGCATTCCTGCCAGCCAACCAGCGTCCCTGCCAACCTGCGTCCATGCCACCCAGTCAGCCAGCCAGTAAGTATTCCTACCTGACAGCCTGTGTTCCTGCCAGCCAGACTGTGTTCCTTCCAGCTTGCCAGTGTTGCTGCCAGCCAGCCAGCGATCCTGCCAGTCAGCCTGCATTCCTGCCACCCAGCCTGTGTTCCTGCCAGCCAGTCTGTGTTCCTGCGAGACATCCTGCATTCGTGCCTGCCAGCCAGCATTCTTGCCAGCCAGCGTTCCTGCCAGCCAGCGAGCCAGCCAGGCAGTGTTCCTGCCAGCCAGCCTGCGTTCCTGCCAGCCAGCCTGAGATCCACCCAGCCAGCCTGAGTTCCTGCCAGCCAGCCTGCGTTCCTGCCTGCCTTCCTCTGTTCCTGATGGCCAGCCAGCATTCCTACCAGACAGCGTTCCTGCCAGCCAGCCAGCCAGCCAGTGTCCATACGAGCCTGCATGCGTTACTGCTAGCCAGCCTGCGTTCATGCCAACCAGCCTGTGTTCCTGCAGGCCATCCAACGTCTCTGCTAAACTACGTTCATGCCAGCCAGCCAGCCAGCCAGCAATATTCCAGCCAGACAGCCTGTGCTGCTGCCAGCCAGCCTGTGTTCCTGCCAGCCATCCAGCGTTCCTGCCAGCCAGCGTTCCTGCCTGCCAGTCAGTCAGCCAGCCAGAGCGCCTGACAGCCAGCCATCCAGCGTTCGTGCCAGCCAGCGTTCCTGCCAGCCAGCGTTCCTGCCAGCCAGCCAGCCAGCCAGCCAGTGTTCCTGCCAGCCACCCTGGGTTCCTGTTAGCCAGCCTGAGTTCCTCCCAGCCAGCCTGCATTCCTGCCAGCCAGCCTGAGTTCCTCCAAGCCAGCCTGTGATTCTGCCAGCCATCCTGTGTTCCTGCCAGTCAGCCTGCATTCCTGCCAGCCTGCCTGTGTTCCTGCCAGCCATCCAGCATTCCTGCCAGCCAGCGTTCCTGCCAACCTGCCAGCCAGTCACCCAGTGTGCCTGCCAGCCAGCCCGTGTCCTACAAACCAGCCTGCATGCCTGCCAGCCAGGCAGACAAATTTCCTGCCAGCCAGCTCCCCTGCCAGACAGCCAGCGTTCCTGCCAGGCAGCGTTCCTGACAGTCAGCGTTCCTGCCAGTTGGCCAGCCAGCCACCCACAGGTCCTGCCAGCCAGCCTGTGGTGCAGCCAGCCTGCCTGCGTTCCTACCAGCCAGCCAGCGTTCCATCCAGCCAGAGAGCATTCTTGCCAGCCTGTGGCAGGTATTCCTGGCAGTCAGCCAGCATTCCTGCCAGCCAACCCGCCAACCAGCCAGTGTTCCTGCCAGCCAGCCTGCGTTCCTGCCAGCCAGCCTGCGTTCCTGCCAGCCAGCCTGTGTTCCTGCCAGCCAGCCTGCGTTCCTGCCAGCCAGCCTGTGTTTGTGCCAGCCAGATAGCATTCCTGCCAGCCAGCCTTCCTGCCAGCCAGCCAGCCAGTGTTCCTGGCAGCCAGTCCGCGTACCTGCCAGCCAGTCTGCGTTACTCCCAGCCAGCCTGTGTTCCTGCCAGCCAGCCTGCGTTCCTGCCAAACAGCCTGTGTTGCTGCCAGCCAGCCTGTGTTGCTGCCATCCAGCGTTAATGCCAGCCAGCGTTCCTGCCAGCCAGTCAGCCAGCCAGGCAGTGTGCCTGACAGCCAACCTGCGTTCCTGCCAGCCAGCCTGCGTTCCTGCTAGCCAGCCTGTGTTCCTGCGAACCACCAAGCATTGCTGCCAGTTAGAAAGTCAGCCAGCCACTGTACCTCCCACCCAGTCGGCGCTCCTGCCAGCCAGCCAGCGTTCCTGCCAGCCAGCGTTCCTGCTTGCCTGCCAGCCAGTCACCCAGTGTCCCTGCCAGCCTGCCTGTGTTCCTACAAACCAGCCTGCATTGCTGCCAGCAAGCCCGTGTTCCTGACAGGCACACAAATTTCCTGCCAGCTAGCGTTCCTGCCAGCCAGCCATCGTTCCTGCCAGGCAGCGTTCCTGTCAGCCAGCGTTCCTGCCAGTCGGCCAGCCAGCCACCCACTGGTCCTGCCAGCCAGCCGGTGGTCCAGCCAGACTTCCTCTGTTCCTACCAGCCAGCCTGCGTTCCATCCAGCCAGAGGTCGTTCTTGTCAGCCTGTGTTCCTGCCAGCCAGCCAGCCAGCCAGCCTGTGTACCTGCCAGCCAGATGTGTTCCTGCCAGTCAGCCAGCGTTCCTGCCAGCCAGCCCGCCAACCAGCCAGTGTTCCTGCCAGCCAGCCTGCGTTCCTGCCAGCCAGCCTGCGTTCCTGCCAGCCACCCTGTGTTCCTGCCAGCCAGCCTGCGTTCCTGCCAGCCAGCCTGTGTTCCTGCCAGTCAGATAGCTTTCCTGCCAGCCAGCCTTCCTGCCTGCCTGCCAGCCAGTGTTCCTGCCAGCCAGTCCCCGTTCCTGCCAGCCAGTCGGCGTTCCAGGACAGCCAGCCTGTGTTCCTGCCAGCCAGCCAGCCAGCTAGCAAGTATTCCTACCAGACAGCCTGTGTTCCTGCCAGCCAGCCTGTGTTCTGGCCAGCCTGCCAGTGTTCCTGCCAGCCAGCCTGTGATCCTGCCAGAAAGCCTGTGTTCCTGCCAGACAGCCTGAGTTCCTGCCAGCCTGCCTCTTTTCCTGACGGCCAGCCAGCATTCCTACCAGACAGCCTACCTGCCAGCCAGCCAGCCAGCCAGTGTCCATGCGAGCCTTCCTGCTTTCCTGCCAGTCAGCCAGCGTTCCTGCCAGCCAGCCCGCCAACCAGCCAGTGTTCCTGCCAGCCAGCCTGCGTTCCTGCCAGCCAGCCTGCGTTCCTGCCAACCAGCCTGTGTTCCTGCCAGCCATCCAGCGTCCCCGCTAACCTTCGTTCATGCCAGCCAGCCAGCAAGAATTACTGCGAGACAGCATGTGTTGCTGCCAGACAGCTTGTGTTCCTGCCAGCCATCCAGCGTTCGTGCCAGCCAGCGTTCCTGCCAGCCAGCGTTCCTGCCAGCCAGCCAGCCAGTGTTCCTGCCAGCCACCCTGCGTTCCTGTTAGCCAGCCTGAGTTCCTTCCAGCCAGCATGTGATCCTGCCAGCCTGCCTGTGTTCCTGCCAGCCAGCCAGCGCTCCTGCCAGCCAGCCAGCGTTCCTGCCAGCCAGCGTTCTTGACAGCGTGCCAGCCAGTCACCCAGTGTTCCTGACAGCCAGCCCGTGGTCCTACAAACCAGCCTGCATTCCAGCCAGCCAGCCTGTGTTCCTGCCAGGCAGACAAATTTCCTGCCAGCCAGCGCTCCTGCCACCCAGCCATCGTTCCTGCCAGGCAGCGTTCCTGTCAGCCAGCGTTCCTAGCAGCAGGCCAGCCAGCCACCCACAGGTCCTGCCAGCCAGCCTGTGGTCCAGCCAGCCTGCGTGCGTTCCATCCAGCCAGAGAGCGTTCTTGCCAGCCGGTGTTCCTGCCAGCCAGCCAGCCAGCCAGCCTGTGTTCCTGCCAGTCAGATGTGTTCCTGCTAGTCAGCCAGCTTTCCTGCCAACCAGCCAGTCATCCTGCCAGCCAGTCCGCGTTCCTGCCAGCCAGTCTGCGGTACTCCCAGCCAGCCTTTGTTCCTGCCAGCCAGCCAGCGTTCCTGCCACACAGCCATACGGCCAGCCAGTGTTCCTGCCAAGCACCCAGCGTTCCTACCAGCCTGCCTGCGTTCCTACCAACCAGCCTGCGTTCCTGACAGGCAGCCTGTGTTCCAGCCAGCCAGCCTGCATTCCTACCAGCCAGCCTGCGTTCCTGCCAGCCAGCCTGTGTTCCTGCCAGGCAGCCTCCGTTCCCTCGAGCCAGCCTGTGTTCGTGCCTGCCAGCCAGCATTCCTGCCAGCCAGCGTTCCTGCCAGCCAGCCAGTCAATCAGCCAGTGCTCCTGCCAGCCACCCTGCGTTCCTCAAAGCCAAACTGAGTTCCTCCCAGCCGGCCTGCATTCCTGCCAGCCAGACTATGTTACTGCCAGCCAGCCAGCGCTCCTGCCTGCCAGCCAGTGTTCCTGCCAGCCAGCGTTCCTGCCAGCCTGCCAGCGAGTCACCCAGTGTTCCTGCCAGCCAGCCCGTGTTCCTACAAACCAGCCTGCATTCCTGCCAGCCAGCCTGTGTTCCTGCCAGCCAGCCTGTGTTCCTGCCAGATAGCCAGCGCTCCTGCCAGCCAGCCAGCGTACTTGCAAGCCAGCGTTCCTGCCAGCCAGCCAGCCATCCAGTCAGTGTTCCTGGAAGCCAGTCTGTGCTCCTACAAGGCCAGGCTGCCATCCTTCCATCTAGCATTTGTTCCTGGCAGCCAGCCAGCGTCCCTCCCAACCTGCATTCATGCCACCCAGCCGGCCAGCCAGCAAGTATTCCGGCCATCCAGCCTGTGTTCCTGCCAGCCAGCCAGCGTTCCTGCCAGCCAGCGTTCCTGCCAGCGAGCCATCGTCCCTGCCAACCTGCGTTCATGCCACCCAGCCAGCCAGCTAGCAAGTATTCCTACCAGACAGCCTGTCTTCCTGACAGCCAGCCTGTGTTCCGGCCAGCCTGCCTGCGTTCCTACCAACCTGCCAGTGTTCCTGCCAGCCAGCCTGTGATCCTGCCAGCCAGCCTGTGTTCCTGCCAGGCAGCCTGTGTTCCTGCCAGCCATCCAGCGTCCCCGCTAAACTTCGTTCATGCCAGCCAGCCAGCAAGAATTCCTGCCAGACAGCATGTGTTGCTGCCAGACAGCTTGTGTTCCTGCCAGCCATCCAGCGTTCGTGCCAGCCAGCGTTCCTGCCAGCCAGCGTTGCTGCCAGCCAGCCAGCCAGCCAGCCAGTGTTCCTGCCAGCCACCCTGCGTTCCTGTTAGCCAGCCTGAGTTCCTCCCAGCCAGCCTGTGATCCTGCCAGCCTGCCTGTGTTCTTGCCAGGCAGCCAGCGCTCCTGCCAGCCAGCCAGCGTTCCTGCCAGCCAGCGTTCCTGACAGCCTGCCAGCCAGTCACCCAGTGTTCCTGACAGCCAGCCCGTGATCCTACAAACCAGCCTGCATTCCAGCCAGCCAGCCTGTGTTCCTGCCAGGCAGACAAATTTCCTGCCAGCCAGCGCTCCTGCCACCCAGCCAGCGTTCCTGCCAGGCAGCGTTCCTGTCAGCCATCGTTCCTAGCAGCAGGCCAGCCAGCCACCCACAGGTCCTGCCAGCCAGCCTGTGGTCCAGCCAGCCTGCGTGCATTCCATCCAGCCAGAGAGCGTTCTTGCCAGCCGGTGTTCCTGCCAGCTAGCCAGCCAGCCAGCCTGTGTTCCTGCCAGTCAGATGTGTTCCTGCCAGTCAGCCAGCGTTCCTGCCAACCAGCCAGTGATCCTGCCAGCCAGTCCGCGTTTCTGCCAGCCAGTCTGCGTTACTCCCAGCCAGCCTTTGTTCCTTCCAGCCAGCCAGCGTTCCTGTCAGACAGCCAGACAGCCAGCCAGTGTTCCTGCCAAGCACCCTGCGTTCCTACCAGCCTGCCTGCGTTCCTACGAACCAGCCTGCGTTCCTGACAGGCAGCCTGTGTTCCAGCCAGCCAGCCTGCATTCCTACCAGCCAGCCTGCGTTCCTGCCAGCCAGCCTGTGTTCCTGCCAGGCAGCCTCCGTTCCTCAATGCCAACCTGAGTTCCTCCCAGCCAGCCTGCATTCCTGCCAGCCAGACTATGTTACTGCCAGCCAGCCAGCGCTCCTGCCAGCCAGCCAGTGTTCATGCCAGCCAGCATTCCTGCCAGCCTGCTAGCGAGTCACCCAGTGTTCCTGCCAGCCAGCCCGTGTTCCTACAAACCAGCCTGCATTCCTGCCAGCCAGCCTGTGTTCCTCACATGCAGACAAATTTCCTGCCAGCCAGCGCTCCTGCCAGCCAGCCAGCGTTCCTGCCAGGCAGCGTTCCTGTCAGACAGCGTTTCTGCCAGCCGGCCAAGCCACCCACAGGTCCTGCCAGCCAGCCTGTGGTCCAGCCAGCCTGCCTGTGTTCCTACCAGCCAGCCTGCGTCCCATCCAGCCAGAGAGCGTTCTTGCTAGCCTATGTTCCTGCCAGCCAGCCAGCCAGCCAGCCTGTTTTCCTGCCAGCCAGATAGCATTCCTGCCAGCCAGCCTTCCTGCCAGCCAGCCAGCCAGTGTTTCTGCCAGCCAGTCCGCGTTCCTGCCAGCCAGCCTGCGTTCCTGCCAGCCAGCCTGTGTTCCTGCCACCCAGCCAGCGTTTCTGCCAGACAGCGTTCCTGCCAGAGAGACAGTCAGCCAGCCAGTGTTCCTGCCACCCAGCCTGCGTTTCTGGCAGCCAGCCTGTGTTTCTGCCAGTCAGCCTGTGTTCCTGCGAACCAGCCAACTTTCCTGCCAGCCAGCCAGCTACCCAGCCAATGTTCCTGCAGATAGCCTGCGTTCCTGCCAGCCAGCCTGTGTTCCTGCCAGCCAGCCTGTGTTCCTGCCACCCAGCCTGCGTTTTTGCCGCCTGCCTGTGTTCCTGCCAGCCAACCAGCATTTCTGCCAGCCAGCGTTCCTGCCAGCCAGCCAGACAGCCAGCCAGTGTTCCTGCCAGCTAGCCTGCGTTCCTGCCAGCCAGCGAGCGTTCCTCCCAGGCAGCCTGTAATCCTACCAGCCAGCCTGCATTCCTGCTTTCTGCCTGTGTTCCTGCGAGCCAGCCAGTGTTCCTGCCAGCCGGCGTTCCTGCCAGCCAGCCAGCCAGCCAGCCAGTGTTCCTGCCAGCCAGCCTGCGTTCCTGCCAGCCAGCGTGTGTTCCTTCCAGCCAGAGAGCGTTCCTGCCAGACAGCCAGTCAGCCAAACTGTGTTCCTGCCAGCCAGCCTCTATTCCTGCCAGATAGCCTGCATTCCTGCTAGCCAGCCTGTGTTCCTGCGAGCCAGCCTGCGTTCCTGCGAGCCAGCCTGTGTTCCTGCCAGTAAGCCAGTGCTCCTGCCAGCTAGCCAGCGTTCTTGGCTGGCAGCGTTGCAGCCAGCTAGCCAGCCAGCCAACCAGCGTTCCTGCCAGCCAGAGTTCCAGCCAGCCCCCTGTGGGTTCGGGGGTTAGAATAGGCCCGCGGTATTCCTGCCTGTCGTAAGAGGCGACTAAAAGGAGTCTCAAATGTTTCGGGCTTATGTGATGTTCCCCTCTCGGGTTTGACCTCCATCTTTCTAAATTATTCCGAAGAGCGAGCCAATTGGGGAAGGGCGCCTTACATGGTGCACTGTATCCGTCGTGCAATTAGACTTTTAGCCGGCTTTCTCGTCGTTGCAATGGTGTCCCGCTCGTTTTCGATCTCTTGGGCGATTACCACGCTGCACTCTGCAGTGTTTCTTTTAACTGCGACGACGACCTTGGACAGTTTTGCACCTAAGATCCAGCACGGTAGCCAGTCCGTTGTGGTGGGGCCGCCATGTACCCTCTTGGTTGTAGGCCCCTGACAACACAGGGATCGCTCTACTGATGCCTGCGCCGTTAACTCCCCACGTATGCCAAGGAGTAGATGCCCATCTCCTTGGGGCATCAGGACTCCAGGCAATGGCCGTCCTGCCAGGTGGCTATTGCTGCGGCTGGGTGGCGCCCGTGGGGAGGGCCCTTGGTCGGAGTAGGTGGCATCAGGGCGGATGACCCGCAATGAAGCGTGGTACATCATCTCTCGCTGGTGGGCCTCCACCAGCAGTCTCTAAGCGATCGAGGTCTAACCTCAACGGGAAGAAATTTGATCAGAGATCGTTTCCCTCCCTAGCTACTCCATGGGAGGAACGTCTTGCTAAAGAAGGCAGTGGAGAATATTCACCCCGGTACCTTGTGTGTACGCGGGTTGATGGAGAATCGTTTATGTCAACCAAGCCCCAGTTTTTTGTGGAGCATTTAGAGGACAAGTTCGGGGAGGTGGAGGGCTTGTCCGAAATGCGCTCTGGGTCGGTTCTCATCAAAACAGCATCCTCTGCCCAGTCACGGAGGTTGCTCACTTGTGACAAGTTGGGTGATGTTTCCGTCACCATCACTCCCCATAAAAGTTTAAACATGGTCCAGGGTATTATATTCCACAGGGATCTTCTTCTGCAGTCCGACGATGAACTACGCGCCAACCTAGAACGACGAGGTGTTCACTTCGTCCGGCGCGTCCATCGGGGTGCGAGGGATAACCAGGTAGCCACCGGTGCCTTCATCTTGGCCTTTGAGGGTGATGTCTTACCCGAAAAGGTTAAGGTGATGGTTTACCATTGTGATGTGAAGCCGTATATCCCTCCTCCGATGCGGTGTTTTAAATGCTGGAAGTTCGGGCACATGTCATCTCGGTGTACTTCCAGCATCACGTGTCGGGATTGTGGACGTCCTTCGCATCCTGATACTCCATGTGCCCCGCCTCCTATCTGTGTTAACTGCGGAGAACACCATTCCCCCTGCTCGCCGGACTGTAGGATCTTCCAGAAAGAACGGAAGATAATGGAATATAAAACCCTGGACCGCCTGACGTACTCTGAGGCACGGCGGAAATATGAGAGACTCCATCCTGTGCCAATGACGTCAACGTACGCCGCTGCTGCTACGACGGTTCTTCCATCTCCTGTGTCGTCCCATACGGTTGGTTCTATGATTGGTCAGCATCCAAACCCCCCCTTGCTTGTGGGGGGCACTTCACACCCTGTTGCTCCTGCTCCATCTTCTCCAGGAGCAACACCCTCAAAACCATCGGGGACATCAGCTCCCCCTTCCCAGCCGGAGAAGCGTAAGACTTCTTCGGCTACTCTCGCCAGGAAGGGATCCCTTGGGGACCTCCCTTCGCAAGTCCCGACCAGTGGAAAAGCGGACGCCCGCAAGGGCTTGAAACAACCGCCAGTCCCTGGTCGTCGGGCCTCGCGGTCGTCGTCTGTCCCTGAGACTGACCCAGTGAAGCCCATGAAGCCTGAACCACCGAAGGCACAGCGCGACAAGCAGAAAAAGAAGAAAGTCCCCAAGACCAACGATATTGCGGTGGCACCCATCCCACCGCTTCCTACAAGCTCTGCCTCTGAAGACGAGGTGGAGATTCTGGCGTCCGCTGAGGACCTCGCTCTTGCCGGTCCCTCGGACGCAATGGATGGCATTTGCACGGGTGCTCCATCGGAGGCAGCAGGTGACCCAGCGGCGTAATCTGCCTTCCCAGTCCCGTCACGCCTTTCCCAGCCATGGACAACACCATCCTCCAGTGGAACTGCAGCGGTTTCTTCCACCATCTAGCTGAGCTCCGCCAACTTATCAGCCTTCACCCTTTCTTCTGCATTGCTCTCCAGGAAACTTGGTTTCCAGCAATGCGAACCCCCGCCCTCCGTGGCTATCGGGGTTATTATAAGAACCGAGCAGCTTATGAAAGGGTGTCTGGTGGAGTCTGCATATATGTCCTTCACACTCTGCACAGCGAGTCTGTCTCTCTCCAGACGCCTTTACAGGCTGTCGCTGTACGCGTGTGGACGCCACAGGCTGTTACCGTCTGCAGTCTTTACATTCCACCAGATGGTGATGTCTCGCGGCATGTCCTGGCTGCACTGGTCGCCCAATTGCCGCCACCTTTCTTGCTATTGGGCGACTTCAACGCCCATAACCCTCTGTGGGGTGGGTCAGTGGCAACAGGTCGAGGCGCCATCGTTGAGCATTTATTGTCGCAGCTCGATCTCTCGCTGTTAAATGATGGTGCCTTCACACACTTCAGTGTGGCGCATGGCACCTACTCCGCCATTGACCTTTCAATCTGTAGCCATAGCCTCTTACCGTCTGTCCAATGGAGTGTGCATGACGACCTGTTTGGTAGTGACCACTTTCCGATATTTTTGTCACTACCACGGCGCCACTCTTCTGGGCGCCCTAGCAGATGGGCTATGAATAAGGCTGACTGGGACTTGTTCTCCTCCACTGCCGCTTTTGAGCCTCTCTCTACTGATGACATTGATGCTGTGGTTCAATCGGTCACCACCGGCATCGTTACTGCCGCCGAATCAGCCATTCCCCGTTCCTCTGGGTCCCCTCGGCGGCGGACTGTGCCTTGGTGGTCGCCTGAGATCGCTGAAGCGATTAAAGATCGCCGGCGGGCGCTCCAGCGTCACAAGCGACATCCCTCCATCGACCACCTTATCGCCTTCAAACGGCTGCGTGCGTGGGCCCGCCTCCTTATCCGCCAAGGCAAGAAGGAGTGCTGGGAGCGGTATGTATCCACCATTGGCCTCCATGTCACTCCATCGCAGGTCTGGGCCAAGATTCGATGCGTCTACGGCTATCGGACCCCTGCCAGCGTCCCTGCGCTCTCACTGAATGGAGCAGTTTGTACTGACTCCGACGTCATTGCAAATCGCTTAGCAGAGCATTTTGCTATGAGTTCCGCCTCTGCGAATTACCCCCAGGCCTTCCGCTCCATTAAAGAGCGGATGGAACGTCGGAGCCTTTCGTTTCGCACCAACCACCCAGAATCTTACAATGCTCCATTTAGTGAGTGGGAATTTCGCAGTGCCCTAGCTGCTTGCCCTGATACCACTCCTGGGCCAGATGGCATCCACTTTCAGATGCTGAAACACCTTTCAGTGGACTGCCAGCGGCGCCTTCTCGATCTTTACAACCGTCTTTGGGTCGAGGGGGAGTTTCCGTCGCAATGGCGGGAAGGCATTGTCATCCCCGTTTTGAAACCTGGAACGAACCCTCTTGAGGTGGACAGCTACCGTCCCATTAGCCTCACCAACGTTCTTTGCAAGTTGCTTGAACGGATGGTGAGCCGGCGCTTGAATTGGGTACTGGAGTCTCGGGGCCTTCTGGCTCCGTCCCAGGGTGGGTTCCGTAAAGGCCGCTCCGCCACCGACAATCTGGTGAGCCTGGAGTCGGCCATCCGTACTGCCTTTGCCCGCCGTCAGCACCTGGTCGCTGTCTTTTTCGACATGGGGAAGGCGTACGATACGACATGGCGTCATCACATCCTTTCTACGCTTCATGGATGGGGTCTTCGGGGTTCTCTGCCGATTTTTATCCGCAATTTTCTGTCGTGTCGTACCTTCCGCGTGCAAGTCGCAGCCTCGTATAGTTCCTCCCACGTCCAGGAGAACGGTGTGCCACAGGGTTCTGTTTTAAGTGTCTGTGTTTTTAATAGCCATTAACGGGCTTGCTGCGGCCGTGGGAAATTCTGTCTCCGCTTCCCTGTATGCTGACGACTTTTGCCTTTACTACAGCTCTACTGGCATTGCAGCTATTGAACGTCAGCTACAGGGCGCTATCCGTAAGGCGCAGTCTTGGGCTGTAGCGCATGGGTTTCAGTTTTCGGCAGCCAAGACCTGCGTTATGCATTTCTGCCGGCGACGTACTGTCCACCCGGAGCCGCAGCTTTCTCTTAACGGCGAACTTCTTTCGGTGGTGGAATCACACAGGTTTTTGGGGGTGGTTTTCGATGCCCGGTTGACTTGGCTGCCTCATATTCGGCAGCTCAAACAGGCGTGTTGGCGGCATCTCAATGCACTGCGATGTTTGAGCCACACCCGCTGGGGCGCCGACCGCTCTACCCTGTTACGGCTCTACCAGGAGTTAATCCAGTCCCGTCTGGATTATGGGTGCCTGGCATATGGCTCAGCATCCCCGTCTGCGTTGCGGGTGCTGGACCCAATTCTCCACAGCGGGATACGCCTTGCCACTGGTGCTTTCCGCACCAGCCCTGTGGACAGCTTACTAGTGGAGGCAGGTGTCCCTCCACTGCGGTTCCGACGCCAACAATTACTGGCTGCTTATGCTGCCCATGTTTTTAGCTTGCCCGGGCATCCAAATTACCGTGTGCTGTTCCCACAGTCGGTCGTCCATCTGCCAGAGCGTCGGCCCCGGTCGGGTTGTCCGATCGCCGTACGCGTCAAGGAGCTTCTCTCCGGGCTTGGGCTTGGTCCTGTTCCACTTCCTTTCCGGGCACCTCTGCGTACACCCCCGTGGTGCGTTCCTCGCCCTTGCCTTCGGCTAGACTTTGCACAGGGCTCGAAGGACTCAGTCCCTCCAGAGGCCTTCCGCCGCCGCTTTTATTCTATCCTGGCCACGTATCAGGGCTCTGGCATTGTTTACACCGACGGCTCGATGGTTGCTGGTCGAGTCGGTTATGCGCTCACTCTCGGGGACCATTCCGAACAACGTTCCTTGCCGGCTGGCTGCAGCGTTTACACTGCTGAGCTGGTCGCCATCTTTCGAGCCCTAGAGTATATACGCTCCTGCTCAGGTGAGTCCTTCGTTATCTGTAGCGATTCCCTGAGCAGTTTACGAGCTCTCGACCAGTGTTTTCCTCGTTCCCGTCTGGTGGTGGCTATCCAGGAGTCCCTGTCTACTCTTGACCGTTGCGGCCGCTCTGTGGTCTTTGTTTGGACCCCAGGCCATGTTGGGATCCCCGGAAATGAGAATGTTGACCGTCTCGCGAAAGAGGCCACGAGTACATCACCTCTTGATGTTGGCCTCCCGGAGACTGATTTGCGGGCAGTCTTTCGCCGCAAAATTTTGGCGCTATGGGCCGATGAATGGCGCGAACTGACGACGCGCAATAAACTCCGTGCTGTCAAGGAGACGACGGCTGTGTGGCGGTCATCCCTGCGAGCCACTCGCAGGGACTCAGTAGTTCTCTGCCGGCTCCGCATTGGCCACTCCCGGCTGACACACAGTTATTTACTGCGCCGGGAGGACCCTCCTCTATGTCGCTGTGGGGCGGCTTTGACGGTGGCCCACATTTTGATGGCCTGCCCCCTTTTAGCTGTGGTGAGGCAGACATTTAGGCTGCCTGATACGCTCCCTGCTCTTTTAACAGACGACTCCGCAATGGCTGACTTAGTTTTACGTTTTATTCGGGCAGGGGGCTTTTATCATTTAATCTGAGTGTTTCTATTTTATGTTATTGTTTTGTGTTGATTCTGGCCTTTGGCCTATGCTTTTAAACTGATTTTTTAACGTGTTTCTAAGTGGTTGGCTTTTCCTTTTTTTATTTCTATGGTGGTTTTAGTTCGTTTTGTCTTGTCTTTGTCTCAGTATCTCTTGTTCTGTATCGTCTGTGTTCTATTCTATTCCTCGTTTTTATTCTCTGTGGGTGTTCTTTGTCTTTGGAAAAAGGGACCGATGACCGTAGCAGTCTGGTCCCTTTGATCCAACAAACCAACCAACCAACCAACCAAGTTCCAGCCAGCCAGCCAGCGAGCCAACCAGTGCTCCTGTAGCCAGCCTGTGTTCCAGCCAGACAGCCTGCGTTCCTGCCAGCCAGCCTGCATTCCTCCCAGCCAGCCTGTTTTCCTGCCAGCCAGCCTGCGCTCCTGCCAGCCAGAATGCAATCCTGCCAGCCAGGCTGTGTTCCTGCCAGCCAGCCTACATTCCTCCCCGCCAGCCTGCGTTCCTGCCAGTCAGCCAGTGTTCCTGCCAGCCAGCCTGATTTCCTGCACGCCAGCCACCGTTCCTGCCAGTCAGTGTTCTTGCCAGCCAGCGTTCCTGCCAGACAGCCAGCCAGCCAGCTTGTGTTTCCAGCCAGCCAGCTTGCGTTCCTACCAGCCAGCCCGTGTCCTTCCAGCCAGCTTGTGTTTGTACCAGCCAGCCAGCGTTCCTGCCAGCCAGCGTTCCTGCCAGCCAGCCAGCCAGCCAGCCAGTGTTGCTGCCAGCCAGCCTGCGTTCCTGCCGGCCAGCCTGCGTTCCTGCCAGCCAGCCTGTGTTCCTGCGAACTAGCCAGCGATCCTGCCAGCCAGCCAGCCAGCCAACCAGTGTTCCTGCCAGCCAGCCTGCGTTGCTGCAAGCCAGCCTGCATTCCTGCCAGCCAGCCTGTGTTCCTGTCAGGCAGCCTGCGTTCCTGCCAGTCAGCCTGCGCTCCAGCCAGCCAGCCTGTGTTCCTGCCAGCCAGCCAGTATTCCTGCCAACCAGAGTTCCTGCCAGCCAGACTGCCAGCCAGCCAGTGTTCCTGCCAGCCAGCCTGCGTTCCCGCCAGCCTGCCTGTGTTCCTCCTATCCAGGCTGTGTTCCTAGCAGACAGTCTGCGTTCCTGCCAGCCAGCCTTCGTTCCTGCCAGCCAGCCTGTGTTCCTGCCAGTCAGCCAGCGTCACTGCCAGCCAGCGTTTTTGCCAGCCTGCCACCCAGCCAGCAAGCATTCCTGCCAGACAGCTTGTGTTCCTGCCAGCCAGCCTGTTTTCCTGTACGCCAGCCAGCGTTCCTGTCAGCCAGCGTGCCTGCCAGCCAGTATTCCTCCCAGCCAGCCAGCCAGCAAGCCAGTGTTCCTGCCGGCCAGCCTGTGTTCCTGCATGCCAGCCTGCATTCCTGCCAGCCAGCCTGTGTTCCTGCGAATTAGCCAGCTTTCCTGCCAGCCAGCCAGCCAGCCAAACAGTGTTCATGCCAGCCATCCTGCGTTGCTGCAAGCCAGCCTCCGTTCCTGCCAGCCAGCCTCTGTTCCTGCCAGCCTGCCTGCGTTCCTCCTAGCCGGCCTGTGTTCCTGGCAGCCAGCCTGCGCTCCTGCCAGCCAGCCAGCGCTCCTGCCAATCAGCCAGCAATCCTGCCAGCCAGCCAGCATTGCTGCCAGCCAGGCTCCGCTTCTGCCAGCTAGCTTGTGTACCTGCCAGCCATCCAGCTCTCCTGCCAGCCAACTAGCGTTCCTGCCAGCAAGCGATCCTGCCAGCCAACCAGCCAGCCAGCCAGTGTTCCTGCCAGACGGCCTGTGTTCCTACCAGACAGTCTTCGTTCCTGATGGCCTGCGTGTTTCCCTGCCAGCCAGCGAGTGTTCCAGCAAGACAGCGGTCATGCCAGCCACGTAGCCAGCCAGCCAGTTTTCCTCCCAGCCAGCCTGCCAGTGTTCCTGCCAGCCAGCCTGCGATCCTGCCAGTTGCCTGTGTTCCTCCTAGCCAGCCTGTGTTCCTGGCAGCCAGCCTGCGTTCCTGACAGCGAGCCAGCATTTCTCTCTGACAGCCTGCGTTCTTGCCATCCAGCCGGCGCTCTTGTCAACTAGACAGCAATACTGCCAGCCAGCCTGCATTCCTGCCAGCCAGCCTCCGTTCCTGCCCGCCAGCTTGATTTACCTTCCAGCCAGCCTGGTTACCTACCAGCCAGCCTGCGTTTCTGCCAGCCAGCCAGTGTTCTTGCCAGCCAACATTCCTGCCAGGTAGCCAGCCAGCCAGCCAGTGTTCCTGCCAGACAGCTTGTGTTCCTACCAGCCAGCCAGCGTTCCTGCCAGGCAGTCCCTGTTCCTGCTACACAGCCAGCGTTCCTGCCAGCGCAGTTTCCTGCCAGCCAGCCAGCCTGCCCGCCATTGTTGCTGCCAGCCAGCCAGCATTCCTTTCGGGCAGCCTACTTTTCTGCAAGCCAACCTGTGGCCCTGCCAGGTAGCATGCGTTCCTGCCAGCGAAACTGCGTTCCTGTCAGCCAGCCAGTGTTCCTGTCAGCAAGCCTGCGTTCCGGCCAGCCAACCTGTATTCCTGCCAGCCAGCCAGCATTCCTGCCAGAGAGCCACCGAGCCAGCCAGTGCTCCCGCGAGCCAGCCTGCGTTCCTGCGAGCCAGCCTGCGTTCCTGCCTGCCAGCCTGTGTTCCTGCCAGCCATCCTGTTTTCCTGCCAGCCAGCCAGGGTTCCTGCCAGCCAAAGTTCCTGACAGCAGCCAGCCAGCCAGCCAGTGTTCCTGGCAGCCAGCCTGCATTCCTACCAGCCAGCCTGCGTTCCTGCCAGCCAGCCAGTGTTCCTGCCAGCCAGCCTGCGTTCCTTCAAGCCAGCCTGTGTTCCTGCCTGCCGGGTAGGGTTCCTGCCAGGCAGCGTTCCTATCAGCCAGCCAGCCAGCCAGCCAGCCAGCCAGCCAGCCAGCCAGCCAGCCAGTGTTCCTGTGAGCCAGCCTGCGTTCCTGCCAGCCAGCCTGTGTTCCTACCAGGCAGCCTTCGTTCCTGGAGGCCTGCCTGTTTCCCTGCCAGCCAGCGAGTGTTCCTGCCAGCCAGCGTTCATGCCAGACACCCAGCCAGCCAGCCTGTATTCCTGCCAGGCAGACCGCATTCCTGCCACCCAGTGTGTGTTCCTGCCAGCCAGCCTGCACTCCTGCCAGCCACCCTGCGTTCCTGCCAGCCAACCTGTGTTCCTTCCAGCCAGAGAGCATTTCTGCCAGCCAGCCAGCCAGTGATCCTACCAGCCAGCCTGCATTCCTGCCAGCCAGCCAGTGTTTCTGCCAGCCAGCCTGCATTCCAGCCAGTCAGCCTATGTTCCTGCCAGCCAGCCAGCGTTCCTGCCAGCCAGCGTTCCTGCCAGCCAGCATTCCTGCCAGCCAGCCAGCCAGCCATCCTGCGTTTCCAGCCAGCCAGCCTGCGTTCCTACCAGCCAGCCTGCGTTCCTGGTGGCCAGACTCCATTACTGCCAGCCAGCCTGTGTTCCTGCGAACTAGCCAGCGTTCCTGCCAGCCAGCCAGCCAGCCAACCATGTTCCTGCCAGACAGCCTGCGTTGGTGCAAGCCAGCCTGCGTTCCTGCCAGCCAGCCTGTGTTCCTGGCAGCCAGCCTGCGTTCCTGCCAGCCAGCCTGTGTTCCTGCCAGCCAGACAGCATTAATGTCAGCCTGCGTTCCTGCCAGCCAGTCAGCCAGCCAGCCAGTGTTCCTGCCAGCCAGCCTGCGTTCCTGCTAGACTACCTTCGTTCCCCCTAGCCTGCCTGTGTTCTTGGCAGCCAGCCTGCGTTCCTGCTAGCCAGCCTGCATTCCTGTCAGCCAGTCTGTGTTCCTGCCAGCCAGCCAGCGCTCCTGCCAACCAGCCAGCAATCCTGCCAGCCAGCCTGCGTTCCTGCCAGCCAGCTTCTATACCTGCCAGCCAGCCAGCGCTGCTGCCAGCCAGCCAGCGTTAGTGCCAGGCAGCGATCTTGCCAGCCAGCCAGACAGACAGCCAGTGTTCCTGCCAGACAGCCTGTGTTCCTACCAGCCAGCCTGCGTTCCTGCCAGCCAGCCAGTGTTCCTGCTAGACAGCCAGCGTTCCTGCCAGCCCAAGTGCTTGCCAGCAAGGCAGCCAGCCAACCAGTGTTCATGCCAGCCAGCCTGCATTCCTGCCAGCCAGCCTGCATTCCTGCCAGCCAGCCTGCGTTCCTGCCAGCCAGCCTGCGTTCCAGCCAGCCAGCCTGTGTACCTGCCAGCCAGGCTGCGCTCCTGCCAACCAGCCAGCGTTCCTGCCAGCCAGCGTTCCTGCCCTCCAGAGAGCCAGACAGCCAGCGTTCCTGCCTGCCAGCTCCTGCCAGCCAGCGTTCCTGCCAGCCAGCCAGCCAGCAAGCCAGTGTTCCTGCCAGCCAGCCAGCGTTCTAGGCTGCCAGCCTGCGTTCCTCCCAGTCAGCCTGCGTTCCTGCTAGCCAGCCTGCGTTCCTGCCAGCCAGCCTATGTTCCTCCTAGCCAAACTACGTTCCTGCCAGCCAGCCTGCGTTCCTGCCAGCCAGACTGTCCTGCCAGCCAGACTGGGCTCCTGCCAGCCAGCTAGCATTCTTGCAAACCAGCATTCCTGCCAGCCAACCAGCCAGCAACGCAGTGTTCCTGCCGGCCAGCCACCATTCCTGTCAGCCAGCCTGCACTCCTGCCAGCCAGCCTAGGTTCCTACCAGCCGGCATGCATTCCAGCCAGCCAGCATGCGTTCCTGCCTGCTAGCCAGTGTCCCTGACAGCCAGCCAGCCAGCCAGCCAGTGTTCCTGCCAGCCAGCCAGTGTACCTGCCAGCCAGGATGTTTTCCTACCAGGCAGCCTGCGTTCCTGAAAGCCAGCGTTCCTGTGAGCCAGCTAGATAGAGTTCCTGCCACCCAGCGTTCCTGTCAGCCAGCCATCTAGCCAGGCAGTGTTCCTGCTGCCAGCCTGCGTTCCTGCCGGCCTGCCTGCGTTCCTCCTACCCAGCCTGTGTTCCTGGCAGCTAGCCTGCGTACCTGCCAGCCAGGCTGCATTCCTGCCAGCCAGCCTGTGTTCCTACCAGCCAGCCTGTGTTCCTACCAACCATCTTGTGGTCCTGTCAGCCAGCCAGCCAGACAGACAGACAGCCAGTGTACCTGCTAGCCAGTCTGTGTTCCTGCCAGCCAGGTTTCTATTCCTGCGCTCCAGACTGCGTTTCTGCCAGCCAGCCTGTGTACCTGCCAGCCAGACAGCATTCCTGCCAACCAGAGCTCCTACCAGCCTGCCAGCCAGCCAGCCAGTGTTCCACCCAGCCAGCCTCTGTTCCTGGCAGCCAGCCTTCGTTCCTGCTAGCCAGCCTGCATTCCTGTTATCCAGCCTGTGTTCCAGACAGACAGCCTGCGTTCCTACCAGCCAGCCTGCGTTCCTTCAAGCCAGCCTGTGTTCCTGCCAGCCGGCCAGGGTTCCTGCCAGGCAGCGTTCCTATCAGCCAGCCAGCCAGCCAGCCAGCCAGCCGGTGTTCCTGCCAGACAGCCTGTGTTCCTGGCAGCCAGCCTGCGTTCTTACCATCCAGCCTGTGTTCCTGCCAGCCAACCAGCGCTCCTACCAACAAATCAGCGTTCCTGCCAGCCAGCGTTCATGCCAGCCAGCTCCTGCCAGCCAGCGTTCCTGCCAGCCAGCCAGCCAGCAAGCCAGTGTTCCTGCCAGCCAGCCAGCGTTCCAGCCTGCCAGCCTGCGTTCCTACCAGTCAGCCTGCGTTCCTGCCAGCCAGCCTGCGTTCCTGCCAGCCAGCCTATGTTCCTCCCAGCCAAACTACGTTCCTGCCAGCCAGCCTGCTTTCCTGCCAGCTAGTCTGTCCTGCCAGCCACACTGGTCTCCTGCCAGCAAGTTAGCGTTCTTGCCAACCAGCATTCCTGCCAGCCAACCAGTCAGCCACCCAGTGGTCCTGCCAGCCAGCCAGCATTCCTGAAGGCCAGCCGGCACTCCTGCCAGCCAGCCTAGGTTCCTACCAGCCAGCATGCGTTCCAGCCAGCCAGCATGCGTTCCTGCCTGCCAGCCAGTGTCCCTGCCAGCCAGCCAGCCAGCCAGCCAGTGTTCCTGCCAGCCATCCTGTGTTCCTGGCAGCAAGCCTGCGTTCTTACCAGCCAGCCTGTGTTCCTGCCAGCCAGCCAGCGCTCCTGAAAACCAGTCAGCATTCCTGCCAGCTAGCGTTCATGCCAGCCAGCCAGCCAGCAAGCCAGTGTTACGACCAGACAGCCTGCATTCCTGCCAGCCAGCCTGTGTTGCTACCAGCCAGACAGCGTTTCTGCCAGTTAGCGATCCTGCCAGCCAGCCAGCCAGCCAACCAGTGTTCCTGCAAGCCAGCCTGTTTTCGAGACAGCCAGCCGGCGTTCTCACCAACCAGCCTGCGTTCCTGCCAGCCAATCTGTTTTCCTGTCAGCCAGCCACTGTTCCGGGCAGCCAGCGTTCCTGCCAGCCTTCCATCCAGCCAGCCAGAATTCCTGTCATCTAGCCTGTGTTCCTGCCAGCTAGCCAGCGCTCCTGCCAACCAGCCAGCGTTCCTGCCAGCCAGCGTTCCTGCCAGCCAGCCAGCCAGCAAGCCAGTGTTCCTGCCAGCCAGCCTGCGTTCCTACCAGCCAGCCTGCGTTCCTGCCAGCCAGCCTGTGTTCCTACCAGCCAGCCAGCGTTCCTGCCAGCCAGCGTTCCTGCCGAGCACCCAGCCAGCCAGACGATGTTCCTGCAAGCCAGCCTGCGTTCCTGCCAGCCAGCCTATGTTCCTGCCAGCCAGCCACCGTTCATGCCAGCCAGCGTTCCTGCAAGCGAGGCAGCCAGCCAGCCAGAGTTCCTGCCAGCCAGCCTACATTCTTGCCAGCCAGCCTGCGTTCCTGTCAGCCAGCGATCCTGCCAGCCAGCCAGCCAGCCAGCCAGTATTCCTGCCAGCCAGCCTGTGTTCCTACCAGCAAGCCTGCTTTCCTGCCAGCCAGCCTGTTTTCCTACCAGCCAGCGAGTGTTCCTGCCAGCCAGCCTGTGTTCCTACCAGCCAGCCAGCGTTCCTGCCAGCCAGCGTTCCTGCCGAGCACCCAGCCAGCCAGACGATGTTCCTGCCAGCCAGCCAGCGCTCCTGCCCGCCAGCTAGCGTTCCTGCCAGCCATCGTTCCAGCCAGCCAGCCTGTGTTCCTGCCAGCGAGCATTCGTGCCAGCATTCCTGCCAGCTATTGCCTCCCGACAAGGCCAGCGGATTGGGGCTTTGGCCCCAGTTGGCATCCCACTGGTCTTCGTCCATCCCTTGGTTTCCACTATACTTTTCGACCTGTCCTGTCTTTGTTCCTCCTTGTCATCACGTCAACCCCTACCACTACTACCACTACCACCACCAGCTCAATAGTCTGTAATTCCCCCTCCACCGCCACCACCTTCATCACATAGTGTGCCCCGTCTCCCCCTCCTAATTCCATCCCTCCTCTTCTCACTCTCCCTGCGCTCTGCTCTTTGTCGCCCCCTCCTCACCTTCTTCCTCCCGCACCTCCACATCTGATCATTCCCTCCACACCCTCAGGCTGTTTCAGCAGTTCGCGCTAGGGTGGTGGCCCGAAGTGTCACTGCCCATGCCCAGCTCTCACCCTCGCCTTTACCATCGCCGTCATCTACGTCATCGCCGTCACCTTCACCATCGCCATCCTCACCTCCAGCGCCGGCTCCAGCGTCCACGCCAGGACCTGCCACTTCCCACCACCTTCCTGTTGCTACTGTCCCGCATGTCTCCTCTCACTCTTCCGTTGCCCACAAACGCCCTAGTGGCACCACTTCCTCTTCTGCTTCCAAAAAGGCCCCGCCCCATCCTCCTTACACCCCTCCCAGGATGCCATGGATGCCTCCCCACCTGGCCCTGCTCCCTCCCCCTCCTCCTCCTCCTCCTCCCCCCTCTTCCTTCAAATACCTCCTCTCTTGTCCTCCTCGAGGTCCGGAACCTCTCGCTCCTCCTCCGCCAACACTTTCCTGGAACCCTCATCTCCCTCCTCACTCCCCGAAGAGACTCCGTTCTCAGCTGCTCCCCTTGCCCCAACCCTTCATAATGACATCCTTTCTCGAATCCCCATCACCCAGTTTGGTCCCAATGTCTCACCCCTGCTCCTTCCATGTCCACTACCTGCCAACCCCAATCCCCCCACATCGCCCGCCGAACCTCACTACCGTGATCACTCGGTTTAGTCCGATGACCACAGAGGAGGAGGTGTTGGCGGAGCTCAAGGTGCATCCCTCGTTGGAGGTCAGTGCGGTCCGCCGCATTTTCAACTCCGCCAGCCCCACCTGCCTTATGCGGTTTTTTTCGGAGCACGCCCCCTCCATTGACCACCTCCTGAAGGAGGGTGTCCTCCTCTTTAACCAACGCTACAAAGTCGACCCCTCCAATTCCCCTCCTCAGTCCCTCCACTGCCAGAGGTGTCTACATTATAATCTGAGTGCCCTGAGGCCACCACCTGCCCGCACTGTAAGCAAGCACATTTCCTCTGGCAGTGCCCTAACTTTCAGTCCCCTCCCTCCTGTAACACCTGCAATCTCCCACATCCCACGGACTCCAAAAAATGTAAAGCCCGACCCCCTCCCACCACTCCTGAACTCACCATTCCTGTCCGCCCTCTGGTCACCCCCACCCCTCCTGGCAATTCCCTTCGTCCCCCCCCCCCCACTGCTGTGGACATTATCAGGTTCCTCATCATCGTTCTCCAAAATATCCACCCTTTCCAGCGCCCTCACACTCTCCAGCAGATATCCCTTGCCGCCCGTTCCGTATTCCACCTCAAAATGCATGCGACCTACTCCCACAATCAGGCCCATTTTACCTTCTCCAGTCTCGACACCCTCGTCTAAATTCCTGTCATGGCGCGACAGCACCGTATCCTGTTCAACAACATCCGATCCCTTCCCACCAACAAGAACCTCTTCATGCACATCCTCACCACCCACCGCATGGATGCCTTCCTCCTCAATGAAACCTTTCTTCAGCCCCACCATACCATACACACCTCGCCCTACCTCCTTCATTACTCTGATAATCCCTTCTCAATAGCACGTGGCGGAGTTGCCATTGGTCACCACTGCCAGATCCCAGTTCGACTCCAACCTCTCCTTCCCGACCCCACCGAACACCTGATCCATAGTCTCGTCTTCCCTGGCCTTACCATCACCTGCACCACCATTTATGTCCACCCCAACATCCCTATTCCTTTTGATTTCCTCTCCCACAATGACCATACCTTCTCCTCCTATGTGATCGCCGCCGACCTCAACATCCATAGTCGTTCCGCCACCCAGTTATGGTGGTGGCATCGGTTACTCTCCTCCCTCCAAGGCGACCTCATCCCCATTCCCCAGCACACCCACCCCGAATGCAGCTCCACTCCTGATGTCAACCTCGCCCCCCCTAACCTCCTTGGCCGCAAAACGGTGGATGTCCTGGACCCCATTTGTAGTGACCATCTCCCTGTCCTCCTCACCATATCAGATGGTCGTCGCCCCTGTCCTGACCCTCATAATGAACCTCCCTCGAAGTACATGCATGGTTATTCCCGTGCCGACTGGAATGCCTACTGGGATACCCTATCTACCCAGGTCGAAGGCCACCCCTTCACCTACCGCCACCCTGATGATATTACCTATGCCGCCTCCTTTCTCCAGCAGACCTTGTCTGAGGCCATGGAGGCCCACGTCCCTTCTGTCGCCATCCACCCCCACCATCCTACCTTACCCCCACAGGCCATCCTCCTCCTCCGTGAATCCTGCCGTGTCTACTGTGCCTTCCTCCACACGCGTGACCCGGACATACTACGACGCCACCGGCAACTCCAGCGACACATCCGAAACTTGCTCGCGGCTTAGAAACGCTGGAACTGGCTACAGACATGCACCTGTTTAAATCCCACACTTCCTATAAACTCGTCCAAGTTCTGGTCAGCCTTCCGTCGCCTTACCAGAACTAAATCCTCCCCCTACTATCCTCTCCTTCATGATTATCAACCCTTCCCTGACAACCTTAGTTAGGCCAATCACTTTGCCTCCTACCTCTCCGATGTCTTTACCATCCCCTGATCACCAGTTCGATTACTCCCTCTTCCCGGATGTCCGCGATCGAACTGACACCTCACTCCCTCACCTCGCACCTGGTTACCAGTACTTGGTACAACATTGCACACACGTAACTCAATGCCCCTATCACTACACAGGATCTCATCGCTACACTCCTGGTCATGATCGTGTCACCTATCGCCACCTTCGTGAAGCTCCTGCGTCTTTCCTTTCCACCCTGGCCAGGCTCTATAATGTAGTCCTGTCCACCGGCTACTACCCTGACCTGTCGAAAACCTCCCATATCCTGATGTTCCTTAAACCCGGTATACCGCCGTCTGCTGTCTCCTCCTACCATCCCATCAGCGTTACCTCGGTCTTCAGCAAGGTCCTGGCATCCATCCTAACCCGCCGCATCCACCAGCATCTCCGCCAGCATCGCCTCCTTCCCGTTACCCAGTGTGGCTTTTGGCTGTCCTACTCTTCCGATGACCTTCTCCTTCCCCTCACTCATCTCCTCTCCGAACAGCTTAATTCCCCTCGCTACGCTATCTTCCTCTCCCTTGATCTTGTACGAGCTTATGACTGCGTGTGGCATTCCGGTCTCCTCTTCAAACTCCAAACCTTCGCCCTTCCTATTAACTACGTCCGATTGGCTCCTTTCTTTCCCAACGTCCTTCCTACGTCACCATCCATAACACGGATTCCTTCAGCTTTTTCCCCTCTGCTCTCCGCAAGGTTACATACGTATTATTGAGAAGAGGGGACAGAGCGTCTCCTTATTTTAGTCCGATTATATTTTTGAAGTTGTCAGGTTTTATTCCATTCAGCGAATGCACCCCCACTTAAGGGAGGATTGGCTGAGAGCCAGGATGCTGTGAGTGGCTGGTGGAGGCGAAGAGGGAGGCCAGGACGATCCAGAAAAATGCGGCTGCAAAGTTAACGAGTACTTTATTGAAGCATCTGCACTGTGTAATACGCTGGGTCTGTAGCTGGCTAGCCCAATAATTCCTCTGTGCTGCCTACTTGCACGACCCGTATCGCTTGCATCGTATGTAAGCCGGCAGCGAGGCTTCCGCGCTGGCGGGGAGCAGAGTCGACGTTGCCGTACATGCTGCGGCCCTGGGCGACACCTCCGCTGACTCACAGCGGGGGGAGGACCACCGCGATGAGGCGCTCGTCCTGCGACGGTGGACTTCGTCTGGTATGTAGAGAGAGCGACCTGGGAAGGAGCCAGACGTGCTGCTGGAACAGACCTTGGATGGCCTTCACCACCGTGGCACTAAATTCAGGAAGGACTTTGCTCGTAGTGTTGTTGCCCTGCCAGTGATTTCTACTAGCAGCTCCATGGGGCAACCTCGCGCGGCACAGCCCTTCTTTCAGGTGTATCTGCGAAATTGCAAAATGTCAAGTATTTTTTGTCTACAGCGACGCACTTTTTGTGCATATACGCCAATACCAGTCACGTATTCTAAAACACACTGTCACTGCCAGAGTGAATTTCTACCTTGCCCCTTGCTGCACAAGTCTGTGCAGTACAGGTGAGAAAAGAAAAAGAAAGAAAGAAAAGGCTACGCATTAGAAAAATGAATAATCACAATGGGACAGAAATCAGTAGATGTGATGTACACGAATGCACGAACAAATGATTACAGTTACAGAAAATTTGATTAATTATTCAAGAGATAAAGCTTCATAAATGTAGCACGTCAATAACACTTTGGTCCACATCTGGTCTTTAAGCAACCAGTTAAAGCGCTTGGCACTGATTCATATAAGTTTGGAAGAACTGCTGAGAGATATGCTACCCAGTTCTATCCAATTCGCGTTTTATATCGTCAAAATCCAGAGCTGGTTGCAGGCCCTGGCCATAATGCTCCAAACTTTCTCAACTGGGGAGACATCCGGCGACCTCGTTGTCCAAGGTAGGGTTTGGCAAAAACTGAAGTCAAGCAGTAGAAACTCTCCCCACGTACGGGTGGTCATTTCCTTGCTAGAAATGTAAGATCAGCATGGTTTTCCATGAAGGGAAACGAAACGGGTCATAAAATAACGTCGACGTACCGCTGTGCTCTAAGTGTGCCATTGACCGTAGGGCTCAGGCTATGAAAAGAAACGGTACCTCAGGACATCACTCCTGGTTCTAGCGGAGTACAGTAGTTGACGGTCAGGTTGTCATTCCCCGACTTTCTCAGGCGTCACCAGATTCGTCTTCACTGTTCATTGGGACTCAGCTCCAAGCGCAACTCATCACTGAAGACGGGTTCTGACTCATCACTGAAGGTAGTTGTACTCCTGTCAAAAGATTCCAGGCCGGAGACTTGAGTGGAGGGGCCCTGGACAATAGTGGGATCACAACATGACTGTCGCCGGCCACGCGTCCTGCTAACAAGAGGTGTACCAACGCATTATGGACCTGCTCACTTTGTGAAGCTCTTTCTTTAGAATAAATCATCCAATTTTTCTGAGTCTATAATTCATTGTTTATCTCTACATCTACACCACATATACCGGTTCCGCCCCATTCGAATAATTCCTTCGTAGAGCGTCGTTTTTTGCTTCATTCTGTATTAAAATAACAATATCCGTAGTTGCCTGCTTTCACCGCGGCTGCAGCACACCGTTCAGGCTCACCCTAATATGACCATCAATTGTAAGTGTTCGAAAATATGTTACCATCTACTCATGGTTTACAAAACTTATAAGTTTAAACGGAAATACAAATTCTGTCACCAATTCCAAAGGCTTTAGCGACTCATAAACTTTCATAACGTCAATGAACAAATTACGTGTTTTTTGTTTACGTGTCCCTACTTTCTCACTTATCACTCTGCTGTTTCGATAATCACCAGTCACATATTCTGTGTTTGGTTCCAAGCAGTTTAGGGATAAACAAGATAAAACCTTATAGCCTGTCTTAACTAACAATATTCCTTCTTTCCTCTTCTATGTTTATGGACTGTTTGCGATTCTTTCCATTCAGCTGCTTTAGTGTCTGTTTTCCTTAGTTCCTGTGTCAGGTGACACAAACGCCAATGCACTGCTTCTATTCCATTCTGTAGTACCTCAACCACACCCAGATGCCTCACCATTTTACAGGTGTTTCATATTTTCTACCGCCTCCTTATGTGTGGATTTTGGAATTTTAGCATTGTTGAGCTGCTTCTGCAATCTGTAGTTGGTGACTCTGGACAAGGACAATTGATTAAATTTTCTAGATGTTCCCCGCTCGTTGACGAAATTCTGCTTGGTTCATTAACCATATCGCCATCACCAACGTTATCCTTCATCACACTATATTTTTAATTAAAACCTCTTACTTTTTCTGCACGGTGTTTTTTCGATGACATTCGTGAATAGATCCATTCTATTGTTTTAGGTATTGTTCCATTTCCTTACGAATAGTTTTTTAGCCTGCTTTTGTGGCTGCCGATGAGCGTGTGCTGCTCCATGATTCTTATTCGCTTGTAGCCGTTTCCCGTCTAATTTCATAACCTTGTCTTCAGCTTTCCGACAGTCTTCGTCTATTAATTTCTTCCACCATTCGTTACTGCCTGCAAGTTATTACTTGCAGTTGTCAGGATGACTTATTCTGTTCTATTCCTGCATTGCAGCACCAGTGGTTTAATGATTTTCTCCGATGTTACTGAAAATACTTTTCCTTTTTGGGATGTAAGTAATGGATACGGGCCGTTGCATGTGTCCAAATATAAATTACACCTCTAGACTGAAACTGTCATTCTGCAGGGGAGTAATCGTTGTTTAGACAGTACTTCGTGGTCTATCGCTGTATGCAGGAAGGAGACTCAAAACCAGAATCGTGGTTTTCGCAGGTATTACTCTAGCTGACTGAGCAATTGAAGCACATTTCAGAATCTCCTTCCCTCTGAGAACTTCATTTCAACCAGTGCCTCTCTACTACTCTCTAACATTCACAAAAACACTTCTGAATGCTTCACTGAAGTAATACTGTTTCTTTATTTGCTGACACCGACAACAGACTCTCTCCCTGGGTACTAATTAGACTGTCTCACATTTTTTGTTGTGATTTTAACCTATTACCCACGTATCCTTCTCAAGATATGGTGCGTGTGCTTGTTATCTGCCTGTGTTACTATGTCAATGTGTTTGTATGGTGCTGCTATCTCCCTTACGACTAAGTCTGTTACTGCATTACGTTTAAATTAAAATCCCTTAGTTTCCTTATTTCTAGCAGCTTCGTTACTGTATCACTGCTGGAATTCAAGATATCATGGGGAAACTGCGCGGTGACAGACAAACCTAGGCTCAAAACAGCGGAAGCTTAATTATAGACTAGAAGTGCAATCCTGCAAAGAATCGCTAAAATTGGGGCTACGCTCTTTGTGTGTTCATATCGTCTGTTCCAGCTGTTCTAGACCTACAGGATACGCAGGATATGCAGGAGACTGTCTTTATAGTTTACAAAGTGGGAGGGCCATACTGGCGGTATCTAAGCTTCTTGAGAAAGTCGTGTGTCGTGGCTGGCTAGCTCAGTCTGTAAGGGCGCTGCTGGCGAAAGGTGAGTTTCATAGCTCAAGTACCGGAACTACACATTGTTAATCAGCTAGCAAGTTTATTTCCATTACAAACGTTGGCCTCTGTTTCCTTGAATTTTGCACTTACCTTTCACTCAGGAATGATTCCACTTCAAACTGCTGCCGAAAGTAATTTGAATAATTGGAACGATCCGTTCAATCAGTGCATGCAATAACATACAGTAAATTACGATGTTCGCAGTGTAACCTCTCAGAGAACTGGGAACAATAAAAATAATGAAAGTTTCGGCTCTGCCCAATTTTTGATTAGTTAAGATCAAATCTTAATTTCTTTGGAACTTAGGTGAGGCAAATACTGGAAGAAACGATGAAAGTTGTAATCTCTAGGGAACTGGTCAAGGCTCACTTGTGAGAAATAGGACGAAGACGACCCTAAGAAAATGAAATTTTAATGAAGTATCGTAATTACATTGTTTCTATGAATCTCAGTTCTTGATATTGACAGAGTGTTACAGAGAATAATCTTTTAAAAATGTGGCCAAAACGTGTATTGTTTTTCTTGACATTAGAGCTAGACGGCAACTCATGAAATCTATCATGCAAAAGCGGGCTCAGTATTCCTGCAGGGGTCTTCCGGCGCCTTATCCATGCCACGCCCAGCTGCTACACCACACTGGCGAAAAGGAGGTCCGAAACGATACAAGGAGGTAGGTATCCCAAGATTTCTGTCACCTCAGTGTGAACCAGCTAGATGCATCAACGTTGGCGGTGATACCTTGAAAAACTGTACACCACTTATGTGAAGTATGTACGGTAAAGTTTACCACGGTTCACAGCGAACTGATGTTCGCCACAAGCACACGTGGACGTGCATTTATAGTATGGTCTGTCTGAGACCTCCAACTCTCAATTTTGTATTAAGTCCCAGACGAAATAAAATCGAATAACTCATAATTTGTTGCTAATTTTTAAATCGGGTTGTTTATTTTGAAATGGAACTTGTTGTCCCATTCCATATTTGTCTCAATAAATTCCGGTACGGGAGAATTATGGAGAGAGTGTTTTTCACTCTGCGGAAGTAAGTCTGTGAGTAACAAGCAGAAGAGAATGCACTAAGCGGTGTTTCTTTATTTATTTATTGATCTTTTATTTCGTGTGCGTCACGTTTCCCTGCATCCTTTCCCTTATGCGTCTTTGGACTGTATGAATGAGATGTTATGTAAAGTAGCAGGAAACTTTGCTCAGAGGTCGCAGCACTGCATGAGTAGGGTGCTTCTGCGGTAGTATAGTACCAACCCCCTAAACGCGAACAAGTTTGACAAAGACAATGTGCGAGTCAGGTCAGACAGGTCGCCAAGGCACCAGTGTTGGCTGTGTCATGTTGGCGAACCATCCCCTCCACCACGTTTTGAACGAACAATGGTTAGGCGAGGTGTCCGCAGGTCTACTTGTTCCTGGGTAGCGGCGCTGGACAGAAGTGGAGACGCAGCTCTCGATTTTGGTAATATTAACAAAGATATCAGAATGTCTCAAAACTGCTGATAATAAAGTCCAGATATCGAAATCAGGTGTGAGATTACCACCAAACCCCCATACGGGAGTTTAATTTCATAATTCAGTCAAATTTCAGTAAGAAGTTGGCATTTGTGTCTTGGTCAGGCCACGCACCATGGGCCTTAAGCTCACGGCCATATTATTGCTCTGTGTTTAACGGAAGTTCACTCATTTAATGTATTGTAATGTGATTTTCATTTTACAGTAATATTTTGTGGGATTTTAATTTATTTTTCATGCGTTTCCTTTGTGTACTTGCTTTCACGCCACGCGGTCGGTTGGAGCAACCGTTACATTGGTTAACTGTAGTTTCGGTCTGAAAATGTATAGTAGTTGAGTAATTAATCATAAGGTAGTGTGTGAGTGTAAGATAGAGAAGGAAAAATCTCGTGTGTCCGTATTTTTTGCATTTCTGTTGGCTACCGCTACTTGGCCATGTGTGAGGAGTAGTATTAATGTGATAATTAGTTAATGTTTCTTGTGCCCTCCATAACTATTTGAATCGCTGGCAATGTTTCGCGTTACATAAAATATACGGGTTAAACTCTTGTATCCAGAAACTTTAGATTTTAATGCCTATTGATGGAATAAAGAATTTTCCCGCCATATGATAGAAAATGTTCTTGCCCCCCCCCCCCCCCCCCCCTTGCTCAGCAAAGTGGTGTTGTCTCACAAGATTCATTCTTAATTAAGTCCACCACTTGTTACCCATTCTTCAGCGTATGTTCTAACGAAAATTTAAATATTTAGGCAAATACTCTTCCGCCCTGACCGAGTTAGCTTGTAGTGTCTTTGCTGAACGTATTCTGTGTGGCCTTCAGTAATTGGTTGTAATAAGCATGGGTTTACGTATAATTCTGTGCCTGTATAAAATTACATTGAAGCCAGGTCTGCGCTCCCTTCTCCCTTTCCATAATTACGTGGCGAAAGTGAATCATGTTAACTAGAGAGACCAGTTGTGATGATGTATATTCCAACAGACACACGGCTAGTTGTTGAAATGCCATCGGTATTGAATAAATATCCATTAACCTGTACCCTACGACTGATTATTTCTTCCTTTCATCATAAAGAATAGGTGAAAGTCAGTACCACAGCTGAATGCTGGGTCACGAAAGTAAATAATGGCTCTACGCTCCCTATTAAGCCCTGCATAGGTCCCATCTGTAGTGGTTCCAAAAAAATTGCGGTATCCGTTGCGTTCAAAATTCTACCTGTTGGTTAAATTCACCCGCTAAAAATTATTTATACCGCAGCAGTAACTCGCAGAGGCATGTAGTTTCGTGGACCACACGAATTCGTTTAACCATTACTACAGAGGGTAGCTTGCAGGAGCTGTAGGACATGACAAGCGACGGTAATCTTCGTAACAGATTGATTAATAACCTTAGCTATACCACGACCAGTAAGGAGGTTACGTGGCAATTTGTCAAGAATTGAGTGGTTACGAAGTTCAAGTGCTGCACTGTTGTTTCAGGTTTCATTTCTTATTTTCTTTAACGCTTTCAAGTCAGTGTGGTGTGTGTGGCATTCTGGGCAGAAGTTCTGTTTCTGTCTCGGACTGAAGGAAGTGAAGAATGTCTCGCTGGCCCTTCTTGTAACGCCTGGTCGCTGAGAGGGACGCCGAGAGCTGGCAGTTACCCTGGTGGCCACACAGAGCTTCGGAGAGTTTTCGCTATCACCGATGGGGAGCCCTCCAGCTGTGTCCTACCGGCTTCCTTCCCTTTTGCGAAAAAGGAGAAGACAGTGCAGCACTGGCCACGGGATAATAAAACCTGGGCTTCTAATGTGGGACGACCAGCACATTGTGGCCAATGGCTGCCGGCTTGCCAGAAAGTTTATGATCGAAGAATGTAAAGAGCAGATGTTATCATCAAGATAAAATCCTTCCCAGCCTCGTGGAAATGGGACACATTTAAGATCAGATGGTCGATTTCTAGGTTTACCTATGTGTGTAAGTGTTGTTGTTGTCTTCAGTCCTAAGACTGGATTGATTCAGCTCTCCATGCTACTCTATCCTGTGCAAGCTTCTTCATCTCCCAGTACTTACGGCAGCCTACATCCTTCTGAATCTGCTTAGTGTATTCATCTCTTGATCTCCCTCTTTGATTTTTACCCTCCACGCTGCCCTCCAATGCTAAATTGGTGATCCCTCGATGTCTCACAACATGTCCTACCAACCGATCCCTTCTTCTAGTCAAGTTGGCCCACAAGCTCCTCTTCTCCCCAATTCTATTCAATACCTCCTGATTAGTTATGTGATCTACCCATCTAATCTTCAGCATTCTTCTGTAGCACCACATTTCGAAAGCTTCTATTCTCTTCTTGTCCAAACTATTTATGGCCCATGTTTCACTTCCATACATGGCTACACTCCATACAAATACTTTCAGAAACGACTTCCTGACACTTAAATCTAAACTCGATGTTAACAAACTTCTCTTCATCAGAAACGCTTTCCTTGCCATTGCCAGTCTACATTTTATATCCTCTCTACTTCGACCATCTTCAGTTATTTTGCTCCCCAAATAGCAAAACTCCTTTACTACTTTAAGTGTCTCATTTCCTAATCTAATTCCCTCAGCATCACCCGACTTATTTACTTTTGCTTTTGTTGATGTTCATCTTATATCCTCCTTTCAAGACACTGTCCATTCCGTTCAACTGCTCTTCCAAGTCCTTTGCTGTCTCTGACAGAATTACAATGTCATCGGCAAACCTCAACGTTTTTATTTCTCCTCCTTGGACTTTAATACCTACACCGAACTTTTCTTTTGTTTCCTTTACTGCTTGCTCAATATACAGATTGAATAACATCGGGGAGAGGCTACAACCCTGTCTCACTCCCTTCCCAACCACTGCTTCCCTTTCATGCCCCTCGACTCTCATGACTGCCATCTGGTTTCTGTACAAATTGTACATAGCCTTTCGCTCCCTGTATTTTACTCCTGCCACCTTTAGAATTTGAAAGAGAGTATTCCAGTCAACATTGTCAAAACCTTTCTCTAAGTCTACAAATGCTAGAAATGTAGGTTTGCCGTTCCTTAATCTATTTTCTAAGATACGTCGTAGGGTCAGTATTGCCTCACGTGTTCCAACATTTCTGCGGAATCCAAACTGATCTTCGCCGAGGTCGGCTTCTACCAGATTTTCCATTCGTCTATAAAGAATTCGCCTTAGTATTTTGCAGCTGTGACTTATTAAACTCATAGTTCGGTAATTTTCACATCTGTCAACACGTGCTTTCTTTGGGATTGGAATTATTATATTCTTCTTGAAGTCTGAGGGTATTTCGCCTGTCTCATACATCTTGCTCACCAGATGGTAGAGTTTTGTCATGACTGGCTCTCCCAAGGCCATCAGTAGTTCTAATGGAATGTTATCTACTCCCGGGGCCTTGTTTCGACTCAGGTCTTTCAGTGCTCTATCAAACTCTTCACACAGTATCGTATCTCCCATTACATCTTCATTTACATCCTCTTCCATTTCCATAATATTGTCCTCAAGTACATCGCCCTTGTATAGACCCTCTATTTACTCCTTCCACCTTTCTGCTTTCCCTTCTTTGCTTTGAACTGGGTTTCCATCTGAGCTCATGACATTCATACAAGTGGCCCTCTCTTCTCCAAAGGTCTCTTTAATTTTCCTGTAGGCAGTATCTATCTTACCCGTAGTGAAACAAGCCTCTACATCCTTACATTTGTCCTCTAGCCATCCCTGCTTAGCCATTTTGCACTTCCTGTTGATCTCACTGTTGAGACGTTTGTATTCCCTTTTCCCTCCTTTATTTACTGCGTTTGTATATTTTCTCCTTTCATCAATTAAATTCAATATTTCTTCTGTTACCCAAGGATTTCTACTAGCCCTCGTCTTTTTACCTACTTGATCCTCTGCTGCCTTCACTACTTCATCCCTCAGAGCTACCCATTCTTCTTCTACTGTATTTCTTTCCCCCATTCCTGTCAATTGCTCCCTTATGCTCTCCCTGAAACTCTGTACAACGTCGGGTTTAGTCAGTTTATCCAGGTCCCATCTCCTTAAATTCCCACCTTTTTGCAGTTTCTTCAGTTTTAATCTACAGTTCATAACCACATCTGCCCATGGAAATGTCTTACAATCTAAAACCTGGTTCCTGAATCTCTGTCTTACCATTATATATTCTATCTGTGTAGGTGGAGTAGTGGAAAAGTTTGGGAACGCATCTCGCTTTCGATAAAGGCGGCTCTCGTTCAAACTGTTGGGACATTCAGAATTTGTTATGGAGATTATGCGCGAATTCTACCACACTCTTGCCTCTTCATTTTAAATCAGGTGTCATATTTTGTATTTTTTTTCTCCGATTTAACTTCGTATTCATTGACTTTCTTTCTGACTTGCGCTAATGATAGTCCAGACCGAATCTTTTTTTGAAACGTGTAAGCTTCTTATTGCGACCTGAACTTCTTGTGCTATTTTTAATTAATAGAAGTTCAGTAACGGGATCACATCTCTCATTTAATATCTTAAAAAAATGGTTCAAATGGCTCTGAGCACTATGAGACTTAACATCTGAGATCATCAGTCCCCTAGAACTTAGAAGTATTTAAACCTAACTAACCTAAAGACATCACACACATCCATGCGGAGGCAGAATTCGAACCAGCGAACGTAGGGGTCGCGCGGTTCTAGACTGACGCGCCTAGAACCGCTCGGTCACACCGGCCGGCTTAATATCTGACTAGATCAATGAAGGTATTGGTAAAAGTATGATCCTGTAACCAAAACTTAGCAGTACGAACATCATTAACTGCAGATTAGATTTTAATCTACCTCTTAGCAATGTTTTCCTAATGGGCACAGACTTAGTAACCGCTGAAGTTCACGGCAGCCTTGTATCACGGGATCCAGCGTGTGAGTGGGTGGTATAATCATAAAGTTACACACATACACAACAAGCATTGTGACAAGTTGTCGGCTGTATCCTATACATCGAGACAACAGTACTGTAGACAATTACTCCTCAATCATATATTGATGTTTAGCTATCAAACACATTCTACTTTTTATCGAATAGGAGTTGCGTTCCCTTACCAAATTTCACTTCTATATTTAATTTCATATGAAGTAGTAAGTAATCTACTGTCACGAGTAAAATGTTTTACGCGCATTCACGAAATGAGTTAGGTCGAGCCACATTGTTCGCCATCTTTTTTCAGGCCCCTAGAGGTACTTCAGAGCAGTTCTTTCGAATTACTGTTATCTCATTACTGACAGTGCCGTCAGAAAACTGTAGCTAAACGTGCCTAATAAAACGACCGTACGAGCCGAACAACATTGTTTCGTATCGCTACTCCATCGGCCGTTCTCCATTCTCTCGCCCACGTGCGTCCATAACATTAGAACTCGCACAAAGAAAAACACATTTACCGACCGTTTAAGCACACCAAATTTGCAGAGCTAACTGACAGGATGCGGAAATGTCTGGTCGTTGTCTCATTAATGATTCAGCTTGTGACATTAGGTAAAAATTGATCGTCGGGAACTCTGTTAGCGGGCATTTGCAGGCATTTCACGGCATTTGTATGGTAAAAGGCCACTTCTCAGAACTTGGTCATCCAGAGCTGCATATATCGAGTGCCGGTGGTTGTAAGTGTAAATAAAGGAAAATGGACAAATGAAAGTACACGATCGCAACGAGCAAAAAGGGAGTAGAAGAGTGAAGAGAAGATAAACAAAAAAAAAAGGACAGCGTAGGTTGAACAACAGTCCTGTTGTTGTTGTTTTTTAATATCGTTAGAAATGTATAATGACCTGTGCGGAAACTCGAATGGCGTCGACCGATATAATTTACATCAGCGATGTATGTTTTCGTCAGAAGGAATTTCACATAGAAGGGTACATGAAATGCTTGCTGTTCTAAAAGTTTATGCGTGTTCATCAGAATTATTTCCTGGCTGAACTGTAACAGTACCCCTCAACATGCATGTTCAGCACATTTTAGTGCATATGTAGGTGGCGTGGAAATATTAACTGTGCCGCCAATAAAGAGTGCTACATCGAAGAATGCAGAATGTTTCTGGCGGTCTATTGGTTTAATATAAAGAGAAAACAGCTACTCCTTCCCTTCCAGTAATTTATAACACTATGAGTTATTACTATAACAGCAAGTCCTCAATGAAGTTACTCAGCTGACAGGAATTAAATTCGAGCGTGATCGCGTACAAATAGAAGTTAATCGGACTAGGCTTTGTCTCCTTAAGGGCTACGTTTTGAAGGAATGCAACAGGTATTTTAGGTGGAATCGAACCAATACTATTATAGTGGAAAAGTACAGCTGCTGTCACGCAAATCAAACACGGTCACCAACTTAATTAGGCAAAATTATTCCAAGTAAATATACTGGAAAGTAAGTGAAATAACTGATGTATCAAACTTAACTTGCATTAGAAATCTGTTCGGAAAATGGGCACGAAAACAACAGCGCACATAAGCCAGTGTTAGCAGAATGACTTTTCAAGAACAGAGCTCCTGTCTGATTTTAATTTTAGTGACAAAGAGCTGTCTCACACTAGCGTGCACTGTCTGCTTTAGAGTATGAAGGATGTTGCTCATTACAACGTACCATTCAACAGATGGAAAATACAGATAAACTGGACAGTAGGTGGCTCTAATACTTCAGTACTCGAAGTCAGTAATTTTGAAATAGTTACTAAGGTATTATTTTACCTCACATGAACACTACTTGTTTCCATGGGATGCATACGAGCCTTTCCATTGTACAGTACATCAATGATATAGAGGAACCCTTAATTTACCCAGTTAATGCCAATTAGGTTTCCCAGAGCACAACTATTTCTATAGTAATTAACTACTGAATTCAATAGACACTTCCACTGTAGACTTCTTAAACCACAGACTCGACATTGGGGGACCCACAAACTGTTGTATCTACTTGGACTGACGCTTCTAACAACACACAGTAACAATCCACCATTCACAAATATACAGAAAGAATGCTATTACAAACCTGTAATATAAACAAGATAGGGTCTAGAAATCTTATGGTCTATACTTGCTTTTGCAGCCATCTTTCTACTTTGCAAAATATAGGTACCGTTCAAAAGTTTTAGTAGTAACTGAAATAAGCCAGTGCTTAACAGCAGCTGCTATTAAGCACTTTGATACACTTGTTCCTTTGCTAAACTGTAACTTTACCACCTTCGTGACGTTTCATTGAATGGACTAATAAACCATTTAGAAAAATTTTTACTCCACGGAAGTTAATAATTACTTTTTTAAATGTATTGATTCTGTAGCTCATTGTAACCGAAAACTCTCGGAATATTTCAGCCACAGGAAGAGGAACCTATGCAGGCATGTGATAGGGGAGAAATCAGTGTTCACAATACAAAGATGAACAGCTTTTACTGAAGGTGGTGCTAGAGGTGCTCTACTGTGACGTCAGAACAAAGCCCTATTATGCAGTCACGGCTCTTGACATAGTATGTTCTGTAAAATTCTCTTGGCGTCGGAAGTTTACGGTCAAGACCAAACCAGTGAACACCATGATATGACAATAAATAACATTCACATCCGAGGCATAATTACTCCACTCTTGTTGCAATTCTAGCCTCTTTAAGTACACGCAATATTACTTGTTCAAAATGGTTCAAATGGCTCTGAGCATTATGGGACTTAACTTCTAAGGTCATCAGTCGCCTAGAACTTAGAACTACTTAAACCTAACTAACCTAAGGACATCACACATAACCATGCCAGAGGCAGGATTCGAACCTGCGGCCGTAGCGGTCGCGTAGTTCCAGACTGTAGCGCTTAGAACCGCTCGGCCACCCCGGCCGGCTATTACTTGTTCAATGCTGGCCACCTGCTATGACTGCCAGAAAGACATTTCATACTACTTCACGGCAATTCACATTTTACACACCTGCCCAAGCCTATCTGATGCAGAGAGACTTCTCTCCAGCTTTTACATTTCATAAAATCCACAGTCTCTAAGTTGAACCAACTGTCGTGGTTGTGGTCTTCAGTGCTAAGCCTTGTCTGATGCAGATCTCAATGCTGCTCTATCCTGTGCCATACACTTCTTCTCAGAATAACTACTGCAACCTACGTACTTCTCAGTCTGCTTACTCCTCCAGTACTAAACTTGTTATTCCTTGGAGTCTCAGAATGTGTCGCATCAACTGATTCTTTCTTTTTCTCAAGATGTGCCACAAAGTTGTTGTCTCCCAAATTCTATTTAGTATCTCCTTATTAGTTACGTTATCAACCCATCTAATCTTCAACATTCTTCTCTAACACCACATTTTTAAAGCTTTTGTTCTCTTTTCGTCTAAACTGTTTGCCGTCCATGTTCCACTTCCATAGATGGTTACAGTTCAGACAGATATCTTCGGGAAGGCCTTCTAACTCTTAAATCTATATTCGATGTTAACAAACGCCTCATATTCAGAAACGCTATTCTTGCCATTAGCAGTCAACATTTTATATCATCAGTTATTTTGCTGTCTAACTAGCAGAACTCTCTGCTGCTTTAAGTGCCTCGTCTCCTCATCTAATTCCCTTAGCGTCACTTGATTTAATTCGACTGCATTCCATTATCCCTGTTTGCTTTTGTTGATGTTCATCTTATATACTCCCTTCAAGACACTGCCCATTCCGTTCAAATGGTCTTCGAAGCCCGAATCTGTCCCTGACAAAATTACGAGTACAATGTCATCAGCAAACCTGAAAGTTTTAATTTCTTCTCTGCTTTGTTAATTGTACAAATTGAATTACATAGGGTGCAGGCTATATTACTATTCCGCTCCCTTCTCAAACAATGCTTCCCTTTCATGCCCCTCGACTCTTATAACTACAGTCTGGTTTCTGTACAAGTTGTAAGTAGCCATTACGTCCACGTATTTTACCAGTGCAACCTTGAGAACTTCAAAGAGAGTATTTCAGTCAACATTGTCAAAAACGTCAAAAAAGTCTACAAATGCTATAAACCTAACTCCTAAGATAAGTCGTAAGGTCACATCGCCTCGAGTGTTCTTACATTCCTCTAGAATCCAAACTGATCTCCCTGAGGTCGGCTTCTACCAGTTTTCCATTCTTCTATAAATAATTAGTGTTAGTATTTTGCAACCATGATTTATTAAACTGATAGTTCGGTAGTTTTCACACCTGTCAGCAACTGATAACTGGTGTATCAGCAAATAAAACAATCAGACATACACTACTGGCCATTAAAATTGCTACACCACGAAGATGACGTGCTACAGACGCGAATTTTAAACGACAGGAAGAATATCCTGTGATTTGCAAATGGTTAGCTCTTCAGAGCATTCACACAAGGTTAGCGCCGGTGGAGACACCTACAACGTGCTGACATGAGGAACGTTTCCAACCGATTTCTCATACACAAACAGCAATTGATCGGCGTTGCCTGGTGAAACGTTGTTGTGATGCCTCGTGTAAGGAAGAGAAATGCGTACCATCACGTTTCCGACTTTGATAAAGGTCGGATTGTAGCCTATCGCGATTGCGCTTTATCGTATCACGAGATTGCTGCTCGCGTTGGTCGAGATCCAATTACTGTTAGCAGAATATGGAATCGGTGGGTTCAGGAGGGTAACACGGAACGTCGTGCTGGATCCCAACGGCCTTGTATCACTAGCAGTCGAGATGACAGGCATCTTATCCGCATGGCTGTAACGGATCGTGCAGCCACGTCTCGATCCCTGAGTCAACAGATGGGGACATTTGCAAGACAACAACCATCTGCACGAATAGTTCGACGACGTTTGCAGCAGCATGGACTATCAGTTCGGAGACCATGGCTGCGGTTACCCTTGACGCTGCATCACAGGCAAAAGCGCATGCGATGGTGTACTCAACGACGAACCTGGGTGCACGAATGGCAAAACGTCATTTTTTCGGATTAATCCAGGTTCTGTTTACAGCATCATGATGTTCGCATCCGTGTTTGGCGACACCTCGGTGACGCACATTGGAAGCGTGTATTCTTCATGGCCATAATGGCGTATCACTCGGCGTGATGGTATGGGGTTCTATTGGTTATACGTCTCGGTCACCTCTTGTTCGCTATGACGGCACTCTGAACAGTGGAGTTACATTTCAGATGTGTTACGACCCGTGCCTCTACCCTTCATTCGATCCCTGCGAAACCCTACATTTCAGCAGGATAATGCACGTCCGTATGTTGCAGGTCCTGTACGGGCCTTTCTGGATACAGAAAATGTTCGACTGCTGCCCTGGCCAGCACATTCTCCAGATATCTCACCAGCTGAAAACGTCCGGTCAATGGTGGCCGAGCAACTGGCTCGTTACAATACTCGAGTCACTACTCTTGATGAACTGCCTGTATCGTGTTGAAGCTGCATGGGCAGCTGTACCTGTACACGCCACTCAATGTCCAGGCGTATCAAGGCCGTTATTACGGCCAGAAGTGGTTGTTCTGGGTACTGATTTCTCAGGATCTATCCACCCAAATTGCGTGAAAATGTAATCATATGTCAGTTCTAGTATAATATATTTGTCCAATTAATACCCGTTTATCGTCTGCATTTCTTCTTGGTGTAGCAATTTTAATTTCCAGTAGAGTATTAGTAAAACTACACGTTATCATTCGTGCCACAGTTTCCGTCAGACTACCGTAGTTAAGCAACGTCGGTTGTGGTTAACGTTTGACAGGGTGACTGCCGAGGCCACATGTGCCTTTGGCCTTGTGGTACCACTAGAGGAGTGACTTGACTGTGTACCAGGGGCTGTAGGACCCGAAATTTGCAACAGCCGGGAGAGTGGTGTTCTGATCCGTCACACATCCATCTCCCCGTCCGATGAGACCAGTTGGCTGAGGATGACACGGCAGCCGATCGGTCATGTTGGACCATCCGACTTTTGTCAGGTCGGAGTTTATTACTAAACCGATTCGCGAATTGCGAATCCGGTTTGAAGTAAAATGTACTATTTTCTACTGACAGGTGGAAATTTGTGCTGTTCCAGGACTCGAATACGAAATTCATACTTTTTGCGAGTGGTTTCCTTAACCACTTTGAAACGCCCAGCTTAACCCGCCGGACAGGACAGGCAGTTTAAATTGTGCAAAGGGGCCAAAATGAGGGGCTGTTAGTTACACTCGAACATACAACTTTATTATTTGATCAAACATTACAAGAGCCCAAAAACATTTTTTTTAACACACAGCTTTAATCTTTGGGACTTAATTACCGGCTGAAAGCCACTTTAAATTAAATACGGCTGAAGGCCAATAACTTAAAACATAAGCATAATCAGAACTTTAAAAGGCAAGCCTTATCTTACAACAGTTCTTTATTTAGGCTGAAGGCCCAAAGAATTTGAGATTTTCAGAGCAAAGAATTTGAATTCAAAATCGGCTCAAAGCCCAACACTTAAGGCTAAACAACATTAATTTAAAAAAAAATTAAATAAAAGCAAGGCATTACGTAAAACAGTTCTTAATTACGCAAAACTCAACCAAAACAGAAATTTAAAAAGCAAAGCCTTATCTTAAATCAGTTCTTTAGTTAGGCTGAAGGCCCAAAGAATCAGAAATTTCAAGAGCAAACAAGTTAAATTCAAATCGGCTGAAGGCCTAACACTTAAAACTCCATAATTTTTTTTAAATACCAAATGCCTTACGTGAAACAGTTCTTTAAATTAGGCTGAAGGCCTAGAGAATCTTATGCCTTAAGGGCAAAACTACCTTAATTTCAAAAAATCGATTAGAAGCCATACAAGTACAAACAACAAGAACAAGATAAAAAGAAGGCAGTACACCCAAGGGCGCACAGATGTTCGAGGGTCAGCCTGGAATTCAAACGCTAACGCTCGCTTACGTGAGACAGGCAGTCGGGCCAACCATTCACGATCCGGTGAAAACCCAACAGACCGACAGTCAACGGACCCACAAACAAGATAACTTCCACTTCACACGACCACGGCACAACAGGGAGTTCATCGGAACAACGTAGAAGATATTGGCGCCCACAACCAATCATACATGGAGCTGTCAAACTACACACCGTGCTGGACAGCAACTACACGATGAGGAAACTACACTGCCTGAAATTTGCATCAACGGCCAAGACAGGTAACAGGAACGTTAAAGGCCACAAGGCAGAAGATTCAGCTGTTGCACTTCAATTCAAGTAACCAAATACAGTGAAACTCCACCGGAGGGTGGGTACAATTTTCCATCTTGAAAACCGCATTGTTGGTCGCGGGAATATCCCAACAGCCGACAACTAACTCCAAACTACACAATGTGAACAGCTTTCACTTGCTGGTAGGTTAAATCAAAACTCAACTTTCGTGTCCAGAGTCGGTGAGCCACGGACCTCGTAGCAGTGGGAACAGCACCACAAACGATATAACAATGTTCAGAAAGGATAGATTAAATACAGGTGGTGGTGGAGTATTTATTGCTGTCAGAGGTAGTTTGCCTTGTAGCGAAATTGAAATAGATAGTTCATGTGAAATAGTATGGGTAGAGGTTATACCTGACAATCGGACTAAACTATTTATTGGATCGTTTAACCGATCCCCGACTCAGAAGACATAGTTGCTGAACAGTTCAGAGAAAAGTTGAGTCTCATTTCAAATAAGTACCCCGCTCATACAATTATAGTTGGTGGTGATTTCAATCTACCGTCGATATGCTGGAAAAATTATAAGTTTAATGGCGGCGGCAGGCAGAAAACATTATCCGAAATTGTACTGAATGCTTTCTCAGAAAACTATTTTGAACAATTAGTTCATGAGCCCGCTTGAAGCGTAAATGGTTGCGAAAGCATACTTCACCTTCTAGCAACAAATAATCCTGGATAAATAGTGAGTGTTGTGACGAATACAGGGATTAGCGACCACAAGGCAGTTGCTTCTAGGCTGAATACCGTAACACCTACAACCATCAAGAAGAAACGCAAAGTATATATAATTAAAAAAGCTGATAAAAATGCTCTTAATGCCTTTAAAAGAGACCGCCATCACTCCTTCCGATCTGATCATGTGTTGTTGTTGTGGCCTTCAGTCCGGAGACTGGTTTCATGCAGCTCTCCATGCTACTCTATCCTGTGCAAGCTTCTTCATCTCCCAGTACCTACTGCAACCTACATCCTTCTGAATCTGCTTAGTATATTTATCTCTTGGTCTCCCCCTACGATTTTTACCCTCCACGCTGCCCTCCAATACTAAATTGGTGATCCCTTGAAGCCTCAGAACATGTCCTACCAACCGATCCCTTCTTCTTGTCAAGTTGTGCCACAAACTCCTCTTCTCCCCAATCCTATTCAGTACCTCCTCATTAGTTATGTGATCTACCCATCTAATCTTCAGCATACTTCTGTAGCACCACATTTCGAAAGCTTCTATTCTCTTCTTGTCCAAACTATTTACCGTCCATGTTTCACTTCCATACATGGCTACACTCCATACAAATACTTTCAGAAATGACTTCCTGACACTTAAATCTATACTCGATGTTAACAAATTTCTCTTCTTCAGAAACGCTTTCCTTGCCATTGCCAGTCTACATTTTATATCCTCTCTACTTCGACCATCATCAGTTATTTTGCTCCCCAAATAGCAAAACTCCTTTACTACTTTAAGTGCCTCATTTCCTAATCTAATACCCTCAACATCACCCGACTTAATTCGACTACATTCCATTATCCTCGTTTTGCTTTTGTTGATGTTCATCTTATATCCTCCCTTCAAGACACCATCCATTCCGTTCAACTGCTCTTCCAAGTCCTTTGCTGTCTCTGACAGAATTACAATGTCATCGGCAAACCTCAAAGTTTTTATTTCTTCTCCATGGATTTTAATACCTACTCCGAATTTTTCATGTAAGTGTAGAAAAGTTGTGGAATGTTTTCAGAGAGATAGTATCAATAGCAATTGAGAGATATATACCACATAAATTAATAAGTGATGGTACTGATCCCCCATGCTACACAAAACGGGTCAGATCCTTGTTGCAGAAGCAATGAGAAAAGTGTGCCAAATTTAAAAGAACGCAATATCCCCAAGATTGGCAAAGTTTTACAGAAGTTCGAAATATGGCGCGTACTTCAATGTGAGATGCTTTTAATAATTTCCACAACGAAATTCCGCCTGGAAATGTCAGAAAACCTAAAGAGATTCTGGTCATACATAAAGCACACCAGTGGCAAGACACAATCAATACCCTCACTGCGCGATAACAACGGTGAAGTCACTGATGACAGTGCCACTAAAACAGAGTCATTAAACACGGTTTTCCGAAACTCCTTCACCAAGGAAGACGAAGTAAATATTCCCAAATTCCAATGAAGAACAACTGCCAAGATGAGAAACATGGAAGTAGATATCCTCAGTGTAACAAAGCAGCTTAAATCACTGAATAAAGGCAAGGCCTCCAGTCCAGATTGAATACCAGTCAGGTTCCTCTCAGATTATGCTGATAACATAGCTCCATATTTAGCAATTACCTTCAACCACTTGCTCACAGAAAGATACGTACCTAAGGACTGGAAAATTGCTCAAGTCACACCAATACCCAAAAAGGATGTAGGAGTAATCCGCTGAATTACAGGCCTGTATCACTAACGTCGATTTGCAGTAGGGATTTAGAACAAAGGTTCTACGTTAGCACCAATCTCATTGGCTGCATTACATGTTAATACGCAGATCGGCGGAAGCAGAATTTGGTCCGTCTCTAAGGCAGCGCCAACTCGTAGTGCGGAGACGGACGAGCGCTGCGCCTGCGCTGTTGTGCTTTGCGGGGCACGCTCTAGTGGGAAAGTTGTGTACGCGCTGACTACACGGAACTATGTACACAACAGATAGTAAATTGAATAAGAAAATGCGGCGGCAGTACCGTAATAGAAGATGACAAACAATAAATGACATTAACACGAGCCGTGCACGGCTCACAGTTATGCTAGCCTTGCAGGCTCCTCAGATCATCCCAAACCTCGATATACCACTGTGTACACGTCCCCTGAAGTTTGCATTTAATGTGACCACCGCAACATGTAGAGAACTGATGTTATGATCGCGTTATTAGCTCGTCGAGTTATGTGAGATATAGTTTATTTTACAGTATATGGATGTTATACACAATATCCTTTAGACATACATGCACGTCTGAAACACGTTGGATACTAACTTATAGACAATGTAAAACAAAGACACACAAATAGAAGTATTAGAACATTACATAAAAGTAGAGCTGTAATAGACAGCCAACCATTTGCAACAAATAGTAGTTTTTCTAATAACCTTCACCATGTTTTCTACGGATTTAAGCCTGTCTCCCTCAGTAGTTGCCACTGGCTATGCTGTAGTGTTAACACTGGTTCTCATCAGATCACCGAAGTTAAGCGCTGTCGGGCTGGGTAGCACTTGGTTGGGTGACCATCCAGTCTGCCCAGCACTGTTGGCAAGTGGGGTGCACTGAGCCCTTGTGAGGAGCTACTTGATTGAAAAGTAGTGGCTCCAGTCTCGTAAACTGACACGGCCAGGAGAGCGGTGTGCTGACAACATGCCCCTCCATGCCCGCATCCAATGACGCCTGCTGATGAGGATGACACGGCGGCCGGTCGGTACCTGTTCGGGCGGAGCTTAGGTTAGTTTAGTTTTCAGTACCTCAGTAGGGCAAACAAACTTCACATTAGCAATCAATCATTAAAGCTATCTCCAAATGACAAGTGTCAGCAACGAATAGCATGTCCATACGTAAAAGTTAAGGCCAACAGTATCAAATGCTTGTCACACCAGTAAAAACAGCCTCTTAAATTAACTGACCATTTCAATAGTTACATGCAGACATAACTATTTTAAGAGATTGGTTTCACTGGTGTGATAAGCTCTTGACTATATTGACCTTAAACTTAACATGTGGGCGTACAATCCGCTGCGACAGATGACTGACTGATTGCTAATGTGAAGTTTGCTTGTCCTTCTGAGGAAGATGGGTGTAAATCCGTCGAAACCATGGTAAAAGTTATTTGAAAAGTACCATTTATTTTAATTGGTTGGCTGTGAGCTGCATTTGCTGTCCTGTAACCGTTGCTGTAGCCCAGACAGGTTCAAAATATTGACACTAAGTTTCTGACGGTTGGCGAACAAACAGTGGCAAAACTAATGAATATAAGGGTAAATAACTCTACAGACGTTGTAGCTCTGAACCTGTGCCTGAAGGGGCCAGGTGTTTTATGGTAAAACAAAGCAACATAGGTAGATTTTGGAGTAATTATCTCCCCCCCCCCCCCATGAACCAAGGACCTTGCCGTTGGTGGGGAGGCTTGCGTGCCTCAGGGATGCAGATAGCCGTACCGTAGGTGCAACCACAAATCTGTTGAGAGGCCAAACAAATGCGTGGTTCCTGAAGAGGGGCAGCAGCCTTTTCAGTAGTTGCAGGGGCAACAGTCTGGATGATTGACTGATCTGGCCTTGTAACACTAACCAAAACGGCCTTGCTGTGCTGGTACTGTGAATGGTTGAAAGCAAGGGGAAACTACAGCTGTAATTTTTCCCAAGGGCATGGAGCTTTAATGTATGGTTAGATACTTAAAGTAGTAAAGGAGTTTTGCTATTTGGGGAGCAAAATAACTGATGATGGTCGAAGTAGAGAGGATATAAAATGTAGACTGGCAATGGCAAGAAAAGCGTTTCTGAAGAAGAGAAATTTGTTAACATCGAGTATAGATTTAATGTCAGGAAGTCGTTTCTGGAAGTATCTGTATGGAGTGTAGCCATATATGGAAGTGAAACATGGACCATAAATAGTTTGGACAAGAAGAGAATAGAAGCTTTCGAAATGTGGTGCTACAGCCAAGAATGCTGAAGATTAGATGGGTAGATCACATAACTAATGAGGAGGTATTGAATAGGATTGGGGAGAAGAGAAGTTTGTGGCACACCTTGACTAGAAGAAGGGATCGGTTGGTAGGACATGTTCTGAGGCATCAAGGGATCACAAATTTAGTATTGGAGGGCAGCGTGGAGGGTAAAAATCGTAGAGGGAGGCCAAGAGATGAATACACTAAGCAGATTCAGAAGGATGTAGGTTGCAGTAGGTAATGGGAGATGAAGAAGCTTGCACAGGATAGAGTAGCATGGAGAGCTGCATGAAACCAGTCTCAGGACTGAAGACCGCAACAACAACAACAACATCTCCACCCTGCTAAAGAAGTTGAAGGCACACGCCCAATTACCACAACTTAGTTTCACCACCGAGTAACGGATCTTTTATATTTATCTTTCATTGCACATTGACAGAAAAAAGTTTGTGTGATGTGGTGGGTAACTTCACACATTCTCTGTCGCTTCTAATTCATTCAACAGTGCAGCCCCGTGAGGGTGCAAACAATGTGAGAACAAAACAGTTTCCGTCTCGTGGCAAAGTGCGTAGATCGAGAGCGGCGGAAAATTCCGGTAATCCCACAAGATAAACACGCTGCGGACAATGGAGGCGGCCGGCCCGGCCATTGTGCAGAGGCGGCCTAATCCCGCGTCGTATCAGCGGCGGTCAGCTAAGAGCGGGCGTCCATTGTGGCCGCTAATCATCCATCACCGACGGCGCCGCCGCGGGCAGACAGCGGAGGTGTCGCGGCCCGCCGGCCGGGGCAGCGCGCCGGCGAACGCGGCGGGCTTAGCAGCGCGGCTCAGCCCAGCGGCAGAGGCAGCGGCAGCGCCAGAAGGTGATTGATGGCCGACGGCGCGGCGTCTGCCCGAGGCGCCGACAGCGCGGGCCGCTGCGACGCGCTGCCCAGAGGCGCGCGCCTAATTTAATATCGCTCACACGCGTGCACGCGCACGCGCACGCTTTCTGCCTGTAATCCCGCCGCGCGCGGTGCTACACGCGTTCCATATTCAATTTCACGCCTGCTCTCGGCGCTTAGGGAGCAATGCTGTGTGATGGTGCGTCTCGCCCGTTACACACCCCGTGTCCGTCGTTTGCGGATAATCCGCAGTAAACGACGGCGAGGTGACAATACAGCGAGTTGTCAGTGTTTGATTCACTCAAAACTTCGGGGCAGAGAGGCCGTGGTCGCCGTCGATGTATAAAACTGTCTGTTCACGTTTCCTTCCCATCTGCAGAAGACATCCTCACCTTCTACCTTTGAAGCTGTCTCTCGCCAAAGGGGATGAAATGTTGCACTGTCTTGGAAAAAAAAAGTGATGCACGAAGAAGGGAGGACAGATCGAAATGAAACTCCACAGCTCGAGATAGTATGGTGCTGTTAATTCAGTTATTACAAAATACAGCCAAACGTACAAAGGAACTTGCCAGTATGATTGTGTTGCCTCCATTCTGGTCTGAATAAAACCGCTGATTAATTTTGGGAGAGTGTCATAAAGCCTTCGTATTCCCTCTTGGGAACTGTTGTAACTGGTGGCTGAAGCCCTGTGCACTGGCGCCAGAGCAGAGTTGATGTCCAAGTTGGTCCCATGCATGTTCTATCAGGGGCATAAAGGGTGAGTTTACTATCTACAGGAGTACATCAACATCAGACTGACAATTCATTGAGACACATTTCAATGTACGGCCGAGTATTGTCGCATAAAAAAATATCTGAAGAGACACCACTTGTAACTATTTCAAGCAATGGGAGCTAATTATTCCTTCAATGGAGATGCACACTAAGCTCTACCTCTTACAGGTATCGGCGAGATGCCAGATTAATCAGGCTAATGAGCAGAGGTACTACAGCAGTAGTGTTTGGTATAAGTTCAGAATTTGGAACTGTCAGAAGGAATGATAGAGTTGTCCATGTGGTTACAGTGACCACTGCATCGGGATAGCATATTCAACACACCTTCCTAGAAAGCAGGAGATCTTGGTTGGAATCACAGTCAAGTAGGAATTTTCAATGAATCCATGCCCACTGGCAGCCAACGTCTTTAGTTCCTTTGTGTCTCGATTCCTATGGTGTACATCTTCATGCTCAATGGTAAGGAGAAAGCCCGTATCTCGTGGTCGTGCGGTAGCGTTCTCGCTTCCCACGCCCGGGTTCCCGGGTTCGATTCCCGGCGGGGTCAGGGATTTTCTCTGCCTCGTGATGGCTGGGTGTTGTGTGCTGTCCTTAGGTTAGTTAGGTTTAAGTTGTTCTAAGTTCTAGGGGACTGATGACCATAGATGTTACGTCCCATAGTGCTCAGAGCCATTTTTTTGGTAAGGAGAAGTGGGCTACAGAGTGGTGTGGCAACGGTCGTTGTATCAAAGCTGGAGAGAAGCAGAAACGATTAGTGAACAGGTAAATCACAGTAAACAGTAGATTTACGTATAACAAGTGATGCAACAAGAAATAACGACCTGCTATCACAATATCAACAAGGCTCAGCCTCTGTGAACTGAAGCACAAACAATGATGTTGGTGCTTCCACCAGGCTCAGTCTGTATAGCCCCCAGCAGCATAGTCGTTCCAAGTGGTATGGACTGAGTCGCTGCCACCTGCAGTCCCATCTATCGTCGGCAGACGGCGCTCACATACCAGAACTGCTGGAGATGTGGCTCAGTAGGCCTGCTCCAATGGTATCCTACGCGACTACTATTCCATTGTCCACTGTTATACGGGATGAAAAGTATTTAAACCGACAAACTCTGGGAGGTTGTAGGGGACTTCAAAACAAATATTTCTCCCTAATGTCATTTTTTCCTATGAGGAGTATTTAAACCGGTAGAGGAAGATTTCTCTGGCGGCAAATTAATCAAACCGACAAACACTTTTCCATTTTTTTATGACCAAGAGACAACACATTAACACAACCCAATTTCAAGTACACCAGATTTTCAAAAATGCCTCCATTGACACGTAAACCAAGGTTACACCGCCGGATCATGTTCTGTCTGACACGTGCAAAAAACCCAGGAGTATCCTGAATTGTTCCTGCTGCTGCTACTATCCTGGCAACCAGATCCTCTTCTGATGCAACAGGAGTTGCGTAAACAAGTTTGCTCATCTCTCCCCACACAAAAACGTCTAGAGGGGACATATCTGGGAATCCAGTAGGCCATGATACAGGACCACCTCTGGCAGTCCACATTTCTGGGAACCGTCGGTCCAGGAATCGACGCACACGACGACTGAAATGTGCCGGCGCCCCGTCATGTTGGAACCACATATGTTGTCTTGTAGGGAGCGGGACATGTTCCAGCAATTCTGGCATTGCTCTGGTGTAAAAATTGTAATAGTGCCTGCCATTTAATGGCCTAGTTAGCAGATACCGCCCAATTAAACAGTCCCAACAACACCGACCCACACATTAACGAAGAACCGCACTTGATGAGCGCTACTAACTGTGGCATTTGGGTTATCCTCACTCCAAACATGCAAATTGTGCGTGTTGATGACTCCATCACGCCCGATCGTTGCTTCATCGGTAAACAACACACAGGATGGAAATGTAGGATGCATTTCACACTGTTCCAGGTACCACTGCGAAAACTGTCCTCTGGGTGGATAGTCAACTGGTTCCAGGTTGTGGACACGCTGTAAGCGAAATGGACATAACAATTGCTCTCGAAGGACTGTTGTTACATTCGTCTCATTCGTCACCATGTTATGTGCAATTGCACCAGTGCTGATTGAAGGATCCCGCTCGACACGCTCCAAGGCAGCTTCCTCAAATTGCAGCCTTCTTACCGTGCGACGGCGTCCCTTTCCAGCTAATCTGCTAAATGACCCGGTCTCACGCAGACGTCGGTACACAGCAGCAAAGGTCGTATGATGCGGGATACGCCGATTAGGATACCGTTGTTGATAAACCCGCTGTGCAGCTCGTCCGTTGTGGTGCGCTAAGTAGTACGTACCAACCATATCAGTGTACTCACTCCAAGTGTATCGCTCCATTACTAAACAGAGACAATGCACTACTACACTGGTGGACAGCAGTTGCCTACACGCCCTCTAACAACTGAAGATCGTAATACGGCCTCTAACAACTGAAGAGTGCAACACGGCCTCCACCGGTTTAAATAATCCTCATAGGAAAAAATGACATTAAGGAAAAAATATTTGTTTTGATGTCCACTACAACCTCCCAGAGTTTGTCGGTTTAAATACTTTTCGCCCTGTACGCTGTGTGGTGGTACTGATATATGACAGTCACATCCTTAGCCTCCAAAACAAAGTCACGTTCGTTGTGCAGTATTGGGAGTGGGGGGGGGGGGGGGGGGAATGCTGAATTCGTGTGGCAGTGGGGAGATGGGAGCGGAAACTGAGGCCGATGCCAAGGTGCCATCCGTGCTCCATCAGGTGCCCCGATCTCGCCCAGGCACACGAGGCGAGAAACAGTGCGGACCTCGATGAAAGTAGAAGGTCTTGAGATAGCGCGTGGTGCAGCCGCCAGGAAGAGGAGCCCGAACGCAGTGGCTGTCGAGATGACGACGACCGTGAAAGGACGTCGACGTCCATTGGCTCTTGGACTGGCGCCTACATTGCCGGGCCTGTGGGAGCAAGATGCAGTGCGAGCTGCTGCGTTCAGGCAGGTACGGAATCTGGAAGCATTAAGCCTGTGGCAGGATCACACAATTCACCTGAAGTAATTTGATTCTTGAAGCGTCTCAGCAATCCTTTCGGTGTCAATACAAGAAATGTAGAACGTGGGACACGTAGCACAATACTACTTCGCTCCCAGCGATGCCATCCACCATAAAGTCCGTAAAAGAGTGAACCGTTAGTGTTGTGTTTCACCTGTCTGAGCGGAGTCAGCGCCATCCGCTGCGGCTTGTGCAGCCACTGAAGAGCAAGCTGCGATGACGCCATCCATACGACATCTCCGCTGCTGATGGTCCATCTCGTGACTAGGAGCGCAAGAGGACATGAATAGCTGCAGAGTTTCGTTCTGTGTGTATGTGGCATACATTTTATTCAAATGTTGTTGAAATGTTCGCTTTAAGTGTTCAACTCCACCGTTGGATTGTGAGTGGAACGATGGACTTGTGATATGCTTGATGACATAGGTGGTGCAAAACCGTTGAAACTTGGCGGCAAGAAATTTAGGTGCATTGTCAGTCACTTCGGGAAAACCCTCGAGGCGAATGATCGACAGGGCCTGGACTGTGGGACGAGCCGTAGAAGAGTGCGTAGGAACCACAAAGGGAAGTTTGGTGAAAGGCTCAATGACAATGAGCCAAGGCGTACTCCAGTTAGGGCTTACGAAATCCAAGTGCAAACGTCGGCAAGCTGCTTAATGTTTCGGCCATTCAAAGAACGGCTGAGGGGGTGGTCTGTTGTTCAGTACAGACTTGTCACTGAGAAGTTAACCGTTCAGTTCGCGCTTCCAGACAATGCCAAGTGCAATGACGTCACGATGACCGCTTGGTGCAAAGGGCGACCATGTGCCCTTGGCGTAGTTAACGGGGACGCCAGGCTGGAGAGCCTGAGGAACCACAACGCGTGACTGTTGCTTGTGGGTGCGAAGCAAAGTGACACCTTGGTGATATGCAAGGGCGTGCTGAGGGGCATAATATTGGTGAAACACAGTGCTACGAATCTGTCAGGCTCAACATGGCTACTCATTGTGGATGTAGTACAACAGAATCTGCAAATCAGGATTCGCCGATGTGGCATGGGTAATTTTTCGGTGTTAAGAGGAAAGACATGCCGATCACCTGTGTCTTGTGCATCAGTGGAGCAACAAGAAGCAGAGCAATCGCTGAATGTTGAATCTGGGCGAAGAAGAAGGCGAGGAGGAGCGTAATCTTTGGCTTGCTCAGAAGTGGCCGATATACAATCTCGTATTCATAATTTCACAAAAGAAGGGCCCACTGTTGCAGCTTTTGCGCTGTGCGAGTTGGGACTGACTGTAAGAGCGTGGGGGTGGACGGTCACGGATATAAGCGTATGATCAGTCACCAAGCAAAATTTTCTGCCGAAAAGATGTTTGTGAAACAAGATGTTTATGGTCACTCACCAAGTACAATTTTCTGCAAAAAGATAACAGTGAAACTTGCAACGTAACCTTCCAGTACTGGTGGTGGTAAAAGTCTACCTAAGTAGGTAGATTACCGTCGCTTTGACATGTCCTACCGCTCCTTCGAGCTACCGTCTGTAGTAAATGGTTTCTTAAATTCGTGTGGTCCACTAAATTGCTGGCCCCTGCGAGTTATTGCTGAGTATTAATAATTTCTAGCGGAAGGTTTTAACGAACCGGTAGAAATTTGAACTCAACGGATAACGCATTTTTTTTGAACCACTACAGAAGGCACCTATACAGGGCTTAATAGGCAGTATATAGCTTTTATTTGCTTTCATGACCCAGAATTCGACTGTGGTACTGACTGCCACCTACTCTTTATAATGGAAGGAGTAAATAATCAGTCGAGGGTAGAGATTAATTGATATTTATTCAGTACCGATGGTATTTCAACAACTTCTCTTGCAATGTACATCATCAAAACCTGTCTGTAGTTAACATGATTCAGTTTCGCCGCGTAATTATGGAATGGGACAGGGGAGCGCAGACCTGGCCTCAATGTAATTTTATACAACCGCACAATTATACCTAAACCCACGGTTATTACGTTCAGTTGCTATAGATTACTTAGAACAAGTTCCGCAAAGACACTACAAGCAAAACTAGGTCAGGGTGGAAGAGTATTTCGCAAATCTTTATCAAATCAGTGGGCATTTAAACCCGATACTTTTCCTAGTGGCACGAGTATTTTCCTTCACGCACAACATAGCCAACAAATGAAACCATTATGTGGGTGCACAAGAAACATCACTTCAATGCTGTTCAACCCACATGGCCAAGTTTCAGTAGCCAACAAAAACCCAGAAAAATATGGACACACACGATTATTCCTCCCCTATTTTACACTCGCTCACTATCGTATGATTATTCATCGTGTACAATATATTTTCAGACCGAAACTACAATTTATCAATGCGGCGGTTGCTCCAACCGACCACGTGGCGCGAAAGCAAGTTCACAAACAAAACATATGGAAAATAAATAAAAATTCCCAAAATATTACTGTAAATGGAAGAGCAGATTAAAATACATTGAATATGTGAATTTCCGTTAAGCACAGAGCAATAACGTGACCGTGAGGTTAAGGCACATGGTGCGTTGCCTGAACAAGGCACTAACGCAAGGTCTCCTGAGATTCGAGTAAATTAAGAAAATCAATTCCCTTATGGGGTTCAGTGGTAATTTCGCGCCTGATTTCAACGTCTGGACTTCATTACAGAGCAGATTTCAGACAATCTAATACCTATGTTAACATTACCAAAATGAGAGCTGCGTGTCCATGTCTGTCCAGCACCACGACCCAGGAACCAGTGCTCTTCCAACCGAATTCGCCAAACCGTTCCGCTTACAAACGTGGTGAGGGTGGCGCGCCAACCTGACAGAACCAATACGCGCGCCTACGTGTCATCTTTGCCCTGACCTGCAAACTTGGTCTCTGCTAAACTTGTTCACGCTTGGGGCGTTGGTACTACCGTACCCCAGAACGACCATTCATGCAGTGTTACAATCTGTGCCTAAAGCTTTCTGCTAGTTCCCATACTCACTCATTTATAACGTCCAGGCCGCACAAAGGAAAGGAAAATGGGAAACGTGGTACACAACAGAAAAAAAATTCATTAAATAACACTGTTTAGTCCACTCTCTCCTTTTGGACACCAGCTGAGTTACCTGCAAGAGAAGAAACTCTTGCTAAAAATTTCTGCATGCTAGCAATTTAATAAAACATTGGAACGGTACAGCAAGTTCCGTTTCAAACTTAGTGACATCATAGGCAATGGCGAGAGCCTTTTTAATCCGTGAACAATTACACTGAGCTTTGTTCAACATTTTCGAAGCAAAGGCCATCAGCCTATGAGCCGCACTAAATTCATGTGACATGAGTGCAGAGTAACTGTAAGAGGAAGCATCCACATCCAAGACCACAGGTATGGCTGGATCAAAATGAACAAGGCGTCGATCACTATGCAAAGCGTATTTCAACTTCTGCAGGGAAGACATACTCTGCGATCAAAAGAAAAAGGAACGTTCTTCCTGCGGAAGCGATGCGAGGGAGCCGTGATTCAAGGGTGTTACGAATAAATCTGATATAGTAAGTGAGCTTCCATAACACAATCTCTTATTTCTCGCAAACTGCGTAGGGGTGGACGGTCATGAATAGCAAGCAAATGTGACTGCAATGGGTGAACGCCTTGGATGTTAATGACTCCCTGTTACACGCTTAACGCCGACTAAAGAATATTGGTAGTGCCTGCCAGTAAGGGAAATGCGACCATCGTAGAGATGACTGAAGATTATGAGCAGAAGATCTAGGACTCATTAGTTCCGACGATTTACTAGAAACCTCGTTCAGTACCGACGTAGCGGACCAGACGGAATACGAATCGGTTAATCAAGGCATCTTCGCTCTCGGTGGACATACAAGGGACCTGCGAAACTCAGAAGCCTACCACCTCGCCTGTATGGATTACCAAAGCTACATAAGAATAAAGTTCCATTAAGACCGAATGTTAGCGCTCCTGGGTCATCTAAGTAAAAACCTGCGAACACTTGGCCTCTCTGCTCCATCCGCACTTTGGAAGGACTCATGACATTTCCTTGAGGAGCTGAAGAAATTAAAACTTCGATGAAACGACTCCTGGTCAGCTCTGATGCTCGTTGTTTGTCGCCAAAGTGCCACTCAGCGATTCTCTGGAGTATATCGGTTCCATTTTCTCGCTAGTCGCCACCAAGCTGCTTCATGTGTGTCTCATAACACGTTATTACTTGAGGAAAGGCAACTTCTACGAACAGTTAAAAGGCGTCACGATGGGTAGTCCACTTAGTGCGGCGGTGGCCAACATCTTCATGGAGTATTTCGAAGCAGAGGCGTTGGCCTTGGCAGCTTGTAACCCTAAGCTTTGGCAGAGATACGTTGACGGCACCTTCGTTATGTGGAGCCGTGATGACGAGTAGCTCGGTGACTTCCCAAGCCACCTCATCAGTCTCCATGTCAGCATAAGATTTATCGTGTAGTATACAGGGTGTTACAAAAAGGTACGGCCAAACTTTCAGGAAACATTCCTCACACACAAAGAAAGAAAATATGTTATGTGGACATGTGTCCGGAAACGCTTACTTTCCATGTTAGAGCTCATTTTATTACTGCTCTTCAATTCACATTAATCATGGAATGGAAACACACAGCAACAGAACGTACCAGCGTGACTTCAAACACTTTGTTACAGGAAATGTTCAAAATGTCCTCCGTTAGCGAGGATACATGCATCCACCCTCCGTCGCATGGAATCCCTGATGCGCTGATGCAGCCCTGGAGAATGGCGTATTGTATCACAGCCGTCCACAATACGAGCACCAAGAGTCTCTACATTTGGTACCGGGGTTGCGTAGACAAGAGCTTTCAAATGCCCCCATAAATGAAAGTCAAGAGGGTTGAGGTCAGGAGAGCTTGGAGGCCATGAAATTGGTCCGCCTCTACCAATCCATCGGTCACCGAATCTGTTGTTGAGAAGCGTACGAACACTTCGACTGAAATGTGCAGGAGCTCCATCGTGCATGAACCACATGTTGTATCGTACTTGTAAAGGCACATGTTCTAGCAGCACAGGTAGAGTATCCCGTATGAAATCATGATAACGTGCTCCGTTGAGCGTAGGTGGAAGAACATGGGGCCCAATCAAGATATCACCAACAATGCCTGCCCAAACAATGAGTCGCATGTCAACACAAGCACCGAAGTCAACATTACCTTCCTTCAATTGGACCAACTGGCGGTGAATCGAGGAAGTACAGTACATACTGACGAAACTAAAATGAGCTCTAACATGGAAATTAAGCGTTTCTGGACACATGTCCACATAACATCTTTTCTTTATTTGTGTGTGAGGAATGTTTCCTGAAAGTTTGGCCTTACCTTTTTGTAACACCCTGTAGAAAAGGACCAGCAGCTACCTTTCTGGTGACGAGGGATGGTGGAAATCTGGGACACAGGGTCTATTGAAAACCGGTAGTTACGGGACAGATACCTGCGGAGCCAGAAATGTCGGTACTGGAATGACTGGACGATCAATCAACATCCTGATCTCAGAACATGAGCGGCCCTGCAGGCAGGGGCAGGTGGAGGAATCAGCCCTGGCGGAGCAAGTGCTGTCTGGAACAGCACACGTAATGAAATTCGCCCACACGGAATTTCCTGCTGCAGAGATGGGCACACTCGCTTATTCAGGGAGGCTGTAGAAATACACAAGCCAACAACTTCAGCAAGAAAGATGAAACTGTCAGGATGAACAGAACCTGGATTCCAGTGCTGCAGAGAACGACCGTTGCAGTTACCAAGGGGAGAACCACAGCGATAATGAACTCGGAAAAGCCCTTGGAAATTGGCACATATAGTCGGCGGCTGCGAGCTCGACTCCAGTCTGCCACCAGCAATGGAGGGTGAAGCTTTGACAACGCCAGCCACTCGCACTGGCGTAACTTCAGAAAAATCAGCAAACAAACGTCGGCCGAAGAACCCTAGACAGAAGCCAATAGGCAATTTGTCAACAAGTGGCTACGAAAACCTTAAAAATTTTGCAGTCGGGAAAATGTCATGATCGCTTGATTTGTGTATGTTGCTCTATTAGGCCTTGTAACTAAACAACGTTTACAAGCTACAGTCGCACCTCCACTGTAAACACTTCCAGCTCTCGACTGACTGGTCCAGTTCACACCCGTTGTGTACAGTTGTCAGTTGGAGCAGCCACCGAAGTTACTGAGCTGACGTCGTTTATATGCAGGGAATAACAGTCGCCTCGAAACTTTTTGCATGGGTGTGGTAAATGACGTTACCTTATTTAAAATAAATTCTTTATTTCATAATCAATAATAATTATATAATATTAACTCACCTCCTAAGATGATTAGTGAGTCATAATAATTATGCTTAGATGAGAATGCAATTCAGCTTTTACAATTGTGTTAGTGAGCTACAGTTTAACTACTACAATGTGTTTTTTCAGTTTACTACGACAATGGGCAATTTCATCTAACTACTTATTACTTAACTAATCTACTATGACTATTTCTTATTACCTGCAGCGTCACAGGTGTGCCAGTTGGATATAAACCGACTGAGGATAGCCAGGCTCAACGAGCTAAACCCGAAGAGCATGCCCCTGGCAATGGGCTGGCCAAGGTAAGTAGTCCCTGCAGTTCCCTAAAATTAGTGTCCTAATCTAAGTCCTACAAAACTAACTTAACCGACGTCATGTCCGGTGCTTGTCTTGATCGATGGTGTTGACCCCCCTCGCCCCCCTCCCCCCTCCCGTAGTCCTGTACGTGGCGGATTCCAACTGTGATGGAAGTCGGCCAGCCCACGCACAGGCAGTATGGGAGTGGTCTCTGGTCTCAATAGGTTTGGTCTACAAGTTGATGCCTAATCTAGGACCCTCAGGTATTCTGCTAACACTTTTCGTGATACCCCATCCTCCAATGCATTCAGAGTGTGAAAAGTTCTTGTCTGAGTAGGTGGTATGTGTCGTGACTTGGAAGTCTGTCCCGGAGTGTTGTCGCGACATCATTGAAGAGGATTCCTGATCAACTGTCCTTTTAATAGCAGGTATGTAGATTTACTAGGAGATATACGTTACCTTATTTACTTTGTGAGGTTGCAGCTAAGCCGGCCAGAGTGGCCGAGCGGTTCTAGGCGCTACAGTCTGCAACCGCGCGACCGCTACGGTCGCAGGTTCGAATCCTGCCTCGGGCATGGATGTGTGTGATGTCGTTAGGTTAGTTAGGTTTAAGTAGTTCTAAGTTCTAGGCGACTGATGACCTCAGAAGTTAAGTGCCATAGTGCTAAGAGCCATTTGAACCATTTGTTGCAGCTAAATGCTAATCATTTGCTAGTACAAGGAGGTCAATTTGAGGTTCCTTGCGTGATAGAGTCACAATGTGAAGCAACGTATTATAAATTTAGTTAGATTTTTTTGCTATGTGTGAAATAATATTTGTTAAATATTGTAAAAGTGAAGAAAACACTACCTCTACGCAGTGAGAGATTGAGCATCGTTAACGGTACCGTCCGTTAACCCTTAGACGTGTCTCCGCTGTCACGGCGCTGCAAGTGTCAGTTGCCAGCTAGGCCGGCTGGTGGAAATCTTTTGAGCGCGAGGTCGGCCGGCTCATCTCTGGCGGTGCGCGCAGCGGCAGAAAGTCGCAAATGGACTCGTTTACTGCGCTGAATAACGCCGGCCCGAGCTGGCCGCGCTCAATGGGACCGCCGGAAAGTTTCTCCCTAAGATGCAGCCGCCCGGCCGTGCCGGTCTCCCAGCTCCCCTCCCCCCCCCCTGCCGCCCCCTCCTCCCCATACCTTCAGTTAACCTCTTTCGCAGCAGTTCAGAAGTTGCACGTGGACTTCCGGCAAGCCGGCAACTTTGCGAGGGCCCGCGGCCTTTAATCCCTTCCAGCGTCGCGACGTACTGCGCCTGCGAGTTGCACGTAGCTCCAGTTCCCTGCCTCCTCTCGTTACGTCCCCTCCGAACAGTCCTTCCTCTTTCTTCGTTTTGCGTGTCTCTAGGGCAAACACAGTGTGAACATCTTACTAGAAACAGTCTTCTCGGAATGCACGAACAAAAGTGTGAACTTTCTGTTTCCTTCATAGTCTGACGGAAAACAACATGCACATCCGCGTCTTTACTCTGAAAGCCGTACTACGGCGTGTGGCAGTGTAGACATTCCTCCCTCTTTACTGTTCTATTCACGAAAGGTGCGAGAGTAGAACGACTGAAAAGTGGTTTGTAAGATCTCAAATTTCTTACTTTCGCCGTCATATTCCACAAAATGTATGTGGGCGGAGATAAAATGATGTCTCATTAGTTAGTCGGTTACATGTTCAACAGATCATTTGAACGATTTTTTCCATCGAAATTATGTTCAGTGAGTCAGTTAACACATATATGTGGTTCATATTTAGTGTTAACAGTAATGAGCACATTGCCTTTTAGTCCTATACATGCCACTACTTTTAAAAAGCAGCCTTTTATAATCTACTAGATGTAATTTCCTCCGCGTAACAGAAGCATCTGACCTGGGCCAGTGACCTGCGGTTAGATTTAAAACTTGCTTTGGTATCTGTTTATGATATTCGACAAATGATCAAGGAGTTCAGTTGCTGCACATAGAACTCCTTTCTGAGCCACTGGTACATTTGGTAATGGGTGGTAAAGATCAGTCTTTCCTCTAGTGTTGTAGTTATCTGTATCACTACTCTTAGAAATTGTGAAATATTGTCTATGATAAGTTTCATTAGCGAATACATGTATTGTGACAGTGCAGTTAAAATGGTCAACTCCTTGAAGATTTATCTACGTAACGCCCACGGGTGAACACCACGTATTATTCTTACTGCTCGCTTTAGTGCAGTCAATACTTTCTAAGTGATTACTTAGACAAAAAATTATTCCATAAAACGTTACTGAGAGGAAATAAGCAAAATATGTCTGGAGGCGGAGTCTTTTGTTTTCGAGATTGGCAATTATGTGAAGAGAAAATGCAGCTGCACTACATTATTTGAGAAAATACTTTTTCAAATTAAGGTTTTCATCAGTTCTTTCTTTCTTTCTTTCACTGGTGCCATGTCACGCGCTGACGCACAGTCGGTATTGTTAGGAACGGATTTGGCAAGGTTAGTGGAAAGGGGTGGCCGGATGCCCTTCCTGTCGCCACCCTGTACCCCCCGGGACGGAAGTAGTGTACCGCTGCTGTCTGCTTCGAGTGTAAGTCATGGAAAAGTGCGAACGTGTTCAGATGTCTGCGAGTGGTGTAACTGAGGCGGAACGTGGGGACCAGCCCGGTATTCACCTAGGGGATGTGGAAAACCGCCTAAAAACCACGTCCAGGCTGTCCAGCACACCGACCGACGACGGCAATCCGCCGGGTGGATTCGATTCGGGGCCAGTGCGCCTACCCGAGTCCAGGAAGCAACGCATTAGCGCTCTCAGCTAACTTGGCGGGCCTAAAGTTTTAATCAGTATGTACCCTCAAAAATTTGGAGCAGTCTACCTTATCTTTATTTTGGTGTCACCGCCAGACACCACACTTGGTAGGTGGTAGCTTTTAAATCGGTCGCGCTCCATTAGTATACGTCGGACCCGCGTGTTGCCACTATCAGTGATTGCAAACCGAGCGCCGCCACACGGCAGGTCTAGTCTAGAGAGACTCCCTAGCACTCGCCCCAGTTGTACAGCCGACTTTGCTAGCGATGGTTCACTGTCTACATACGTTCTCATTTGCAGAGACGACAGTTTAGCATAGCCTTCGGCTACGTCATTTGCTACGACCTAACAAGGCGCCATATTCAGTTACTATAATGACTATCGTCAAGAATGTATTCTGAACAGATAATATTGTGAATCATGTACCGTCAAGAGCGACGTTCATCGTTAATGGATTAAAGTTAAGTATCAAACTAATTACGTCCGCTTTCTGACTTCTCATTCCTTGTCATGTTCCAGACCTCACGTTAGTATAGTTCTTTCCTCCTCACGCCAGCCTGCGTGAGCTAAAACGCGTGCATTTCGGCCTCCACTCGTAATACGGTGTTGGCTCTTCTGCTAAATTTATCGATATAGCAAGTGTATGACAGGAGGATGTTAACTAAAAATAGGCAAAGTGGACCTATTTATCTCACATAATTAAGTCTTTCCACAGCAAAATAATGTACCAGGAATTCTTTGGCTATGAAATTGAACAGTAATTACAGTTAGCTCATTACTTATAGTGCATGATACATGTTTAGACAGACGTAGACAGTGATAAACTAATACCTTGGCAAGTTTTTTTAAAGGATCTGCGGTCCGTTTCTCGTAAACACGTATCAGTATAAAGTAATTGTATTCACAAAGTCATTCTGTGATTGACAAAAGGTTGATGTTAAAAGGTAGACTGCGCTATTGAATGTATGTGTTTCTATCAATGGCCAAAAGCTGGGTGCATATTGATCTCAAAACTGCAAGCCAGATTTCAGGTGAAGTAGCAAAATACTGACGTTTGCTAAAACTCTCTTTGCTGTCCCTATGGTTTGTCTCACTGTCACAGCTAGCTCTCACCTTTTTAATCTGTCAGTAGAGGCCGAAGTGGTTGCACAATCACTCATTGGTTTCCTACGAACAACTTGCATCTGTAGATAAGTTCAGATCAGCCGGAAAAACTAAGTCTCCAGCTGATCAAATCTGGCCAGAGAAGTGCCTGGCTGCAGAGACACTCATTTGAAGAGATTGTTAAGTGATGGCTTCTGGTTGCACATACTTTGTCCCTAAAAGAAAAATTAGTATCTCAGTGTTCTTCAGTCATCACTTCATTTTGACTGGCTGAACTATGGATATTCTGAGTGCCAACCAGTTCTCTTTGTCTCTGTCTGTGGCCAATGAGACTAGATATCTGTAGCACAGCTCTGCGTCTCTCTCTAAATTCTATATTGTGTTTGCCACCCGATTGTAGCTGTTGTTACATTGTGTTAAACATTTTCTCCTCGTATTTCCTGAGCTCAGCAGCATCTCATGCTTTCAAAGGCGTCCTAATTTCCCTGACCCTCATTCCATTTCCAGATGCTTTCTATGAAATGCAGCGTATTTCGAAGAAACCGTGCTCACTACGATTCTGTTCTCAGAAGGATTCTTCTGGTTCTGCCATAAACAGCGCATCTTCTCCCTCCACATGCAGGTTGCTGTAAACCATACTCCACCAGCGTCTCTGCACCACAGGACATAGAGCCTGCGTTGAAATTTTGGTGTCGGGCAACCAGCTGAGGCTACCTCAAAACGCGTGCTAGACTGACCGCATGTCACTGTAAGCTACTGTTGTTGACGCGTCTCTTTCGTGAATTCTCTTGGGGTACCCGTTCCCCACCATCCGCCCCTGCCAGATAATGTGGCCTTCTGCACATGTGATTCCTTCAAGTACAGTACAATATGGTTCCATAGAGGCCTCTTATTTGGATGAACATGCAGTTCAGTATGAAAATGTTATCTACGTTAGTTAAGTACTAACAGTCAACGATACTGATACACATCTCATTTGACGGCCGCAGTGGCCGAGTGGTTCTAGGCGATTCAGTCTGGAACCGCGCGACTGCTACGGTCGCAGGTTCGAATCCTGCCTCAGGCATGGATGTGTGTGATATCCTTAGGTTAGTTAAGTTTAAGTAGTTCTAAGTTCTAGGGGACTGATGACCTCCGACGTTAAGTCCCATAGTGCTCAGAGCCATTTGAACCATTTTTGAACACTTTTCACTTATTGTTGAGGATCCACCATTTCAATTTGACTGGTTTTTTAAATTATGGTTTTATATCAATTGGGGGTCAGTTTTGGAAAAAATTGTCACATAATAATGCATCGGTCTGTAATTTATTTCCGTAATGAGTTAGGGCGACAAGTTTCCCCATGACGTCTACCGTGTAGTTTGGGCACATTACAGTTTCCTAAAGAAACTTCCAATTGACCTACCTCTGGTATGTGATTTTTCTAACAAGTAAAATTTCATTGTCCTTCCGCTTCACATTCGTGAAAAATGTGATGGATACGTGTGACGGAATGTATTCCACATTCTCCCAATAATACTCGCAGAGTTCATTAACTGACCGAAATCTGAAGAAGTACCAGAACTTTTGCGTTTTGTGGGAAAGTGCTATACCAACTGATGTAACTGTTAGCGATTCACAATCCGTCTTCACAGCCTTACTTTCGCCGTCATCTCATCTGTTACTCCTGGACTTGATAGAAGTTCTCCCACTGCAGAGTAAACATTGATTCTGGATACATCTCCCCAGGATGTGGCTAAGCCCTTTCTTCCAGAAGTGACAGCCCTGCAAGCTGAGCTGGAGATCGTCTGTGAAGTTTGTAAGGTGGGAGATGAGGCACTGGCTGTTGATACAGCTTTGAGGACGAGCCGTGAGTCGTGAGTCGTGCTCGGTTAGCTCAGCTGGTAATCCATTAGCCTGTGGAAGGCGGAGGACCCTGGTTCGAGTTCCCGGCTGGCACACAGCCTCAGTTGACCATGAAGTTCCATACCAACACACACTTCAAAACAGAGTGAATATTCATTATTTAAACTTGGGCATGAATTATTGACTAAACTGTTGCGAAGCAAAGTCTAGATATAGTTTGAACATTATCGGTTCCTCCTGCAGGTGACACATCCATTTGCATCAAAAAGTCACTCCGATGATATAGTTGCTGAACAGTTCAGAGAAAATTTGAGTCTCGTAACAAGTAAATACCCCACTCATACTGTTATAGTTGGTGGGGACTTCAATCTTCCCTCGATATGTTGGCAAAAATACTTGTTCAAAACCGGTGGTAGGCAGAAAACATCTTCCGAGATTGTCCTAAATTCTTTCTCCGAAAATTATTTCGAGCAGTTAGTCCACGAACCCACGCGAATTGTAAATGGTTGCGAAAACACACTTGACCTCTTAGCCACAAACAATCCAGAGCTGATACAGAGCATCATGACTGATATAGGGATTAGTGATCACAAGGTCGTTGTAGCTAGGCTCAATACCGTTTCTTCCAAATCCACCAGAAACAAACGCAAAATAATTTTATTTAAAAAAGCGGATAAAGTGTCACCAGAAGCCTTCCTAAGAGATAATCTCCATTCCTTCCGAACCGACTATGCAAATGTAGACGAGATGTGGCTCAAATTCAAAGATATAGTAGCAACAGCAATTGAGAGATTCATACCTCATAAATTGTTAAGAGATGCAACTGATCCCCCGTGGTACACAAAACAAGTCCGAACTCTGTTGCAGAGGCAACGGAAAAAGCATGGGAAGTTCAGAAGAACGCGAAATCCCGAAGATTGGCTAAAATTTACAGACGCGCGAAATTTGGCACGGACTTCAATGCGAGATGCCTTTAATAGGTTCCACAACGAAACATTGTCTCGAAATTTGGTAGAATTTCTGAAGAAATTCTGGTCGTATGTAAAGTACACAGGCGGCAAGACGCAGTCAATACCTTCGCTGCGCAGTGCCGATGGTACTGTTACCGACGACTGTGTCGCTAAAGCGGAGTTATTGAACGAAGTTTTCCGAAATTTCTTCACAAGGGAAGATGAATGGAATATTACAGAATTTGAAACACGAACAGCTGCTAGCATGAGTTTCTTAGAAGTAGATACCTTAGGGGTTGCGAAGCAACTCAAATCGCTTGATACGGGCAAGTCTTCAGGTCCAGATTGTAAGACGATTAGGTTCCTTTCAGATTACGCTGATACAATAGCTCCCTACTTAGCACTCATATACAACCGCTCGCTCACCGATAGATCTGTACCTACAGACTGGAAAATTGCGCAGGTCACACCAGTGTTTAAGAAGGGTAGTAGTAGTAATCCATCGAACTACAGATCTATATCATTGACGTCGGTTTTCAGTAGGGTTTTGGAGCATATACTGTATTCAAACAGTATGAATCACCTCGAAGGGAACGATCTATTGATACGTAATCAGCATGGTTTCAGAAAACATCGTTCTTGTGCAACGCAGCTAGCTCTTTATTCGCACGAAGTAATGGCCGCTATCGACAGGGGATCTCAAGTTGATTCCGTATTTCTAGATTTCCGGAAAGCTTTTGACACCGTTCCTCACAAGCGACTTCTAATCAAGCTGCGGGCCTATGGGGTATCGTCTCAGTTGTGCGACTGGATTCGTGATTTCCTGTCAGGAAGGTCGCAGTTCGTAGTAATAGACGGCAAATCAGCGAGTAAAACTGAAGTGATATCAGGTGTTCCCCAGGGAAGCGTCCTGGGACCTCTGCTGTTCCTGATCTATATAAATGACCTGGGTTACAATCTGAGCAGTTCTCTTAGGTTGTTCGCAGATCATGCTGTAATTTACCATCTAGTAAGGTCATCCGAAGACCAGTATCAGTTGCAAAGCGATTTAGAAAAGTTTGCTTTATGGTGTGGCATGTGGCTGTTGACGCTAAATAACGAAAAGTGTGAGGTGATCCACATGAGTTCCAAAATAAATCCGTTGGAATTCGATTACTCCATAAATAGTACAATTCTCAAGGCTGTCAATTGAACTAAGTACCTGGGTGTTAAAATTACGAACAACTTCAGTTGGAAAGACCACATATATAATATTGTGGGGAAGGCGAGCCAAAGGTTGCGTTTCATTGGCAGGACACTTAGAAGATGCAACAATTCCACCAAAGAGACTGCTTACACTACACTCGTTTGTCCTCTGTTAGAATATTGCTGCGCGGTGTGGGATCCTTACCAGGTGGGATTGAAGGAGGACATCGAAAGGGTGCAAAAAAGGGCAGCTCGTTTTGTATTATCACGTAGTAGAAGAGAGAGTGTGGCAGATATGATACGCGAATTGGGATGGAAATCATTACAGCAAAGGCGTTTTTCGTCGCGGCGAGATCTATTTACGAAATTTCAGTCACCAACTTTCTCTTCCGAATGCGAAAATATTTTGTGGAGCCCAACCTACACAGGTAGGAATGATCATCTAAATAAAATAAGAGAAATCAGAGCTCGAACAGAAAGGTTTATGTGTTCGTTTTTCCCGCGCGCTGTTCGGGAGTGGAATGGTAGAGTGATAGTATGATTGTGGTTCGATGAACCCTCTGCCAAGCACTTAAATGTAAATTGCAGAGTAATGTAGATGTAGATGTAGATGTAGTAGGGAACTGGGGAAAGGAGGAACGCATCGAAGGAGCAAACTACTACGAAAGGGAAAGACGAGAAAGAGAGTGTTGTCTTTAGTCATGATATGAACCTATTTATATCTGGTTCAAATAAGCATCAAAGGGAAGCAGTGACCACAGGCCCCGAAGCAATTACTTGCAGCAGTACACTAACGCCTGCTTCATACAGGAGACTGTGCGTTTGCATGCCGTACCGATTGCTGCAGATATGTGGAGCACGGAGTCCAGGTTCGGTGTCCACTACCTAACATCTCTCAGCGGACAAATTGAAGAAACAACTGCAATAACTGTAATGGTCGAGAGTAGTGACTCTGTGATTAGGAAAAACAATTTTCAGATCGCCATCCGACAGATATGGAAAAAGCTTTGATCGCTTAAACTAAGGTTGGTACATGTGTGTGACAGTTCCTTTCACAAGACGAAGGTCGAATAACTTACTAGTTCCTCGTCTGCTCAGCTAGTGGTTCATGTTTGGACGAAACTATAACCTTAAACCTTCATTTCTCAGAGATACTGGAAAAGGTATTTAGCACTAGAAATTGCTTATCGTTTCAGTATCTGTATTATTCGTGTATATCTCGACATTATACCACATTAACAAAAGTTATTAATAACATCAAGTTCAATCAGATTATTAATATCGAACAGTTGGCAGATATAACAGCAAGAATGTTTTTACAAAAAATAGAAAATAGACTTTGGAACTAATCAAGTTTACCACAAAAAAGGTCTTTCACGATGATGAAACACTAATGCTTGGGGAACTAAATAACGTTCAAACATAGCAGTTAAGTCCCATAAGATTTCACACACATTTGAACGTCTGAACGTTCAAACAAGTGTAAATACCAAACAAGTGTGAATAGCCTTGTTAATGGAGAAATTGCCAGAAAAGTCTGAGAGAAATTTCGGAAGCTGTTCTATTAATAAGCCTATGAGTTCATTTCTTAAATAAAAAGAAAGGAAAAATGAGTCATTCCCTAAGATGAAAATAATTAATGGTTCTAACTGCATTCTTCATAAAATGTCGAACAGGGAACGGAGTGGATAAAAGTGATTTGAGATTATAGTTAGTGTGAGAAGATTTCATCAAACCAAAAACAATTTGTTCAGACTTTGGCCGCATTAAACATTTCTGTATTTTTCTGGACCATAGGCTAGTTAAAAATTAAATAAAGCAAGATTTGCGGTCAAATTTCACTAACGATCAAGATTACATAAATTCATTTAGTAAATTTAATTGTTAACAATGGAGTCAAATTAAAATTAGCAAAAATATTTAAGGTTCTAATAAATTAAAAACAAGTTCTACTAGGTGATGTTTAATAGTATAGGTAACTGATACAGATTTTACAGGCATCAAAAATAAGAGATGGAAGTAAGTTTCAGACGTCACACATCTGTCACTGGAAGAAGGAGGAAAACTAAAAAGAACTAAGAATGTTCGTGGTAGGAAACATGTTGAAACGATAAAACACTGTTAGCAACAACCGACATGTAAACAACAGAAAGAAGTATCACATGATTTTTCCTGTAAGTCTAGTGTTGTCTTCAGGAAATTCAGAAAGAACTTACGAAACATGTCCGAATACAACTTTCAGCTTTGTGTGCTTTAACGTGATACAGGAGAAAATTCGACAACGGAGAATTAAAAAAAAAAAAGTAAACGAATATAACAGGGCGAGAACAAGAATTTCGTGGTTAGGTCTTTTAATCCTTTGTAATAATAGGTAAATTTCGTTCAAATAGATCTAAGGGTTTAGGAGGGTTCCTTACCCATGGCGTTGCCCGCATACGTACATATCACATGTATTTAACATTTTTGTACACAATTTTTACCTATGTCTATAGCGGATCTAGCCCAACAACTTAGCTTTCAACCAGTTCAATGTTTATGAGGTCATACCTCCTCAATAATATAACTCTGACGCGCATTCAGCGGAATATGTGGGTATTGTGGGCTAGATGTGTTGGGGGTAGAGTTAGCAGTAAAAAAGTAATAAATTTAAATGTGGTAGCATTTAATGTATCTCATCTTATGGTGTATGAGGTGGCATCTCCTGAACTATGGGTTGTACAATGATGTACTTTTGCAGGTATATGCTAATATTGGCTGCAAAACGAGCAATGCATTAATTTAGTAATGAAGAAGCCATAAACTAAAACATCATGTCGGATGCAACAGTTATTCCGCATTAACAGTGTGAATGTAGTAAGCGACAAACTTTATTGTTTTCATCATTTAGTATGGGCTGTTAGCTAGAAAAAGTGCCTTAATAGTGTCAAATTATGTGTAAAGTTTATGGCAAGTCACTAAGTGCTTTAGAAACCAAATGCTGGATGAACAGAGCCTGGGTAATCAGCCATCATGTGCTACACTTCTTTTTCACCCCCTCCGCCCACCATGCCTTTGATAGGTAGGTGGTTCTCATGCCCACGGCGATTACTTCCCGGCAATAAGTGATATGTGTTCTGAAATCGGTTCAGTGGTTTCAGATGAAATGTTTGGAACGTACATACACTGTTACACACAACGGCGTTTTTCAATATGTATGGATATCCTTTTTCTCGTAATCCGATTTTGATTAAATAAATTCTATACAAAGTACTAAACTACGCTGTTGTTACATGTGAAGACCTCATGGAAATTCGTTTAGTTGTTATGGAGATTAGCGTGTTCAAACAGAAAAACACGACTGTTTCCGATAAAATTTTAATCCACGATATCTGTTCTTCTGCGATCCGATTTCAATGAAATAAAGCCTGTACGTTACCCTCAGCTAGGGTTACCTGTGAAAATCCCAAGAAAATTCGTCCAGTATTTCTGAAGATTACCGTGTTTAAACACAGAAACAGACAGATACATCAGTTTTCCAGTTTTTTATTAGTATAGTATTAGCAGAGGCGTCACTTGCCAGAAACATGCTCCTGTACGCAGTATTAGTAACTATTACCTACAATGACCGGCTGAGTGTTGGAACACATACAGTTTAATGTCTATTCCGAAGGAAGAAAGGAAGAAATGAAGAAAAGAAGGAAGACAAGATTAAACCATCAAACTACTCGTATTAGTGAGTTTTATTACAATGAGACCGAGTATGCAGGATTCCTACACACAACAGTTCATAATCCTGTGCCATTGATAAATTCGTGTTTATGTATGCACGTTGGAGTCTGCGTCGAACTGCAGTGCGCAGCCTCACACACTCTATATCTTCAGCAGAAACACTAGTCAAAGTGAGCTAGTAGTACACGGCGGTATACATATTTCACAGAATGCATTCAGCTTAATGTTTTGCCAATTCTTCGCTTGTTTTACGAGTTAGGAGGTAGATGACCGTTTGAAAATTCCGAGAGTGACCACACTGCATCATATTATGTACATCGTGACTGGTGTCCATGTGTAGATTTTAGTTTTCCGACTAGAAAACGTTGGTCTGTTAGCCTATAAGACGGGTTACCTACACGATCTTGAAATCGGATAATAAACCTTTTACATGTCAGTTTGCTCAAAGAATTGACTCAAATATTCACTTATGCCCGCTCTTCTTTCCGTTGCGATATCATCCATTGCTTAAAACTCCAGGTAGCGTCACAAATAATTTCTTGGGTTTAAACTTGACTTAGAAGAAAATATTTTCTCGGATCATGTTTCTAAACACATATTTTCATGTGCTGCTAATACTAGCAGAAGGCTTCTTACAAGCTTAAACAATTTTCTGACAGAGACATAGATCGATATGACTTTAATAGGCGGTTGGTGATATCGTCATTACCAACGATGGGAAAAATAGAAGAGTTCAGGGAAAGCAAGTAGCAAGCGGCGCACGACGAACACTTAACAATTAAAAAGTCAGCGTCGGTGAAGGTTAGGGAGTAATGGCTCCTGCGTGAAGTGCAATTGATGTAGGCCAAGTATGCGTGCTTCAGTACAAGTGAAACGTGTAACACAAGATGAACTGTGATCTGTGAAGTGTTGCATGTGTAGTGCTGATTAACTTCACGACGGGAGCATATGCATCTGTAGTGTAGTTTGATGCAAATATGCTACCACTTGGAAAAATGAAAATGTTGGGAACTGTCGTAGTTCCAGGATTTCTGTAATGCACAAAAACGTGAGGTTAATAATGACACAAAACTAAATGTATCACGCAACAGTCAAGTTGTAATACAAGAAATAAACAGTGGCATAAAAAATAGTGTAGTGCCTTCAAGAACAAGATCATTTCATTGACAAGTGAGGTGACAGGCAGTGATCATAGGAGTGTCTGATAACAAATTCAGACCAAATGAAACATATATGTCTCAGTATAGGGAGACCAAGCAGCCGCATCAGTACACCGTGTAACCCCCTCTGGCGGCAACTCAGACATGTATCCAAGCACCCTAACCATCATAACCGTGCTGAATAATATCCTGCGATCGAATGTCCTTAGCATTTTGCGCCTATTGTTGCCATTCGGCAGTCGTTCTTGCAGGCCATGTAGAACGGTTAAGTTACCGCATCATCGTGTCCCAAACGTGTCCAGTTGAAGAGAGATCTGTTGACCTAGCTGGCCAGGGTATTTGTACACAAGGCAGAACGCGTTGCGTTGCACAGTAGTATGTGGACCATTTTCATGATGGTAAGTCACGTCATCTCCCTGTTAAATGAATGGCAGGGGCACACGGGTAACAGCCTGTGAAATGTAGCCCTCACTGGTTACTTTTCCTCAGAGAAACACCAAAGTGACAGTGAGCTGGGACCTGTGTGTCGGGGTTGCCTGCACCCTGGAATAGGCATCTCACCTGGTCTACGTTATATACGTACAAATTCGCCACACGCATAAAGACAGAACCCACGGTTATCACTGAAGATAACAGAGCCCCATTCCACACTCCAATCAACACTTCCACAACACCAGAGTAGCTGTGCTTGGCGCTGTCGGGGTGTCAGTTGTAGCAGGGCCAGAGGCACAGGTTAAGTTGTTCGTCGTGCGTCGCTTCATACTTGCTTTCCCTGCACTCTCCTATTTTTCCCATCATTTAGTAATGACGCTGTCACCCACTGCCTATTAAAGTCACATCATTCTATGTCCCTGTCACTGTCAGTATCTGTTAGAAATTGTTTAAGCCTGTAAGAAGCCTAATCTTCTGTTCGTATTAGTAGCACATGAAAATATGTATTTAGAAACATGATTCGAGAAAATATCTTCCTGTAAATGCAGCAGGAGGCTGTTACAAATGACTGATGGCGCGGCAGGTGCAACATGTTGGCGTATTTCGCTCCTGAATGATGTTCAGTCGGCAACTGTTTCCCGCACAGTGCCTCCCTCTTAACCTGCATCTGAACAACGCCGACGTCCAGAACCTGGTCTACAGCTGTGGAAATGTTCCATAAGGTACCGTTGAAAGCAGCGATAATCCATCGATAGACTGTGCCCAACTTGTGCAGCAAACAGTCGATGCGCCCACCCACTTCCCGCAGGCCCACAATGCAACCCCATTTAAATGGTTGTTGCTGGTAACAGGAGTAGGTGATGGCCAGTTGGGGAAGGTTGTACCCCAGAATGAATGTTGTAAACACTGTTCACCTATAAACTGAGCACAGTTACTGCCTGGAGAGTCACAACAGGGGGCGCACAGTCATGCCTCCTCAGCGCTGCCTGGTCGCCGACGACCGTGACAGATGAATCACTAACATTACAATCCCTCACTGGTGCCAGTGAATACAGCCCTTCTAGGTCTCGCGTTTCTGATATCTTTTATCTATGACATATAAAGGACGCAACGTTATATAAATCGTCGGGAGACACAAAAACATACAACAACTGAAGGGCTGCTCATCTATGAGAAATACAGATACCATAATTTAGTGATAATTTGACAAGGATTTTCTGAGAAAGAAGAAGGGGGAATAAAGGGAAAGGGTCAGGTGACAAGTCATGGCGCCCAACGGCACGGAGCAATGCGGTATTGCAACGGCGAAAGTTGAAAGTCTGTGGCGGACCGGGACTCGAAACGGATACTCGTCTTCTTTAGAATGCTTGCCTTAGCCATCTTTTTTTTTAACCTTCCCGGCGCCCAAAGCGAGGGGTAGGGTGAGGACAAAACGGGCAGGGGTCGCAACCTGAGGCCTGGCAACCATGTCCCAAGGACCAAGGAAAGTGTAGGACAGAGGTATAATGAACATCAATGGTTTATTTATTTATTTTCTTTTTTTAATTAACATTAATACCAACAACCATCATGGCCACCGGGACATGCTTCTCGTCCGACCCAAATTCTGAACTTATCGCGAGCTGCAATGCAGTGTTCACACATTCTACTCACAAATTCTTGATTCCCATAGGGTTCCGAACGATATTTGTGCATCCGCATCGAAACATATGTCATGGAGACGTCACTCTCGGTTGTACGATTATGCAAGGAGTTATTCGGCTTGACACTAATTGACAGAATTGCTGGATCCCTTCCGGAAGGATATCGAGCCGAATTCCGTCCAAATGACGTGTTAGATGGTCAAAATCCCTAGCTGGTTGGAGGGCCATACTCATAATATTTCGAATAATCTCAATCTGGGACAGATCTAGACACCTGACTAGCCTAGGAAGGATTTGGGAAGCACGAGGAGAGGCAGCAGAAGCTCTCGTAGTCTTCGGGCAGGCATTATCTTCCTGCAATGTGATCCCAGAATAGCTTTTCATGAAGAACAACAAAACGGGGCCTAGAATATCGTCTACGTACAATTATCCTGTGAGGAAGCAGTGGATGACGGTTATAGGGGTCCTACTATGATATAAAGTGGCATCTCAGACCATCACTCCTGGTTGTCTGGCCGTATGGCGGTCGACAGTCGGGTTGGTATCCCACTGCGGTCTGGAGCTTCTCCAGACATGTCTTCGATCGAGGCTTGTTTCGAAGCGGGACTCATCACTGAAGATAATTCTACTCCAGATTCCAGATCGAAGGCGTTTCTGGAGACTCCCAGGACAGTGATGGGAGACCAACCAGACTGTCGTCGGCCACATGGCCCCATAACAGGAGTGACCGTCTGTGGTGCCGTTTCACTTCATATCAGGAATCCTTTGGTTGTTCTCACAGCACAGCGGTACGTCGACGGTAGGTCATGCTCCGTTTTGTTCCCCTTCAGGGTAAGCCACCCTGGGCCCACATTTCAGTAAGGTAACTCCCGCCTGCACACAACGAGAGTTTCTCTGCTTATCTTCCAGTTTGTCAAACCCTACTTTGGCCAGCAATGTCGCCGGATTACTCCCTAACTGAGAACGTTTTGCGCGTTATGGACATGCCCTCCAAGCAGGTCGGGATTTTAATGTTCTAACGGACCAGTTGCATGGAATTTGGCATGGCATTCCTCGGGAGGACTTCCAACAACTCCATCAATGCCAACTTCTTGCATGAGGGTCACAGATGGAGCAATGCGTTATTGCCTTGCTCAGTTTGTACAATTCTTTCTCTGGAACAAATCATCCAATTTCTCTGTAAATGTAGCAATTTCCTTGTCTATGTACATCGCATCTACCGGTTTCCGTCCAATTTTGATAATTACTTCATGGTGCGTCGTTAATGTAACTTAGTGTTGTCTCTCTTGTAGGACATTCCTGACTTATTCGTAGAATTTGAGGAGCTATTTGATGTTATTGACCCACATACAATTTTAAAAATTCAAAGGGTAGGGAGAATAAAACATAGAGAGCGAGAGCGGATCCACAGTGTGTATAGTAATCAGGCTGTAGTTATAACGGTTGACGGGCATGAAAGGGAAGTGGTTGGTGAGAAAGAAGGGACACAGGGATGTAGATTTTGCCCACTGTTTGTTAGGAGCAAGCCATGCAGGGAACCACGCTAACTGAATAACAGTTCAGGGAGAAGAAATAAAAAAAAATTTGATTTGTTGATGGCAATGTAATTCTCTCAGAGATGACACATGACTTTTAAGACAAGCTCAGGTGAGTAAATAGTGCAATAATAATAAGAAGTCAAATGCCCGCTGCACAATAACACCCTTATTTGGTTCACTTTAACGTTTTCGACAGTTTGAACTGTCGAAACTGGTATAGTGATCCAAATAAAAGTTTCCTTGTACAGCTGATTTATTATCTTTACCGAAATTTTCTGCCTCTATTAGCCAGATGTTGTGGCCGAGCGGTTCTAGCCGCTTCAGTCTGGAACCGCGCTACCACTACGGTCGCAGGTTCGAATCCTGCCTCGGGCATGGATGAGTGTGATGTCCTTAGGTTAGTTACGTTTAACTAGTTCTAAGTTCTAGGTGACTGATGACCTCAGATGTTGAGTCCCATAGTGCTCAGGCCATATTAACCATTTTTTTCTGCAGCCATGGGCAAAAAAAAAAAAAATACTATCTTGGGAAGACACTCTGACGTCGTCACATATTATTTTATGTAGAATATTTTAACCAGACGGACGGCGTCACAATGGGGAGCCCGACCTATTTATAGTACACTCTGCGGACGTAGTCCTAGACACGGCCCTAATAGAGTCTACTTTTATTTATCCTTATGTCGATGCAACGTTTGGGGTCTCGCTCATGGACGTGAAAAGCTGGACAATTCTTGGATTTCGTCGACAGTCTCTATGATAACGTCTAGTTCACGGTGGAGGTAGAGATATATCTCTTCCGCCGTAAAGCAAATGGGTGGTTACGTCACAGTGTTTACCGGAAACCAACCCACACGAACATTGGTGCACCCAACGGAAACAGTAACGGATGCTGAAAACCTGCCAAAGGTAGTCAGGCCACTTACGGAAAGTATTCAGGGAATGCTTCTACAACAACCGTCGGATTTGGCAAGCAATCTTCCCGAAAACATGTAAGCAGGAGGTTCCCGAGGGGGGCACTAATAAGCTTGTGATTTTACCATTCTGTGGCTCAGTAATTGGAAAAATTAGCCGACACCTAAACAGGCACAAAACAGATTCGGTCTTCAGGACCCCAGAAAAAATTCGACAACTCAGGAGACCAGCGCAATATGATGTAGGCTTTAGAACGCCAGGAGTATATAAAATACCCTGTGGATGTGGACAGTTTTCTGTCGCACGTACTGTGCTTAGTATTGAACGCAAGAGATGTTTTCACCGTCAGTATCCTGAGAAAAGAATGGTAGCAGAGCATATTTTAGAAAACGGACGCTGTACTGCATTCGCCGAGACTGTCTCTTATTACACGAGGATAGCGTCATAAAATAAGACAGTGAGAGAAAAATTTGTGACAACACCTTCAGCAAGACGGCGGCATGCAGCTAAGAACTGCTTGGCACCCGGTCATCGGATGGTCGAAGTTCGCGCAGAGGGCGCACAACGAAATTATTACGTTATGCACTGACGTGACAAAAGTCATGGGATAGCGATGTGCAGATACACAAATGGTGGTAGTACCGCGTACACGAGGTATAAAAGGGCAGGACATTCGCGGAGCTCTCATTTCTACTCAGGTGATTCAAGTGAAAAGGTTCCGACGTTATGACGGGAATTAATAGACTTTGAACGCGGAACTGCAGTTGGAGCTAGACGTATGGTTTGTGGGATTAAAGGGACCAGACTGCTACGGTCATGGGTCGATGGGTCACGGCTACGTGTGATAACTGGAAGACCATTTGCAGCCTATCATGGACCTCATGATCCCAAATAACGACGGAATTTTAAGGATGACGGTGAGCAATGTCAGGGGGCTACAGTTTTTCACGATTGGTTTGAAGAACATTCTGGAAAATTCGAGGAAATGAAATGGCGGACTTGGATTCGACATAATATTTATGGGTTATCACCGATATGTCAGTATGTGCACAAATTCTGCTCCGTCAACACTTCCTCAGTTATGGACGGCTGTAGAGGCATCTTGGCTCAGTATTTCTGCAGGGATTTCCAGCGACTTGTTGAGTCCAAGCAACGTCAAGCTGGTGCACTGCGCTGGGAAATGCAGGCCCGACACGATTGTAGGAGGTACCTCATGACTTCTGTCACCTCAGTGTCTGGCGACCACCAGTGACGTCACAGAAGGCAGCGCGGCCATGTACCGACGGAAGCAGCAACCTACAGAGAGTCACTACTTGACAGTGGCAGAGGAGTTCTCGGCCGAAATGTCGTAGACTCGCAACCACTTGATGAGTTTGGAAGCTCAAGCGAATGTTATCGTTCTTGAGAATAGGTTATAAATGAACAACACCTACACAATTAAAAAAAGCATTTTGAGGTGATTACGAGTATGTTATGCAGTATTTAGAACAACCCACGGCTGAGTTAATTCATCAGAAAGGGTACGGACATGATTTGAGAAGCTAAAGTTAATTGGAGGGATTAAATGCAAACAGAAAACTGAAAAATCAAATTAAAGTAATTTCTTCACCAATCAAAACGTATGAGGTAAGCGACCGTGATCCGTGCGTCGTATGCCTGAGAGCACGTGAATTCAAGCAGTGCTGATGATTCAGTAGTTGAATTTCACGTTGTGCCACATTTTTAAACCGTTAGAGCGCTTAAACTGTGATTTCCATTGCAAGTAATCACCGATGCAGGCAGTGGAATCTGTTGTATCAGGTGGACTGGCGCTGTAAAAGCGCATGAATAAACAAAGTATGTAAAACAGGGAACAGTAATTAGCCATATGCGACTTAGCCACTTAGTGCACGATTTTGTGATGCGACTCGGAGAAAATATCCATTATTTGTATTGAAGTTTTAGGTTAAAAAAAGTAACTGGTACAAAAAATACAACAGCAGCGTAAAAAAAAAGTGCTGCCTAGATTAACTAGCGGTTGAGGATTAAAATATTTGATAATCAGTTTAAGTGGGAACGTGGCCGCGTATTATTTTAATGGATATCCACGTAGAGCAGAGAAGGGTTCTGTGTGTGTGTTTGTGTGTGTATGTGTGTGTGTGTGTTTTTCATCAGAGATTGGCCATTAGCGGGACGAGTTGCAGCAGTTGGCCCACGGTCCGGAAGGAAAACACCGTTAATTGCGTTACGACCTGCTGTTCTAGCTTCTGTCGATAACATGCGGCTACTGCTACACCCTCGGATACCACGATAGACGCACCTAAGCCGCAGGTAGCTCACCACCTCGTGAAAGAAATTTGATTGTATCTTTGTGCTCTTTTCTCTCTACCTCTCTACTCTGCTCCCTCTTTTCTCTCTCTTCCCCTCTCATCTTCGCTCTCTCTGTCTGTCTCTCTCTCTCTCTCCCACTCTGTCTGCCTCTTGCAAATACAAGCACACGTAAAAACACACACTAACACATACACGCACACACACACTCACTCACACACACAAACACACACACACACAGCCGGCCGAAGTTGCCGTGCTGTTAAAGGCGCTGCAGTCTGGAACCGCAAGACCGCTACGGTCGCAGGTTCGAATCCTGCCTCGGGCATGGATGTTTGTGATGTCCTTAGGTTAGTTAGGTTTAACTAGTTCTAAGTTCTAGGGGACTAATGACCTCAGCAGTTGAGTCCCATAGTCCTCAGAGCCATTTGAACCATTTGAACACACACACACACACACACACACACACACACACACACACACGCACGTGTGGTATTACGCACATTCATATCCACACGCACACGCACACACACACACACACACACACAAGTCTACGCACACGCACGTGTGATATTATGCGCGTTCACATCAACACGTACCTATTACAGTCTTCCAACTTCTTATTACAACAGGTTTTCTTTGGGCATGTTTTTGTATGACGGATTTGTCGTCTCAGATAGGTCACATGGAACAATTCGTGCGGGCTGTTACAACTTAGAAATCCATTCACAATAAAAAAAATTCATCAAAGTTCCAGATACAAGCTGCAGGAAACAATAGAAGAGATGGTTCACCCGTATCTATTAATAGGAGTCATACAGAGCTTATACAAGGCCAGCCCGAACACCGTTGACAAAATTTCGGAACTTAAATTTTTGTTACGTCGCTTTCTTGTCTATCTGTTTGTTTGGTATACATTTTGTAGTTGATATTAAATCAACTTCCTGATACGCTAAAGGCTTTAAATTCTGTACGTAGCTCAGAAGTGGTTGACGAAGCTGTAGAGAGAGGGCAACAACTATCCACCTGCCATAGGCGATGGGTGTGCAGGTGAAACCAGGATGACAAACAAGCATAATGCAGAGCATTGCTTGTCCAATTGAAAGTTCTTGTACCACGTCTGTGCTTAGCAGATTGCGTCGCAGCCACTGCAGGCGCTATTTGCGTAAATTACTTGCTGCAGAGTGAAGTGATCGTGTGCGCCCTTGTGGGGAGCTCGGCCACCAACTCGCAAGTCTTATTTCAGGTGACGCCACACCTGTGCCGGTGACGATGAGATGAGGATGAGGACAAGACAACACTCAGTCCACAGGCGGAGAAAATCTCCAAGCCGGCCGGGAATCGAACCAAGGCCCGCTGCATGGTAGGCAAACACGTTACTACTCAACTAATCAAGTGGACAAATGATGCTGAAAGAGTCTGCGACAGCTCATTCGATCTATAGGAGCACCTATGAAATGCCTGAGCAATTTCTACTAAACTGAGCACACACATCGTTTACAACACTGAGAAAACTTACCGTGACAGTAAGGTCTCCTAGCATCTCCTCGACTGAGGATGGAAGCGAAAATGGGTGATAAAATAGTACAGCTCAGGGACGTCTGGAGCAATTTCAATCAATTTTGGGATATATATGACTCATTTTAGTACGTTTTTATTAACACGCTCTCTTGGCTGACTGACTGTCCGGTATAAATTTTGCAGTTGATTATAAGCTAGTGTGGGGCGGCGGTTAGGAAATTTACTGTTGTATAAATGTTTGAATGTTGAATTTGTTTGAATGGAGAAACACTGCAATTCCCGGACGATGCAGCATACGTGCGGCGGCGGGTGGAATTATTGTTGTTAATATAAATATGTTTGAATGTTCCTATTATTTAGAATGTTATTTATGCTGTCTTTCGCCGTTCTCAACACTGGCTCTCTAACTACAATATTGGCGACCAGAAAGTGATTAGCAAAACGTGAAGCCTGTAATTAGAATTCCTAGTACCCACTTTATCTGAGAATACACTTATAGTTACAGCTTATAGCTCTGAGGAATTAGGAAATTGTCTGGGATTTATAATCAAAAACAGTCGTGAAAAAACGTCCTGTATTCTGAAAGTCACAGATGAAAACAAAAGAATCCACACAATCTAACTAACAGAGCAGTTCAGAGTTTAATGCGCTGATGCAACTATAAATGTCCAAATTAAATGTTTAAATGAATGCTCGCCATAATTTGATGATAAGGTTCATCAAACGCCACGCTTTATAATGGTAGAATGTCTGTCCCGCGACGGCACGTGAAAATACGACATACGCAAACTGAAGCTAGATAGTTAAAATCATCCCAGAATTAACACTTCACTCGAAAATGATTTCATGTTACGCGTATCTCGAATAACCTACTACGGCATCCGAGGCCGTTTGTAGCAATGATACCGACGCGACGCTACTCCCGACACAGGTGGTGTGCTATTCAGCGTCTGGAGAGAACTGGGGCCTTCCTTCCTCGCGCAGCGTTCTTATATATATAGCAGCGGTGCGGACGGCTAAGGGAACGCCTGATCAAATCGGCTCTCCCGACTAGCCGCTGGACTAGTAATGCACCACTTTAGGTTACCTAATAAATCATAGCTTCTTTTGCTGATGGCCGATGAAGCTCTTAATTTAAATGTGCATTCAGCACACGGGAAAGTAATCATAATAAAGGTTTGACGTGGCTAAGTTAATTATTTTGGGCGAGAGAATTAATTTAATTACACTGCACGCAGTAGACGAGCTCTGAACTGGCCCTTTGGAGATACGCTATCGCTATACTTTTATAGTTATTCAAATGAAACTTCTCACGTCTTTATGGTTATAGCGGATCTCCATTCTACTTAAATATAAACATCCTAGCCTTACTTATTAGCCTACTTAATCTATCTTGCTTCCTTAAATTTTAAGACAAAAACCAGAAAATCATGAATTTCTACTAAAATTTTAATTTGTGAAATCCAGAGTACTGTTTTTATTAAATTATTATGAAAGATGTATCTAAATATAAATTTTTAACTTTCTAGCTCTTTTCTGTTGCGCCAATGATTTTTACAGAAAAACGTCCATATTTCGAAAATGGCTAAAGTTATCGAACTGATATTCAGCACACATTAATTTAGTATTACTCCTGACATGCTAGAAATGTCTTAGGTTATTTGATTGATTTTTAAAGTGTTGCACAACATTTATGACGTCAGAGCTAGTTACAGCGGACTGGCTGGCACACAATGGAAAGACTGATGTGAATTTATTAGGGCGTGAGTAGGCTGCTTCCCTACATGACCCTCTACTTAAATTTTTTGTTTTTGAATGTTAACAAACGAAAGAAGAAAAAAAAATTTAATTACATAAAGGGAAGCAAGAGTACAGCTTAACTTCCTATGAAAATTTAAAATTGAAATGTAAACATGTAGAAACATTAAAAGAAAACTGATTACCTACATTAATTATTTAAATTGCGGGCATGTTCATTGCCTCTTAAGCAACATTATTACTCAAATTTTTAAGCAAAGTCCATGAAACACTTTGGCATACATATTGCCTTAGACAAACAAACACATAAAAATATGTAAAATTATGAAAATCTTAAATCCATTAAATACATTTTTACATACACAAATTCAAAGAAAATAACATGATACATAAACAGATGATTATATCTTAGCAGTCTTTTCTAAACCTGAAAGAAAATTTTACAAATAATTTTTGCACACGTGGTTGTAGCCGCTTTGGCTGCCGTTCTACACTTCCATTCACAAGGGTAGAGGAGGGGAAGTTGCTATGGTGTGCGTCCTTCACGTCCACTCTAAATTACATGGGGAAAGGGGAGGGGTCACTGTGAGTTGTGTCCAAGTCACTCCACGCTTTCACGCAGCTACCAGGCTGCCATTATCTGGTTTGTCCTGTAGAACAAACTAAAAGAGTGCCTCAGACTCTGTTCACTTAATATCTAAGGGTGGGTCACAATGAAATGGGGATATATACATTTTATCCTTCAATATTTTGCTGGAACAAAGCTAACAGAACTTTTTCAATATTACTCTCGTGGTTACTTAATTGTCATAAAATCGGTAAACAAATGGCTTAAAACGCCGTTAGTCACGTACTAGAGAAATTTTTATGCTCAAGGCATACAATTATGAATCCTATTTAATTTCAATATATTATTTCTGGGCCGGAACACTGAACCAATGCTCGGTACATTCTTGATACATTTGTATTTTATTTATTCAGCTGACTCATCTTCGATTACCTTATTCTTAGAGATAGTATGAGTATATTTGATTAGTAGTTGTTTTCTCAGCTTCTTTGTACATGTGAGTAACTTCTGGAAACAGTACAGTTGTGAGTGTTCAAAACATACTACGTTTAGTTGACTAAATCCACCTATTGGTCCTCTGCTGTTATGTCATTTCCACATCTGCAATTATGTATTTACTTCATCGAAGTGTATTTGTGCTGAGCTATAAGTAATGTTTCACGTCTGCCATTATGTACTTACTTACTTTGCTAGTGTATGAACTTAAGTAATACTCACTCCATTTACATTTAAAGCACAGAATAGCACATTTATTTCATATCCATAGTGTATTGCAGCTGATCAGTTTGCTCACGTGGCAATCCATTTCCACTCGATTGGACGCTGAAACCACAGGTAGTCTCTCTCGATCTACCACTACAATGCATTAAGTAATTATGGACGAGCGTAATGCTAAATTCCTTAAACCTATAGGACACCATGAGCTGCTCTGTCTCATCTAACATAAGGGTACCTATGGTCGCGTTCACGCCTCCAACTCATAACCTCAATACGTGTAGGTGTGTCCTGTCACACACTACACCAAAATAATGGCCAGCTCCAACCTTATAAATACTTCAAAGACGTGTCCTTCACGTCTCAACCACAAACACTGTTCAATTCTATTACACTGCCATTCCTTGCTACACAAGGTGAGTTTATTCTTACAACTTATCTGCATTTTTTTCCATAACAATAAGCAATCTCTTTTACTATTAATTAGTTAGCTCTACAGAATACAATAGGTTTTACTGCCACTACAGATCCTGCTTGTAAACGAACTTTTATATCTTTTTAAATTACTGTTGGTGGACCATTTCCAATAAAACAACACTTTGTACTTACTATATTACCTGGGTTCTATACATAATTGTTACTCAAATACATTTGTATCTTAAGTACGTCATACTTCTCTATTGTTGACGTCACTGTTAGGTTTGTCACATTAGGTATTTTCTTCACTAATTGGTGGATAGAATGGTTACAGAACTCATGGCTCGATAGCCATGACAGAAAATTTTTATATTGCAAAGAAGGAGTCGAAACTTTGGTGGATAGGAAAGATGAAGAATTAGTGAGACCTGAAAAGGAAAGAAGATCTCACACAGCTGAGACTGCACAGCTGCCACACTGTGTAGAGGTTACAGAACAACCTCCTCCCTACAGCATTCATTGGTTTCAGAAAATTTTCGTAATGGAAAGAAGGGGTCAAAATTTTTGTGGATACGAAAGATGAAGAGTGAGTGAGACCTGAAATGGAAAGAAGATCTCACACAGCTGGGACTGCACAGCTGCCACACTGTGTAGAGGTTACAGAACAACCTCCTCCCTACAGCATTCATTTGTAACCTTTGACCATGCCACGTCGATCTGAAAATACCTTATGATGCCTTTTTAGAAGCTGTCTCAGTTCTTCCTTCTGATTGGCTGAAATTTTATCGATTTCCTGCAATTTAGCTTCTATTTTGTCTAAAATAATTGCTTCTTCTTCTTCTATGTTCAGCTTATTTTTACTAAGATTAACACCTTCGTCCCAATATCTCCTGTTTTTCAGAACTCGTATAGGCAGCTCCCAATTGTCATCATTAGTTACTACATGTTTGTCACTAAAAGGTACTGTAATTACTCCGGTTATCGGCAAGACCATTTTTAACTGGCTTCTTTCAAAGTCAACAACACTCTGATATTTCGACAAGAAATCTATGCCAATTAAAACCTCAATACTGAGATTGTTTACAATTAAACATGGATGATCAATTAAATTACCATTAATGTTAAAGGGCAGCAAAGCTTCTTGCTTTACCGTTTTTGACGCCTTGCCAGTAGCACCAATTATTCTTAGTCCTAATACACTCATTACTGTAAGCTTGTCTTTACCAGGTAATGCATCAAAGGACTGAGATATCGCACTCACCTCACTTCCACTGTCTAAGAGACAACGTACATTGATACCCAACATATTCACTATTATTATAAGGTGGCTTATTCTAGGTTGTGCAGGTGGTTCCTCAAACTATTCCAATAGTTCCTTTTGGATTTGTCTCCAACTAAAGTGATCGACATCTGTCTTCATTACATTTAGGTCACAGTGTGTAGGGGTTTCCCGAATTACATTTTCAGCTGCCTTTTCCAGTCGGTCTATTAATTTCAAATCGAAACACCGCACGACTTCATTACATTTAGTTTGCTGAACATGACCCAAATTACTGTAGTCTGAGCGATTCTGCGCCTCCAGACCGGGCATAACACTAGTTACAGCTAAACCACTTTTACTATTATCGTCGGGTTCCTTCTCCAGTGACAACTGGTCACAGCTACTGGGTTCATCGACCCCCAGTAGGCTACCCTCTACATTCTCACTTATCTCCTGTCCTAAATCTATTAGTACATTATCAACATCCTGCACAGGCACTTTAGATAAGAGCACATCATCCTCATCGTAACTATAAGCATGAATTTCTTCTGCTTCTTCACCTGACAATTCAGTATTTTGTAGCTCTTCCCTATCGTTACACTGCTGCGCCTTCTCTTTCTCTTCCCACTTAGAAAGCGTCTCTAACACGGTATCTATCAAATACTGTGAGTGATCTAATATTTCTGTCGTATCCTTAGATGCTACCGACACTTCATCCACCTGTTCGGTTTGAGTATTCTGATCTGTCTTACCAATTATTGTAATTACTGGCTTAGGAAAAGTAACCGCCTGGTGAGCGCCAGTGTCCTCATAGACTGGAACTAGTTTTCAGCCTCGGCCTACTGCTGTTTCCTTTATTTTCGTTATAGTTAACTGACATAGCATTGCTTTCCGTACTGTTGTTTACATGCATAATTTTGTTTGGAACAAAATTATTATCACTTGGATGCCATTGTTGGTTCTGATAATCATTTCTCCAATTCCTACCTCTCTTAGGATGGCGAACACCTACTGTTCTGATGTTTACATTGCCATTTTGCTCGTTCCTAAAATTGCTACTATTGTTATTAGCATTTCTGTTATTACGTGCTTGCTCCTCATTGGCAGCAACACGTTCTACACGTTCCAAATATTCAATGAAACGATCCAGATTGTCTCTAGGGGCAGATATAATTCTAGTTTGCCAATATCATGGCAGTTTGGCTTCAAGGCCTAGTATAATCATTTCCGGTTTTAGCTTTTCCGCCAAATATGACAAACGTGAGATCCATGACCTAGCAAACTCTTTAATTGATTCCTTGCCTGCATTGAAGCGTTTTCCACTCCAAAATTCTCTCAACACTTCATTTTGCTTATTACTAGACCAATACTCATTAATGAAAGCTGTTTTAAACTCCGCTAATGTTTTACACTTCAACATAACATCAGCTGACCAACGCATGGCGTCACCTGCTAAATGGCTTCTAATAAATGAGATTTTCTCTCGTTCAGACCAAGTTGGTGAAATCACATCTTCAAAATCGTTCCAGAAATCTAGCGGGTGGATATTTTTATCTGGATCGAACCGCAAGAACTGCCGACACCCGATAAAAGCGGCGTTCGCAGCTACAACTTGTTGTATACTACCATTACCAGAAGTTACTGAAGCTACTTTACTCCCAATGTTAGCAATGTTAGTACTAATATTTTCTACTCTTATTTCAACATTATCTACTCTTTGAACAACATGAGTAGTATCAGTTTTGATTGCATCTACTTCTGCTTGACATATATTTACTTTTATATTAACATCTGAGCACAGTTCAGATTCTGCCTCGATCTTTTCTGTTAACTTGTGCTCCAGCTTCGCATCTTCCATTTGGAAATCCTAGTGAACCTCAGCAACTTCGGATTTTACTGTTTTATACATTTCAGAAAATTGTTGAGCAGCCTTTTTCTTAATATCCTCATGGTTGTAATCAATTTTGTAATTCAAACTGTCCAGATCCTCTTTCAACTTATTGCAACCAGCCTTGAAGGTATCGTCCATTACCTCCAATCGTTTATTAAAATTGGTTTGACTGGCCACAATCCTGTTATTTACCTCAATTATATTAGATTTTAATTCAGCATTACTGGCTGACAATTTTGCATTACTGGCAGCTGTTGCTTGTAATATAACATTTAAATCAATAGCCCCAGTATCTTTGGGTTGCTCATTAGCTGGCTTTTTATCACACTCAGGTGACAAAAAACTAGCTCCAACACCAGAATCATCAAAACTAGATGAAACTTCTGATTGATCAGTCATATCTAACTTCTCCTTCCTAAACTCTACCATCTCTGATGACTGTTTCATTTTTAATTCATCAGAGAAACTATCATCCAATAAATTAATAATTTCTGATTTCTGTTTTACTACAGGGGTCTCTATTATTGAATCATTGCCCCTTCCCCCACTACTGTCAGGAGACAATACTTCATATTTCACTTTAACGTTACTACTTTCATGCATATTTACACGTGAACCGTTGTCTGGATTTACAGTTCCCTCAACAGACATAGGTTCTGATATATGTTTAACCTCAGTTTCTTTTGGCGGTTCCATTGCCGACAGTCTTTTAATGCAGGTTAGTAAAATTTTTAACAGCGTTTCACTTAAATTAGTTCCTTCTGCACGACGTATGGCGTTGCCGGCGTGGTGTACCAGGATTACTGATGCAACACAGCTCGCTGAATTGCAGACGGCACTCCGACGGCTGTTGTGTGTTTGCGTGGCCGCAATTGCAGGCGCGGCTCCGGCTGCTCTGGCAGATGGCTGCAGTGCGGCGAAACTGGCTACTCGCGATGCCGGCAGCGCCGCTAGACTCAGTGCCAGCTCCGTCAAACCAGATGTGTTGTTAATCCAATTGCGTCGTCCACATGCACACGTCACTATCACTGTTTTATTACTAAGTTGCGTGTCGCATTTCACTCGCGAATACCAATAGTTAAAAATCACTTTCACTGTACTCAGTTTCTTTCCTTCCCGGCCGATGCACCATATGTGGGGCGGCGGTTAGGAAATTTACTGTTGTATAAATGTTTGAATGTTGAATTTGTTTGAATGGAGAAACACTGCAATTCCTGGACGATGCACCATACGTGCGGCGGCGGGTGGAATTATTGTTGTTAATATAAATATGTTTGAATGTTCCTATTATTTAGAATGTTATTTATGCTGTCTTTCGCCGTTCTCAACACTGGCTCTCTAACTACAATATTGGCGACCAGAAAGTGATTAGCAAAACGTGAAGCCTGTAATTAGAATTCCTAGTGTCCATTTTATCTGAGAATACACTTATAGTTACAGCTTATAGCTCTGAGGAATTAGGAGATTGTCTGGGATTTATAATCAAAAACAGTCGTGAAAAAACGTCCTGTATTCTGAAAGTCACAGATGAAAACAAAAGAATCCACACAATCTAACTAACAGAGCAGTTCAGAGTCTAATGCGCTGATGCAACTATAAATGTCCAAATTAAATGTTTAAATGAATGCTCGCCATAATTTGATGATAAGGTTCATCAAACGCCACGCTTTATAATGGTAGAATGTCTGTCCCGCGATGGCACGTGAAAATACGACATACGCAAACTGAAGCTAGATAGTTAAAATCATCCCAGAATTAACACTTCACTCGAAAATGATTTCATGTTACGCGTATCTCGAATAACTTACTATGGCATCCGAGGCCGTTTATAGCAATGATACCGACGCGACGCTACTCCCGACACAGGTGGTGTGCTATTCAGCGTCTGGAGAGAACTGGGGCCTTCCTTCCTCGCGCAGCGTTCTTATATATATATATAACAGCGGTGCGGACGGCTAAGGGAACGCCTGATCAAATCGGCTCTCCCGACTAGCCGCTGGACTAGTAATGCACCACTTTAGGTTACCTAATAAATCATAGCTTCTTTTGCTGATGGCCGATGAAGCTCTTAATTTAAATGTGCATTCAGCACACAGGAAAGTAATCATAATAAAGGTTTGACGTGGCTAAGTTAATTATTTTGGGCGAGAGAATTAATTTAATTACACTGCACACAGTAGACGAGCTCTGAACTTGCCTTTGGAGATACGCTATCGCTATAGTTTTATAGTTATTCAAATGAAACTTCTCACATCTTTATGGTTATAGCGGATCTCCATTCTACTTAAATATAAACATCCTAGCCTTATTTATTAGCCTACTTAATCTATCTTGCTTCCTTAAATTTTAAGACAAAAACCAGAAAATCATGAATTTCCACTAAAATTTTAATTTGTGAAATCCAAAGTACTATTTTTATTAAATTATTATGAAAGATGAATCTAAATATAAATTTTTAACTTTCTAGCTCTTTTCTGTTGCGCCAATGATTTTTACAGAGAAACGTCCATATTTCGAAAATGGCTAAAGTTATCGAACTGATATTCAACACACATTAATTTAGTATTGCTCCTGACATGCTAGAAATGTCTTACGTTATTTGCTTGATTTTTAAAGTATTGCGCAACATTTATGACGTCAGAGCTAGTTACAGTGGACTGGCTGGCACACAATGGAAAGACTGATGTGAATTTATTACGGCGTGAGTAGGCTGCTTCCCTACACTAGCTTTCTGGTAAGCTACAGTCTTGAAACTATGAACATAGCTCAGAACTGGACGACAGTGTCACGTATATAACTACCGTGTGTGGTGCGTCGAGGAGGGTACTATATTTGCCACTGTCATTTCCTAATGATCTAGTGACGTGAAAGTTTCAGTAGTTTAGATCTGGATGACAGTGCAGAATAAACTCGCTTTCTTGTATGGTGTGTGTCGGAGCGTATTTTATGTACCACTGCAAGTACCCCTTTTCTTGTTCCAGATGTGAACAGTTCGCGAGACGAAAGGTTGCCAGCAAGCCCCCATGTGAGTTCAGATCTCTCTAATATTTACCTTCATGGCTCTTTTGTGGGATATACATGGGTGGAAGCAAAGTATCGGTTGACTAATGTGAACAGAAACTGAAAGAAACCGGAAAATCACTACATTCTGTTGCAGTTCCATAAACACATTAGAAATCGACTGTTAAATTTCACACAAACAACAATAAAAAACAGAAAACTCTGATTTAAATAAAAATAAGCTTTGACCATAACACTATTTTATTTCGTACTAAAAAGTGTAAAATAATTTATCCTAACTAAAAACAAATTATTAATGCCATACAGACATTTATGAACATTTGGGATTATGAATAGATAAGAACTGTGGATATTCTTGTAAGATTTATACCGAAAAATGTGTGGTGCCTGCAGTATGCAACCGATGAATCAACAGTTCACCTCCTATTATCCATTACATGTGCCCCGCAATTTCGCTATAAATCTCACACAGCTACCAAATACTTACAATCACAAATGTTCATAACAACATGTACGGGCTTACAGTCGGCAATTCATTTACAAAATTAAACTTAAAACACACTGTATATTCGTAGCTTTTGCTTTCCACTCACCTTTTGGAAATGATCGTCCAGTTCACTGCGTTTCTGGTCTTCGTTCTCATTCTTAATGACGACGGCTCCAGTTTACCGACCACTCTAAGCATCAGTACAGTCAGTCGGATTTTATCACGTATACCAAAATAACAAACCAAAGCATCTGACATTTCAGTGCCTCCTTCCTTACGATAAAACACGAATCACACGCATAGTAGTGTACTTGAAATAAAAGTATTCGTTCTAATTATAACAGAAGAACTAGCGATCTTGGTTCAATCTTTTCAACAAGCTTCGAAAGTAGCTGTAATATTGAGTCTTTGTACGTAAAATCGTATCTGTATCAGACCAGTAAAGTCTCTGAAATACTGTCATTTCGGTCATCCATTTCCGTGCCTGCATGCACCTTCTACCTTTATTTAATTTTTATCTTAGTTGCAGCTGCAGTTCCCAGGTCTACTTGTTTTCCTGTCTCTCCTTCACATTCCAAACTCAGCATCACCCATATGCTCTAAACTCCTGCGGATAAAACAGTGCTAACAAACCAACTATTCATTACTTGCGAGCGGTTCAACCAAATGTAATGATTCCCTCGGCAAGTGGCTGTCCACTGAAACCCACACTATTTTTCCTGTATATGTTCGAATTTCGTCCTGCTGATTGATCTTTACTGGAAACGTACGCAGATTAGTTGGTCTCAGCCCAATGGTACGCGAATCTTTCGCCACTGTCTCATTTGCAACTGTTTCCCCCAACTGAAAAACTTTCCACAGAGTGCCACTGTGTGTTGCAAAAGACAAATCGCAGCGTGGTGATTGTCGAGAAAGCCTACCACGAGAATCACTAATTCTTGGGGCTCATCTTGTATCTTTCCCTTGCCGCATCGCGTGTCTGCCCAGTCTCCAGGTGGCATTCCATCTCCCAGTGGGCAATGGTGGTAAAGTTTTGCTTCCATCAATCTGTGCCTGTTTAAATAAAGATTACACGAAGCCGATTTACTTTCAAATATTTTAGTTTAGACTGCTGTCTGAAATGTACACAGAATTATTCATGTCGGCTTCTAGTCGTGTTATCAAGATACTTTTTTGCTGAACCACAACCATAATTTTCTTTGCAATGCAGAAAGCTTGGTAGACGAATTTTCTAGACCTGCAGTTGTGAAGTACAGCAATTTAGCTACCTATGAATCAGACCGAAGTTTTTACTGTTATGTCATACGCTTTCTGTAACGTAACAGTGGAGAATGTTGTCGACGCGTGTTCCGTTTATAGTATCACTTGTGGAGATACAGCTTACATTGCACGTCACCAGCACGTGTGATACCTAGATATGAACTATGGATGGTTGTTAGAAACTGTCTGAAAATCTTGCAAGGGTGTTTCTGTGCTGAGAAACCATTATCTAAAAAAACTTCAATACAGTGCAACGTATCCGAAATAATTAGCGTTGCCGTTAACCATTAAGGCATTTGGTTGCGCAAATTCAAGTGTCCCGCCACAGACGGTGGCGCCATATTTTGTCTCCGTTTGCTTTCTTAGAATCGTACGAGACAGCGACACAAGCATTGGACACTGGACGGCGATAATGAACCAGACCCAAAGGCTGGGCAGCCTCGTGCACTATCACAACCACCCTATGAGAAAAACTAACACTAATTTTACCTTGTTGTTCGCTTGTGTTTTCGCATGAAACGTCCTTAACGACTAACTTCCATGCTAATTAACTCGAAAACGGTGAACGGGACTAAATTCTTATCTTAAAAATTATACCACAGTGCAACCTACCCTGCAACAGCCTTACAAGCTTTTCAGGATGTTTTAAGTCTTGAAATCTCAGCATCCTGGGCCGGCGAATACTAAAGGACAACTAGTATGGCCCAGAACCGGCAGACATTTTGTCTCTAAAAACGTTGTTCCCATAACTTGATCCACCACTCGTAGACGTTCGATGGAAATACATTCGCCACCGTTATAGGTAATTAAGTAGTAATGAAGGCAGGGTTCAAGCCGCCAGGTTAGCCGAAAGCGCTAATGCGTTGCTTGTTGGACTCGGGTAGGCGCGCAAGCCCCGGATCGCATGTGCCTGGCGTATTAACGACGAGGGCCGGTGTCCAGACCAGCCTGGATGTGGCCTTTAGGCGGTTTTCCACATCCCCCTAGGTGAATATCGAGCTGGTCCCCACATCCCGCCTGAGTTACACGGATTGCAGACACCTGAAAACCTTCACACTGTTTGACGGCTACACTAGATGCAGGCAGCTGGGGTACGCTACTTTCGTCGTAGGGGGTATGGGGTGGTGACGGGACAGGCATCCGGCCACATCGCCAAATCCATAGTAACAAGGCCGACCCCGCGTTGAAGAGGGACGAAGGCCCAAGGAAATGATGATTACTGAAGGCAGGGTTGCGGCTATTGACGAGTGTCATTCAGTTCGTGTGTCGAAGAAACACTTAAGGAAGTGAAAGAAAATTTTGGAATGAGGTTGAAAGACAAGGGGTGCATAGTCCAATACCAAATCGGGAAGACGATTTGTTTCTTCTGGCTTAGTGTTAGGCAGATTTTGAAGATATTTTGGAATGAATAGATAACGTGCTTACTGTATAGAATGGCTTGAGGACATAAAGAGCAAATGCATAGCGCATGAAGAGTTGCTTAGGATCAAAACTGCTGACGTCACAGTAGTGGATGAAGTGAGTTATTCGGACTCCTAAGAAATGAGATTACACAGAATCGGGGGAGCAACGGAAATATAGCGAGTGTCGTGGGTGAAAAAAGCTGTTTCCAGGAAAAGATCTCGGGATATATGATATTGATGTAGACATTAGAATGGTGCACCTGAAAATGTATGTCTGGAGAACGTAATTTAGTGCAGGTGAAACGTGGCCCGCTGGAAACCTATATCAGAAGAAACTGAGCAAAGGGGCAAGTTAGAAATTAAAACATCTATGATGAAAATGAGGAAATGTCAAATAGAATATATAAAGATTTAAGTTATAATGTTGTAAAGGTTACGCGAATGCAGGCCAGCTAGTCGGGTACCAAGAATAAGAATAAGATGAATTTTTTCGCTAAGTTACTGTATGCAGTCCCAGGGCAGAGAGCGTGTTGCGGCCAGGTGGGCCACGGCGACCGCTCCGGGCCAGCCACGTGCTTTAGCGAATGACCGGATGTGGGGAAAATCCCAGTGTGAGGAATTTGGACAACGTGTCGATCGCTCAGGAGGGCCGGCTGTGCTCCCAGCAATGGCGGGCTTTGAGACAAACTGAAAGACCGCTTCTTGCAGCTCCCTGAGAGTCTGTAATAATTTTCAGTCAAATATTATTGCAGATGTGAATACATCGACAATCGCAGAAAAATGAGGAGCATCCAGTGACGCACCAGTAATTTCAGTATCTTTAAAACAACAAAAACTAATAATTTGCAGTGATGAAATGCTTTCACAAGGAACCTTCTCTAAATTAACATGCGATTTCAACATATGATATCTCAGATAACAGCAGTACACTATCGGTCTCACTGCTAAAGGTTGCATATCTGTACCTATTTTATTCCTTTACTTATTACTTCTTTTATATCGCTTTGTATTACATTAATTTTTGTATGAACTTTGTATTCTCCAATTTACATAGCTAATGAATATAGCAGGAATACCTCACATATTGTCACACTTGTGTAGTTATTTAATGAACGGTTTACTATTTTGCCAGTAATTTTAATTACATATTGACTGCAAGTGCTTTTAAAAGACTGTGCTAATTTAAAAGTCGACATTCTCATATGGTAGTAGACACCACAACTGAAGAGAGAATCAAAAGCTACTTCTGTAAAGAAAGCATAAATAATTGTTTAAATAGTACACACAGATAATGTGTTGTCTCTTACGATGAGTGCTCTTGCACAAGGATATTGGCTTCTTTGTTTATGGACAAATATTTATGTATAATCATTGTAAATTACATAAGTGTGATAGAATGTTTATGACATTTCTTTATTTGAATGTTGTTGTAATATATTTTTTTAGTTCCGAAAGTGGTCAAGTGAGCCAAACGATGTCTGCAGAATGTAAGAACAATGTGGTTTTGGCGGCGACTGCTTTCAGCCAATGGAAGAGCAGACAGTAGTGGAACACTACGGGAGTCAAATGAACACTGGATGTTTAGAGTGAAGAGATCAAAGGAGCGAGTGTGGACACTTTTACTGTTTTCCTGGAAGAAGACAGACCTGCCTATAGTAACGTGCATGATTTGGTTGTGTTGGTGGATTATGGTGATGAACAGACGTTACCATACCTATTTCGTGAGGTCTGAATTACTCCAGAGTACGACCCTTAATCTTTTCTGGTTGATTTACACAACTGAGAATAGAGAGTATAGGTTACTATTCCTTGCATCACGTGTGGTAATTTGCGAACCACCATGTTTAACTGTTTGGTCTGGTGAATATTTCATGTTTTGTGACTACGAACTGGTATTAAATTTTGCGAATCTTTAAATACAGTTTATTTTTTGGGATTTTGCTACCATTCTTTTAACACTCAACGTAACTTTACTGCATTTGGTCAGAGTATTTTATTTCTGTACTTTAATTGAAGGACCAAGTCCCGTTTATCTGAGATGTCTTCTCTTGAATTAACATTATCCTCTGTCTTGTACATCAATTACAGATGTCAAAATAGAATCTACATTACTAAATCATTCATTTAACTTTTATTCTGTACTTCTGTGTATTTCATTAACTCACAATTATAGCCAATGCACAGACTATTTAACCGCAGGATCAAAGCTACAGGTCGTTATTTATAGCGAATTAGCTACGGGGCATGAAAGCAGACGTGTGCAGCTCGACACTGTTACTGCATCGAGCTATTCTTTTCAAAACAGAGCCATGCATAGTCCAAATGCCTAAAGTACAAGTAACCACAGGTAAAGACGTAACTACTTTCCTCATATGGGATGCTGTTTGGAAGAGCAACCACCAACCAATAACCTTTAGGAATCAGGACAACACTCACTCTATAATTCTTGAACGCTATTACTTCTCCTCAGTTTTGAACGTGACCATGTTAATAATACCTAGTGTAGGCTATAGGACTGGCTATTTGCTGATCCCCAAAGCACACGACAGTCAGTATACATAAATTTCTATTTCTGAAACGTTTTTGTTTGTTTTGTCTCGCAGACCAGTTGTTACTACTTGTGGATACGCAACAACAGAATCGTTATTCCAAGTGTGATATATATTTTAATACGCAGGGTATTTAGAATATATAAACTCAAAATCTCAGAAACAGAACTATCACAGGTAGGTTATAATGCTTTCTGCTTCTTTCCACTTCTAGTGGCGCTCGACATTTTGAATTTTTGTTCCTTCTCCGATGTCGAGCCTCTTTCGACATGTTTTCTCGCGTCTCTCAGATGCGCAATTCTATATTCTGACGGTACCATGTATCAACGATGGTTAGTGCTGCCATCTAGGGGAACCTGTGTTAAGTCGGTGTCAAACTGTTGCAGTTATTAAATCTTTATGTGATTTCGGATTCATCAAACAATTGTATATGCAGTTTGATAGCCTGTTTTGGTGCTGTAACAACAGAATTTTTTATTTGTCCAGAATTGAATTCTTCGGAGAGAATAGTTCTTCAATTGCCGGCTAATATCAGAAATGCTGCATGTCAGTCAGAGTGTCATTTGTACACTGACCATTTTCGTACAGGTGTTGCATTAGCTGATGAAACAAATGTGCATCTCACAGAAACGATCCAGGACGATCCCAAAAATTTCCAACTGCAATCAAGAAAGGAGTTCTGCGTCTCAAGAAGCATAAAATAAAAAGACTCCACAGAAAAAAAGGATAGTTCTTTCTGTCGTGACAAGATAATACTACTTTTACAAAATCAAATATCTCAATGTCACTTATAGAGAGGGAAGAAATAGTGAAACCAAATGTGATCATTGGTTACAATTCGAAGATGGGTGGACTTGATTGATCTGATCATTTTATTTCCAGTCGTGGTTTTCAAATGAAGGGTCTGGAGGCGAAAGCTGTATTTCTGGTTGTTGAAGTTATGACTTGTAAATAGCTTTTTGCTATACAAGAATCACTGCGAGAAAAATAACTTGAAGAAGTGTATCACAAAGTATTCCGTAAAACTATTACAAGAGACTTACTTGGTGAAGAAATAAAGCAAGGGCATCAACGAGAACGTCGTTCAACTTCTGTTGACGAGAGATGCTTGAATGGGCAGTTGCACATCGACAACAATCTTCCTGTAAACAAGCATAAGAAGTGTGCCGTGTGTTCAGACAGAAAAAAGGAAGGTGTCAGGCGTGAAACTGTGCATTACTGCGAAACATGAGCACGAAACCCCACCTCTCCACCCTGATGGTTGTTTCAAAAACATCATACACTAAAAAGTTTTGTACTGTAATCTTTTGGAAATATATCTGAATGAAAGCGCACCTTTTGTTTTAATGTATACCCTTCCTGTTGGTCAGCGGTCTCCTCGTTCCTACAAAGAGGACGCGCAATTCTCTGTGGCACACTCGCCTCCACCCCTCCGCCAAGCCCTCCCCCCCCCTCCCCCGTCGGTGGAGATCGAAGTGCAAAAGGATATTAGCGTTGACTGGTCGCTGTAATGAAAATGGGGATGCTGCATACCCATGTGAGACAGTGTAATCGTCGCCTGACGGAGTTCTGAAAGGATCTCATTCTGGCTGTTCGAATCTTGCAATATCCAGATTAGAGGAGCATTCAGATGTGACAATGGCTCAACGTAGGTCTGCATGGAAAAGTGAGAGCAAGCCTACTCCTTATCGAGGTTCTAGTCGGTCACATTTGACAACCACAAGGGAGAGTCGCTGTACTGCCCACCAAGCACTTTGTAACCATTTCACATATGTGTTGTAAGACGTCGTGGTCTCCTGACCTTCATTGCATACATAATCCGCCCTCACAATCATTTTCCGCACATCAAGACGCTTCATTCGAACCCAAACTCGATAAGATAAAGTCAGTGTTGTATGAATTCATATAAATTATATGCAAATAACAAGTAAATCGCAAGTGCACACCTAGGTTGAAATACTCGAGGCTGGTGTACACACACACATTCAAGATACGACGGTGACAAAACCTTTTAGTTCGGGAGAGGCAAACCGTATGCCAGGAGGCTGGTCCCTTCAGAGGACGAGTCAACCTATCAACGTTGGCCGGCGACCGCCCGTAGAGCAGACAACGTTTACCTTCGTAAAGGGAGAACGACCCCGTGTTCAGCTTAAAAGCAAATTCCCCTACATTATGTGGGAGCACCCAGCCTATGCATTCTTTACAAACATAGCACGCAGATTCAGAAGTTTTCACAGGGAGACAGCCAACGCCAAACGCCGATGCTACAGATTTCCGGATTGATCGCTTTAAACGAAACATCATACTCCCATTTTAGAAGAGCAGTTAGATTAGATTAGTTTTTCGTTCCATTGATCCATGCTGAGGAGATCCTCGTTAATGTGGAACATGTAAATTTTTTTAAAGCTGAAATAACAATAACAATAGTATGAGTATATATATCATTTTTTAAAGCGGAAATAACAATACTAATACTATGAGTAAATACAATACATAATTTGTTTCTATTAAAACATTCGTCAATGGAGTAGAAGGAGTTGGCCGCTAGTAAGTCCTTCAGGCTCCTTTTAAACTGATCTTTGTTTGTAACTAAATTTTTTATGTTTCTGGCAAATTATTGAAAATGAGTGTTCCTGAGTAGTGGACCCCTTTTTGAACTAAAGTAAGTGCTTTTGAGTCCTTGTGCAGATTATTTTTGTTCCTGGTATTGTATGTATGTTTGTTGGAAAAGGAGATATATTAATTAGGACAAATTTCATAAAGGAGTAAATATACTGAGAGGCAGTAGTTAGTATACGCAGTTCTTGGAAGAGGTTTCTACAGGACGTCCATGAATTTAGTCCACAAATAATATGTATTACACGCTTTTGGACTCTGAATACTTTTGTTTGACTTGAAGAGTTACCCCAAAACATTATACCATATGCCATTATGGAATGAAAGTAGGCAAAGTATGCAAGCTTTTTCATTTTTATGTCGCCTATGTCTGTAAAATAACTGATGATGGTCGAAGTAGAGAGGATATAAAATGTAGACTGGCAATGGCAAGGAAAGCGTTTCTGAAGAAGAGAAATTTGTTAACATCGAGTATAGATTTAAGTGTCAGGAAGTCATTTCTGAAAGTATTTGTATGGAGTGTAGCCATGTATGGAAGTGAAACATGGACGATAAATAGTTTGGACAAGAAGAGAATAGAAGCTTTCGAAATGTGGTGCTACAGAAGAATGCTGAAGATTAGATGGGTAGATCACATAACTAATGAGGGAGTACTGTATAGGATTGGGGAGAAGAGAAGTTTGTGGCACAACTTGACCAGAAAAAGGGATCGGTTGGTAGGACATGTTCTGAGGCATCAAGGGATCACCAATTTAGTATTGGAGGGCAGCGTGTAGGGTAAAAATCGTAGAGGGAGACCAAGAGATGAATACACTAAGCAGATTCAGAAGGATGTAGGTTGCAGTAGGTACTGGGAGATGAAGAAGCTTGCACAGGATAGAGTAGCATGGAGAGCTGCATCAAACCAGTCTCAGGACTGAAGACCACAACAACAACAACATGTCTGCTATCACTCGAATTGCAAATACAGATTTCTTAAGTCGTTTCTGCAGTTCTGTGGTCTGCTCCCCCCAACTGAATTTATTATCAAGTTGTAATCCCAGGAATTTAAGACTGTCAACCTCTTCTATCTGCTCTTCTTCATACTTTATGTATATGCTGGGTGGAAACCTCTTACAGGTTCTGAATTGCATACAGTGAGTCTTTGCGAAGTTTAATGTCAGTGAGTTGGCTTTAAACCATTTATTAATATCCATGAAAATATCATTAGCAGATCTTTCTAGAACTAGAATCGACATAGTGTTTATTGCAATACTTGTGTCATCTGCAAACAAAACGAACTCAGCTTCTGGCAGTGTAACTGATGAGAGATCGTTAATGTACACAAGAAAAAGCAGTGGCCCTAAGATGGATCCTTGTGGGACACCACATGTAATTTCTTCACATTCTGATGATGACTAATGACTTAATTCACTAGTCCCTTACACTGACACCCTTTGTTTCCTGTTAGCGAGGTATGACTTGAACCATTTTGCAGCACTGCCTGTGACACCATAGAATTCTAATTTATTTAAAGGGATGTTGTGGTTCTCACAAACAAATGCCTTTGACAAATCACAGAAAATACCTGCTGCTTGTAATTTGTTATTTGATGAATTAAATACATTTTCACTGTAGGTGCAAATAGAGTTCTCGGTATCAGAACCCTTCAGAAATCCAAACTGTGTTCTTGATAATAAGTTATTTGTGGTCAGATGGTTGAGAAGCTGCCTGTACATTACTTTTTCAAAAATTTTAGAGAGTGCTGGCAAAAGTGAAATCGGTCTGTAGTTTAATGGTATCTCTTTATCCCCTTTCTTGAATAGAGGCTTAACATCTGCATATTTTAGCCAGTCAGGAAATGTCCCAGTTATAATTGACTGGTTACACAAGTAACTTAGAATTGTACTAAACTCACAAGAACATGCCTTAATTATCTTTGTTGATATTTCATCGTAACAACTAGAATGCTTTGTTTTTAAAGATTTTATTATGGAAGTTATTTCTTTTGGTGAAGTGAGTAACATTCATGTACCTGAAGCTGTTTGTAAAGGCTAGTTTCAGATATTCATGGGCATTATTTACTGATCCTGGCAATCCCATTCTATCAATAACAGATATAAAGTCCTTGTTAAATAGATTTGCCACACTATGCCCATTGGTTACTAATGTGTCATCTACCCTTAATGCTATCTGCTCTTGTTCCTTTCTGGTTCCACCAGTCTCATCCTTCACTATATCCCATATTGTTTTATTTTGTTCCCTGACATTGCTATCTCCTTCTCGTAGTGCTTTTGTTTAGAAGTCTGAATACTTTTTTAATATTTTACAGTATTCCTTGTAATTAGCTAAATCATTAGCATTGGAGCTACTCTTGGTCGAAAGATACATTTTCCTTTTTGTCTTACAGGAAATCTTTATTCCTTGTGTAATCCATGGCTTTATTATAGATTCCTGTTGAATTTGAGTAACTTTTAGAGGAAAACAGTTTTCAAACATGTTACTGACGTTGTTCATGAATGTGTTATATTTTTCATTCATGTTGTGAGCACTATAAACATGTTTCCAGTTCATATCTTTGAGCAGTTTTCTGAAACACTAATGGGATTATAACTGCTTTGGCGAAGATGAACTGGCAGTTTCTGATTACTTTCTGTTAAACATTGTTTAAATGAAGGCTGTATGTTAAAATCTGACTCCTCTTCATGTGTTTTCTCAAACTGAGTGTGTCTGCCAATCTCTCTTAAAACACGTTTTCTTTCCCCCTTCCCTATCCTAAAATATGCATCCCTCTGACACCTGTGACCACTGGTATTTTACCACTTGTGACAGTGTCCCCCCTTAAGTTTTCTGCAATCAACCCAGACAGTTTCCCTTCCCTTTCCTATTGAGGTGAAGGCCATGCCTAGTGTAGTGTGGTCCCACCTATCGATAGGATAGATTTGCCACACTATGCTTATCAAACCAATATGGGACCCTATATCCGTCCTCAGCAGCCACTCCAACTCCAAGTTCACCCTCCCGACGGAAGAGTTGAAATGAGGCCTATCATGGCGTCTCAACACAGACACAAATCCCACACTGGTATGCTTCGTTGCTGATGCTGATTGGCAGACGATATTCCTAACGCCTTGAGGTGAAGGAGTAATGGAAGAGAGCGAAAGATATACCCCTTCACGTCTAGCGTGGAGAGGGGCCGTCCCGTTCTCGCTCTTGGAGCGAGAACACGTAACGAGAGCATGTGCGCTTGTACGTGTACTCAAAGAGCGAGGAAGAAGTCTCTCCTCAGTACTTCAGTGGGAGAGCACCTCTGTCGAGAGCGAATCGGAGTGTGACTCAATTGAGTCCTTGCGATTAAGCGTTGTTCACTCGTTGGCCGCCACACTTATTGTGCGGTGTGAACGGACAGAGTTATAGTGAAACGCCTGTGAGGAATTTTCAGTGGTATCGCGGCGGACTGGTTATCTGACCGGTGTACCACGCCAGTAGCTAGACTGGGGGCGAATAGGAGTCCTTGACTTCATCAAGGCGTAGGGAGAGTTTCATTGGCGAAGGTCAATACAGATAGAACGAGAGGCATCTTATTTATCAGCAGCGAGCGGCGCAGACAGCAGTCATCGCAGCTTACGGTATTGTGCGCTACAGCTATTGCGAGCCCCATATTTCCTCCACAACGGTACACTTCGCTGCATTTCAAACGCGACAGCCTCGACCGTACCTAGCAACATTCTAATGGATAATTATTCAAGTTGAGTAGGCGCAGCTCTCAGCCATGCTGCCAAGTCAATAACAAACTTTGTATAGAAATTTCATTAGCGAATCCTATCCTTAAAAGAACCCGGAAATAACTTGTTCAGTTCATAAGTAAAAGTGCCATTGTGATTTCCCAGAAATTTTGCAAAAAAATAATAATTTTTGTTAGTTTGATGTTTTTCTTAAACTAACTAGCACTGCTCCAGTACCCAAGTATACCACTAATTACGTAAGAAATTTTGTTAATTTTTGTGTCGTTTCCTTACAGCGGACGACTCCAGAAGATATTTATTGCTGAAAGTTTTTCAGGCACTTCTCTTTATAACGTTAGGAGCGTCTGACTTCTGTAGTAGTGTGTGGGTGGAAATTGCATCTTGCATGAGCCACAGGGTAAAGGGTACATCTCAGATTAATCCGTTGCGCAGAATGACAGAATAGCACCCACACGCTCACAGCGTCTTCCAATAGAGAACAAGTAATGGAGCCGGTGCAGCGTTCTGTGTTACCCTGCACCTTTGGTCGCAGAAGAGAAGTATTCGGACTAGGTTACAAGTGTGAGATGCGTACGCTGCATTTGGAGTAATGTCATGACCGGGATGCATGGACTGTTAATGAATGATGCAGCGTTGTGTTGAGCGATGAATTTCGGTTCTGCATGACCCTGGTGACCTTTGTCGGCGAGTAAGCCATTGACTTTAGGATTGGTGTCATTGTTCCTTTGTTTGGAGAGGCACGGCAGTGGTACTCGTCGTCTTATCGTGTGAGGAGCCATCGTGCAAGACGTCATGACAATTCTGGTGGTGATTGAGGGAACTGCGACTGCGCAACAGTACATCAACCGACACCCTATGTCCACATGTATTACCTGTCATACCACAGTATCATTTTTTTTTTCAACAAAACAATATTCGTCAGCAAATGTCACGCATCTCTATGGACTGCCCGTGTGATTTTGAGGTACTTCAGTGGCCAGCAAGACTCCAAGATCTGTCCACCCTAGAACATGCCTTGGATCAGCGACATAGGTAGTCGTCAAATCTGTCCCATGATACGGAATATCATGGGCCAGTTACTTCAATTGTGACAGCGGCAGAGGATACATCGACTTTATGACTCCCGTCTCAACTGAATCAGCGCATACATTGAGACTGGAAGGTGCGAATGGCGCACTGATAAGGGAGGTCTTACTGCCAAGCTCTTTGCAAATTTGTAATCACTGAAGTAGCATCACATATCCTCTCAACCAATACAGTTTCATTTTGTTTACTCCGCGCCTTCTGAGTGCTTCGCTTACTGTGCCATCTGGGTGTTGTCAGTTTGGCCCTGGAAGGAGTAAGGGAGGGTAACCCGTAGTAGTGGCTGATAAAGAGTACTGTAGAGATAATTGAGGCTGCAGACGCTTAATCCCCACTCTGCACCCTCCCCACGACTTCCTCTGCACGGTCAACAGCTACTGCCACTTAAGGAAGGTAGTAACCATTGTCGGTTTTTACAATTAATTTACTACACTTCCATGAACTTTGTTTCGTACGTTTCAATATGTCTATGACTCTGTATTTATTACGTTAAAATAATTACATTAATACAGGGAAAGAAAAGGATAAGTTTAAATTCAACTCACCAAACAGAAAATATAGTGGGTGGACATCATCTTCGTCGTCGTCGTCGTCGCCGCCAGAACTGTCACAGATTTATTGCAGTGTTCTGAGTGCGATTATCTCAGAGTCCTTCCTTCACGAAGTCTTCTTCCTGATGTCGTTCCACATGTGAAACGTATTTCTGCCAGTCCTATACTGTCTAGTGTTTAATGGCGTTCTCCAGTCCCTAACCTTAAATTTAGTATTCTTTTCTGCTATGTTCTCGCTTCATTTGATCCCATATCACATAAATGACATTATGCTGACAGTGGCTTGGAGGAAGGCTTACCACTTCACGCCCCATCTCAGCAGCTAGATCATGAAGATCTTACGCCCTATAATTGCTGCTGTGTTGCCTAACAAATGCAACACAATTCCGCTATCGTGTGTATGGTATCATGAGGTACGCTTTTGCTTTGCAACCATTCTAAAATGTCAGCATTCATGGAATTTGTGTTGGGAATGTTTTCGTTAAGCATAGAATGATAGCTTGCGTTGTCCGTGACTATCACATATCCTTCTTCCAGACTTCGAAGGACAACGGTAAACCAACCCTAACACTACATTTTCCATCTCCTACTGATAAGTAACTCCGCTTTTAGATTGAAATACGGCCTATCTGCCATGGCAGATTATGAGATGTGATCTCTTACCTAATGGACCTCTAGACCATCGTCTCTTTTAGAATCCCGCCAGATAAAACTTTTGGCATTGTTTTGATTGACCCAAGTTTCGTCGATGCAAATAATACGACGAGGATGATCTTCATTCCGTAGCATTCCCGTTAAAAATGAGTCTCTTGCAGTTCCAGTATCTTTTCTCTACATCAAAAATCTGTGACCGTCGTTAGCTTGTCTATATCTAAAGCCAAGTTTCTGTAAAATTTTACACAAAGAAGTAATATCTCCTCGTAGTCTATTTTAGCTTTTAAAACTGTTGAGCAACGGAGTAGTCTTTACCATCTAACCTTGTTACAGGTTTTTCCTTGTTTCTTCTCGGAGAGAAAAAAACTTGTCCCGAGGGCATCTTCATTTTCGATTACACTTTTATTGGCTAACTCAGAGATGCGTTGCACTGTTCTTACCGACAGGTGACATGATTCTGCGGTTGTTTTTCACGTATCTTCGACAAAAATTACATAATTTTTTTCTTGGCAGCTTCGTAGCTCTTTGAAAATATTATATACTTTATACACAATGTCCTTATATTGTTGCCTAATGCCATTGAGATTCGAACATTATGCACAATTTAAACGTAAACTCATATACTCTCTCCCCCACTTTTGTTGTATAACTGCAGAAGAAATGGATACCAAACGTGGACAAAGTGGTAAATCCATTGCGGAGGGAGTGATAACGTTTGGGGTGAGGCGAATGAACTAGAACCGACTAACCAGAGTGAAAACAGTATAGCAGCTCAGAAGATATGACAGGAGTAATGCGAAGTAGGGGATGATGGAGTGCAATATCGAACCAGTTGAAGGAGTTATGATTTAGAGAAAAAGAGGTTACTAGTGCTAACAGTGAAAGCGGTAGAAACATCGCACCGACACGCCTGGTTCACGAGCGCGCCTCACTGAAGACGCGCGCTGGGCCCGCCGAGCTCCGCCCGCTGCAGTACGTATGTACAGCTGCTACGCCTGCAGCGATGCGGCTATCTGACAGCGCGTGTCGGCCGTGACACGCAATCCCGCGCCGTCGGCTGCAGGGCGCTAATGCCGGCAATTCGTTAGGCGCTGCGCGGCGCGGCGCAGATATTTCAGCGGCTGCGCCGGCCTGTCGCGCCGACAATGTAATTCGCGCAGCCGCGGACCAAACACTGTGCCCTGGGGCTGCCCCGGCCAGGCACGGCCTGCGGCAGTGATTGGCGATGATTTACGGCTGGGCTGGGCTGGGCTCGCAGCTGCAAACACGCCGCGCTGCCGTCCGCACCGCGGACCGTGTTAAAACAGCCGCAGCTGTTTACGTTCTGCTCTTTTTTCACCCCAACTGCGGGAATTTTCTTTCCTTTTTATTTCGTGTGCGCCGCATCAGTGCATATAATGGGGGCGAAAATGTAGGACACGGCCTCACAAAAGCGGCACACACACACACACACACACACACACGTGCACTAGTATTCAGTCACGCACAAACAAATGTGAAACAAATGTGGAGACAGTGACACCAATTTCTCATTGCCTACTACAAGTCACACATTTTCTTTACGAATATACATCCTTCGTACTTTGTAGTCAGTTTCCACGACTGACTGCCTAAAATATAAATAAAAGAACAACGTAACCAGTCACTAAATTTCAAGGTTTGTGTTTATTCTATGTTTCCAAGCCTCTCCCCGTAAATACAGAACCCTTACAGGTTCGTTTTGATGACAGTCAGTCTGTCTGCCCGACTGTTAAGTTTGTTGGTTGGTTGTCGGGGGAGGCGACCAAACAGAGCGGTCATCGTGTAACACCATAGCTCTAATGCTCTACTGATTTATTTTGCCTTTTGTTTTATTTAATGTTATAGCGTTGAGTATCTGTAAATGTTGTTTGATTAAATCGATAACACAAAATTGTATACTCCTTTCTTTGTAAAAACTTTGATGTCGTAATTTGATTCTACGCAATGTAGTATATCTGTCGTTTAAATTCTTTGTCTCATTTGGAGGAAACAAAACTTAATGTATATAATTGTAATTTTGTTTAAATAATTTTTTGTACAAATACCAATATGTGCAAACGTTCTGTTTTAATTAATATTTTTGGCTGTTGTTATGTAATTGCTGATCCTCACTTAGGGTTCTTAGTTTTTTTGTATGTAAAAGGTGTTGTGGTTCCCCTCGGGAACAGAAGCATGCAGCACGCGCAAATTTTGGTTGGCCTAGGTAGAAAAGGTGGAATTGAGAGTTAGAGAGGAGCTACCAAACTGTCAACTGCTCATGTAAAAGTTGTATATTGTGCTGGTGCCGAGAGAGGCTTTCCGTGCCGTTTTCCAATACCTCTGATGGATGGATAAAGAGCTGGAACTGTTCTGGAACTGATATCTATCATCGCCACCAAGAAATGACAGAGTGCAGCAATTCTATCCGTAAATCCACCGACCAACATGCAATCACCACCACACTGCGCAATCACTGTAAAGGAACCAAGGAATAGTAGAAACGTATAGTGAAGGATAAGCTCATTGGATCTTTTAGTGTGCGCAAATATAAGGTAACTTATACTCTAAATCTTATACCTACCTTGATTCTTTATCCCTCTGTCACATTTCCACTTAGGGTGATTACCGAGTGTCCTTATTGAAAGAACATTAAAGTCCAGTGTTTTACTATTTAACGCCTCTTGACCATAGTAAAAATAAAGTTAAAATTAATGTGGCAAGAGCGTGAGCTAAAGCAAATGATGCTTGCTGAAAATAATTTTTCTATTAAAACTGATTATTAATAAGTTGTTGCCAACTTCAAAATTAGAAGTTCTTAAAACTGAGTCTTATAAAGTTTAGCTTAGTAAATGATCACATTGCTGCCTGTTGTAAATCGCAAAATGTGAGTCATTATCTTACAAATATGTCGACTTCGTGTTTCACTGTAGTAAAAGTTGAAAACTGCAATCGTGGAAAGTTATATACTCATGCTTGCTAAGCACTTGTTTCTCTTGTGTATTGAAAGTGCATATTAATAGTGTAATAGTATCCATAGTTTATCCTTTATGCTAATGATAAATAACAATTAATAGAAAGACCACTATCTATGAAAACAGTAACTTCTTTTATTCAAAATTCAGTGAGAAATTGTTTGTTAGTGAAACACATTTAACTTTCATTCTAAATAGAAAAGTATTTAGCCGAGAGAGACTTAACCTATGACCAGTTCATAATTTTGCAGTGAACTACATTTAAAATTTTTTGTCAGATAGGAAAATGTTTGAGAAGTAATATTGAACCTATGCCTATTTTATGACTCAACAGTCAATATTTGTAGTAATATTATTGAGACCATTCAGTTTGACCAAGCCTTGAAGGCAAAAGTATATGTCATTCTCTGTTACCATTAGACACCTTATTAGGCTGGCGACCGTTGTTATTATATTTGGACACTGTGGATAGGCTAATTATTGTTTGTTGCTGTTTAAATATTTACATAATTATGAATTTCACTTCCGATAAGCTACCTCCGTTAGGTATTTCACTGTCAACACAAATAAAATCGTTTCAGAGGGTAAACTGCTCCGCTTCTTTATACTATAATTGCTTGAATAAAAATAATTCCATTATACGAACTGCCTCCTGTTTTGAGGCTATGATGTAACAGTAGCGGACGGAAGTGTTATACGTGGCTTTTCCGTGACAGGACTAATTGCTCTGTTGGGGCTGATCGTTAGTATAGACGTTGGTGCTAGGACGCTACCTTGAGGCAGACCGACTTTTTGTGTTCTGCTTTTCTTGCCTGCTGGTTCGGCGTAGAATCTACAGTTCTGAAGGAGAGTCCCTATGAAGCTGGTAAATTCATAAGCTCTTGTTAGTTGATATAGTTTGAACAAAATGGTATTGTGCTGGACAGTATCATAAGCTGCGGAGAGATTCAGGAATACTGCTCCCCGCTCAAAACCAACCTTGATATTCTATGTCAAATTGAGTATTTGTGCTATACAATTTTTATTTGATCTAAGTTCAGCTTGTGGTGGAATCATCTGTGGCACGGTAACAGCGCTGAGACGATTGAGGAACACTTTTTGGAGGATTTTATGAAGATGGCGCATAGGAGATATAGGGCGGAAGTTCTTGGCATCGCAAGCCGGCTTGCCGGGTTTCAGTATGGTGATGATCTTTGTCCTTCTCCAGATTTTAGGAATCTGCTGTCGTGCTGAGCAATTATTATGGAATTGCAGTGGCCATCCCTTAGCCACAGGCCCAAAATGCCTTATCTGCTCCACCAGTAAATCGTCAAGACCAGGTGTCTTGCCTGGTTTACAAGTTTTAATAGCAATTTTCAGTTCTTCCAAAGTAAACTAAGCGGACAGCACTTTCGTTTCTGGGTGTTGCCGGGTTATTGCTATTTCTTCTTTTTCTCTACGTTTTTCCCATTCGTCAGTACCTCGTGGGCGACTTCATCCTCTCTGGGCACAGTAGTGTCATTACTGAGTGGTTTGAGCAGTGTCCAAGCCTTTCAGCTACTCTTAGACACGTAAATACTTCCTACCGTTCCAATCCATCGTAATTTTTTTTTTTTTGTTTTGCTTTCATCAGTTCCTGCGATAGGTCTGTCGTAATTTTACTGTATCCGTGTTGAACAGGTCTTCAGCAAATAGTCTAAGGTATTCTTGCAGTTTTGACGTTAATCCGTCATTCACACCCGGGATGTATGTCGTACGGAAGCCTCCTGGGATAGAAGCGCTAGAGCACCTCTTCACAGCATCTACAAAACGGCCATAGGAGTCTGGCAATTAATGATAACTGAAAAGGCTAACACTGTATGTATTAAGTATTGAGGAAATAACTTCGTTGTTATAGGGAGGTGTCGAGTTATTAGGCGCGACACTGACGATAATAACAAACTGAAACATAAACTTGATTAAGCACATAATTACAGTACGAAGGAAGGCACCAGCGTCTATTCATGCTCTAACAATTATAAAAATTTCTTACCGTTTGTTGTGAGAAAGAAACTTGTAAAATTACTAGTGGTTTCAGTTATTGATTAAAGCTGGGTTATCCGAAGAAGCCTTGCTCAGGAAAGCTCACACAAAACTGATCTTGACTCTCCTCCACCAGCGCACTGTGTAACTGCCCGTGGTTACGTAACTCATTCGGTTTCTGGAAATGCCACTAAACAAATGAAAACACAAGGAAAATACAAAATAACGTTCTGCGTAGGTGAGTAGTATTTCTACTTCCCCTTAGTGTACTTCGTACTCTCACAAGCCTTCTGCTGAACACGGTTCACTGAATTACCGCTATGCATTTTCTCTGTACTTCCATGAGTTTCCTGTCAGCTCTAGCAATTGGACGAATTACTTTCCCAGGGTGCAAGAGATCGGTTGACGTTTGGCCATATTGCCATTTCATGCAATTGTTGTTGTAGATGTCGGATTGTGTAATAGCAAGTATGATCCCTTCTAGTCCAACACATAACTGCTAAATATCAATTAACTTTACAGGCCTGATCGTACGAGAACAATGGCTACGCCTCTATATACACATTCCATGCAGTAAATCAAGGAAGCCGCGAGGTGTAGCCGTGCGGTCTAGGGCGCCTTGTCACGGTTCGCGCGGCTGCCCCCGTCGGGGGTTCGCGTCCTCAGTAGTTTGGTCCCATAGAACTTACCACAAATTTCAAAATTGCCAAATCAAGGGAAGGTGGAAAGCTATCTGTAACTTAATAAAAGAGTAGATGTCCAAATAATTCAACATTTATTCAACTGAGGGTAACATTTGCTAAATCTCATTCATAGTATTAGAACACCCAAATAACATATAAGGAAAAATCGGTCTTTATACGATGCTGCTGCTAATTGTTCATGTGTATGGCAAAGGATCACACATGGCAAAACTTTATTTGTACTGCCATAATACTCACACGTTTACAAAGAAAAAACTGGTCCCATCATTCTGCAGACGGGGGAAGGCAAGGGGGGGGCGGGGGAGGGGGGTGGCAGGAGAGAATTCTAATACACTACAGGCAGTCGGTTTCTAACAGCCCTCATCTGTTTGATGTGGGTGGCGAAATAAATGAAATAGAACGAATATCGGCCGCTGTTACAGGGAATGTTAGCCATCAGTCTCTCGCAGTCGCAAAAATTTAGGAAAGGGACCGATTGAAACGACTCTTTTAAGTCACGCAACATACTAGTATAGGTCACTCATCGTTTTAAGTGTGCCTGTACAAAAAGAATTTTAGTAAGATTTAAAAAAAGCACGAAAAGCTCACTAAATATAATTTTAGATTGCTGTTTTAACCAAATTAAGTAAGCAGAGAAACGTTGGAAGATCTACATGTTTCGCTAGTGACTTTAAATATTTTCTTGTGCCAGTTATCATGCATCACTAAACGAGGAGAGTTCCTTACGTACTGAAATCGCTGCGTGATTCAGGAGCACCAAAGAAATAATTCAAACTGATGGATGAACACTATGCGACGGTTTAGCTCACCTGAATTAGATTCTTTCTAGGACCGCATGAAATCACACAAAACAGCATTTTTAAGAGTACAAACTAAATATCAAAAGTATTGTGTAAACGTTAGTTGAATGACGGTATCGATAAACTGATTTGAAACCACCAGGAATCACGTTTTGCGATTTGTGTTTGCAACCAAAAAGAATCAGTGAAAACTGATAACAAAAATAACGAAATACGCATAAATAACATGAAAACACTGATTAAGAAGGTTTAAAGCAGGAAAGACTGCAAGATTAATGACTGCATCTATATCACATCCTAACTTTCCGAATTCCGACGAACGTTCAAATCGTAGCACCATCTTACACGCGTGATCCTCCCGTGAACAGCTCTTCAAGCTGACCTAGACAAGGCAAGGGAGGCTCTGGACAGGGTAAGGAGGGAGCATGGTGAACAGAGGTGGGAAGTGGCAACAGGTAATAGGGGGAACAGGCAAAGGAGAGCATCAGACAGCTTTGTCATAAATCTTGAAAATAGATTTGACCTGTTGCCTCAGTCAGAATCAAATGAGCCTCATGTAGCTGAAGCTATAGAAAGGGCACAACAAGCTTTCAAGGACTCGAAAAAAGTAGGGAAATTTGTAAACGAAGTAGTTCCCTTGGTAGAGGTGTTGGCCAACTACTGCAGGAAAATCTAGGTCCAGAGTACCAGGTCACAAACTTTTTCAAACCTAGTGCTGATCTGGGTCAGGTAACAGAGGATGTAGGTGCTTTATGCAAGGATTTCAAAAAAGGAGGATGCCGTGGTTATAGTGGGTGGTCCGGGAAATAGCATTGACAGAGACTCTGAATATTGCATAGAGAGTGACCTGGTGAAGATAGCATCAGCAACGAAGCACACGAGTGTGGGATTTGTATCTGTGTTGAGACGCCATGATCGGCCTCATTTGAGCTCTTCCGTAGGCAGGGTGAACTTGGAGTTTGGGTGGCTGCTTAGGACGGATATAGGGTCTCATATTCGTAGTCTAGGGGTAGCGTCTTTGATCCATAATCGAAAACGTGTTCGGTCCCGGGCTCGATCCCCACCACTGCCTAAATTTTGATAAATAATCAGCATTGGCGGCCGAAGACTTCCGGCATAAGAAGTCAGCCTCATTCTGCCAACGGCCTTGTCAAAGAGGGCGGAGGAGCGGATAGAGGTTCAGGGCACTCTCTCGTCCTAGGGGTGGGAAATTGCCCCTAAAGGCGGAAGAATCTGCAATGATCAACGACATGAGGATGCAGAAGGCAATGTAAACCACTGCATTAAAGACACGTAACGTGTATCCACAGGACATGTGGCCTGTAATTGAAGAAGTGTCATGATGATCTCTCCATTCGTAAAAGATTCCGGAATAGTCCCCCATTCGGATCTCCGGGAGGGGACTGCCAAGGGGGAGGTTACCATGAGAAAAAGATTGAATAATCAACGAAAGGATAACGTTCTACGAGTCGGGGCGTGGAATGTCAGAAGCTTGAACGTGGTAGGGAAATTAGAAAATCTGAAAAGGGAAATGCAAAGGCTCAATCTAGATATAGTAGGGGTCAGTGAAGTGAAGTGGAAGGGAGACAAGGATTTCTGGTCAGATGAGTATCGGGTAATATCAACAGCAGCAGAAAATGGTATAACAGGTGTAGGATTCGTTATGAATAGGAAGGTAGGGCAGAGGGTGTGTTACTGTGAACAGTTCAGTGACCGGGTTGTTCTAATCAGAATCGACAGCAGACCAACACCGACAACGATAGTTCAAGTATACATGTCGACGTCGCAAGCTGAACAGATAGAGAAAGTGTATGAGGATACTAAAAGGGTAATGCAGTATGTAAAAGGGGATCAAAATCTAATAGTCATGAGCAACTGGAATGCAGTTGTATGGGAAGGAGTAGAAGAAATGGTTACAGGAGAATATGGGCTTGGGACAAGGAATGAAAGTGGAGAAAGACTAATTGAGTTCTGTAACAAGTTTCAGCTAGTAATTTCAATTAGATTACATCATGGTCAGACAGAGATTCCGAAATCAGATACTGGATTGTAAGGCGTACCCAGGAGCAGATATGGACTCAGATCACAATATAGTAATGAAGATTAGGCTGAAGTTCAAGACATTAGTCAGGAAGAACCAATATGCAAAGAAGTGGGATACGGAAGTACTAAGGAATGACGAGATACGTTTGAAGTTCTCTAACGCTATAGATACAGCAATAAGGAATAGCGCAGTACGCAGTACAGTTGAAGAGGAATGTACATCTCTAAAATGGGCCATCACATAAGTTGGGAAGGAAAACATAGGTACAAAGAAGGTAGCTGCGAAGAAACCATGGGTAACAGAAGAAATGCTTCAGTTGATTGATGAAAGGAGGAAGTACAAACATGTTCCGGCAAAGTCAGGAATACAGAAATACACTGCTGGCCACCGTAAATGCAACACCCTGAAGGAAGCATCCGAATCAAGTGAAATTTACACCATGGGTTTGCAGCGATGAGATATGCAACTGATTAGAATTTCAGCGCAGACGCACATCACGCGCGCCTGTGGCGCCACCTCATAGCGCCATTTAAGGCTTGGCGATTTCGACGAGTGTACGTTCGGCACGTGTGTTTACCTTGTGGTTGTTTCACAAGACGATCAGTTATGCCTCGTAGACAACAGCGAACATCGTTTGATCAAGTATCCGAGTTCGACAGAGGAAGGATAGTGGCTTACCGAGATTGTGGATTATCATACAGAGAAATGGCTAGTCGTGTTGGACGAAACCAAACAACTGTGTTGCGGATATGTGACCGTTGGATGCAGGAGGGTACGACGGACCGACGTGGTCGATCGCATTCACCTCGGTGCACCACTGCACGTGCTGATAGGCAAATTGTGCGCATGGCAGTGACGGATCGCTCAGTGACATCCCGAACCATAGCACAGCACATTGCGTCTGTAACGCATCATCCAGTGTCTGCGCGTACCATTCGACGCCGTTTACAGCAGAGTGGTCTGTCCGCAAGACGTCCATTGCTTCGACTACAATTGACGCAGAACCACAGACGTCTCCGTCGCCAATGGTGTGATGACAGACGGATGTGGACGGCAGAATGGAATGACGTTGTCTTTACTGACGAGGCACGCTTCTGTCTGCAGCACCACGATGGTCGGATTCGAGTGTGGAGACACCGTGGAGAGAGGATGCTGGACAGCTGCATTATGCACCGCCACACTGGTCTTGCACCGGGTATTATGGTATTGGGCGGTATTGGATATTACTCTCGCACGCCTCTAGTACGCATTGCCGGTACTTTAAATAGCCGGCGCTACATATCCGAGGTGCTGGAGCCAGTTGTCCTTCCTTACCTTCAGGGCTCGGCCACAGCCATATTTCAACAGGATAATGCGCGACCACACGTGGCACGCATTGTCCAAAGGTTCTTCGTCAATAACCAGATTGAATTGCTTCCCTGGCTGGTTCGCTCTCCGGATCTTTCGCCGATAGAAAACATGTGGTCCATGGTTGCTCAACGAGTGGCCCAGATTACATCCCCAGCTGCCACACCAGATGATCTTTGGCAACGTGTGGAAGCTGCTTGGGCTGCTGTACCCCAGGAACACATCCAACGTCTCTTTGACTCAATGCCGAGACGTGTGGCAGCGGTGATCTCCAACAATGGCGGCTACTCTGGCTACTGATTCTGGCAGGAACCACATGTCACAGACGTCTGTAAACGTAATCATTTGATACTTGGTCAACATGTTATCTACAAAATAAATTTTGTTGTGCTACCTCTTGTCTATCTTGGTGTTGCATTTACGGTGGCCAGCAGTGTACAAGTCGCTGAGGAATGAAATAAATAGGTAGTGCAGGGAAGCTAAGACGAAATGGCTGCAGGAAAAATGTGAAGACATCGAAAAAGATACGATTGTCCGAAGGACAGACTCAGCGTACAGGAAAGTTAAAACAACCTTTGGTGATATTAAAAGCAACGGTGGTAACATTAAGAGTGCAACGGGAATTCCACTGTTAAATGCAGAGGAGAGAGCAGATAGGTGGAAAGAATAGATTCAAAGCCTCTATGAGGGTGAAGATTTGTCTGATGTGATAGAAGAAGAAACAGGAGTCGATTTAGAAGAGATAGGGGATCCAGTATTAGAATCGGAATTTAAAAGAGGTTTGGAGGACTTACGGTCAAATAAGGCAGAAGGGATAGATAACATTCCATCAGAATTTCTAAAATCATTGGGGGAAGTGGCAACAAAACGACTATTCACGTTGGTGTGTAGAATATATGAGTCTGGCGACATACCATCTGACTTTCGGAAAAGCATCATCCACACAATTCCGAAGACGGCAAGAGCTGACAAGTGCGAGAATTATCGCACAATCAGCTTCACAGCTCATGCATCGAAGCTGCATACAAGAATAATATACAGAAGAATGGAAAAGAAAATTGAGAATGCGCTAGGTGACGATCAGCGTTCGATAATATAAAATGGTGCAAGCTGTTCGAGACTATGAAAAAAGTAGGGGTAAGCTATAGGGAGAGACGGGTCATATACAATATGTACAACAACCAAGAGGGAATAATAAGAGTGGACGATCAAGAACGAAGTGCTCGTATTAAGAAGGGTGTAAGACAAGGCTGTAGCCTTTCGCCCCTACTCTTCAATATGTACATCGAGGAAGCAATGATGGAAATAAAAGAAAGGTTCAGGAGTGGAATTAAAATACAAGGTGAAAGGAATCAATGATACGATTCGCTGATGACATTGCTATCCTGAGTGAAAGTGAAAAAGAATTAAATGATCTGCTGAACGGCATGAACAGTCTAATGAGTACACAGTATGGTTTGAGAGTAAATCGGAGAAAGACGAAGGTAATGAGAAGTGGTAGAAATGAGAACAGCGAGAAGTTAAGGAATTCTGCTACCTAGGCAGAAAAATAACAAATGACGGACGGAGCAAGGAGGACATCAAAAGCAGACTCGCTATGGCAAAAAAGGCATTTCTGGCCAAGAGAAGTCTACTAATATCAAATACCGGCCATAATTTGAGGAAGAAATTTCTGAGGATGTACGTCTGGAGTACAGCATTGTATGGTAGTGAAACATGGACTGTGGGAAATGGCTCTGAGCACTATGGGACTTAACATCTATGGTCATCAGTCCCCTAGAACTTAGAACTACTTAAACCTAACTAGCTGTAGAGGGCAAAAACTGTAGAGGAAGACAGAGATTGGAATACGTCAAGCAAATAATTGAGGACGTAGGTTGCAAGTGCTACTCTGAGATGAAGAGTTTAGCACAGGAAAGGAATTCGTGGCGGGCCGCATCAAACCAGTCAGTAGACTGATGACAAAAAAAAAAAAAAATTCCTTTAATTCCTGTGGATGCTATCGATATGTGGGACTATACAAGGCATGGCCTTCACCTCAATAGGAAAGGGAAGGGAAAACTGTCTGGGCTGATTACAGAAAACTTAAGGGGGGACACTGTCACAAGTGGTAAAATACCAGTGGTCACAGGTGCCAGAGGGATGCCTTTTTTAGGATAGGGAAGGGGGAAAGAAAACGAGTTTTCACAGAGATTGGCAGACACACTCAGTTTGAGAAAACAGATGAACAGGAGTCAGATTTTAGCATACGGCCTTCATTTAAACAATGTTTAACAGAAAGCAATCAGAAACTGCCACTTCATCTTCGCCAAAGCAGTTATAATCCCATTAGTATGCAGTATCAAAAAAATGGTTCAAATGGCTCTGAGCACTATGGGACTTAACAGCGATGGTCATCAGTCCCCTAGAACTTAGAACTACTTAAACCTAACTAACCTAAGGACAGCACACAACACCCAGCCATCACGAGGCAGAGAAAATCCCTGACCCCGCCGGGAATCGAACCCGGGAACCCGGGCGTGGGAAGCGAGAACGCTACCGCACGACCACGAGATGCGGGCTATGCAGTATCAGTTATCTTTATTACACCAGAACATTACGGGACTCAGAAATAAAGTTGATGAACTACTCATTTGTATCGATGAAATGAATTCATCTAACCAAATTGACATAATCTGCCTCTCTGAACATCAAGTGACCACTGGTATAGATATGTTAGACATTTCAGTATCTAAGCTAGCTTCCTACTTCTGCAGAGTAGATATGGATCGAGGAGGAGTTGCCACATTTATTAAAAACTGACATAAATTCAGGAACATTGACATTCATAAATTCTGTTAAGAGCAGAATCTAGAAGCATGTGCAACAGAAGTAGAGTTCCATAACATATCCTATATAATAGTAACTATTTACCGAGCACCTGCAGGAAATAATAATCTATTCATAAATCATCTAGAAGCTCTTTTGGTTTATTTAACAGGAAGAAACGAAGAAATTTTGATTGCTGGTGACTTTAATACAGATTTTCTAATGCAATCTTCCAGTAAACATTTATTGCAGTTAGTAATGTTGTCTTTCAATCTAACTCACACTGTAAACTTTCCAGCTAGGATGACTAAATCCTCTAGGACAGCCATTGACAACATTTTTATAGACAAATCAAAGGAACAAAATCATATCATAAAACCTGTAATAAATGGAGTATCAGATCATGACATGCAGCTCCTTGTTTTAGTTGTAAATTCGAAGCAGATTATCAAGACTGCTAAATCTGAGAACAGGAGAGTAGTCAATCAACCAATAACTGAGTGTTTCAGAAAACTGCTCAAAGATATCAACTAGTAACATGTTTATAGTGCTCACAACATGAATGAAAAATATAACACATTCATGAACAATGTCAGTAACATGTTTGAAAACTGTTTTCCTCTAAAAGTTACTCAAATTCAACATAAATCTATAATAAAGCCATGGATTACACAAGGAATAAAGATTTCCTGTAAGACAAAAAGGAAAATGTATCTTTCGACCAAGAGTAGCTCCAATACTGATGATTTAGCTAAATACAAGGAATACTGTAAGATATTAAAAAAAGTAATTCAGACTTCTAAACAATTGCACTACGAGAAGAAGATAGCAATATCAGGGAACAAAATAAAAGCAATATGGGATATAGTGAAAGAGGAGACAGGTAGAACCAGAAAGGAACAGAAGCAAATAGCACTAAGGGTAGATGACACATTAGTAACCAATGGGCATAGTGTGGCAAATCTATTTAACAAGTACTTTATACCCATTACTGATAGAATGGGATTGTCAGGATCAGTAAATAATGCCCTTGAATATCTGAAACTAGCCTTTACAAATAGCTTCAGGTACATGAATATGTCACTCACTTCACTAAAAGAAACAACTTTCATAACAAAATCTTTAAAAACAAAGAATTCTAGTGGTTATGATGAAATATCAACAAAGTTAATTAAGGCATTTTCTTGTGAGTTTAGTACAATTCTAAGTTACTTGTGTAACCACTCAATTATAACTGGGGCTTTTCCAGGCTGGCTAAAATATGCAGATGTTAAGCCTCTATTCAAGAAAGGGGATAAAGAGATACTATCAAACTACAGACCGATTTCGCTTTTTCCAGCATTCTCAAAAATTTTAGAAAAAGTAATGTACAGGCAGCTTCTCAACCATCTGACTACAAATAACATATTATCAAGAACACAGTTTCGATTTCTGAAGGGTTCTGATATCGAGAACGCTATTTACACCTACAGTGAAAATGTACTTAATTCATTAAATAACAAGACACAAGCAGCAGGTATTTTCTGTGATTTATCAAATGCATTCGATTGTGTGAACCACAACATCCTTTAAATAAATTAGAATTCTATGGTGTCATGGGCAGTGCTGCAAAATGGTTCAAATCATACCTCGCTAACAGGAAACAAAGGGCGTCAGTGCAAGGGACTAGTGAATTAAGTCATCAGTCATCATCAGAATGGGAAGAAGTTACATGTGGTGTCCCACAAGGATCCGTCTTAGGGCCATTGCTTTTCTTGTGTACATTAATGATCTCTCATCAGTTACACTGCCAGAAGCTGAGTTCGTTTTGTTTGCAGATGACACAAGTATTGCAATAAACACTATGTCGATTCTAGTTCTAGAAAGATTGCTAATGAAATTTTCATGGATATTAATAAATGGTTTAAAGCCAACTCACTGACATTAAACTTCGAAAAGACTCACTATATGCAATTCAGAACCTGTAAGAGGTTTCCACCCAAAATATACATAAAGTATGAAGAACAGCAGATAGAAGAGGTTGACAGTCTTAAATTCCTGGGATTACAACTTGATAATAAATTCAGTTGGGGGGAGCAGACCACAGAACTGCAGAAACGCCTTAACAAATCTGTATTTGCAATTCGAGTGTTAGCAGACATAGACGACATAAAAATGAAAAAGCTTGCATACTTTGCCTACTTTCATTCCATAATGTCACATGGTATTATATTTTGGGGTAACTCTTCAAGTCAAACAAAAGTATTCAGAGTCCAAAAGCGTGTAATACATATTATTTGTGGACTAAATTCACGGACGTCCTGTAGAAACCTCTTCAAAGGACTGGGTATACTAACTACTGCCTCTCAGTATATTTACTCCTTAATGAAATTTGTCCTAAATAATATATCTCCTTTTCCAACAAACATAAATACAATAGCAGGAACAAAAATGATCTGCACAAGGACTTAAAAGCATTTACTTTAGTTCAAAAAGGGGTCCACTACTCAGGAACACTCATCTTCAATAATTTGCGAGCAAACATAAAAAAATTTGTTACAAATAAAGATCAGTTTAAAAGGAGCCTGAAAGACTTACAAGTGGCCATCTCCTTCTACTCCATTGACGAATTTTTTAATAGAAACAAATGATGTATGTATACATACTATTAGTATTGTTATTTCAGCTTTTTAAAAGATAGTAACATGTTCCACATCCACGAGGATCTCCTCAGCGCGGATCTATGGAACGAAAAATAGTCTAATCTAATCTAATCTTTTCTAACGGCCTGCAGCCCCCCGCCACAGCAGACCAATTTCTCAACGGCCACTGTACAACGTATGTCACTTGAAAACATCTGCTAATCAGAGAAAAAATTAAAACCACATGATCCTCACAGTGTGCAGTGAATGAGAGGCGGGATGTAGGTGCCATCAGTATGCACAAATTATTTCTATTACTTTTCCCACTGAGTTTTAGACAAGGTGAAAGTGTCAATTTTTAGAAATATGGATCGAGTGAGTCAAGATTCGTTGGAAGTATTTCAATGGTGCCTACACTGTGTTTTAGTACAGGACAGTCTATGTCAATTTGGTGATAGTTTAACACAATGTTTACGTGCATAGCACATTTTGATACGTTTTTGAACAGGTCTTGAGGAGAGGAAGTGGATTGCCGAATAAAAAATGTAAGCAGATGTTTAGAAAGACTTATTATTCACATTTTCGTATCGAACAATGTTAGAAAATAGACAGTCATGGTAGTTAATATTTCCCCTGGTATGTACATAACATATGCTTGGTAAATAATTATTTTTATTATGGACAGAAAGTTATTTGATGTGTTCAACTTACATCAGACACCATAACCTGTGATTGTGCGTTGCAGATTTCATTGAGCGTTTTCTATTGCATATATTAATCCGATTTGATCATTGTCCCAAATTCTTAAGTTCAAATGGTTCAAATGGCTCTGAGCACCATGGGACTCAACTGCCGAGGTCACTAGTCCCCTAGAACCCATAACTAGTTAAACCTAACTAACCTAAGGACATCACAAACATCCATGCCCGAGGCAGGATTCGAACCTGCGACCGTAGCGGTCAATTCTTAAGTAATACTCAAGAAACGGCCTAGTGAAATTTTTGGAAGCTTTGTTATCTCGGTTTACATTCGTAATCATGAGATTCTTCCAGTGAATCTGTCCTGCAATTCCTTTTTCTCCAACTACTCGTATATTTCCTGTGATCGTTCTACTTTAAACCAGTCTGGGTGTAACATAGGCCTACACGCGTTGCTAGGTGATTTCTAGACAATGTATGTGAAATATGTGAAGGGAAATTACATATAAGCTAGATGATACTTCTTTTGGATGAGTAACTAATGGTCTGAACCGAATATTTAGCTATTCTTTGACGTCAGTAGCCGGCATATTACTACGAGGGTAAGTCAATTATTATCCCCAAAGTAGTTATAAAATTTTATTGTGATCAAATAGGAAACTTACAAGAACATCATTTTTCGACTTAGTCTCCTTGCGTTTCAACGCACTTGGTCCATCGTTATACAAGCTTCCTGATGCCCTGGTAAAAGAAGGTTCTCGGCAGAGCTGCAAGCCAGGAATGCACCGCTTCTTTCACTGCTTCGTCCGAGGAAAATCGACGGCCCCTTAATACCTGTTTCAGTTGACCAAACAAGTAAAAGTCAGTAGGAGCAAGATCGTGACTGTATGGAGGATGATTCAGTAATTCAAATTTGAGTTTCTGGGGCGCTTCAGCAGTGTGGGCAGCAGTATGCGAACAGGCATTGTCGTGAAACAACACAACACCTTTTGACAGCAATCCTCGGCGTTTGCTTCGAATTGCAGGCTTTAGCCTGGCAGTAAGCATCTCACTGTCACGCACACTGTTTATTGTCTTGCCCCTTTCCCCATAATGTTCCAGTACTGGACCTTGTGCCTCCCATAAAACCGTAAGCATCAGTTTTCCTGCGGACGGCTGGGTCTTGAACTTTTTCTTGCACGGCGAATTTGGATGTTTCCATTCCATACTCTGCCCTTTAATCTCCGGCTCGTAATGATGGATCCATGTTTCGTCACCAGTAATGATCTTGTCTGTGAAGTTGTCCCCTTCGTTACCATAGCTATCCAAATGTTTGTAGCAGATGTCCAAACGCGGTTGTTTTTGCAACTGTTTGAGTTGTTTTGGGATCCATCTTGCACAAACTTTATGAAACGCAAGTCTTTTCTCGATGATTTCGTAGGCAAAACCGTGACTAATTTGCATACGATGCGCCATCTCGTCAACTGTTAATCGTCTGTCTAAGAGAATCATTTCACGTGAACGCTGAATCGTTTCTTCATTTGTGGCAGTAAACGGTCGTCCGGCTCCTTCATCGTGCATAAATAACACTTGTGCGACCACTTCGGAATTTTTCACTCAATTTGTAGACACTCCGTTGTGGCAAAACACTGTTCCCGTACTGTACTGAAAGTTTTCGATGAATTTCGGCCTCTGATACGTCTTCCGACCACAAAAAACGGATCACTGAATGCTGCTCTTCTTTGGTGCAAATAGACAGCGGGGCGGCCATGATTAACAGCAAGACAGCGATAACGAAATTAACCTAGCAGCTTGAAAATTAAAAAGATATAATAACAAATAAACAAAGCATCCGTCATCAACGAAAAATGACAGTACAACCAAAATAAACAAAAATATAACTAAATTGCAGATAATAATTTACTTACCCTCGTAGAACATCTTAGACGCACAGCAATTTTTCAGTTCAAATGGTTCAAATGGCTCTAAGCACTATGGGACTTAACATCTGAGGCCATCAGTCCCCTAGACCTAGAACTACTGAAACCTAACTGATCTAAGGACATCACACACTTCCATGCCCGAGGCAGGATTCGAACCTGCGACCGCAACAGCAGCGCGGTTCCGGACCGAAGCGCCTAGAACCGGTCTGTCACAGCGGCCGGCAATTTTTCAGTGACAACCGGTTTCAATACGTACAGTACTACAGGCTTGAATATTTTCCGACTATTCCTTGCACATGTCATTGATGTAAGGCGAAACTACTGTTAAATAAATGTTCCTGGAAGTATCCTTTCAGAGGCAAGTTGACTAATGTTTATTGGCAACTATTCTCTCACATGTGTCAACGTTACCTCCCGACATCCCACTCTGCAAACAGTTTTTTGTTGATGTCATTAGAGTTCTTCGTTAAACTATTCAGCTTCTCGTAAATTTCTGTGTAAGGCGATAAATTTATTTGAGTTAATGTGGCATAGTGTGATATTTCGGTCTCTGAATCTTCCTGCACTATAGATGAAATTCTTGTCTGGAAACTGTGTAACAAGTAATGCAGCATGTTAGACAGCAATTTATGAACTGTAAAGAGTTTTAATCCTCATCATAGATTCACCATTAATAGTTCTGTGTTGCTTTACAAGCTCTCGCCAGCAACGCCTATGCCGCAGTACTTCTTTATTATGGAACATTAGTGGTTTACTAATGCGGGCCTTACAGTCATTTTTCATTGAAGACCACGTGCCATCTTAAACGTTCTTTTCCCGCTCACTGTTTCGTGATTCAAAATATCTATCGTCTGCATAGTTTTGAACTTACAAGTCTGGAACACTCTATACAATTTTGTCTCATACAATTTTACTAGGTACTGACCTGATGTTCTCAACACTCAAGTGGCTTCAAAACTTTGGAGTGAAAACTATTTCACGATATTTAATAAAAGTTACCAATCAACTGGAACGCGATCCAGGTCTGGGAGACTGTATTTCAGTGGACTGCTCTATGAGAAATGTGTTATCGTGAAATAAGTCTGTTGTGTCGGCTACTGTGGGAATCAGGGCCGACACAAACCTAGGCAAGAGAGAAATTGCGATGGTCGATAGCAGGAATCCTAAATCATCTCTACAAAAGTTGAAGATAAATATAACACTTTATTTCTAAACCGAAAATTGAGTTAACGCCTCTTGATTCCTGTGCTTCCATGGGCTCCTATATATAAGTACTTTAGCTAGTATTGCTGCTCGCAGAACGCAGGCTAAGTAACGTCTTCCCATTACTGACTCAGTACTGTTGGTCTTGAAGACTGCTACCGCACTGTGACCGATCGGTGTTGGGCGGCAGGTTGAATCTGTGTTGACAGTGGGCGCTGAACTCTGTCTTCCATCAGCTCTCATTTGCTCAGTTCCGGTTTCGAAACGGGTGTTAATGATATTACTCGATCTATAACACAAGTACATAGCTAACAACTGTGGTTTTAAAAGAGACTGAACGATCTTCTATGCAGATTTTGTTTCGAATTCTTCCACGTATCTGAAACTTATGAAAGTGTACAGAATAGAGGCAGCCACCAGGAAGGTCAACAGAGTGTTGTGACGCCGCGGAATGTCCACTGCTGCGAGCAACAAGCATAACAGATAACATTAAGCAGTTCAACAGCTGCTGACTACCGACACGGATATCGGATGAACTAGGGTAAACTGACTGACAAGAAAAACACGCCACGAATGTAAACCGCTGCCACATTAATTGACTTGTAACAGACGCATGTATTTGCTGCGGAGCACGATCACAGAGAACGAGGTCCGATGGTATAATTATATCATGCCCTCCAGCGAAACAGAGACATACGCTGAGAATGACGGCGGCATTATCTGTGTGACATGTAATTCCGCTTTAGGTGGCCACGACCGCAGGAGCGGCGGCAAATGAGTACCATGGAACAAAAAACTAGCGACCATTCCCGTAAATATCCGTAGATCTACAATTAATCTAGATAGGTCGCGTCAAAAGGCATACAGCAGGTGAAGAGTGACATCACTGATACTTTGTGAAGTATGCACGACACGTTTCGGAATAGTTTCCATCCTCAGAAATCCAAGTGCAAAAGTAGCATGCGGACAAGGGTATTACCAGTTGTGTACTGAACATGACATGATATACCAGTGGCAATTCAGTGGAATAGCTACACTGCACAAAACAATTACAGGGCCACTTTTTTGAAATCCGTTCATTTTCTTCCACTGCGACGGCGATGTTTAAAATTCGCTCACTGCTCGGATATTTGGACCTCGTGCTTTGGTTGAAATAGCCCAATTAGTTTAAAAATTTCTTTATGGAAATATTTAAAATTATGATCTACGAAACTAAAAATGAAAACTTGATTCATCTGCTTAGATACGTAAAGTAACTGGTCCGAAAGAAATCAACCCACTTTTCTTATGTGTGCGTTTTGGTAAGAAGACAAGAGAACTTACTGTCTGAATAATATAATGTGTTATTGACAGTTTGCTTGTAAGTGATATTTGAATATGGGAAGTAGTGAATTCACAAGATTTATGTCATAATCACCACCCACCTTATACAGTGAATCTTCCGCAAATAGACTTGCTATTGAAATACGTTTCGCGCAGAATAAAGACATCCAAAAACCAAGAGACGTGTATTGATTCCAAACGAATCCTAGTTTGACAGTTTGTAGCTGATTTATAGATCAAGGATATAGCCAGTTCTCTGATTTCGTATCAGAAAATTTATAAACGTACAAACAAAAGAATTAATAAAACACGATTTTTTAAAAAGAGAGTATGGAAATAAGTAGCACCTTGCAGATAAACTGTCTACTATTGCGAGAAATTCCTGCACAGAATAGGGGTGGGCGATAAGAAAGTTTTTGAACTGGGTTTAGAAGACTTGCGGTATATGATTAAATCTTACAATTCTGCTGGAAGCTTTCTAAAAATTAAAACGTATGAATAGTGCACAACTTTCTACACACTACGTAAGAAAGTGTCACATAGATGCAAATAATATTTTTGTCGAGTATTGACTGAACGAATGTTTGTCTTCAGCTGAGTCAATATTAGTAGTACCGAACCCCATAATGGAATATGCACTGTGTAATGGTCGCCTAGTCGTAGATATTGCTAATTGCTATAATCGCACTATTTCACTCCAATTTACGGAGCTTGTTAGCACTTGATGTTAGGCTGGCGACATTAAAATGCATTGTAGTAATCGCTGCTACTTGCTGGATCGCTGCTGTGTCTCGATGCTGATGCTGGCTCTAAATCTGGTTGTCTAGGGTAAAAACATGAGGTCCCGTGTTTTTATGTGCTGTTGATGATAAAGAACGAGCGAAACCAACAAATATGTAAACATCAAATATTTATTACTCTGGTGGCCATCTTAATTCCACTGTCCACCAAAGACCAAGACACAACACAAAGTAGTACTTCCTTTACATGTTCTTTGCATTGTTTATCCACCTCAAACAATAACACACAAACACACTTTACCAAAGTGACGTTCCGACTGTCTCCTCGACCCTCCTTGCTGCTTGTATTTATAACATTGTCAAAGAACTACTAAAAAGAGGTATAGTTTATAAGCCACATGTACATCTGTTATCATAATTTGTGCAGATAAGTTATTAATTTGCATCGAGTGACATAATTTAACATGTTATTAAAATGACAGACAGATTTGTTGACTTGACAGAATAATTCTTTGTTACAAAAAGGCCGTTTTTTAGAAGTTTGTCAATTGACTTCTCTAATTTACCTAAATAAGTAAATAAAATGAATTATTACGAATTACATTGGTTTTCGTCTAAAATGGGATTGATTACGTGAATACTGAGTGAAAACGCTCCTAGTGAACAAATAGGTTTCACTGGGTGATTTTTATTGAAGGAGATCCAAAATACCTAAGTTGGCCACCATTTTTCGTACTTCATATTAATTATTTAAGATAAACTTAGTGTTTTTACATGATGACATTTGCTGTATCAGTGATCAAGTGATATTAACTTTTGTGTGGGTCAGTTATTCAGTATAATTTAGTGGGTTGACTGTTTATGGAGACATGTTGTGCAATCATTGTTAACATACACAATAACTTTTCTGTAATCATAAATACTCGTTAAACTGGTTGAATTTGGAGGGTATCACATACTTCATAAAAGTGAAGCCTTTAATATGTTCTGTTACAATACCCCCCTCAGGTAATATCATTTACAGAATGTTAATGATATTAGCCGACTAGGACAAATGTGTCAAATGGTTAAAATTTGGAAAAGTACTACTTTAATATTTTTTTTTTGTTTTACTATGCATAATGTGTATGTATACAATGACCGTTACATCGTTTCAAAATGACTTTTTCCTGCAAATATTTTAGTTGTGTTGTTTCAAATGCACTTTGTGTTATGGCTCTCAGTATGACAGCACAATAAAAATATTTGGCAATATATGAAAGTAAAAAAAATATTAATCTTTGCTCCCAGTGAGCCACATGGAAAATGATCAAAAACAGACACAAATATATCACATGCGATTTTAAGCTATATAAAAAATATATGCAAATTATTTCAAAGTCAGTTCTCATTGAGTCACGTATAAATCAAGATAATAGAAGGAACATAAATATATTACATAGATGGACAGGTCATATGTCCATAGGAAAATATTGCAACTGTCTGCTCTTTTTGAGCCACATAAAGGAAATGAAAACAAAGAACATAATTATAAGTATGGACATGAGACATAAACACAAACACTAGAGAAGTCACATGTATGAATATAATATGCATTTGAAAAAAAGAAAATATTTAAAAAACTTGTCTCCCATTGAGACACATAGTCAAGATAGTACGAGAACATATTAATACTAAAATTGCACACTTAAAATTGGTCACAACATAACACAAACATCAAACTTGGTAAAAATCCGATTAGCTGTAGAAAATTGTACACAAATCTTATGCCTAAGAAAAGAATAGTAACAAAATGATGGGTCTTGCACAACAATTTTTTACATTGTCTTTTATATTTGGTGCAAGTATGTCTCATATTCAACAATACAAACAGAAAGTAATAAATGTTTGTCACCTCTTTGGGTGCATGGTTAAACTTGCCCCTTGCAAGTAAAGAAGATGTCTCCAAATTTAATATTCAATAGTGACAATAAAAATATATAAACATTCTCTCAGAGATCTGGAACTTTTCCAGGGTCTATAGGATGAGTGGTAGTTGCTATCTGACACACCCAGTAAAAATCTTTGCTGGTAAAATGCTTTACGGAAAATGGGTAAGTGACTGTATTCAAAAAGGGAAATGTGCTTAATCATGTTCATATGGTTTCAATTCAGTGATGTTTCTTAATCCATATAACCTTCTTAATCTGGGAAAGATAAGTCGATACGCATTAGGATGTGGGCTTTCTTTTATTTCAAATGGACAAATGTCAACGTTTACTTTAACATATAGACAACCTAGCTCAACATCTTTGTCTATTTCAGTATTTTCAAACAATAGATCATTTTCAATTTCTTTAGTTCCTAAGTCTAATATCTCTTTCCTACACTTAGACACATCCCTCTCTGTTTGCAAAGCATTGACATTTAAACATAAACCTTTGTTTTCATCTGTTCCTCTTAACACTGTGTTGCCACTCAACAAATTACTATTTTCACCCCATTTTTTATGAAGTCCGCTACGGATTCTTATCCACCATATAGGATACAAGTTTGCACTTACCTTTGCTATTTCTTTCCAAAATGCATCTTTGTTTATACAGTTTCCATAATTGTTCCACAAAACTTCTAAAAACTTTTCCCCTTTTTCTTGAAAGCACACATTTACATTCCATCCCTTTATATTTTCTTTAATATTATTATTATTACCATTCTCATAGATTAGTGTTTCATAGTTCCCAATAGGCAATAGCTTGTCCTCAGATACACATTCCCTAGTCTGCATTTCACTTAAATTAACCTCATCATTACCCATGTTTGTCACATCACCTACCTTTACTACATAATCACTTTTCAATTCTACAAATACTTTTATTTCTTCCTCCACACTCTCATCAATAACATTACTTGATTTAGGATCATCATTTAAATGTCCCTCTATTACTTCTTCCTCCTCCTCCACAACAACCCCATCTTCAGTTTCCCCCCTATGTATCTGAATCTCAGCAATTGAGTCTTTGGCTCCATTAAACACTTCGTCATCCCCCTTCTTATCAAATAAACCCCCCAAAATAGATTCTATTTGTGGTGTGTCTGACTTTTTATTAACACCAGTATCTTTTTCAGCCCAACTATGGAACTCTGCAATACCTTCAACTTCTGCACTTTCACTAACTACCTGTGCTTGAACAGTGTTTTTATTACCTGTATCACTTTTACTCATAGTATCCCAAAACCTATTATTAAATTCAAATTTATTCATTCTAACAACATCAGTATTTTCATGGAACTTACTCTTGTAAGTAACCATGGACCTTGCCATTGGTGGGGAGGCTTGCGTGCCTCAGCGATACAGATGGCCGTACCGTAGGTGCAACCACAATGGAGGGGTATCTGTTGAGAGGCCAGACAAACATGTGGTTTCTGAAGAGGGGCAGCAGCCTTTTCAGTAGTTGCAGGCGCAACAGTCTGGATGATTGACTGATCTGGCCTTGTAACATTAACCAAAACAGCCTTGCTGTGCTGGTACTGCGAACGGCTGAAAGCAAGGGGAAACTACAGCCGTAATTTTTCCCGAGGACATGCAGCTTTACTGTATGATTAAATGATGATGGCGTCCTCTTGGGTAAAATATTCCGGAGGTAAAATAGTCCCCCATTCGGATCTCCGGGCGGGGACTACTCAAGAGGACGTCGTTATCAGGAGAAAGAAAACTGGCATTCTACAGATCGGAGCGTGGAATGTCAGATCCCTTAATCGGGCAGGTAGGTTAGAAAATTTAAAAAGGGAAATTGATAGGTTAAAGTTAGATATAGTGGGAATTAGTGAAGTTTGGTGGCAGGAGGAACAAGACTTTTGGTCGGGTGATTACAGGGTTATAAATACAAAATCAAATATGGATAATGCAGGAGTAGGTTTAATAATGGATAAAAAAAATAGGAGTCCGGGTTAGCTACTACAAACAGCATAGTGAACGCATTATTGTGGCCAAGATAGACACAAAGCCCATGCCTACTACAGTAGTACAAGTTTATATGCCAACTAGCTCTGCAGATGATGAAGAAATTGAAGAAATGTATGACGAGATAAAAGAAAGTATTCAGGTAGTGAAGGGAGACGAAAATTTAATAGTCATGGGTGACTGGAATTCGTCAGTAGGAAAAGGGAGAGAAGGAAACATAGTAGGTGAATATGGATTGGGGGAAAGAAATTAAAGAGGAAGCCGCCTTGTAGAATTTTGCACAGAGCATAACTTAATCATAGCTAACACTTGGTTCAAGAATCATAAAAGAAGGTTGTATACCTGGAAGAATTCTGGAGATACTAAAAGGTATCAGATAGATTATATAATGGTAAGACAGAGATATAGGAACCAGGTTTTAAATTGTAAGACATTTCCAGGGGCAGATGTGGATTCTGACCACAATCTATTGGTTATGAACTGCAGATTGAAACTGAAGAAACTGCAAAAAGGTGGGAAGTTAAGGAGATGGGACCTGGATAAACTGAAAGAACCAGAGGTTGCAGAGAGTTTCAGGGAGAGCATAAGGGAACAATTGACAGGAATGAGGGAAAGAAATACAGTAGAAGAAGAATGGGTAACTCTGAGGGATGAAGTAGTGAAGGCAGCAGAGGATCAAGTAGGTAAAAAGACGAGGGCTAATAGAAATCCTTGGGTAACAGAAGAAATATTGAATTTAATTGATGAAAGGAGAAAATATAAAAATGCAGTAAATGAAGCAGGCAAAAAGGAATACAAACGTCTCAAAAATGAGATCGACAGGAAGTGGAAAATGGCTAAGCAGGAATGGCTAGAGGACAAATGTAGGGATGTAGAGGCTTGTCTCACTAGGGGTAAGATAGATACTGCCTACAGGAAAATTAAAGAGACCTTTGGAGAGAAGAGAACCACTTGTATGAATATCAAGAGCTCAGATGAAAACACAGTTCTAAGCAAAGAAGGGAAGAGAGAAAGGTGGAAGGAGTATATAGAGGGTTTATACAAGGACTATGTACTTGAGGACAATATTATGGAAATGGAAGAGGATGTAGATGAAGATGAAATGGGAGATATGATACTGCGTGAAGAGTTTGACAGAGCACTGAAAGACCTGAGTCGAAACAAGGCCCCGGGAGTAGACAACATTCCATTAGAACTACTGATGGCCTTGGGAGAGCCAGTCCTGACAAAACTCTACCATCTGGTGAGCAAGATGTATGAGAAAGGCGAAATAACCTCAGACTTCAAGAAGAATATAATAATTCCAATCCCAAAGAAAGCAGGTGTTGACAGATGTGAAAATTACCGAACTATCAGTTTAATAAGTCACAGCTGCAAAATACTAACGCGAATTCTTTACAGACGAATGGAAAAACTGGTAGAAGCGGACCTCGGGGAAGATTAGTTTAGATTCTCTAGAAATGTTGGACCACGTGAGACAGTACTAACCTTACGACTTATCTTAGAAGAAAGATTAAGAAAAGGCAAACCTACGTTTCTAGCATTTGCAGACTTAGAGAAAGCTTTTGACAACTTTAACTGGAATACTCTCTTTCAAATTATGAAGGTGGCAGGGGTAAAATACAGGGAGCGAAAGGCTATTTACAATTTGTACAGAAACCAGATGGCAGTTATAAGAGTCCAGGGGCATGAAAGGGAAGCAGTGGTTGGGAAAGGAGTGAGACAGGGTTGTAGCCTCTCCCCGATGTCATTCAATCTGTGTATTGAGCAAGCAGTAAAGGAAACAAAAGAAAAATTCGGAGTAGGTATTAAAATTCATGGAGAAGAAGTAAAAACTTTGAGCTTCGCCGATGACATTGTAATTCTATCAGAGACAGCAAAGGACTTGGAAGAGCAGTTGAACGGAATGGACAGTGTCTTGAAAGGAGGATATAAGATGAACATGAACAAAAGCAAAACGAGGATAATGGAATGTAGTCAAATTAAATCGGGTGATGCTGAGGGGATTAGATTAGGAAATGAGACACTTAAAGTAGTAAAGGAGTTTTGCTATTTATGGAGCAAAATAACTGATGATGGTCGAAATAGAGAGGATATAAAATGCAGACTGGCAATGGCAAGGAAAGCGTTTCAGAAGAAGAGAAATTTGTTAACATTGAGTATAGATTTAAGTGTCAGGAAGTCGTTTCTGAAAGTATTTGTATGGAATGTAGCCATGTATGGAAGTGAAACATGGACGATAACCAGTTTGGACAAGAAGAGAATAGAAGCTTTCGAAATGTGGTGCTACAGAAGAATGCTGAAGATAAGGTGGGTAGATCACGTAACTAATGAGGAGGTATTGAATAGGATTGGGGAGAAGAGAAGTTTGTGGCACAACTTGACTAGAAGAAGGGATCAGTTGGTTGGACATGTTTTGAGGCATCAAGGGATCACAAATTTAGCATTGGAGGGCAGCGTGGAGGGTAAAAATCGTAGAGGGAGACCAAGAGATCAACACACTAAGCAGATTCAGAAGGATGTAGGTTGCAGTAGGTACTGGGAGATGAAGAAGCTTGCACAGGATAGAGTAGCATGGAGAGCTGCATCAAAGCAGTCTCAGGACTGAAGACCACAACAGCAACAACAAGAACTCTCTACATTGTATCCTCTCCTTTTCCAGTTTCGGTTATGTGTTGTCCTGTCATAATATTGTCTAGTCCCAAAACTACGGATATCTAGTGGGACTGTCCACCGTTTCCCAGCTGGTTCCCTCGGTCTGTCCATTTGTAGTTGTCGTTTTGTTCACTAGTTTCAACAAACCCCCTTCTATCTGGTTCTCTTCCCCAGTACCTATTTCTATCATTCCTGTTATCTCTCCTCCATCCTCCCTCCTGTGTATTGTTTCTGAAATCATTTTCATATCTCCTATCTCCCCTATTTGGAGCATTATTTCCAGAAGTTTCAAAGTCTCTCCTCCCATAATAATCTCTATTTACATTCCTGTTCCACCCCCCCATACTGGTTGTTGCCAGAGCCAAAACTTTAGTTATTTTCTCTTTCCAAGGCCCTATCTAATCTATCTACAAATTTCAGGAACTCTTCCATTGAATCGTCTGGTCCATGGACCAATTCCCACTGCAGTCTCTCTGGTAACCTTCTTTTTAAAACATCAATTTGTGTCATAATATCAAAAGAGTTATTCAAATGACCCAGTTTTTTCAATTGATCTCTGCAAAATTTTTGCATTCCTCCTACTTTCCCTCTATACACTGGTCCATTTAGAAATTCTGACTTTAATCTGGCTTGTATGGATTGTGACCAAAATTTACAAATAAATTTAGCTTCAAACTCTTCAAAAGTATTCCAAGAATCATTATTCTCATTTGCCCAGGATAGGGCCTCCCCTTCCAGAAACCGTTTTACTAACTTAATTTTTATGTTATCTGACATTCCTACAACAAACATATCCTTACATTGGTGAATAAAGTCAATAGGGTGCAGATTTTCACCAGGAAAGCATTTCACTTGGATGTGCCCATACATTATATTTTGATTGTAAATCGTTTGTTTGGACATCAATGCGTCCTCCAATTGTGTATATTTAGTGTGTATATTTTCTACTTTTGTATCTACATTAGTGGTATACAGGTTGTATTCTTGTTTAGGGTTTTCTGATGTTGTGTTTATTCACTGATCTAATCTTTCAACTTCAGTATCTACTCTGTTGTAGATGACAGCAATGCTGTCTGTGTTAGTTTGTATGTTTTCATTTAAACTTTCAACTTTAACTTGAAATTCTTTTCTGAAGTGTATCAACTGTTCTCTAGTGTCCTTATTGAGGGTAGTTTTAATTTCCTCACACTTCTCATTGAGATGAGTGCTTAATAGATCAAAATTCAAGCTTAACTTATCCAGTCTATCTGTGTTTTCCTTAAGTTTCAAACTTACTTGTTCAGTCGATTGTTTAAGTTGCGAGCTTATTTGAGTTGCAAACTCTGCTAGCCACTCTGTTAAGTTTAATTGTTCACCATCCCCTGGTTCAATTTTTACATTTCCTACGATCTCATCCCTTTCAGGTAGAGGCATGTTAACTATTAATTATTTTAAATGACAACAACAACAAAATACCTTGCTTTATGTAGGTATGCTATGATGTCGTGGTCGGTGTTCTTGTTGGCTTTCTTCAGTTTTATTCGGTTTTATCGAAGCTGAAGTCTTGATTGATGAATTCCATTGACATAATACAGACGTTAATCTTCCGAGCGGTGTGATGATACTTTTTCGTAGTCGCACATAGACGCGTTTTTTTTTTTGTTTTGTTTTTCACTTTCACATATTGTCACTGTTGCCACACTGCACAAATAAACTTTTTTGGAGTGCTAAGCACTTACGAAATTTATCGCTGCACTATTATCATCGATGCACTTAAAGATCCCGGACGAGCCCCCACTTTTGTAATGGTCGCCTAGTCGTAGATATTGCTAATTGCTATAATCGCACTATTTCATTCCAATTTACGGAGCTTGTTAGCACTTGATGGAAGGTTGGCGCCATTAAAATGCATTGTAGTAATCGCTGCTGCTTGCTGGATCGCTGCTGTGTCTCGATGCTGATGCTGGCTCTAAATCTGGCTGTGTAGGGTAAAAACATGAGGTCCCATGTTTTTTATGTGCTGTTGATGATAAAGAACGAGCGAAACCAACAAATATGTAAACATCAAATATTTATTACTCTGGTGGCCATCTTAATTCCACTGTCCACCAAAGACCAAGACACAACACAAAGTAGTACTTCCTTTACATGTTCTTTGCATTGTTTATCCACCTCAAACAATAACACACAAACACACTTTACCAAAGTGACGTTCCGACTGTCTCCTCGACCCTTCTTGCTGCTTGTATTTATAACATTGTCAAAGAACTACTAAAAAGAGGTATAGTTTATAAGTCACATGTACATCTGTTATCATAATTTGTGCAGATAAGTTATTAATTTGCATCGAGTGACATAATTTAACATGTTATTAAAATGACAGACAGATTTGTTGACTTGACAGAATAATTCTTTGTTACAAAAAGGCCGTTTTTTAGAAGTTTGTCAATTGACTTCTCTAATTTACCTAAATAAGTAAATAAAATGAATTATTACGAATTACATTGGTTTTCGTGTAAAATAGGATTGATTACGTGAATACTGAGTGAAAACGCTCCTAGTGAACAAATAGGTTTCACTGGGTGATTTTTATTGAAGGAGATGCAAAATACCTAAGTTGTCCACCATTTTTCGTACTTCATATTAATTATTTAAGATAAACTTAGTGTTTTTACATGATGACATTTGCTGTATCAGTGATCAAGTGATATTAACTTTTGTGTGGGTCAGTTATTCAGTATAATTTAGTGGGTTGACTGTTTATGGAGACAAGTTGTGCACTCATTGTTAACATACACAATAACTTTTCTATAATCAGAAATACTCGTTAAACTGGTTGAATTTGGAGGGTATCGCATACTTCATTAAAGTGAAGCCTTTAATATGTTCCGTTACAACTGCCACACCAGAAACGTGAACCACCCAGAAGACATGATCAGATGTCATTGTAACTTTGTACACGTATGCGCCATCGGTGGTACTTACAGGTAAATGGATACAGGTACAATGCTCTGTAACAGATAGAGCAATTACCGATGTGCATTACTGTTGTTATCAAGAGTGGTATAGTAATAAAAGGCGGGAACAACATCAGATGTGTCATTACTGTGGCATATAATAGTGTGAGACAGCGTTATTAGCACCTGAGTTTTAAAGGAGCCTCATTTCTGTTCTGTGCTTAGTCGGTGGGTGCAAAAACATCCAGATCTGTGGATGTGACACTGGCACGATATCGGTCAACACGGCAACGTGGTGCCAGGCATACTGGTAGTGAAGCTTCCGGTCGGCCACGTCTGACCACGACAAGTTAGGATCTCCGTATTGTGCAGAAAGCACATCCTCACCGCTTCACAGCTGCGTCTGCCACCTGAGAACTAGTAGTGGACTGCCTACCACATTCTGCGTCATCTCGCATCATAGGACGGGCGCTCGCAGTAGCCGGTATATACCATTAGCGTCACCTGTCTTAGCTGCCACTAACGCTACACTAGAGACTGGTGATGTTTGAGTGGTGTTGCAACCGGGAATCATGGAGTCATGATGAACGGCGTCGCATAACGTTCAGCGATCAAGTGATCAATTGCAGCATCGGACCTCCCTGGTAACCATCATCGGGGAATGTAGTTGTCAGCTGTCGAGAGATACCATTCGTCTAATGATTTGATCAAGCCCAACGGTCATGGTTCTGGGGAGCTATCGTGTACGACTGCAGGTCACAAGTGGTAGTGATTGAGGGAACACTTACAGCGCAACGGTACATCTCAGACAAGTCTCATGGGTTCCCTTTCACGCGACTGTATTATAGTGAACAATTTTGTAACAAGCACGCACACCACGTGTCTCTATCAACTTTCTGTTTGCCGTTAAGGTACTCCAGTTGCCATCAAGGCAAATGTGGCATTTGAGGTCGTGTTGTGGGCCACATTACCTCAGGAGGGGACACAATGGGTGCATGACGCACCTCTCAACCGAATCTGTGCACGCGCCACAACCAGAGTGGGTGCAGCGTCTAACAACACTACCACAACAAAGGTCAAAAATTAATTATCATTGTAGTGTTGCTCATGCTGCTAAATATTGCATTTTCGGGCAACAACAAAGTTATATTATGTGGCAGGTGTCATTAGAGCACAGTTAATAAAGTCATTTCATGAAATAATGGATAAACTAGGCACTCATCTTTTCGTGTTTCCCACGCTGGTCTCGTTGTGAACTCATGGCTCAATCGTCGAGAATCTAGGTAGTGATGATTCCAAGCTCGGACGCAAAGAGGCCTAGGTGTTATTCTGCGATATTCAAAAGTTTTATAGATGTGTTTCATAAACCATTCTTGAAGATTAAACGTTTGCAAGTTAGGACAATGGTGATGTGAAAAAGTAATCAGCACTCCGAATTTAAGTTACACTTCTTTTTTATTACTTTTGTTTGAATATCACGTAACTCGTTCCAAAACATCACAATATAAAACAACTTGAAAATATCTTCCTCACTGTTTAGGTTCACATTTCATAAACTGACTACAATTTGCGTCTTTTCAACATGACGACCAAAGCTTGACTCTCCAATAACCGCTTACTCGCCCAAAAATCAGAGTAACAAGTACGTCAAAGCTCATAGTGACAAAAGAAAGAATACACATGAGAATAATATCATTGCAATATATACATATCGATGTATCGAAGTACATCTACATTAATGAAATCAAATCTGAATGTTGTTACACAAATATGTTAACTATTTTACAGAAAACACAGTAGAATATTGCTGGTATCGAGAGGTTGAGGTGAGGTGCCGTAATGGTTACGTAATTCAAGTACCATTACAAGTCGAATCGACAAGTTGGTTGATGCTAGCACGTTATTTTTGACTTGATTCTGTAGTCACCGAAATAACATCACAAGTGAAGATTTATTTGCTTTTCTCCACGTTATCCGGATGCCTCAGTTTTCCTTTCAGGCAGTATATGCATATACGGATGGCAGGTATAGGAAATTTGAGAACTGTCGCGCCAGATCTGTCTTTCTCTGTGACTATACTAAATTACCGCTAGTATACTAACGCAGGACATAGTATACTGAAAGTAAGCGAAGTTAAGAAGCTCTTGTCTTTAAGTATCGGAGATGAATTGAAACGGGGCTCTAAAAGCCAACTTTAATTTTTACTATAAATGTACTGCTTAATTATCCCTCATAGGTTGCAGAGACGATTTTTGTGCCTGTATGTATTCCATTGGGAAGAGAATATGCAGAGTGTTATTATAATTACGTTGTGTATACACTTGCATCCTCTCCATGTGCCCTCCGTTTTCCGGATAATCTCTACAAAATATGTCTCTGTGAAAGCGTACGATTTTGTCTTTGAGGTACACAGAGACTGCCTTGGTTTGTGTGGTAGCGTAGTGCCGACATCTCCGACCTTTTCGGCCGGCCGGAGTGGCCGTGCGGTTCTAGGCGCTGCAGTCTGGAGCAGAGCTACCGCTACGGTCGCAGGTTCGAATCCTGCCTCGGGCATGCATGTGTGTCATGTCCTTAGGTTAGTTAGGTTTAGGGGACTGATGACCTCAGAAGTTAAGTCGCATAGAGCTCAGAGCCATTTGAACCAATCCAACCTCCTCTAGAGGGATACAGCACAGTGTTTATTTTTGAGGCAAAGCGTTATACCGGTTTTCTCTCCGCAACGTTGGCAATCATAATCACTCCCGTTCCATCAGAAAAAGACTTTTTCTCACGATAATCCGGTGCTTGGCTGTCTCTTTGGCCTGTTGACAAGTTTGATTGTGAGCGAATCAGAGCACTTCCCGCCTTTTACCGCTTCTCACAACAGCTATTTTATTTTTTTATTTTAAAGCGGACTGCCGATACCACCACCTCGGCTGGCTTTCTTGGCGCCATACTCATCATCCTTCATCCTGTGGCCAACCTGCTTGGACTTAACGTTCCTTGGAACATAGCATTTGTTCTGGTTTGGATGTATAGGTTTTATGTCAGTTATGATGACATCATTTAATTCATTTCAGAAACTATTCAGAAGAGCTTTTTACGTTTCGTTGAGCTTTTCAGTTAATTTCTCTGCTGACCTACGCCTTCGCCAACACACCGGTTGCCACTAGGAAACACTGTGTAGCAAGCGCTGAACTGAGTGCATCTGCTGCAAGAGAGGACCAAGACACGCCCCCAGGCTACGAGCCGATAACGGCCCCCTGGGCATTGTGCGTACAGGCCGCCGCCGCCGCCGCCGACCGAGCTGTCAGTAGCTGTCTCAGTACCTCAGTACATCGCACCGGGGCTCAGTTCACGTTGCACCTCAGTATGTCGCACTGCGCTCCAGACATCCACGGTGATAGTCGTCGCCTCGCACCTTAGCTAGCTGCGAGGGAACTGTACTCATTGTATGGACATGGACTTCATTGAAGTTAAGTACTGAATTGGTTCCTCTAAAAAAGTGTATTGTAACCACGTGTGCATCTTGAGTGGTAGTGAGAGGAAATCTGACATCCTCTTATCATACCACCCTCTCCTCATCCAACCAGGAACCACAAAACATTACAAGAGGGGACAGCCACAACAACTTTGGTGAGTAATGCTAGAAATGGGTCACTGTCTTGGTTCATACAATAAATGATCGTGTGCAATCGGTCATGGGCTCTCTTGACTGAATATTTGCCATGTTTTCCTTAATAATAATATATCCTTTAAATTCCCGACAATGATAATACTGATATAAGCCAGTTTCGTAATTTAGCTAAATAACGATTTCTATGAGATGAACCAAGTGTGACGTATAGTAATTAGCGTGTACGTGTTTATTCCAGCTGCTGCCTCCAGAAATCGCTTGTGTTATTACCGGTAATGAGACAAATAAGATCACGTCATCTGGGATGAGCCTTTCCAATTCTGAGGTTTCACTCTTTATGCGGCTTCAGTGTTTCGTGTGAACGAAGTAACGTTATTGCAAACGCAGGTTAACCCACTGCGTAGCTTCATTCTATGCAGATCGACCACCAATCCGAAAAATGTCGTTCGAACACAATGATGGTCTTATCATTTATCACTTTTAAGTGGTAAGGCTTTGACTGTGAGCTTGGCATCTCTCTGGTTTTTCTGTACAGTTTCAGTGGAAGAAATTGTTTCCTTCACTAAGTATAGTCGCACGAGGGTTGGAACTTAAATAGTGGCAACTACACTACTGGCCATTAAAATTGCTACACCACGAAGATGACGTGCTACAGACGCGAAATTTAACCGACAGGAAGAAGAATCTGTGATTTGCAAAATGATTAGCTTTTCACAGCATTCACACAAGGTTGGCGCCGGTGGAGACACCTACAACGTGCTGACACGAGGAAAGTTTCCAACCGATTTCTCATACACAAACAGCAGTTGACCGGCGTTGCCTGGTGAAACGTTGTTGTGATGCCTCGTGTAAGGAGGAGAAATGCGTACCATCACGTTTCCGACTTTTATAAAGGTCGGATTGTAGCCTATCGCGATTGCGGTTTATCGTATCACGACATTGCTGCTCGCGTTGGTCGAGATCCAATGACTGTTAGCAGAATATGGAATCGGTGGGTTCAGAAAGTTAATACGGAACGCTATGCAGGATTCCAACTGCCTCGTATGACTAGCAGTCGAGATGACATGCATCTTATCCGCATGGCTGTAACGGATCGTGCAGCCACGTCTCGATCCCTGAGCCAACAGATGGGGACGTTTGCAAGACAACACCCATCTACACGAACAGTTCGACGACGTTTGCAGCAGCATACACTATCAGCTCGGAAACCATGGCTGTGGTTACCCTTGACGCTGCATCACAGACAGGAGCGCCTGCGATGGAGTACTCAACGACGAACCTGGGTGCACGAATGGCAAAACGTCATTTTTTTCGGATGAATCCAGGTTCTGTTTACAGCGTCATGATGGTCGCATCCGTGTTTGGCGACATGGCGGTGAACGCACATTGGAAGCGTGTATTCGTCATCGCCATACTTGTGTATCACCCGGCGTGATAGTATGGGATGCCATTGGTTACACGTCTCGGTCACCTCTTGCTCGCATTGACGGCACATTGAACAGTGGATGTTACATTTCAGATGTATTACGACCCGTGGCTCTACCCTTCATTCGATCTCTGCGAAACCCTACATTTCAGCAAGATAATGCACGACCGCATGTTGCAGGTCCTGTACAGGCCTTTCTCAATACAGAAAATGCTTGACTGCTGCCCTGGCCAGCACATTCTCCAGATTTCTCACCAATTGAAAACGTCTGGTCAATGGTGGCCGAGCAACTGGCTCGTCATAATACGCCAGTCACTACTCTTGATGAACTGTGGTATCGTGTTGAAGCTGCATTGGCAGCTGTACCAGTACACGCCATCCAAGCTCTGATTGACTCAATGCCCAGTCGTATCAAGGCCGTTATTACGGCCAGAGGTGGTTGTTCTGGGTACTGATTTCTCAGGATCTGTGCACGCAAATTACGTGATAGTGTAATCACATGTCAGTTCTAGTATATTTGTCCAATGGATACCCGTTTATCATCTGCTTTTCTCCTTGGTGTAGCAATTTTAATGGCCAGTAGCGTATTTATTCACAAACGATACAAAAGAGTTACATGTTTGCACCTGTTTCTGTCCTTCAAAATAATCACCAACGTTGTTTAGAACCCTTTGCCACCGATGTGGAACAGGTAGTTTACCGTTAGCAGAGCCTGTTCTGTTGATGGTGCGAATGGAGCGGTCTACTGCCTGTCGAATCTCTGGAACAGTTCTGCAGCGAATGCCACGAAGTGGTTCCTTCATCTTCGGAATCAAATCAAAGTCACAAGGACCTAATTGAGGGGATTTAGAATAACACCGTCACAATCGTACACGAGAATCACCATAACTTTCACCATACTTTGGCTCTGATGCGCTTTCGACCCATTTCGGCGACCCATAATGACGCCATTCCTTGGATTGGAGTTTCAGTTTCGGCTCGTACGATGTGGCCCGTGTCTCATCCAGTGTTACAATACGGCGTAAGAAAGTCTGTCCTTTGTCTCATAGCTCAGCAAGTGCGTCTGAGCAGCGTCGCAACGTATCCATTTCTGCATTTCCGTCAAGTCATGCGGAACCCTTCGTGATGCAATTTTTCGCATGCCCAGTCGTTCCTTCACTATGCGAAGCACAAGCGTATGGGCTAATCCGGTTTCGTGGGCGACCTCACGAATCGTATGGCGTCGATCACTGTCCACTAACGCGGCAACAGCATACACTTCTTCTTCAGAGACGCTAGGACGACCTGCCCGATGCATGTCTGCCACAGATTGCCGACTTTCGTTGAAGGTTTTTACCCAACGTGCCACTTTCCTGTACGGCAGTGCCGATTCCCCGCACACCTCCTGAAGACCGTGTTGACAGAGTTGTGCTGTACGACCTCTGGCACATTCAGTCTTGATCCAAATGAGTTGTTCCTGTTTCGAAAACATAGTGACACCGTTGCGTTAGATCGCTCGCTCACAAAGTGAGTGTGTTTTCCTCGACTGTGCGCACGCTAGTGACGTGGGACGTGTGAGTCCATTTGCTCGGAGGTAAGGTAGGTATGTCAACAACGTGTGCTATCAATGATAATAGTAGATGTCATTGCATACTGACTCCACAGCAGTGTTACCACTACTTAAGTTCCAGGCTACGTATTTAATATCCATGCAGGATTAGCCTCTCTTTGTGTAATTTACAGTTTTGCTTAGCAACATCCTTGAATTCATTATGATGATTTACCTAGCAATCCTGTTTTCAAACATTATAATTGTAAGCGACTATAATTTCACTAATAATTCGAAGTTAGTTGATGTATTTGGTGCAGGATGTGAACCACGATCAAAAATTGGTACGGTCATTAAAACACCCCTTTCGTATAACAGTCCCCCTCAGAAGGTGAAGCGAAGGCACATTACATTCAGTGTGACAATTAATGGAGTTTCTTGCTCGTTTAAAACGTCAGCAACGAGTTACACTAAAGGAATTTATGTCTTTATCGATTTCAGGCATCTAGTCCCCTTCTTAAGAAGATCAGATTTACCTCATTATTAGCGAGCGTCAGAAATAAGCAAGTGTATGCAGCATAGAACTGCAGTCATACGGATCATAGCACACGTACAGTTTCTTGTATATGTGCTGTACATCAGGTATTATCAAACAACTACATGGAATGTACCATTCCAGTGCATACACGGTAGATAAGGGTGAGACGTAATTAATGTAAATTACTTTTCTCCTTTCACTGTGATCGGAAAAGTAAAAAAGTCCGTGCTGTATGGCAGCTTCATTGCTTACTGTACATAGAGTCCATTTACCGATTTCAAACAACATTGTTCCGAAAAGTAAAAACAAACAGCTGTTAACTTGCTCTTGACAGTACGTTTTATGATTCTTATTGAAGAATCTTATAATGAAGGCATTTCATTTTTGCTTCCCGTTCTACTTTTGTTACGAAGAGATTTTTCTATCTTGTTAGACACTTAAGTCATTTCTAAACGTAATTCATTTTTCAAAATTCCGTTACATACCTTCAATATAATCTCCTTTCTTTCATATGACGGCTTCCTAGCGTTTTGACTACTTCTGCATTCCTAATAGGGGACCTTCGTCGTTGAGCTGTCTGCGTACTCGGGTCATCCCACCGGGAGCTTCACCAGTTTTTCTATTGTGACGACTGAGGCTTCAGTTCTGGCTCAGACTCTCATAACCAGGTTTCATCAAGTCCAACAAGTGTTTTCAGAATCTGTTCTCTTTCTGTTCGACAACTCTGAAGCAGTTCCTCTGCAGTTGTTTTGCGATCTGCTTTCTGCTCTACACTCGCATCATGCAGTACCCACCCAGCAGCAGATTTCCTCAGCTTTAATAATTCAGTTACCATTCTGTAAACTGAAGCAGATATTCTTTCCTGATATGCAATTTCCTCATATCTTTTTCATCAATTCTGTCTCAAAATATCATTAACAATAAACTGAAAAGTATAGTCCGTTACAGTTGAGGTCTTCCATCTCTTGGGTTGTCGTCCGTGTTTACTCGACTTTCAGGGAAACGAGCAGGCCATCGTGACACCGTGCTGCGATCCACTACTGTATTCCCACACATGCCTCTCAAAGTACTGTAACTCTACGAAGGGATTGAAAAATGGCTCCAAGCACTATGGGACTCAACATCTGAGGTCATCAGTTCCCTAGACTTAGAACTTCTTAAACCTAACTAACCTAAGGACATGACACACATCCATGCCTGAGGCAGGATTCGAACCTGCGACCGTAGCAGCAGCGTGGTTCCGGACTGAAGCGCCTAGAACCGCTCGGCCACAGGCTCCACGAAGGGTTTCGATTTTGATGTAAGAACCCTGATCACTACGTGTTATCCGACCTGGATCGGTTTCACCTTCAAATCTAAAACCAAAATGCTCACGGTACAGCCACACAAACCAGAAAAATACATAAGCGATCGTCACGCCTAAGGTCTCGCTCACGAATGACGCGGATTTCAACTTGATCACGCCAGCTAATGGTCGCGCATGCACAGTGTGCAGGACTTTTAAAATGACACTCGAGTTACATATGGCCCAAATATATCATTAGTCGAACAGACGATAGTGAAACATAAAGAGCGTTCGAAAAAGTGTCGGATATTTAAGGGGTGGCAGTACTCATCAAAACAAGAAAAATAAGTCCAATAAACATGGGTTCGGAAACGCATACATTATGAGCTAAACATTTGGTTATAGGAAGGGCTGCGTGACGCATGGCTGCGGATATTAGCACACTCGATGCATCGGCGCTCCGTCAGACGTGTTGGCAGGCTATTATGACGTCTTACACACGGTGCTCTAGCTACCATTACGTGGTCTGCAGTCAATTGTGTGATTCGAAACGTGTTGTATGCTAAGTTAATATTCGTCGTGTTTGTGTACCTTATTGTACAGTACTGTCAACCCTGGGTACCTTCTTCCAAACGGCGATTCACTTACGCGTTTAGCTTCAGGCAAATGCCGGGATGTTTCCACTGACAGGCCACGACCCATTTCCTTCCCCTACTCCGATGGGACCGAGGATCTCGCTGTTTGGTCCCCTCCCCCAATTCAACCAACCAACCAACTTACGTGTTTACTGTTTTTGTGCCGTCTGTACGTACAAAGGGTGTAGTAAATTTACATTTCTTCTCGTCCATCACCTGTTAACAATGGAAGGCTATTACTCGACAAGTGAAATGGAAGATATGATATTCTGCTATGGTTTAGCAAATGAGCCTAGCCTGCAAGCCTGTGCCCTTGGCGCTGAAAAATATCCACAGCGTAGAGTGCCCTTTGATAAGCTGTTCGCAAGACTTTTCCAGCGTCTGAAGGACACAGGTACCCTTGTACCTCGGAAGACTGACAGTGGATGGCCTCGCACAGTCCACACGCCTGAAATGGAGGAATGTCAGCTACATTCGGTGGAAGAAATCTCTTGGACCAGCGTGGAACGATTATCAGCAGCAGAAGGCGCGTTTCAGTCTCTTACCTGGAGGGCGGGAGGGTATTTCACGAACAATGGCTGTACCCATATCATCAACAGCGTTTTCAGGCCCTGAGGTCACAGGATCATCAAGGTAGACAGTGGTTCGGTCAATGGCTATTGCTGAAGTTCGCTGCAGATCCACTGCTCACATTTAAGATTTTATATGCGGACGAGACAGGCTTCGCAGGAGATAGTGCTGTGAATTTCCGTAGCCAGCATGTCTGGACAGATGTAAATCCCCAAGCAATTCAGGAACGGGGCCATCAACACCGATTCTCAGCCAACGTATGAGCAGACGTATTTGGGGATAGACTTAATAGGGTCATGCGTGCTATCACAAAGATTAACTGTGGCGCATTATCTGTAATTATTCATTAACATATTGGGTACCTCGCTGGAGGCTGTGGCACTGTACTAACGAGTACAAATACGGATCATGCATCATGTTGCACCAGCATACTTCCGTCATAATGTGCACGAGTATCTGACGCAGACATTTCAGGACCGCTGGATTGGTCGGGGGCCCTACACGTTGGCCTGCTCTCGTTCCCCAGACCTCAATCCCCTAGACTTTCGTTACCGGGATACTTGGAGTATCTGGTCTAAAACACGCCAACACGCCAATCAACGTTTTGCGGGCACTACAGGGTAGCGTCTTCAGTGCGTCCCAGCAGGTACAACAGCAATCGGGTAGACTTGAAAGGGTGCGTCGTTGATTACGCCGGAGGGCAGAGCTGTGCACCGTGTTGTACGGACTCCACGTTGAACGTCTCCTGTAAACACCTGGTTGTCGCAGAAAGTGTGCACTTCCGGACCCATATTTATTGGACTTATATTTCTCGTTTCGATGAATACTACCACCTGTCAAAGTATTCGACACTTTTTTTGAACACTCTATATAGCAGTTATAATAATATAGGTATTTATAGTAAGAATGCATGCATACAGTCACAGTAATCAGAAGGGAAATGCAACGCGGAGGTGATCGCTTTCGCCCTGACTAAACACGTCAGCAGGCCGAGCTGCAAACGGTTCTCTATGGTGTGTCGATCGTTCCGGGCGTTTATCACGCAGCGATAAAGACGGCGCCGCTTCGGGCTCGTAACACTGATTTGCGCCGTAAAACCGTGCGACTGTGTCTCGTTTTTAGGGGCATTCCCGGCAGCCCCGCAGAACAAAACCAGTGTAAACAGCGCGGTGCGGTTATGCCGGCCGGCATCGCCCGAATCCCACTCTTAGCGCCCGTAATCCGACTTCGGCAACTTTTACGTCCCGCTTTTCACGTTCGTAATTTAGGATCCAATCTCAATTTAAACTCCATAGAAGTTTCGTTAGCCCTCTCCCCTGTTGCAACCCTGTCCGTGTCTGCATACTTTTTTCCCTGCCCCTCCCCTCTGCAACCACCCCCTTTCCTCTCACGCGCCGCCTTTGGTTCTGTTTTACTATCGGCTTCAGCCGTAATCCATAATAGGGAAACACACATAAAATACAGCTCGCTGCGGCGCAACCACATTCGCAGTAGACAAAAAAATTTGCATCCGCAAATTGGTGGAATAAAGGCGGACAAGCGTTTTCAGGGCGGAGTTGTGTTTTCGCCGTACAGCGGCAGGACCGGGGCGAAACGAATGCTAAATGACTGCCCACGTTTTGGTTCCGAGGGGTAGGATGGCGCTGCAGCGAAGGAGTGGTGCGGGGGTGAGGGGAGCGATGGAGTGGGGGTGGCTGTCAGTTGGGCTGGGAGGAGAAATTATGTTTTGCTAATATATTTACTACCGTGCGCGCAGTGTTGAACCATATTTTATTCCACCGTGTGTGCGCGATAAATGTAAATTACTGGCAATTATATTTTGTTTCGTGTAACTCTGCACGTGTGGATATTACGCGGTGGGTGTGGTTGGTGGCAAGCAGCCAGTTAGCAAGGCCATTCCGTTTTTTGGCTTTCCCTGTTGCTGGTGGTCGCGTACACGTCAGGCTTACCTTTCCATATCTGTACTACGGCTGCAGTTAGCATCTGCATCTGCGAAGAATGATAACTAGTACACTCAAAGGCATAATGCGTTAAAAATTCGAAGCTCTGAAGTAAAACAGGTTGCAACCAGTGAGTGAAATACGCAAATGGAGAGAATAGAAGCCGGGCCGTTTGCCCGAGCGGTTCTAGGCGCTACAGTCTGGAACCGCGCCATCGCTACGCTCGCAGGTTCGAATCCTGCCTCGGGCATGGTTGTGTGTGATGTCCTTAGGTTAGTTCGGTTTTAGTAGTTCTACGTTCTAGGGGACTGATGACCTGAGCGCTCAGAGCCATTTGAACCGTATGATTTAGAGAATACTCAGAGGCGTCTCTGCCAGTTCCGGCACGTTGATGAAGGGGTACCGAGTTCACAATAGATATTACACTTGCGACGTTAGAGTGATCGTTTTCCTTATTTTTCAAACCACAAAAATTAAGAGTAGAGCTGTGTATAGATGCCTTGATGGATCATGGACAGAAAGCGCCGTTCCCCCACACTGTCGAGTTACAGACCGAGGATGGACAAAAATATGGAAGCGCGAGTAAGACAACAGCAGTAGATCAGCAAATGTTAAGAGTTGGAGACATGCAGTTTGAAAAAGTGAACACATTTAAGTATCTAGGCGTGGAGAAATGAGATTGAATCCAAACTCTGAAGAAGAGATTACGGGCGGGAAATGCATGCTACTTCTCACTGAATAGATTACTTTCATCACGGATATTGTCTAGGAATCTAAAGATTTGAATATACAAAACTATTATTATACCAGTTATGCTGTATGGGTGTGAGACTTGGTCTCTCACTGTGCAAAATGAAAAGCCGTTTCGAGTATTTGAAAACAAAATTTTGAGGAAAATTTTCGGAGCAAAAAGGAATGACATTAGCGGAGAGTGGCGAAAACTGCATAACAAAGAGCTTCACGAACTCTATTCAGGCCCTGACATAATCAGCATTATTAAATCACGTAGGCTGCGATGGGCGGGTCACGTAGCTCGAATGGATGAGGGCAGGGCAGCGCGCAGAGTACTGGTGGGGCACTTAGAGGGAAAACGTCACGTGGGGAGACCGAGGCGTAGATGGGAGGACAATGTGAAGACTGATTTGAGGAGCCTAGGTATTGAAGCTGAATGGGAAGAAATAGCACAGGACAGGGACAGGTGGCGAAAATACGTTGCTGCGGTAATGGAGTCTAGAGTCCTATATGACCAGTGAGTAAGTATGTGAGTAAGACAACATGTTATGTTGCCTAGCACAGTGCGTGTTCCGGCCTCAAGACAAGCGCTGGCACGAAGATGAAGAACGCAAGAGGAGAGAAGGCTGTGAGACGACGTCAGCCAACAGGCCCGTTGACGAGGACCGCACCACGACAGGAGCGGCCTCTATCCGAAGGGAATATAAGCGCCGCTCCTGATAGCCTCATCCGGAGATTAGTAGCGAGCAGTAGAGGGGTAGGGTTGTCTGGGGGGAGCGACCAAACTGCGAGGGCATCGGTCTCGTCGGTTCAGGGAAGGACGGGGAAGGAAGTCGGCCGTGCTCTTTAAAGGAACCATCTTGGAATTTGCCTGGAGCGATTTTAGGGAAATCACGGGAAACCTAAATCAGGATGGCCCCACAGTATTAGACGGCCACTAGTGGAGCAGTTATTAGTTCAAATGGTTCAAATGCCTCTGAGCACTATGGGACTTAACATCAGTCCTCTACAACTTAGAACTACTTAAACCTAACTAACGTAAGGACATCACACACATCCATGCCCGAGGCAGGATACGAACCTGCGAGAGGAGTGGTCGCGCGGATCCACACTGAAGCGGCTAGAACCGCTTGGCCACACGGGCCGGCAGTTATTAGTGATCTATATCAATTGCCTGCATGGACATTGTATACAGTGAGGGACACGGACTTATTTGCATGTCGCCCATCGCTCTCGACAAGTTCTTGTAAATCGAAAGTTAATTATTGTCAATCTTATTTATTGTAATAATGTATCAATGTGATTCGCTTGAATTGTTGTATAGCTATCTGAGAAGGCAGCGTCATTTAGGCATCCTATAGGAGACGTGCGGTCAGGACCCCACAGTGTAGGAAACCCACTGGAAATCTAAAGAGCTTGCAGTCGTCTCTGGATGGATAAATACAAGCCCTATGTGGTTTATAACGGAATCTTATACCATTCTTCCTGCAAAATAGTGAAAGGGTCAGGTGACTATGATGTAGGTGGATAGCGATCATAACGATCACGCCCACTCCTCTTCAAAGTAGAGCACAGTGGCTCAATAATACTGAGATCTGCTGAGTGTGGCGGCCAGCGGAGGTGATAAAATTCATCGTCGTGCTCACAAACTGATACCTGGATGGTGCTGTGTGAAGGGGAGCCCTGCCGTCATAGAACACAGCATCACCAGTGGGGAACAAACAGTGTACCATGGGATGGACCTGATCAGGTGAAACGGTCACATAATCCTCGGCAGTAGCACGGCCCTGCAGAACAAACGTCAGGCCCATCTGGCTGGCCAAATCTTCACCGAAACCCTGCATGTTCCCAAATGACTTTCTTCCATTAATCAGTGGGCTAGGTTCTATGGCTTCGGCACCACGTGTCCTTGTTGCTGACATCTGCACCACTGATGAGCAGTTTCCGCATTCCAGTTCACTGCACTGCAGTGCGTTTCTTATGGAGTTCCCTTCGTTTTGTTTTGGTGCTCACACGGTTCACGAGAACGACATTCAGCTCTGCACTTACTTTTGCAGTCCCTTCTCTTTGTCACTATTTCCCACATATTAGTTTCCCTCCTAATCTTCGCAGAACCTCTTCATTCCTTACCTTATCGGTCCACCTAATTTTCAACATTCGTCTGTAGCACCACATCTCAGACGCTTCGATTCTCGTCTGTTCCGGTTTTCCTACTCTCCATGTTTCACTATCATACAATGCTGTGCTCCAAACGTATATTCTCAGAAATTTCTTCCTCAAATAAAGACCTATGGTTGATACTAGTAGACATCTCTTTGCCGGGAATGCCGTTTGTACCAGTGCTAGTCTGCTTTGGATGTCCTCCTTGCTCTGTCATTCATTGATTATTTTGCTGCCTAGGTAGCAAAATTCCTAAACTTCATCTACTTCATGACCATCAATCCTGATGTCAAGTTTCTCGCTATTCACATTTCTGCGACTTCTCATTACCTTTGTCTTTCTACGATTTACTCTCATTCGTATTTTGTACTCATTAGACTGTCCATACCATTCAGCAGATCATGTAATTGTTCTTCACTTCCACTCAGCATAGCAATGTCATCAGAAATTCGTATCATTGATATTCTCTCGCCTTTAATTTTAAGTCCACTTCTGAACCTTTCTTTTATTTCCATCATTGCTTCTTCGATGTACAGATTGAACAGTAGGGGCGAAAGACTACATCCCTGTCTTAAACCCTTCTTAATCCGAGCATTTCGTTCTCGGTGGACTATTCTTATTATTCCCTCTTCCTTCTTGTACACATTGTATACAGGGTGAGTCACCTAACATTACCGCTGGATATATTTCGTAAACCAAATCAAATACTGAAGAATCGATTCCACAGACCGAACGTGAGGAGAGGGGCTAGTCTAATTGGTTAATACAAACCACAAAAATATGCTCGGAAGTATGTTTTTAACACAAACCTACATTTTCTTAAATGGAACCCCGTTAGTTTTGTTGGCACATCTGAACATATAAACAAATACGTAATCAGTGCCGTTTGTTGCATTGTAAAATGTTAATTACATCCGGAGATATTGTAACCTAAAGTTGACGCTTGAGTACCACTCCTCCGCTGTTCGATCGTGTGTATCGGAGAGCACCGAATTACGTAGGGATCCAAAGGGAACGGTGATGGACCTTAGGTACAGAAGAGACTGGAACAGCACATTACGTCCACATGCTAACACGTTTTTATTGCTCTTTTTCACTGACGCATATGTAAATTACCATGTGGGGTGAGGTACACGTACACACGTGGTTTCTGTTTTCAATTACGGAGTGGAATAGAGTGTGTCCCGACATGTCAGGCCAATAGATGTTCAATGTGGTGGCCATCATTTGCTGCACACAATTACAATCTCTGGCGTAACGAATGTCGTACACGCCGCAGTACAACTGGTGTAATGTCGCCGCAGGCTGGCACAATACGTTATTTCATATCCTGTGGGGCTGTAGGCACATCACAGTACACATTCTCCTTTAACGTACCCCACAGAAAGAAGTCCAGAGGTGTAAGATGAGGAGAACAAGCTGGCCAATTTATGCGTCCTTCACGTCCTATGAAACGCCCGTCGTACATCCTGTCAAGGGTCAGCCTAGTGTTAATTGCGGAATGTGCAGCTGCACCATCATGCTGATACCACATACGTCGACACGTTTTCAGTGGGGCATTTTCGAGCAACGTTGGCAGATCATTCTGTAGAAACGCGATGTATGTTGCAGCTGTTTGGGCCCTTGCAATGAAGTGAGAACCTATGAGGTGGTCGCCAATGATTCCGCACCATACATTTACAGTCCACGGTCGCTGTCGCTCTACCTGTCTGAGCCAGCGAGGATTGTCCACGGACCAGTAATGCATGATCCGTAGATTCACTGCCCCGTGGTTTGTGAAACCCGCTTCATCGGTAAACAGTTAGAACTGCAACGCATACTCTGTTAATGCCCATTGACAGAATTGCACTCGATGATTAAAGTCATCACCATGTAATTGCTGATGTAGCGACACATGAAACGGGTGAAAGCGGTGACGATGCAGTATGCGCATGACACTACTTTGACTCAGTCCACCGGCTCTCGGAATGTCCCGTGTACCCATGTGTGGGTTCATGGCAACAGCAGCTAACACACCAACTGCACCCGCTTCTCCTGTGACGGGCCTGTTACGGACCCGTTTGCGTGCTACGACCATACCTGTTGCATACAGTTGGCGGTAGATGTTTTGCAATGTGCGGCACGTTGGATGCTCTCTGTCCGGGTACCGTTCTGCATACACCCTGCAGGCTTCAGCTGCATTTCGTCGACACTCGCCACAGATGAGTATCATCTCCGCCTTTTCAGAGTTCGAATACACCATGGTCACAGTTCCTACAACACTACACTACCACAGACGTCTGGCAACACGGTGTGCTACAGTTGGTCAGCGTCCGGAGACGAATGCAGAATAACAATAGCAGCAAGCGCTACATGCGGACACTGCGACAGCTAGACCAAACCACAACAGTGCACTACAGCCATACTCGTAAACACGGTCGTCATCGTAAACATGTCCCTGCAGATGCTGCTCGCCGACCGTGGCCCGTGTTTGTTACAACACGCAACTGAACGTTGGAGGTTTCAAGCTTCAACTTCAGGTAACAATATCTCTGGATGTAATTATCATTTTACAATGCAACAAACGGCACTGATTACGTATTTGTTTATATGTTCAGATGTGCTAACAAAACTAACGTGGTTCCATTTAAAAAAACGTAGGTTTGTGTTAAAAAAACATACTTCCGTGCATTTTTGTATGGTTTGTATTAAACAATTTCACTAGCCCCTTTCCTCGCGTTCGGTCTGTGGAATCGATTCGTCAGTATTTGATGTGGTTTACGAAATATATCCAGCGGTAACGTTAGGTGACTCACCCTGTATGGCCCGTCTCTCTCTATAGCTTTATTTTTCTCAGAATTTCGAACATCTTGCACTATTTTACAGATACGAACGCTTTTGCTAGATCTAAAAATTCTATAGTCTTGCTTCCATTAACAATCGCAACGTCAGAATTATCCCTCTGGTGTATTTACCTTTCCTACAACCAGATGCTGGTCATCTAAAACGTCCTCAATTTTACAATGTCACAAATTTCCAGCCAACCGGTTGCAAATAGAATTTAAATTTCTTTAACTAGTTTTCAACGCCAACTAGGTGCGTCTGCTTCAGAAGAAACTGTTACCTTACATGCGGTTAAAAGAAATTCGAGTGACATCGCTCTAGTCAGAACATAGATATTGGTATATAATATTGATAATACTCCTGTAAAGAAAGGAGCTGGTGCCCAGTAAGTCCACTTGGCAGACAAATTCATCTGTCTCTTCGTCACTGATCTGTCATATCCTTGAATGTCCTGTCACTTTTGTGAACCTATGAAATTCTCTCGAAGTTGGAAAATACATCCAGAGAACTAATTGTACCACACAGTAGTAACGTTTCTCACCGTGTATGTTATCACGTCGTCAAAAATCCTTTGAATTGTCAGTACAGTGAAACATCGTTTATTCGCATGTCGTGGGAACGTATGTAAATAATGCCAAAAATTCTACTAATCCGAAAGCTCAGAAGAAAGTACAATGACGTCGTTCAAATACCATAAAGACACACGTTATATTAATTTTCACGATTTGCCTGTTATGGTTGGAAATACTCCAGTGAACTCCATCGGGTCGACATTGTTACCAATTCAGTTATTAAGTGTGTGAACTGCGCCTGTGGCCTCAGAAAAGACTGGTGACATTTCTTTCTAGGATTTCAAGACCGTTAAGTCGGCAACATGGTGCCACACTGATACACTACTCAGATACGGGAATACAGTACTATACTACAGGGATATATCCAGAACCTATGTATGGTGTTTGGCAGATTTTAAATATAATGATTGTCGCCGTCGATGGTTGCGGCTATTATTACCAGTCACGTACTGTGCTGTTACTGTACTAAAAGTACTAAGAAACACTGAAAAATGTCCTCATGTAGATGGAGATCTGCATTGTTGGGGTCGGCATAGACGAAATTTTGCCGTAATGACGTTGTGAGTTCGTATAGTGTTCAGCTTGTGCTCAACGATATCCGTGATGTGACGAAATTGAATGGCAGGCAGTCTAACACACTAACACGAAGGAACACTTGTGTGCAGGAGTCGCACGAGACCAAGTGGCGCTGCCAGGGCGTCGCGTTTCACTTGCTGCCGGTGCGGCGGCGGCGAGATTCCGCGAGCCGTTTGTTCTGCGGTCGAGTTGGCAGTCGAAGCGGCGGCGAGGTCGCCGCTGAATCACTCGCGCAAACTTTGCGCCCTCCCGGAGGAAAACTAATTCTCCGAGACACCGCGAATTTCCTTTGTCCTCCACTCTTGACAATTTGTTCAAACTCTTAACTGTTCCCTCTTGCTGTCTCCCTCCTCCGCTCCAATGCAGCCTGGCTTCCGTTCTCCTTTTCATATAGTTTCTTATTTCACGACGCGCTTTTCCTCGCCCGCCTGTTCCTCCACAGCAGCTGCAACGTAGGAACGCAATTTATTATGCGCCCTGCCATACTGTAAGTTTTAATAAAGTGGCCCCCATTTAATTTATTTCGCGTCCCTATTCGTGGGAGCGTCACGGCCCACCGACTTGTTTTCCCCGTTAGGAGCTGTAATCCCGTCTACCCCCAACTGTCGAGCGCCTCAGCAGGGGAACTTCCACTGTAAGTCCAGGAGACGGACGAAGTTTCTTTCGAAGCCTCACGGTTGCTGTTGGGTGTGAAAGTTTGCGCTGCCGCGACCCTCCGTGTACAGACGAGGATGGCACTCGTTACACATAAAAGTAAAGTTCTGTGTTCTGGCTCTGACGGGCCAATAGTGTCCGACCGACCGCCGTGTCGTCCTCTACCAACAGCGTCGTAGGATTCGGTAGAGAGTGGCACATGTTCAGCGCACCGATCTGTCAGTCGTTGTCGGGTTTCCTGGCACTGGGACGTTCGAGTAATTCTTCAGTTGGGTCGCACGAGGTTGAATGCATCCCGTACCAGTCCTCCCACCAGAAAAAATGACCTGGCTGAAACCAGGAATCTAACCCAGGCGCCTCACATGGCTATCAGCCGCGGTTGCTACTCAGCAATTGACGCGGACACCTGCAAGAAGTATTTCGCAAATTACAGTCGTAGAAAAACGAGGAATAAGCGTTCTTCAAATTGATAAATAACATTATATTTGTATAACAATTACTCCCCAAAATTTGAATTCTGTTGGGACTTATGAGCGAAGAAAATGGAAAACGTGTGTAGACGTTTTCAAAGAAGAATATAGATACTGAGACGTCATCATTTCCATAAGTATGCTCGTCAAAGGGAAAATGTATGAATAATGGGAGAAATTAAAACAATAGAGGTTTGGATAGTGCCAAATAATGAGATGTAGAAAAATATACAGAAAATATTAGACAGAGTAACAATATTAATGTTAATAATTTTTGGACACCTCCACCGAGCGAATGAGAACGGTCTAGAAAAGAAAGAATATAACAGTTTTTCTGGAAAATACACTACTGGCCGTTAAAATTGCTTCACCACTAAAATGACGTGCTACAGACACGAAATTTAACCGACAGGAAGAACGTGCTGTGATATGCAAATGATTAGCTTTTCACAGCATTCACACAAGGTTGGCGCCGGTGGCGACACCTACAACGTGCTGACACGAGGAAAGTTTCCAACCGATTTCTCATACACAAACAGCAGTTGACCGGCGTTGCCTGATGAAACGTTGTTGTGATGCCTCGTGTAAGGAGGAGAAATGCGTTCCATCACGTTTTCGACTTTTATAAAGCTCGGATTGTAGCCTATCACGATTGCGGTTTATCTTATCGCAACATTGCTGCTCGCGTTGGTCGAGATTAAATGACTGTTAGCAGAATATGGAATCGGTGGGTTCAGAAAGGTAATACGAAACGCCATGCAGGATCCCAACGGCCTCGTATGACTAGCAGTCGAGATGACATCCATCTTATCCGCATGGCTGTAACGGATCGTGCAGCCACGTCTCGATCCCTGAGCCAACAGGTGGGGACCATCTACACGAACAGTTCGACGACGTTTGCAGCAGCATACACTATCAGCTCGGAAACCATGGTTGCGGTTACCCTTTACGCTGCATCACAGACAGGTGCGCTTGCGATGGTGTACTCAACGACGAACCTGGGTGCACGAATGGCAAAACGTCATTTTTTTCGGATGAATCCAGGTTCTGTTTACAGCATCATGATGGTCGTATCCGTGTTTGGCGTCATCGTGGTGAACGCACATTGGAAGCGTGTATTCGTCATCGCCATACTGGTGTATCACCCGGCGTGATGGTATGGGGTGCCATTGGTTACACGTCTCGGTCACCTCTTGTTCGCATTGACGGCACTTTGAACAGTGGACGTTACATTTAACATGTGTTACGACCCGTGGCTCTACCCTTCATTCGATCCGTGCGAAACCCTACATTTCAGCAGGATAATGCACGACCGCATGTTGCAGGTCTTGTACGGGCCTTTCTGGATACAGAAAATGTTCGACAGCTGCCCTGGCCAGGACATTCTCCAGATCTCTCACCAACTGAAAACGTCTGGTCAATGGTGGCCGAGCAACTGGCTCGTCACAATACGCCAGTCACTACTCTTGATGAACTGTGGTATCGTGCTGAAGCTGCGTGGGCAGCTGTACCTGTACACGCCATCCAAGCTCTGTTTGACTCAATGCCCAGGCGTATCAAGGCCGCTATTACGGCCAGAGGTGGTTGTTCTGGGTACTGATTTCTCAGGATCTATGCACCCAAACTGAGTGAAAATGTAATCACATGTCAGTTCTAGTATAATATATTTGTCTAATGAATACCCGTTTATCATCTGTATTTCTTCTTAGTGTATCAAGTTTAATGGCCAGTAGTGTATATCAACTAAAACATGAATCACTGAAACAGGGAAAGAAACTAGCTTTGAAAATATTAGAGAATCGCAAATAATAGAAAGAATTATACAAATAAATACGTAGTCTTTGGTTCGTTCAAAATCGAAAAACTCTGAAAGTTCTTGACTGATTTATTTGAAAATTTCATACAACGTTACATTCTAATACGCCCATGTTTTTGTATACCAACTGTAGAACACCGTTGACGCACCGATGCGCCGTACGGTTGTCTCGGATGGTCCAGCTTTGAAGTGAAATGGCACCCCAGACTGTGACTTCTGGTTGCCGGCCTGTATGGCATGCGACTGTCACGTTGGTATCGCATAGTTTTCCAGAGCGTCTCCAGACGCGCCTTCGCTCCTTATCGGGGCTCAATTCGAAGTATGACTCATCACTGAAGACAATCCTTCTCCATTTAGTGAGACTTCACGCCAAATGAGCCTGGGTACGTGGAAAACTACATATACAGAAGAGGCATTGAAGTTTTTACGCCGTGCCAGTTGGTTAGCACAAGGATAAATAATTACTTTCCGTTCCGTGTGAGAACATCCAAGCCAACTCCTTCCAAAGCTTTGCAGCTTGAATTGACTTTTCACTGCACAAAAACAGATCTTGCTCTGTGCAAACAAACTCCATCATTGGGCACATGAGCATATGTTGTCTGTGTTTGTGCAAATTCACACTGGTCGTTTTCAGAGCAGCCCCATTGATCCATGTTTAGTTTTCATTTTGCTATTGCTGTTCTTGATCTACTCACTGGCCGGATGGTTATAATTAACCTTTCTCGGAAACTAATTACCATACGACTAGCAAACTTGGTAGCATTAATGTACAGATTATGGGAAGCAAGATTTCCATGCGTCACAGCGCCACCGTCCATTTCCAACTAAGGCCACCAGGTACCGTGGTCAGTCATCTTGATTCATAGTCACACACACATGACCAGTTGCAGTGCGCTTGTTGGCGTGTCAACAAGGACTTGGACGAAAGGGACAGGGTACTGTTGGTGAGGTTCTATTATCAAAACAGCAGAACTGCTGTAGCTGCAGCTGCACTTCCAGAATACCACCAGCTGAAAGGATTACGGAAGGGTCTTCTTTCTCCACTTGCTGTGTGGATCGTGATGAAGAAGTTCGCGTCGCTGTTCATTTACCTTAACATGACGATCACCTGTGTTTGACGTCACTGTGCAATAACAACTGACAGACGACAGCAGATGGTGGCACTAACTGCGGAAGGTATATACGTCACAGAAGTTGGCGACGGCATGTGAGTTGACACTAACGCACTTCTGGAAAGAAACTGTTCATGGAAATGGATACACAATTTTCTATAAGACATTGGTTTAGTCTAGATAATCATGCCACACGGCACAACACAATTAAAGGATCACTTCTTCGAAACGCTTTAATTATTTCCTGTTGCGACGCATAGCTTTGACTTTTTATTTAAAGGTGCCTACAACCTTGCCCTGCAAGGGTGCAAAAGCGTTGCGACCAGCGATGTCATCCTCGGTATCGGCTACACATCAAACAGCAATGTGTCGACACATGTGAAAAAAAGGCAAGAGTTCAGACGTTTATGTAAGAGTACGGTGGATTTGTGTAGTGACTCTGCCACCACATTTCCCCACAATTCTGACCAACGCCTTCGTGGATGCGTCACAGTAGGGGACGATCATCTTACCCCCCTGTTACCCACATGTCATTCCTTTCTTTTAAGACTCCGCGACGGAGGTTACAATCGCGGCACCCAGCGTTGAAATCACGTATTTTTCTTGTGACTGGCCTCAGACCACATTTCAGACATACAGCAGTTCAGAATCGGCACGAAAAGGCCTCAGACAGTTGGATAAATGGTGTCCATAAAATCACCCCTCCCTTTAGGAGTTGGTTACCACAAATTTTGCGGTTGAGAAGACAGTTGGCTGTGTGATGAGCAAAGGACGACGTTCTTGACAATCCTGACACGTCTGACACCCTATGGACTCTTGAACCCTTCTCTAACGGCAGCGTTATCCAGCAACCACAATGAACACATCGCACCGTTTTGGCGGGCAGTGTGATTGCAGTTTTTGCTCTGGAGTACAGTGCAGAAACATTAGCGAACTCTCAGAATCATTCGACGAAAATTTAAAGTGATTTGAAGGTGTAAAGTGTGTTTATACTTCTACGGCCCTCCTGTTTTGCATCTTCCTGTGGCGTGATCAAGGAAGGGTGCAGCATGAATATATCACTAAATAAAACAGGAAAAGACACGTCTGAGGCCTCCCACTGTCAGTGGTTCTAGCCGACGTTTGTTGACCACTTTTAAAATGTACTTTTACAGAGAAAACAGGTGAGAGAGTCCTGACAGCAGGTAGTGGGAATGCAAGTTATGAGGGGAGTAAAGGGTTGGCTAGTGCTGCAGACACGGATTATTTCTGTACAGCTGTAAAGGAACATTCTTCAGTACCTTAAAATATGCTCAACAACCGTGGACGAACGACACTGGGTTGGGAGGGGGGGGGGGAGGGGGATGACTCAGAGAGACCATTGGCCATTGTATTCTCGGATGTGCCAATGTGGCACCCCTCCGTGATGAGGCGTCCATGAGGTGTCAAAGACGGTCAAGAATGCAAAACGCAAAATATGTGGGAACATCCCGAGGGAGGGAGTGGTTTCACTGACGCCTTTTCCGTGTGACGCTGAGTGGCGGCTTGTCTGAAATGTTTTCTTTGGCCACCCATAAAAAAACCACCTGATTTAAACGCTGGGCGATGCAGTTCTAATCTTTATCAAGGGGGTGTCATCCATGGTGAGGTTGGGCACAGTGGTGGTTAAATTTGGTGCCAATGTGACATCATTAACCCGCCTTACACCTCACGTGAACTCCTGAGTTCTGATGCGTCGACACATTGCTGTTTGAAGCGCCGCCGAGGCCTTGAGTGATGTCACAGTGCTCTGCGTTTTGTACCATTTGAGGGGAATGTTGTGCGCAACTTTGAACCAAATTTCAAATTTCTGTCTGCCAACAGGGGAAAATTACGTGGGTTAATAGTAATTGAACCTTTATCTGTGGTGAGCTGTGTATATAAGCGGCACAGAGGCGAGTGGAGTTCTAGAGACGAATCGGATCCCCTATACGGCAATACTGTGAGTGGGAATGAGCGAATCCTGTCAGTTTCTTGCGTGACTCTGTTTTGAGAATTTGTGGAAAGTGGTTGATGGTCGGGAAAACCACGAATAGACGAAAAGCGTTGGACAAAGCAGGATAGACGGCATTGTACAGAAGATCTGAGGATAAAATACCATGCTTGTGTAGGCATATTTCGAAGCACTCTGACAGCGCACGTCGTTGTATATGGAGCTCCCCTCCGACCCAAATACAGCGTCAGTCAGAACTGCAGTGAGCAAGGGATCGGTGAGCTTGGACAAGGTATCAATGCAAACGTGTCGCTGAGCTGGCTGAGTCAGAATTGTCTGTTACACCATGTCGCTGGTCGCGTCCGGATACCCGCCATCCAGAAGTACAGTTGCTCGAATCGATGCAGGTAAGCCAGGGTATTATTATGCTATGAGGCATACTTATTTATTGTGCTATTGGTCAAATTTATTTGGGCTTCCATGGGACCAGTCCTAGCCGTCAGAGGCACTATGACAGCTGTAGACCACGTGGGAATAACTGCATACCACATGCATCTCTTTATGCTTTATGTCTTCCTTAACGGCTATGGCATCTTCCAGTACGGTAACGTGGCCAGAGTCGTCCCAAACTGCTTTCAGGAAGATATGAGTGAACACACAGTGATGTCTTGACCACGAAATCAGCGTGACATGAACCCGATGGAATATATCTGGCACGCTATGGGGCTCAAGTTAAGCTCCCGCAAACAGCCAAACAGTAACTCAAGTGATCTGTGTCTAGACGTCTAGTGCCATATACTTATAGAAACATTTCAGGATTTTTTTGAATCCGTTCCACGTAGAAACATTGCTATATTTCATTCCAAAAGGTCTGCATTTGTACAGAACAAACATGCAATTGAGTGGGTGTTCATAACCATAGTTTAATCAATAACTGCGACGGAAGTCGTATCGGTCTTTCTGACACCCATAGAACTACGAAGGGAACATTCGGATGCGCAGAACGAAAATTCTATCCGCCACATCTCCTGCAGCTCAAGTCACGTGATTTTGGGACGGCGCATTTTAGCCCATATGGCACTTAGCATTATTTAGGGTGTTATTACTTCGCTGCTATAGGAAGTTTAGAAGTGTCGTGAAACTTTGTATACGCGTTTTCTGGACGTTACAGTTTGATACCAGTAACTGAAGTTAGCTGACAAATGTGACGGGCAATGGTACTGTACTTTTTCTCTACGGTATCGTAGCTCAGATTCCAGTTTATTTACATTTTTTCGGTAACGGAATAAGGTGTGACAGCCAGCAATATTTTTTTTCCCTTCTTGTGTTGCACTTATCGAATTATCGAATCCCTGTTCTAATTAATTACGATATAATGACATTGTTGGCGGTGTCGAAGTCTCAGGAAAAACCAATGCGTTTGGAACTATGCAATTATTACAGTAAATGCGTTAAGCGATTTGCACTACCTACTTGTGCATTGTTATTTTCAGTTTTTCATTCATCCTTCGGATATTTATAGACAAGTAAAATATCACTAACATGTTTTCGTCATCTCACCAGAAATGTAAATCCATACACCACGTACAAAAAATGAAAAATAATAGAGCAGTGCAGTTTTAAAACAACTGACAACAACAGTTCTTATTGTTTTTACGTTTTCTATTGCACTGATCAACATTACCGAATGTGTTCTAAATAATTACGTTACGGCGACATTGTATAGGAAACTGTCTCATACAGAAGTACTTAGATACACACGAGGGTTTGAGAATCTGCATAAATTGGTGGAAGTCAATTAGACTGTCATGTGTAATTATTTGCATATGAACATAGCAGCATTATGTAAACACTGACGAAGATTTCTTAAATCACAACCACTTGCAAATTTACCTAGTACTTGTAAACTTATGGACATAAAATCGGAGAAATTATCTCCACAATACAAGACGTTATAACACAGTGTCTCAATGTTTTTCAATATAAAAAAATGCCTCATATCAAAATGACATTTACATTTAGACGTTTCGTTTACATACGTACGAAAAGTAACTGGTCCTCCTTTTACATACACCCCTTTACATTCTTAGCAACAACAATACTGCAGCATAGTTGTTATTAAAACTCAGACGTGCAAAAACATATATAACACAGGGAGAAAACGCATAATATTCGTTTCGCTATTACCACAAATTGTAGACAAGTAGCGGTGTTCAAAAATCATCTAACTAGCCCGTTTTGATGTTGAGAACATGCGCAGTACACTATGCTAACTTCATATATGTATATACTCTGTTATGATACCCCGTGGAATATTACAACTGATGAGAGAGAACCTTTTTGCTTTTTCTTGTTTCTTTCCTTATGCTTTCGTTTACTCTGTACGTATGTCTTTGATGGTCTAGAAAAGTTTTTTTGTTCTGTAATATGAAACGTTGCTATGTTTTGCTTTATTTGCACTGTTACATGAATCTCTTTGAGTATGCCAAAGATCCAGTGCACGTTTCATTTACTTTGTAATGCGTATGCGTAATGCGCCCTATTACATAACAAACGTAACGTAGAATGGCATAACCACCTGGAGAAACGCATTACAAGGAAGAGGACGTGTTTGCTGCCGTTTCAAAGCCGATGGAGCTGCTTTAATTACTCCGGCAGCACAGACAAGCCACCGATGACATCATAAACGCACCGTCTTCAAAAAGATAAGCTGCAGCGTCAAGTCCTCTGTAAAGGCTAAGATACATTTTAAACAGTTCCAAGTGTAATCTGTGTTCGCTTTCTAACGAACTTTTCTTAGTATTTTTTCCTTAAATAAATGTAGTTTTTTGTAATGTAACCTCCCCACAAAATAATGTTTAATAATAATGGAGATGGAGCCAAGCGTAACCTCCCCACAAAAATTAAGGAATGATAATTGACCATTAAATAATGAACCATGAACCAAATGTAACCTCTCAACAGAAATAATAATATCTGGTAAATTTTATAAGGACAGCAGCGCTGACCTTCGGCCCTGTATTGTGAATAACAAAAGCAAACATTTTTACCTTAATAAAAACTGCAACTATATCTGCTCTTAATTATATATTCTTCGACACAGCTTCGTGCAATGCTGGCGTGTATATATATATATATATATATATATATATATATATATATATATATATATATATATATATATATTCCTGGAAATGGAAAAAAGAACACATTGACACCGGTGTGTCAGACCCACCATACTTGCTCCGGACACTGCGAGAGGGCTGTACAAGCAATGATCACACGCACGGCACAGCGGACACACCAGGAACCGCGGTGTTGGCCGTCGAATGGCGCTAGCTGCACAGCATTTGTGCACCGCCGCCGTCAGTGTCAGCCAGTTTGCCGTGGCATACGGAGCTCCATCGCAGTCTTTAACACTGGTAGCATGCCGCGACAGCGTGGACGTGAACCGTATGTGCAGTTGACGGACTTTGAGCGAGGGCGTATAGTGGGCATGCGGGAGGCCGGGTGGACGTACCGCCGAATTGCTCAACACGTGGGGCGTGAGGTCTCCACAGTACATCGATGTTCTCGCCAGTGGTCGGTGGAAGGTGCACGTGCCCGTCGACCTGGGACCGGACCGCAGCGACGCACGGGTGCACGCCAAGACCGTAGGATCCTACGCAGTGCCGTAGGGGACCGCACCGCCACTTCCCAGCAAATTAGGGACACTGTTGCTCCTGGGGTATCGGCGAGGACCATTCGCAACCGTTTCCATGAAGCTAGGCTACGGTCCCGCACACCGTTAGGCCGTCTTCCGCTCACGCCCCAACATCGTGCAGCCCGCCTCCAGTGGTGTCGCGACAGGCGTGAATGGAGGGACGAATGGAGACGTGTCGTCTTCAGCGATGAGAGTCGCTTCTGCCTTGGTGCCAATGATGGTCGTATGCGTGTTTGGCGCCGTGCAGGTGAGCGCCACAATCAGGACTGCGTACGACCGAGGCACACAGGGCCAACACCCGGCATCATGGTGTGGGGAGCGACCTCCTACACTGGCCGTACACCACTGGTGATCGTCGAGGGGACACTGAATAGTGCACGGTACATCCAAACCGTCATCGAACCCATCGTTCTACCATTCCTAGACCGGCAAGGGAACTTGCTGTTCCAACAGCACAATGCACGTCCGCATGTATCCCGTGCCACCCAACGTGCTCTAGAAAGTGTAAGTCAACTAACTACCCTGGCCAGCAAGATCTCCGGATCTGTCCCCCATTGAGCATGTTTGGGACTGGATGAAGCGTCGTCTACGCGGTCTGCACGTCCAGCACGAACGCTGGTCCAACTGAGGCGCCAGGTGGAAATGGCATGGCAAGCCGTTCCACAGGACTACATCCAGCATCTCTACGATCGTCTCCATGGGAGAATAGCAGCCTGCATTGCTGCGAAAGGTGGATATACACTGTACTAGTGCCGACATTGTGCATGCTCTGTTGCCTGTGTCTATGTGCCTGTGGTTCTGTCAGTGTGATCATGTGATGTATCTGACCCCAGGAATGTGTCAATAAAGTTTCCCCTTCCTGGGACAATGAATTCACGGTGTTCTTATTTCAATTTCCAGGAGTGTATATATATTTGTTTCTTGGAAGCAATGATAATGCATTGGAAATTTAAATGAATGATTTTCTTTAAAAGAGTTACTTTATAATAAAAATTATTATTGGGGCATTTTTTTTGAACAAATTAATTACAATTAACATACATTATTAAATATGCGCAAGGCTGCTTCTTTACCTTCTACAACAATACTCATCCTCCAGAGTCCTGACCAGAGTCGCGACCAGAGCACACAGCCGACGCATGCCGACTCCCGCAGACTACTACAGTCCACTCGCTACTAAAGCCGACCGACTACTACTGTATCCGACTGACTACTACTGTATCCGATTGACTACTACTGCAGACTGACTACTACTGTCGACTCGTGCAGACTAGCGCAGACTCGCGACAAGCAACAACTAACAATAAACTACTCTCTGGTCAGAGATTCTGTCATCCCTCGCCCGTCGCCGGCGAAGCATACGTGTTACATAACCCTCCACTGGGGGGGGGGGGGGGGGGGGGCAAAAATTTGGCAGCGATGGTGAGTCAATTGGACTTGCCATGAGCAACAAATTTTTCATAATCAACTATGTTTACAATCACAAAATATTTACATATATATAAGTGCAGAACATGAAATAAAATATAGTGCACACGCACTGAGTACAGAACATATCAAGCAAAGACAAAATATGTACACAATGAGTACAAATGAAATGACATAATGTGCGCACGCACTGTAGTTCAGAATATATCAGCAAATCATAAAATGTATATGCAATGAATACAAATCATGTTAACACAATGACGAAAGTGCACACGCACTGTAGTACAAAGCATATCTGGGAATCACAAAATGTATACGTAATGAGTACAAATGAAATGACATAAAGTGCACACGCACTGTAGTTCAGAATATATCAGCAAATCACAAAATGTATATGCAATGAATACAAATCATGTTAACAAAATGACGAAAGTGCACAGGCACTGTAATACAGAACATATCTGGGAATCACAAAAAAGTGTATACGTAATGAGTACAAATCATATTAACAAATGGCATAAAGTGCACACGCACTGTAGTTCAGAACATATCAGCAAATCACAAAATGCAATGAATACAAATCATGTTAACAAAATGACGAAAGTGCACACGCACTGTAGTACAAAACATATCTGGGAATCACAAATTCTATACGTAATTAGTACAAATGGCATAAAGTGCACACGCACTGTAAAACTCTCTAATATTTTTATAACAAATAAACATATCAAGGAGTGAAATAAAGTGCACACACACTATAGAAGTCTTTAGTATTTTTAGGACAACTGATCTTGTTAACAAATGAAATGAAGTGCATACGCACGGTATATGTCTTTATCATTTTACAAGAATTAGGAAAGGAATGGGAAGGATTGCGTCATGGTTGTAGCACTTTAGTTTGCACGCAGCTGCACTGAAAGTCCATATCTTTCTACAGAAGCACTACACCAACTGAGACAATCTGAAGTTCTTTTCCTTGAAGTATTAATCAGTGTAGCCAAGACACTGAAATGTCGTAATAATATTCCATGCTATCATTTTGGTAGTACACTAGGTACACCAAACAGTGGGACCATAATAGCATCTCCATCGCTCAAGGTGGTGGACAGCATGTCGTGTCAACACCACGTTCTTGTAAGGTACACCAACGTAGAATTCGTGCAAAAACCAAATATAGTGCTCCATGATCATGAGGATAGACAGGACAAATGGATATTGCAGTAATTTCTGGTAATTAGGTCAGAAGGTGAAGGACATTAAGTCACATAGTAGTCTTCATTGAGAATTACACTAGTCTAACAACTGATTTGAGTAACTGGTGGCACTCATCGCCCAGTTACTGAACATTTCTGTACCATTTATGTAGTATTACAGAATAATGTTCATAAATATAGTAATTATTGGCACCCATTGCCCAGTTAAAAACTATCAGAAGTCATCATTCAAAACAGAAGCTAATGAATGGCATAGTATTAACATAATTCACTTAATTATAGTAGTCATTGGCATCATAGGTCATCTTATTACAGTAATCAGTGGCATTCATTGGCCAGTTACAAAGCATTTTTTTTTGTATTCTTCAGAAGTCATCATTCAAAATGAGTTAATTATTAGCATAGCATTTATACATAATTAACCTAATTATAGTAATCATTGGCATCATAGGTCATCTTATTACAGTAATCAGTGGCATTCATTGGCCAGTTGCAAAGCAATTTTTTGTATGTATTATTCAGAAGTCATTATTGAAGTGACATACTATTCAGAGCTGATCAGTATTACTCAGAACTCTCTTACACTAGTAGCATTATTTGGGACTGGTAATTCCTTTGTTTGCTTTTGAGTTATTGCTGCAAATGAAGATGTGTAACGTCATTCGTCATGAGTCAGCTGTAGCAAGGTTATGAAACAAGTAGAGTATATGTGATCACATTCATAAACGACATAGGTTTAATAAACAACTGCTTATAGCACATTAATTTCACGAATAATTTCTCCTACAAAATATACAAAATGGATTATTAAACTGAAAGAAGAAACGCATATTATGCTGAAAAGTAGTGAACTTCGAATTAACCGGTAGTGAAATGTGTATAAAAAATATATATGTTCTCTAGCTGTCCTTTCCAAAACCTTCAGTCGTCATACCATGCGATATAAGACATACTGTCAAAACGAACTGCAACAAATACTTAAATAACTACATAGCATCTCTTAACTAACAGCAAATATATAAACTTCATCATTATTTTCATTTGCAAAGAAAAAAACTTCATTATCCATATTATCATAAGTCCATTATTATCATCACCTGTAAAGAAAAACTTCATTATCCATATTAGCATATTCTTCATCATTATTCATCACCATTCATTATCATCTGCAAAAAAGTCACTTCATTATTCATTATACAACTATTCCTTATTTCTAGCATTTTTCATCACTAAAACTAAGTTGTGTAGTTCTGTCTGACAGCCTGCATCAATCGCCTCGTATTCTGAAAGAAAAAATTAGTTAAGACTGCTATTCTACGATGTGTATAGTATATTCTTGTTAATGCTTGTTAATCTGATCCATTTACTCTTCATCACGAGGTATTGCATCCTCTTTCGTTCATTCCGAAGGTGAAATTCCCATTTATGTTTAATTTATTTCATTTACACGTTATTTCTTTCTGAAAATGATGAACAAAGATTAATGTCTTGCATTTAATTCATATACCCATTAGATCCCCCCCATGAACCACGGACCTTGCCGTTGGTGGGGAGGCTTGCGTGCCTCAGTGATACAGATGGCCGTACCGTGGGTGCAACCACAACGGAGGGGTATCTGTTGAGAGGCCAGACAAACAAGTGGTTCCTGAAGAGGGGCAGCAGCCTTTTCAGTAGATGCAGGGGCAACAGTCTGGATGATTGACTCATCTGGCCTTGTAACATTAACCAAAACGGCCTTGCTGTGCTGGTACTGCGAACGGCTGAAAGCAAGGGGAAACTACAGCCGTAATTTTTCCCGAGGACATGCAGCTTTACTGATTATGGCGTCCTCTTGGGTAAAATATTCCGGAGGTAAAATAGTCCCCCATTCGCATCTCCGGGCGGGGACTACTCAAGAGGACGTCGTTATCAGGAGAAAGAAAACTGGCATTCTACGGATCGGAGCGTGGAATGTCAGATCCCTTAATCGGGCAGGTAGGTTAGAAAATTTAAAAAGGGAAATGGATAGGTTAAAGTTAGATATAGTGCATGGGGGCTTAATTAAATGAAATGAAAATAATTTTAATTTCTGCTTTAGTAGCTGTTTGTCCGATTACGAAGTCTCGTAAACGGTTGGCCCTGACTAGTATTATTACGCAATCTGACTGCTTAGAACAATAACAAAGAATGAAATGGAAATTTTCATTAACACAATTAATTAATTAAGTCCCCAGCAACTATAAAAACCTACGAAACCAAAGCACAAGTGTAACTGTTCTGTGTGTGGAAGTATGACTCAACGTACGCATCTGGCACGGTTCTTCTTCAATAACACAAGAAATTTTAAATATCATTTATACTGAATTAATTAAAGAAAATAAAAATACCATAATTACTCAAGAAAACCAGAATTACACTCTAATACAAGAACACAAGCCAGATGCTTTGTTGACTGAACCTGTAATGACGCATTATTTATAACATGGAAATAATGAAAAATAAATCAAGTTTCGTTACCTTCATATATTGACCAAAATCACTCTAATCATTGCAATATATCTCCACACCGACTCGCTATTACCACATCTCAACAAGAACTTTTCAGTATCACATCTCAGCAAGCACTCCCTACTAGCACATCTGAACACGAACTGACTACTACGAGTCCTCGACAAGCACTGCCCACTACGAGTTCTCAATAATCACTGCCAGTGGAGGCGGCGGAACAATGCTCTCTAGCGATCTCTGGCGCTGTGGCTCAGTGTAGCCACCTTTCATATGCCCTTCCTCCACGGCTAGAATTTGATGGTATTTTTTGCCAGCATTGGTGGTGAAAATACCACCAAATTCGTCAAAAAAATACAGACAAAAATAAAAGATAATATTAATACGTAAATATCATATAACTAGATAAAATTTTGGCTTTGCACTGACCTTTCAATAACCTATTATATAGAATACAGTAAGCAATACAAATTCTTTCATACATGTGACTTTACATAATAGTTTACACAAGTATTATGTGGTTAAACAATTCAATCAATAGCGTCAGCAATGACGAATATGTGCAGGTAAGAGTCTCATAACTTTTCACAACCAGTAATAGACAAAAAATCAGTTTATACAAATATTCACATAAACGCTTTCCATAGCTCAAGAATAAGCAGTTGACAGTTCCAGCAGTAGCACCCAGCAATGGTCAAGCATCTGGCTTGTGTTCTTGTATTAGAGTGTAATTCTGGTTTTCTTGAGTAATTATGGTATTTTTATTTTCTTTAATTAATTCAGTATAAATGATATTTAAAATTTCTTGTGTTATTGAAGAAGAACCGTGCCAGATGCGTACGTTGAGTCATACTTCCACACACAGAACAGTTACACTTGTGCTTTGGTTTCGTAGGTTTTTATAGTTGCTGGGGACTTACATCATTGCTATATTCTTAATTGGAGAGTAGTTATGACAACAAAACAGAAATGTGTAAATATGCAATCCATACAAAAAGCAGCAAACATATATCTTACGTAATAAACAAGTCATTAGCATCATATCAGCATAAGCAAATAAATGTTCGTATGTAATCTTAATAAGTAAAGATGAAGGCGCAAGCAGATAAATCACAAAGTGTAACCTACATACATAGTGTATCAAGTAGTAGTGGCAGCAATGTATAACAGTCAATAATAGTTAAGTCAACGTCATAGTCATCATGTCAAGACCAATGTTTGCCAAGCCAGATCAAAATGTACGGTTGCTGAACAACTGTCAGTGTACCAAGATATGCAAATGCTTCCTCTCTCAAAAAAAAGTATATACTGCTTTGTGATTTGACAAAGTGTGTGTGTAGACAATCTTCCTTCTACTTGAGTGTTCTAGTCTGCCATCTTCATCCTCCTTGTTCCATATGGACCAACAAAAAAAATATGCTCCTCACTTACTTTACCTCTTATCCACCAAAACTCCAATAATCATCAGCATAATCTCAATACTTCACTAATACCTCTTCAATACGTCGATACATATAAACCTTATCATCAATATCATTTACCTTACCTCTTGTCCACGAAAACCCCAATAATCATCACTTAATCTTAATACTTCAATAATACCTCTTCACTACGTCGATATATATAAACCTCAGCACCAATATCATTTTACTTCCATAACAACTCTTTCCTCTAGTCAGTCTCCTCGAACAAGTACAGACAAAATTCTAGTGCAAACTTCAATTCATCATCTCATACAATCAGAAGACACAATGTCAACACACAACCTCTCGTGTAATCCATCTGATCCAAATCTGCTACTCATTATAAATTATAAGATACATTTTGGTTCCTTGTCCATCATTAAATAAAAGAAATGCATACATGAGCTTTAACAGACTTAGTTCGAATAACTCTCAGTAATTAAGTACGATTACGGAGTGTGAATGATCATAATATTACACAGTGTGTACACCACTTCAAGAATCATAGCAGAAGCAAACATGTGGAGTATTTTTTGTGTCAAGTGTCACTTCCTATTTCAATTGCTCGCGAAAAATGCAGTGTAATACTGTCAATGGTCTAAACCTAGTTTTGGTATCTCATGTCGTTAGCTTCCTTCCTATTAGCATAAATTTATACAGCTTCCATAAAACCTCAGCTCATGTGACTTCTATGACTTTCTTGTACTAATGTCGTTCGTCGAATTATAGCAGTTCATTTTCTTATCTTAAAAATATAAGGCACTGAGCATAAGCAAAACATGCAATAGCGAGTAAATATACCAGTAGAGAACAGAATGTCAACAAGTGGATGCAGCACAATTCTTACAACGAGGCTCTGCCAAGCGAACAATCTATAATTAATACCACAGTGTAACCTAAACTCTATGTTCGTACACTGTACATCATCATTGCTATATTCTAAATTGAAGAGTAGTTATGACAACAAAACAGAAATGTGTAAATATGCAATCCATACAAAAAGCAGCAAACATATATCTTACGTGATAAACAAGTCATTAGCATCATATCAGCATAAGCAAATAAATGTTTATATGTAATCTTAATAAGTAAACATGAAGGCGCAAGCAGAAAAATCACAAAGTGTAACCTACATACATAACAGCACAACTAATCAGGTGGCAATTATAATTTAAATAAATAAGCACAGCAGGCACATAATTAAAAAAAATGACATCAGTGAAAAAGCATAGCAGCCAAGCGATGCATAATATATACAAATAACAAGCCTGTTCATTAATCAATAATTGTCAAAATCAGCAAATGTACACAAGCACGTCGCTTCACAAGTAAATTCATAGAACATGAAATTTAGCACAAAGTATGAATCACGTAACCGCGAGCAGCAAATTACATCTAAAATACGTACCTAAGTGGAATTATGTTACCTGAAAAATAAACTCAATTAATAGTTACCCTTTTTTAGTTTATTACCTTTTTTTTTTTTTTTTTTTTTTTTTTTGAAATTACATTCTTCCTGAAATTTTCTCCATAGCAAGTCCTCTTAACGTCGGACACACACAGAATTTACCTGAAGGTCTTAAATACTTTATACAACCGTATCCTGAAAAATACTGAACGTTAATAACATAATTCATCAAGTCACTATAGCTTTATACAGAATTTAGTCGGAGAAATTAGACTGTGTATTTGTTTACGGCTGTCAGTGCATTCGCACTGAGCGCTCGATCAGCTGTAGACGCGTGACGTAGGAAGTAATTGTTTGCGGTCAACGACTGCGTTGTGCGGCGCGCAGACTGACTGTTGCTTTGAGTATGTGCCGCCGCCAAAACACAGCGCGGTATCCTTGTATTCTCTGCATGTTTACATGTAGCTGTTAGTTTCTCTAAAGTATGTCATTCCACAAAAATTTTTTTTTAAAGTATATCATTCCACAAAAATTTTAACGTTTGATATATGATGTATTCCTTTAGAGCGCCGAGATTTAAGAGTTTCTACTTCAACAGTGTTATCATGGATAATTTTGCGAATTCTATATGGACCGTTATAAAGCAGAAAAAATTTGCGACATAAGCCTTTTCCTTTATGAGACAAACGATGAGACTTAATTAACACCTTTTGACCAACTGACAAGATTTTTAAACGACCAGGACGTTTAGCTGATTTCTCTCTTCTTGCAGCCGCAGACGCAATATTTCGTAGAGCCAGGTTGACAACTTCAGAATGCCGCAGTTTCCGTGAAGGCGGAAAAGGAACGATTTCAGAAATGCGATTTGTTGGTACTTTATTTTTTAATATCAATAGAGGCGGTAAAGAAGTTGAGTCATTAGGAAGTTCATTCAAAATGTTTTGAAAAATATGAAGATACTGATCCCAAGTTCTGTGATTCTGATGACAATAAAGACGGCACAATTTATTGATTTCCTTCATCCCTCTCTCTGAAGCATTAGATTGAGGGTGAAAAAGTGAAATGAAGATTGGTTTAATCTTACGACGCCGTAGAGTACGAAGCCAAATTTTAGAGCGAAACTGTGATCCGTTATCTGATATAACCTTATCAACATGACCAACTTCTTTAAGAAAATGTTTGATGAAAGCATTAGATACTGAACGAGCTGTTGCTTTGCGTAACGGTGTAAAACACACATATTTTGATTTCAATTCTACTGCTACAAAAATGTAGGCAAAACCATTAGTAGAACGAACCACTGGACCGAACAAATCGACTGCAGCCATCTCATTTAATTTCGCTGGAATGATAGGAAACAACGGTGCTCTGTGAGAAATTGTTGGCGGCTTAGCCATTTGACATAATTTGCATTTGGCCAGAACAGATCGAATACGTTTTTCCATATTATTGAAGTAGCAATTTTCTCGTAATTTATGAAAGCATTTTCTGGGACCAAAGTGCGCATAACTGAAATGTGTGTACCAAATCAATTTATTGACCCACTCATCAGGAATACAAACTAACCAAACAGAGTTGTCGACCGATTTCCGTTTAAAAAGAATGTCATTGCGAACTAAATAATGCTGTCTAATCGCTACGCTTTCCTTTCTCCTCCACTTGTCCTTAATGTCCTTCCAGATTGGATCCTTATTTTGCTCCTTAGCGATGTCCTGGAGCGAAGACGAAATAAAGTTCTCAAACGCAACACCTTGAATGTACATCAGACAATAATTGTTTCCCTTGCAGTCCTCTTCAGCACTTTGTTTCAAACCCATAGGTGCACGTGATAAAGCATCAGCAACAATATTTGAAGATCCCTGTATGTAAACAATACTAAAATCAAATTCCTGTAGGTACAACGCCCATCGTGACAATCTGCCATGAGTTAATTTTGTCGACATAAGAAATTCCAGAGCTCGATGATCGGTGTAAACCTTAGTATGTCTGCCAAACAAAAATGTGCGAAATTTTTTGAAAGCCCATACAACAGCCAAAGCTTCAAGTTCCGTTATCGAATAATTCTTTTCTGATTTCGAGAGAACACGACTTCCAAATGCAATAGTTTTCTGTACTACAACGCCGTTTTCTTCTATCTCTTGAAATAAATGTGCACCTAGGCCTTTGTACGATGAGTCCGTCGCCAAACAAAAATCTTTAGATAAATCCGGATGTGAAAGAAGTGGAGCAGCAACTAAAGCATCACGAAGTTGTTCAAATTCTGACTGAGCTTCCTCATCCCAACACCAATTAGAATTTTTTCCAGATAGTTCACATAAACGAGGTGTGGCCAAATTGTCCAATCTAACAAAGCGTCTAAGAAAATTACAGACACCAAGGAAACTACGAACATCACGTTTTGTGGTAGGAACAGCATAATTACGAATAGCGTCTAGTTTTTCTGGATCAGGAAGAATACCTTCTGTAGAAAAAATGTGACCGAGAAATTTCACCTGAGAACGACCAAATTCAGATTTCTCCAAGTTCACAGTAATGCCAACTCTTGCAAAAATACTTAATAATGAATCCAAAATTTTGTTGTGCTCACTCCAAGAATGTTTAGCAATAAGAATATCATCAAGATATGAAGTAATATTGTCACGAAGATAAACAGGTAAAATTTCATTTAAGCTACGAATGAATGCTGCAGAAGATACAGTAAGTCCAGTAATTTCCGAAACTGGTAACAGTTACCAAAGGCTAAAAAGGCAGTATATCTTCTACAATCAGGGTGGAGTTCTATTTGCCAAAAACTTGCGCGCATATCAATCGTGGATAAAACTTTAATTCCATGGAAATGTTGAAGAAGTTCATCTAAATTTTGTGGGCGGTCAGTTTCAGGAATGATGATATTATTTATCTGTCTGGAATCCAGAATCAAACGAATTGACCCATCCTTTTTAAGAACAACGTGTAGTGGGCTGGTATAAGGACTGACAGCTGGCTCAATAATGCCCTGATCTAACATGTATTGAAGTTCATTCTTAACCTTGTCTCTGTAAGCCAAAGGAATAGCGTACGTTTTCCCGCGAAATGGTATGTGTTCTTTTACCTTAAATAAATATTGTAAGCCTTGTATAGTTCCTGTGTGATGACTAAACACTGTAGCACGTGAAGTCAAAATATGGTGCAGCTCTTCTCTTGCAACGTCATCTGGTACTTCAGCTTTCTTAACCTTTTCATTAATTAATTCTTCGCTACTAATTACATCCTCCATCGCGTCTCTGTATCTATTGTCATTGTCATGAATAAACACACTGTCGTCATAATGCTCAACGAAAACATCAGAAGTAAGAAACCTTAAACATTTTGTATCTGATTCAGATCTTGCTAAACACTCGAAAAATTTCAAACATTTCAGCATTCCGGCAACAGTCAAATTCACACTTCCTTCTTTAAAGTTCAAAATTGCCTTATGTGTGTTAAGAAACTCCATACCTAATACAATCTGTGTACTGAGTAATGGAACAATAATAAAATTAGCAGACAATTCGTATCCTTGACAAACGAAATTTAGGTTGGTCTGTTGTTTAACTTCCACACCTTTTCCAGAAATCGCTCCTCGAATTGTAGTTTTAAAAATAGGTAACACAGGACAGGCAATAGTTCTTTCACATATACGAAAAACTGATTCACTAATGACGTTCAATGGGCTCCCAGAATCTAGAACTGCAGTGAACTTAATCTTACCCACACATACTTCAATAACAGGATGTAAAAATGCGTCTACATTATTTTCCTTTTCGCCTAGCAAAATGTCTGTCATATCTTCCAGGCGTACGTAAAGTTGTAGTGTCATTACTTTCTGAACCGTCTATATTGCTGCCAGAAGCCGAAGCTGCTAGTCATTGTCGATTGTTTGCGTCACGTCTTTGATTATTCCCGACATTTCGCGGATCAATTTCTACTATTTCCACTTGTCTCTCTGAATTTCTGTCACGCGGAGGATGCCAATGAGGTCCTTCCTGTCTGTTAGATGCAAATTCTTGGTTGTGTCTGTTATTAAAATTTCTGTTTTCCTGTCTGTCTGCATAACTACTTCTTGTATAATTTCGACTGTCACTTCTGAAATTACTGTTAGACCTACTACCCTGGTTATTTCTGTAGTAAGAGTTTCTATTATTGTATGAATAATTTCTGTCTTGATGATACCGATTACTGTTTCCGTATGATTGATCATTCCGGTAAGAATTACCGTTATTATAATTGTCTGTGTAATCTCTGTTAGAACGTCTGTTATTGTCATAAGGCTGGTATCTATTGTCCTGTCTGTTACGTCTGTCATTCTCAAAATTACCCATATAACGCCCGTTCCGATCACTATCCCTTTTCTCTGAAAATTTATTGTGATTACTGTTACTGAAAAAGTTACAAGAAGTCCCGTCGTCGTTGTCATACTCAAGTTCTTGCAATAAAGTCTTAAAAGTCTCAATGTCGTCTTTACATCTTCCAGCTAAAGCAATTTGTCTTATGGATTGTGGCAGCTTAGTTAAACAAATGCGAATTAATTCAGTCGGGCTATAGGGGTTGGACAGGAACTGATTCTTTCGAATCATGTCTTCAAAGTATTCTGCCGGTGTGCGGAACTCAGACTGTTTAAAATTACGCTGCATAATCAGACTATGTTTGACTCTGTCTTGTTTGTTTTCGGACCAATATGCCGATAGAAATGCATGATAAAAATCATTCAGATTATTACACTCTCTAATGAGTGCGCGCATCCGCGTCGCCGGTTCGTTTTCTAAATATCCACACATAAATTCCAGTTTGTGACTTAGTGGCCAATTTGGTGGGAGTGCGTACATAAATTGATCTAACCATGCACATGGATGTATGTCATTCTTAGAATTGCGGAAGATCTTAAATTTCCGAACAGTCAAAAAGTGTTTATAGTCAAAGTTTTCGCCTCGTGGCGACAAAGACCTACCGCGTCTGTCCCAGTTTGAATGTCGATTATTGTCAAGTTCGCGCGCCTGGCGCTCTCTTGTTGCGTCCCGTAAATGAAACAAATTATCTTCTTCAAAGCCCTCTGCTATCTGTGATTCTAAATTTCTTCTGCTGTCTTTTCCTACGATTTCGCCTTCAATTTGTTTGACTTGCTTTCGTAATGCCTCAACTTCCCTTTTAACGCGTTCATTAAATTTTCCCTGATCTTCAACATGCTTATTTATGTTCTGATACTCTTCGGTTTCTGCAAATGGCAATGGTGCTGTATCATCTGAATCTCTGTCCCCATGTAAACTAAGATTTGTCAATTTATCTGAAATCTCCTCAACTCTTTCCGATAAGTCACCTATTTTTTCTTTCTGTTTATTTACGTCTTCCGTAAGTGTCGCGACTCGGGTTTCAGTGTTGACACATTTGGTAGTTAACTGTTCATATTATTGTGTTAGATTATTTATTCTGTCATTTGGTACGGATTCCTCGATTCTCTCAAATATTTCTTTCTTATCGTGTGCACGTTGTAAATTTAACTCTGAAAATTTTTGTACTATCACGCGATCTCTTTCTTCCTGTTCTCTATCCTGTTCCCTTTGTCTAATCTCTACTGCAATTAATCTATTATTGTGAGAATTCAAAATCGGTTGTACTTCTTCTCTGATTTCTTTCTTTAACTCATCTTTCATATTTTTGAAACATGTCCCTATTCGTGAGTCTAACCGTGTTTCCATTGTTTCCAACTCTGTTTCTAAACGTGTTGCCACTGTTTTTAATTCAGATCCTAACCGAGTTTCCATTGTTCCCATCCGTGTTTCCATTTGTGAGTCTAACCGTGTTGCCAAAGTTCCCATCTCTGTTTTTAATTCAGATCGTAACTGTGATCCCAAATTTAATATTGCACTCATCAACTGTTCCGTATGATCTGGTTCGAAATTCTTTTTGCCCCTAACATTTCTCGCAAAACCAGTTTCCTTCGTCATAGCTGTAAAGCAATCTGTGTTCGATACTAATACAGAATCTTCTGTCGTTAATCTCTTATTCTGTGAATTTTCTGATTGAGAAAAATTTTGAAATGGTTCCGGACTATTTTCCCGACTTATTACATTGTTTTCCACTTCATTATCCATCATACTGTTTTCCTCTGTTGGCGAGTTCGCCATGTTAACAATTTCGTCATTCTCACTATCCATCATTTTTGCCTTTTTCATTGATCGCGTGATCATTTACAAAATATACAAAACTCGTCACTATAAAAAAATTACACACAGTGACACTTTATCATCAACAATATCATTCACACGAGATGTTTCCCTCAAATACGATCATCGAACAATTGAAATAATTGCACTAATTGTCAAACCCGTAGACAAGACAACAGAAATGAAATTTTGCAAAAAAAAAAAAATACCATTAGAAGAATGACAATTACCAAATCTACACATGCAATATAGACTACAATTACTAAACTACAAATTACTACAACAATCCTACTGTCTACTATTTCTACAATCAGAAGATTCCAAGGGACGATCCGAAGCAGCGGTCGCCACGTGCATGGGGGCTTAATTAAATAAAATGAAAATAATTTTAATTTCTGCTTTAGTAGCTGTTTGTCCGATTACGAAGTCTCGTAAACGGTTGGCCCTGACTAGTATTATTACGCAATCTGACTGCTTAGAACAATAACAAAGAATGAAATGGAAATTTTCATTAACACAATTAATTAATTAAGTCCCCAGCAACTATAAAAACCTACGAAACCAAAGCACAAGTGTAACTGTTCTGTGTGTGGAAGTATGACTCAACGTACGCATCTGGCACGGTTCTTCATCAATAACACAAGAAATTTTAAATATCATTTATACTGAATTAATTAAAGAAAATAAAAATACCATAATTACTCAAGAAAACCAGAATTACACACTAATACAAGAACACAAGCCAGATGCTTTGTTGACTGAACCTGTAATGACGCATTATTTATAACATGGAAATAATGAAAAATAAATCAAGTTTCGTTACCTTCATATATTGACCAAAATCACTCTAATCATTACAATATATCTCCACACCGACTCGGTATTACCACATCTCAACAAGAACTTCTCAGTATCACATCTCAGCAAGCACTCCCTACTAGCACATCTGAACACGAACTGACTACTACGAGTCCTCGACAAGCACTGCCCACTACGAGTTCTCAATAATCACTGCCAGTGGAGGCGGCGGAACTATGCTCTCTAGCGATCTCTGGCGCTGTGGCTCAGTGTAGCCACCTTTCAATAGTGGGAATTAGTGAAGTTCGGTGGCAGGAGGAACAAGACTTTTGGTCAGGTGATTACAGGGTTATAAATACAAAATCAAATAGGGGTAATGCAGGAGTAGGTTTAATAATGAATAAACAAATAGGAGTGCGGGTTAGCTACTACAAACAGCATAGTGAACGCATTATTGTGGCCAAGATAGACACAAAGCCCATGCCTACTACAGTAGTACAAGTTTATATGCCAACTAGTTCTGCAGATGATGGAGAAATTGATGAAATGTATGACGAGATAAAACATATTATTCAGGTAGTGAAAGGAGACGAAAATTTAATAGTCATGGGTGACTGGAATTCGTCAGTAGGAAAAGGGAGAGAAGGGAACATAGTAGGTGAATATGGATTGGGGGGAAGAAATGAAAGAGGAAGCCGCCTTGTAGAATTTTGCACAGAGCATAACTTAATCATAGCTAACACTTGGTTCAAGAATCATAAAAGTAGGTTGTATACCTGGAAGAATCCTGGAGATACTAGAAGGTATCAGATAGATTATATAATGGTGAGACAGAGATTTAGGAACCAGGTTTTAAATTGTAAGACATTTTCAGGTGCAGATGTGGATTCTGACCACAATCTATTGGTTATGAACTGCAGATTGAAACTGAAAAACTGCAAAAAGGTGGGAATTTAAGGAGATGGGACCTGGATAAACTGAAAGAACCAGAGGTTGTAGAGAGTTTCAGGGAGAGCATAAAGGAACAATTGACAGGAATGGGGGGGGGGGGGGGAAGAAATACAGTAGAAGAAGAATGGGTAGCTCTGAGGGATGAAGTAGTGAAGGCAGCAGAGATTCAAGTAGGTAATAAGACGAGGGCTAATAGAAATCCTTGGGTAACAGAAGAAATATTGAATTTAATTGATGAAAGGAGAAAATATAAAAATGCAGTGAATGAAGCAGGCAGAAAGGAATACAAACGTCTCAAAAATGAGATCGGCAGGAAGTGCAAAATGGCTTAGCAGCGATGGCTAGAGGACAAATGTAAGGATGTAGAGGCTTGTCTCACTAGGGGTAAGATAGATACTGCCTACAGGAAAATTAAAGAGACCTTTGGAGAGAAGAGAACCACTTGTATGAATATCAAGAGCTCAGATGGCAACCCAGTTCTAAGCAAAAAGGGAAGGCAGAAAGGTGGAAGGAGTATATAGAGGGTTTATACAAGGACGATGTACTTGAGGACAATATTATGGAAATGGAAGAGGATGTAAATGAAGATGAAATGGGAGATAAGATACTGCGTGAAGAGTTTGACAGAGCACTGAAAGACCTGAGTCGAAACAAGGCCCCGGGAGTAGACAACATTCCATTAGAACTACTGACGGCCTTGGGAGAGCCAGTCATGACAAAACTCTACCATCTGGTGAGCAAGATGTATGATACAGGCGAAATACCCACAGAGTTCAAGAAGAATATAATAATTCCAATCCCAAAGAAAGCAGGTGTTGACAGATGTGAAAATTACCGAACTATCAGTTTCGTAAGTCACAGCTGCAAAATACTAACGCGAATTCTTTACAGACGAATGGAAAAACTGGTAGAAGCGGACCTCGGGGAAGATCAGTTTGGATTCCGTAGAAATGTTGGAACACGTGAGGCAATACTAACCTTACGACTTATCTTAGAAGAAAGATTAAGAAAAGGCAAACCTACGTTTCTAGCATTTGTAGACTTAGAGAAAGCTTTTGACAACGTTAACTGGAATACTCTCTTTCAAATTCTGAAGGTGGCAGAGGTAAAATACAGGGAGCGAAAGGCTATTTACAATTTGTACAGAAACCAGATGGCAGTTATAAGAGTCGAGGGGCATGAAAGGGAAGCAGTGGTTGGGAAAGGAGTGAGACAGGGTTGTAGCCTCTCCCCGATTTTATTCAATCTGTATATTGAGCAAGCAGTAAAGGAAACAAAAGAAAAATTCGGAGTAGGTATTAAAATTCATGGAGAAGAAGTAAAAACTTTGAGGTTCGCCGATGACATTGTAATTCTGTCAGAGACAGCAAAAGACTTGGAAGAGCAGTTGGACGGAATGGACAGTGTCTTGAAAGGTGGATATAAGATGAACATCAACAAAAGCAAAACAAGGATAATGGAATGTAGTCAAATTAAATCGGGTGATGCTGAGGGAATTAGATTAGGAAATGAGACACTTAAAGTAGTAAAGGAGTTTTGCTATTTAGGGAGCAAAATAACTGATGATGGTCGAAGGAGAGAGGATATAAAATGTAGACTGGCAATGGCAAGGAAATCGTTTCTGAAGAAGAGAAATTTGTTAACATCGAGTATAGATTTAAGTGTCAGGAAGTCGTTTCTGAAAGTATTTGTATGGAGTGTAGCCACGTATGTAAGTGAAACAAGGACGATAACTAGTTTAGACAAAAAGAGAGTAGAAGCATTCGAAATGTGGTGCTACAGAAGAGTGCTGAAGATAAGGTGGGTAGATCACGTAACTAATGAGGAAGTATTGAATAGGATTGGGGAGAAGAGAAGTTTGTGGCACAACTTGACTAGAAGAAGGGATCGGTTGGTAGGACATGTTTTGAGGCATCAAGGGATCACCAATTTAGCATTGGAGGGCAGCGTGGAGGGTAAAAATCGTAGAGGGAGACCAAGAGATCAATACACCAAGCAGATTATTCAGAAGGATGTAGATAGCAGTAGGTACTGGGAGATGAAGAAGCTTGCACAGGATAGAGTAGCATGGAGAGCTGCATCAAACCAGTCTCAGGACTGAAGACCACAACAACAACAACCCATTAGATAAAAACTGGTTTATAGTAACATAACTGAGCATACAGCATAGCATGACAGAAAACGTAATACGTCAAAAACATAGACAGTGTACAGGTGCAAAAAAAATGTACACCGATTATCACAAAGTAGCAGCAAAAAAAAAAAAAATCACTAGGCAAAATGTTAAAGTCAACTAGTGTTTGTTATGTCTTAAATATTTCATAGTGCAAAAAAAAACGGGAAAAAATCATACATACATGAAAAAATGGAAAATATGCACGGTCTGATGTGTAACGACAAGAAGAGCGACCTGCTAACTTTACCTTGCCGGGCACTTGCCAAGAAAAAATACGACAATCATCAGTAAGTAGTCACATAAATATATTTGCATAAGTGGTCATAAAATGTGTAAGTTCATCTGGAAAAATATGCACGGTCTGATGTGTAACGACAAGAAGAGCGACCTGCTAACCTTACCCTGCCGGGCACTTGCCAAGAAGAAATACGATAATCATCAGTAAGTGTTCATGCGAATATAATTGCATAAGTGGTCATAAAAATTAGGAAATGGCATTACAGTGTGGTAAATCATAAAGTATGTTCATTCAATAAAAGGTTTGATGTTGGATACAAGGTGGTTCCCTTTGGTTTTTCTTGTTCTCAAAGTTTCGACGTGTACTACATTGGGGTGAGGAATGCTGCGAATTCGATATGGACCTGCGTATAGAAGTTCAAATTTACTGCACCTACCTTTTCCTCTATTGGATAAATAGTCTGTACGTACTAATATCTTCTGTCCAATGTGAACGTCACGGCGTATACAAACCTGTTTTTGCTGTCTTCTCCGGCGTTCTGCGGCACGTTTGATGTTGTTCAGCGCAATGTCAATTATTTCATGGTGTCGAAGTCGACGAGATGTAGGAAAGGTTACTAATTCTTTAATTTTGTTAGGTGGTTCAACATTTTTCAGTATGATAGACGTAGATAGCATAGTAGATTCATTTGGTATGGAATTAATTACATCTTGGAATGAGAGTATGTGTGTGTCCTAATCAATATGTTTTTTATGGCAGTAAATTCTACGCAGTTTACCAATTTCTTTCATTAATCGTTCACAAGGGTTCGAAGAAGCATGGTACCTGGATATATAGAACGGGGAAATGTTTCTAGCTCGTAACATACGTGTCCATATAGCAGATCGAAACTGTGATCCATTGTCGGAAATTACTTTCAACACATGCCCTACATGAAATAGAAAATGTTTTACAAATGCTTTCGAAACAGTTTTAGCAGTAGCTTTGCGTAACGGAGTGAAGGTAGCATATTTTGAAGTGAGTTCAACAGCGACAAAGATGTAGCAGAAACCTCTATTAGTTCTGGGAATCGGACCAAAAATGTCTACAGCGGCCATATGTCTCAATTTAACAGGTACAATGGGATGTAATGGAGGAATATGTGAAGTCGTGTCTGATTTAGCTTTCTGGCAGATTTTACATGACGCTAAAACTCGTCGAATACGTTTCTCCATGTTGGTAAAATAACAGTTCTGTCTCAGTATAAGAAAACATTTTCTGGCTCCGTAATGTGCCTAACTTAAATGGGTATACCAGATTAATTTGTTAACAAGTTCGTCAGGAATGCATAATAACCAATTGTTGCTGTCAGGATGAGAGCGGCGAAACAGAATGTCATTGCGTACAATGTAATGGTTTCTAATGGTAACATTATTCCCATCTTGCCAAAGGTGTTTAATTTCTTTCCACACGTTGTCTTTACACTGCTCTTGTGCTATGTCTTGTAATGACGACGAAATGAAATTTTCAAATGCAACTTGTTGAATGTACATGACGCTGAAATTTGCTTTGCAGAAGTTGGTTGCGATGTCTTGCTGATTGTTGCTGAGAGAACGGGATAGTGCGTCTGCTACAATATTTTGTGTGCCGAGAATGTGAACAATTGTAAAATTAAATTCATGTAGATAAAGTTTCCATCTGCTTAATCTGTCGTGTGTAAATTTAGCGGAAAGTAAAAACTGTATCGCTCTATGGACTGTATAAACGGTAGTGTGTCTTCCATAAAGAAAATGCCTAAATCTGGTAAAAGCCCATACAATACATAATGTTTCAAGTTCTGTAACAGAATAATTACGTTCAGCAGGTGACAGAATGCGACTCGCAAAAGCGATGTTTTTAATTACTGTACAACCATCTTCTTCAATTTCCTGAAAAATATGTTCGCCTAAAGCGGTGTTAGAACTGTCGGTGGCAATGGAAAAATTTCTAGTAAGATCTGGGTGCGATAAAAGTGGTGCATTCAACAAGGCTTCTTTGAGGTTCACAAATTCAGAATGTGCTTTCCTATCCCAGGACCAAATAGTGTTTTTACCTGTCAATTGACATAATCTAGGGGTGTCTAAAGCAGTGTAATGAATAAATTTACGAAAAAAGTTAATTAAACCCAAAAAACTGCGTAGTTGTTTCTTCGTCGTAGGAACAGTAATGTCACGTAAAGCTTGAAGTTTTTCCGGGTCAGGCGTAATGCCTTCTGCTGAAATTACATGTCCGAGAAATTTTATAGACGTTTTACCAAAGTGCGATTTACTGAGATTAACTGTGAGTCCTTGTGCACGAAAAGTTTGCAACGGTCGTTCAAGAATCAAATTGTGTTCAGACCAGTTAGTTTCTGCAATAAGAATGTCGTCTACGTAAGTTGTGACTCTGTCTTTAAGTTCTGTCGGAAGTATTGTATTCAAACCGCGAATAAAAGCTGCTGAAGAAATAGTTAAACCGAATGGTAATTTACAAAATTGATAAGTCGCCAAAACAGAGAAAAGCTGTATACTTTCTGCAGTTCGGATGGAGCTGAATTTGCGAAAATCCCGATTTCAAATCTAATGTGGAATAAATAGCAGTACCATGAAATTTCTGTAGAAGTTCTTCTAGTGTCTGTGGGCGATCTGTTTCATTAATAATAATGTCATTGATGTGACGCGAATCAAGTACGAGGCGAAGTGAACCATCTTATTTCTTAACAATATGGAGCGGGTGTATGTACGGACTAACTGCCGGTTCAATAATTCCTTGGTCAAGCATAGCTTGCAATTCTTTCTTAACTTGTTCTCTGTAAATATACGGAATGGGATAATGTTTGGCTTTAAATGTGTCGTGCTGTTTAACCTGAAATTCATACATAAAACCGGACATAGTACCAAGAACGTTGTCAAAAACTGGAGCTTGCTGTAAAAGAATTTTGCGAAGTTGTGTTCGTTCGTCGTCTGTATTTGCACTGCTCTGTTTAACTTTATCAGAAATCATCTGTATAACGTCATAGTCGGCTTCGTCTGGAGTATTATAGTTGTGTACGTACGTATCTGCGATTAATGTGGAATTACAGTCTATGTTACGTGATGCAGAAATGACCTCTGTCCGATTAATTGTTTGTTCCTCTGCAGATAAAGAGTGCTGAAATTCTTAAGCTAGTTGTACATTTTCATCCTTCAACATTAAATAGGAATTTTGAAAGTCAATAATGGCATCGTGTTGTACCAGAAAATTCGTACCTAAAATAATGTCTGTCGTCAATAACGGAATAATCGAAAAATTTGAGTGAAACGTATGACCTGCAATACAAAATGATAAATGTGTCTGTAATTTTACATCTACTCCTTTACTAGATACTGCTCCTTTCACTTTAGTTTTGCCTAATGATAACGTAGGATAGCTATTCTCTTTGTTACATTCGTTGAAAGTTTCCTCATTTATGACTGACATAGGAGATCCAGAATCGATTACTGCTGAAAATTTCGATGATCCAATTTTAACTTCGATGAAAGGGTGTGAAATGGTTTTTTGAACAACTGGTCTTTCCTGCAAAAGAGTGTCTCGGATGTCGTCAAAAGTAATAACATTTTCGTGAACAAGATTCTGTGTATCTGAAGTATTGCTTACGTTGCTGGAAGATGCAACCTGTACTGTATCTAGTCAAATTCTATCTGAAGTGTTATTATTTTCAGGAGGATGCTGCGGCATTTCCACTATTTGTACTGTTCTGTTATTTCTTCCTGACGTATTACGTTCGGGATGATACCTACTGTCTGGTTCATTCATGATTATATGTTGTGGCGGATGATTCTGCTGTTGGTAAGACCGACTGTTATTAAACGTACGCTGAAAATTGTGCTCATTACTTTTACGTCTCTCATGATAGTCATTTCTATACGGCGCATTGCGATAGGAATTGAAATAGTGTGTTTTCTGTATGTACTGATTTCCTTGTTGCTATGCGTTACTGTTTGTTGGATCTGATGCTATTCGTGCACGCGGCGAAACATTAAAGCTTGGTTGACCTTGTAGACTGCTAACCGATTGGTTTTGTTGCCGCTGTTGTGAAAAACCTCTATTGTTACCAAAATGCGTTCGCTGTTGCTGATAATTTTGACGATTGCTGAAAATGCTGTACATACTGATGATTACAATTTTATCTGTTATTAAAAAATCACGGGGATAGTTGTCATTTCGGGAGTGTCTAATGAAAAATTGTCACTTTCGGTAAAAGTTGTCTTATCTGGTTTTCTTTACTCATTCTTAATCCTAGATAGAGCGATAGTTAAAGAGCTATTCAGATAGATATAAAGGATAGTAGAAGAGAAGGCAGCAGTGCAGAAAACTAAAGATGAAACAGCACTACTATGGCTCGGGGCCCTGTGCACGCTACGGCACATATTCATTAAAGCGTAATGAATCCCCTGAGGTCAATTACGCGCTACAAATAAATTTTAGCTTCTGCGTTACAGGCAATGCCGGTGAAAATTCAAAAACAAATTGCTGTATCCAAGCCAATGCTAGTTTCTGCATTACAGGTAATGGCGGTGAAAGTACAAAAATAAATCGACGTATCCAGTTCAAAGCGTGTACCTGTGCTCTGTCATTTTCAAATACCTTATATTTTCTTACGGATAAAAATTGCTCGTAATCAACGTTATCGTCTCTGAATGTGTGAACAGGTTCACGATTGCATAAGAATCTGTTTGTCTGTGTCTTTTCGGATTTTAAGTCACGTAGTCTCTGTAAGTTACCTAAATTATACTGGCTGTGTGAGTGTGACAAATGTTCGGAATGTGCCGTATGCTGTGACGTGTTATTGACTGAAATATTTTTCATCTCTGTCACCTCTTGCTGTAAAGTCGACAATTTTTTACGTAATGTATTATTAGACGAATCTATCTCACTGATCGTTTGCTGTAAACTTTGGAATTCAGGTGTTTGATTAAACGAAATCGGTGAAGTATCGTCTGATTTGCTGTCATTATTACTTTCAATAACGTCAATACGACTGGCCAATTCATCATATTTTTCAGTCAGTATTTTTACCTGATCATCGTTTTTAGTGTCACAAGCATTAATTTGTTTTTGTATTTTACGTGTGGTTTCGTTCAATTTCTTAACGTCAGCTTTGATAACAGCGGAATCCTGTATTAGTTCTAATTGTTCGAGTTTGTCGGTCACTGTCTGAAAGTCTACCATGTGTGTGTCTGTTTTTGATTTGAGATCGGAAATTTCATCACGCAATTCGGTGTTCAACTGTTTGATAGTATTAATTTCGTCTGATACTGTAGCAATATTGTTGTCTACGTATGTTTTTGCTTCCGTAAACAATTTACGTTTATCCTCCTGTCTCTGTGCGGTAATTGTTTCCATGACTTATCGCTTTACTTTATTCTCTTCTTGTATGAATTTACAGTAACGCGTTTCACTGTTTTGTAGGTGGTGATTAAAACGTTCGTCAATTTGACTGTTCTGTTGGTCGAATTTCGCGTCTACTTTTGCATCCAGAGTGCGCGAAAAGTCTGCTGTCATTAATTTAAACTCGTCGCGTAACTGTGTTGCGTTTTCAGAGCATTGTTTACCGACTGCACTAATTTCGTCTCTAAGTAATTTAGTTGTTTCTGCATGTCTATTATTTAATTCTTGTGCCACGGATCTAATTTCTTCACTACTGTTTCTAGAACAAGCCTTAATTTCCTCACGTAATTGTTCCTTAGTGTCATGAGACTGCCCGGCAACGGCTGTAATCTTTTCACTAAGCTGTCTGGAACTGTTGTCTAATTTTTCATTAAGGTTGTCATGTTTTTCATGAAGTTGTTTGAAATTTTCAATAAGGTTGTCTTGTTTTTCATTAAGTTGTTTGAAATTTTCATTAAGATTGTCTTGTTTTTCATTAAGTTGTTTGAAATTGTTGTCTTGCCTTTCATTCTGTTGTATGGAATTTTCATTAAGTTGTTGTTTGAGATTTTCATTATTTTGTTTGTTTGATTCATGAAGTTGTAGCAATAATGCCATAACTTGATCCATGCCAATATTGCCTACTCTATTCTCTGTACTGTCTGATGGAGTGCCTGCAATTGTCACGTTTTGTGTAACCATTTGGTCATTCTGTGATTCTCGAAAAGGTTTTCCAATCGGATGTGCACTGTTAGTCACTACCTAGGAATCAAATAAATCTGTCGTATTTTTGAGTACACTGTTAATTTTCGTTAGAAAAATTCATCTGTTCACTATGCAAAGTTTGCAAACCGGGTGTGGTAAACTGGGCAGCGTTCATTGTAACAGAACGCCCCGCGTCATCAATTGTCGTTAAATTAACAGAGGACACAATTGAATTTGTTTGCTCATCATTAGCATTAAAATCATTACTAGTGGTCGGTAGGCACTGATTGTCTACAATTAGGGGATTATCAGCATTACACTGAGTGTCGCAAGTATTATCGGTCAAATTATTAGAGTCGGCTATTTCACTCATTGCACATCGCGATGTACTGTTAACAGTTTTTCGCGGCATCTTTCACAAATCAAAAGTAATCACAAATGAAACAAGTACAATACAAAAATGCAACAAACACAATTACAAGAAAGAGCATCAAATTGCCGATTATCTGTGAAAGAAAGAGTGACAAATTAGTAATAAATGCGTTGCGCCAGATGCTAACTACGTTCAAGTAAATAAGAGCAGATATATGACTACCTCTCAGAAGATTCACAAAGAAATACGATCCTGGCCGGATGTCACCAAGTGTAACCTCCCCGCAAAATAATGTTTAATAATAATGGAGATGGAGCCAAGCGTAACCTCCCCACAAAAATTAAGGAATGATAATTGACCATAAACCACACAATAATATTGATTAAATAATGAACCATGAACCAAATGTAACCTCCTAACAGAAATAATAATATCTGGTAAATTTTATAAGGACAGCAGCGCTGACCTTCGGCCCTGTATTCTGAATAACAAAAGCAAAAATTCTTACCTTAACAAAAACTGCAACTATATCTGCTCTTAATTATACATTCTTCGACACAGCTTCGTGCAATGCTGGCGTATATATATTTTTTTTATTCTTGGAAGAAATGATAATGCATTGGAAATTTAAATGAATGCTTTTCTTTAAAAGAGTTACTTTATAAAAAAATTATTATTGGGGCATTTTTTTGAACAAATTAATTACAATTAATATACATTATTAATTATGCGCAATGCTGCTTCTTTACCTTCTACAACAATACTCATCCTCCAGAGTCCTGACCAGAGTCACGAGCAGAGCACACAGCCGACGCATGCCGACTCCCGCCGACTACTACCGTCCACTCGCTACTAAAGCCGACCGACTACTACTGTATCCGACTGACTACTACTGCAGACTGACTACTACTGTCGACTCGCGCAGACTAGCGCAGACTCGCGACAAGCAACAACTAACAATAAACTACTCTCTGGTCAGAGATTCTGTCATGCCTCGCCCATCGCCGGCGAAGCATACGTGTTACAGTAATGTCTATCTGAAATCAGTTGTTAATTTCACCACAATCGGAAATCATTACTCTTTGCTATTTCTATCTTTCTTTATATTTTATTGTAGTTGTTACTGCGTATACTCATGACCAAGTGCGAGTTTATTTGGCTCTTGCAGTAATAACTAAATTAAATTTTAGCTATTTCCTTAATTATTTACTTGTTTACGCGGTTTTCGTATTTTATGTTCTTTTGGTGTTTGTTGACAAACTCTGACGTGTTTACTTTCGCTAAGTTTGAAAGCAAGACGGGTTCTTTTGAGTTCAAATAATCGAAACTAGTGTTCAAAATTACGCATATTTGATCTGTGAAAACCATTTTCTTCACATGTGGCCGAACTAGGCAACACAGGATGTTTATTGATTAACGTCGTTACACTGCTGAGTCTTTTTCTGCATAGCTATTATATTTTGCTTATAAATTATTTAATGTAACATGGGATTAGCTTTATCCATTGTTATTGTAATTTGTTGTTGCAATGTATCCAACAAGAAACTCTCGACGTATACGCCATTTCTGTCTTGCTGTGGCGCTAGTTGTCGATCAGATGAGTGAATCACTTGCTTAATCTGAATCTTCTGTCACTGCAGCAGTCCGCAGCTCGTGGTCGTGCGGTAGCGTTCTCGCTTCCCACGCCCGGGTTCCCGGGTTCGATTCCCGGCGGGGTCAGGGATTTTCTCTGCCTCGTGATGACTGGGTGTTGTGTGATGTCCTTAGGTTAGTTAGGTTCAAGTAGTTCTAAGTTCGAGGGGACTGATGACCATAGACGTTAAGTCCCATAGTGCTCAGGGCCCTTTGAACCATTTTTGTCACTGCAGCAACCATTAGATTAACTTCATGTAGAACAGAGAGTAGAAACCGATGTTGTTTGCTAATGTATCAACACACTTCAGTTTCACATTTACGTAACACAAATAATGTGGAAGTACCGTTTCCTATTAATCTTTGAGCGTACAACGCTTGCTTAGGATTGACATTCACGTTGAATGAAAACTGGAAAGCTTTGCTGTTCTCACCTACATAACACCGTTTACATGGGCAAAGAGGAGATTTCTAAATTTTTGTTGGCAGGTGTGTGCATAAATTGAAACAGTTAGAGCTCCGAACAGTTCAGCAACCCCACGGCCCCCTTCCTTCCCAGTTACCTATTAATCAGGATTACTGGGGACTTCTGACGTCACCTAATATCGCATTTCAGCATCAACAATCCTTACGCTCCTCGTCCATATCCATCCTATCATCCCTAAAAATATCCAACCTTAGCTTTAAACCGTCTGTGTAGATTGTGCGTGTGCTGGAAAAAAAAATGGGTGTGAAATCAAAAAAATGGTTCAAATGGCTCTGAGCACTATGGGACTCAACTGCTGTGGTTATCAGTCCCCTAGAACTTAGAACTACTTAAACCTAACTAACCTAAGGACATCACACACATCCATGCCCGAGGCGGGATTCGAACCTGCGACCGTAGCAGTCCCACGGTTCCGGACTGCGCGCCTAGAACCGCGAGATCACCGCGGCCGGCCAGGTGTGAAATCTTAAGGGGACTTAACTGCTACGGTCATCAGTCCCTAAGCTTACACAATACTTAACCTAAATTATCCTAAGGACAAACACACTCACCCATGCCCGAGGGAGGACTCGAACCTCCGCCGGGACCAGCCGCACAGTCCATGACTGCAGCGCCTTAGACCGCTCGGCTAATCCCTCTCGGCTTGTGATAATGTCCTTATCATGCTTTTGATGGTTAATATACTTCGGTTAACCGAAGAACAATAAGATACAGGTAAAGAAAACGGTTTAATTGGTACGTAAGGTACTGCTGTCCATGCTAAATGAGCTACGTAATAAACATAGGTTTAACCACAACAGATGTAACTATTCCATGCTACTTATCTTCTCTGAATTCACACATACGAAAGCTTACAGGAAACTCAATGACGTGGTCACAGAGTACAATATTAACGGGTGAAATATTAGTGAATCAGATGAGAACTATTGGTGGAGTAACGAACACTGACTGCACAAACAGATGCATGACGTCGGTATGATTAGTACGTACCTTAACATCACACACCGTTGTAATTTTATTTAGTTTTTTAGTAAATGACTCACTCTTTCTCTTACAAGACTCATCAGAAAAATACAAAGCACCAGCCTCTAATGGGATCAATAAGGAGGACGCGATTATAAAATTTCTAGAGGTAAAAAATCCGCTTCAGCAGGAAATTTCTTCTATTATCACGATCGGTTTCGGGCTCTCATAAGCCCATCCTCAGGTTTCGCAACTGTGCAGTGGCCCTCTAGTACACGTCGACCGCGGCACTCGGGGGCCAAAGCACATTTGCGACACCTGAGGATGGGCTTATGAGACCCCAAAACCGGTCGTGATAATAAAAGAAATTTACAACTGAAGCAGATTTTCAACCTCTAGTGACAGGGTCATTTGCCGATGTTTTTACAACAGGATTGTTTGTATAACATTGCTATTGCAACAAAGATTCATTGTTAATCGTTACGTATTTTCTATTTAACAGTATTAAGTTGGTAAAGAACTGCAGGTCTTCAACATGCAATTCCGTTTAGTATTTCGTTATTCCGCTTTTGGCCATGGATGAATATTTCGATTTCCTCCAAACTTTCCACTTCTCAGCTCTTTTACAATGTGCACAGTACTTTGAGATTGTTATCTGTCGCAACATTATGTCCTCTTTCCTCTACACGCTTCCTAGCTGATTTTTTACTGCAGCTTTATGGAGACTGAACTAGTGAATCTGTTATGTAAAACGGGTTTTAAATTTTCTGCCCGTTCGATCAGTCCACTACTTGTTTCAGTCATGGTATGCCACTTAATAAATTCCTGACTCGCTCAGTTTCACAACCTATTATGATGCGGCATGTACCAATTCCTTCCCCAATTGTTGGAGGTGACAAAAGTGATCCCGAAACCTGTATTTTAAACGGCTTCGCCATTTCGCCTGTGGTGACAACTAATGTTTTTTATCATGTTGTGGGTGGTGGCCTGGTAACTTCGTTTGCTTTTATGTTTTATGTGTTATGGAACTGCATCCATTTCATATGTATGAAAGCCACATTTATGCGCAATGGATTTCACTGTTCTCATTTCTGCCTCATAGTCTGCAGTATGAACGTGAAATTGTCTGCATTCCGTAAGAGAGCTCTGTATTCAACTTGTTTGTGCGAGCCGGGGTGTGTGGGGGACTTAAGAATAACAGTTTTTGTCTTTGTTGTTTTTCTTTATACATTGATGTTCAAGGTCTGGTTTGTATTGGTGATTTTCATGGGTAAAAAGTTTCTTTTGCTGTCTTTCAGGCGTTCTTTGATGAAGACGATATTTCTGTGTAACTACAGAGGCTACATCATAAATTTTCTGTTTCTAGTTTAGTCCCATTACGTACCATAAATGTGTCATCTACATTTCTGTAGTAGTGTACAGTTTTTTGGTTAAGATCGTCTTTCTTTTCAAACGTTTATTTTCAAGGTGGTTAATGAAAAAGGGCAACAGTCCAACTAGTCTGTCTGAGACTACTCATTGCTGCGACTAATCCTGGTTATACATTTTTCCAATGGATGTTACATACTTGTGGGAGAGAAGAAGATACATTAAGTCCGTAAGTTCAACTATTTCACTTGTTAACAACGCTTGTAATGTAATGAACAACGTTCTATTATGCGTGTGGGTTCTTTAGTGGATGTAGTGCTGTAAAATTTACCTTTCAGTGATTGGGTTCTTAAGTACTTTTGTGTCTTTAATTGCCTGATAACTATTTTTTGCTGAATTAGATCTTTTAAATTACAGTATTTTTTAGACTGAATGCAGCTTTTTCATAACTGGATGGTTTACATCATTTATAATGTGACTGATAGGGACATAAGTTTTATTGATGTCTGGTACGGCCTGGAACCTTGGAGTTGTTTTGTTCATTATTGTTAATCTTTGAGTTGCTTGGTTCAAATGGCTCTGAGCACTATGGGATTAGAACTCAGAACTACTTAGACCTAAGTAACCTAAGGACATCACGCACATCCATGCCCGAGGGAGGATTCGAACCTGCGACCGTAGCGGTCGCTCGCTTACAGACTGAAGTGCCTAGAACTGCTGGGCCACAGCGGCCGGCTGCGTTTCTTGTTTTCAGTTTGATGTACTATCGCAATTGCGGGAAAGATGCACCAGTCTCTAATGTGATCAACAAGGAGGACACGAATATAAAAGTTTTACCCACAATCATGAACTAAATAATTTTTTATCCGTACTCATGAACTACAACGCGACAACCTGCGAGTTAATACGTTTTTGGAATGCTATACAGGAGCAATTCTATGTGGCCTGGCTTCCAAAAGTCCTTGGAAAGTCTCCGATCAGTATGTGCCATTAGATGTCTGCACACGTCATGGTCCAATGGCCAGCTGCCACCAAGCTGGTGTCCCGAAGGTGTCCCAAGAATCTTCCGTCAAGTTCTAATCACCGTGGCAAGACATTAACTTAGTCGACTACCATGATTTTCAAACCACTGTGACATGAACAGTTATCTTCCTTGAATACGCCATCAGCACCTGAGACAATATGAGGTAGGTGGTCCACAATAATGTACAGGTTGTCCACATACACTCCTGGAAATGGAAAAAAGAACACATTGACACCGGTGTGTCAGACCCACCATACTTGCTCCGGACACTGCGAGAGGGCTGTACAAGCAATGATCACACGCACGGCACAGCGGACACACCAGGAACCGCGGTGTTGGCCGTCGAATGGCGCTAGCTGCGCAGCATTTGTGCACCGCCGCCGTCAGTGTCAGCCAGTTTGCCGTGGCATACGGAGCTCCATCGCAGTCTTTAACACTGGTAGCATGCCGCGACAGCGTGGACGTGAACCGTATGTGCAGTTGACGGACTTTGAGCGAGGGCGTATAGTGGGCATGCGGGAGGCCGGGTGGACGTACCGCCGAATTGCTCAACACGTGGGGCGTGAGGTCTCCACAGTCCATCGATGTTGTCGCCAGTGGTCGGCGGAAGGTGCACGTGCCCGTCGACCTGGGACCGGACCGCAGCGACGCACGGATGCACGCCAAGACCGTAGGATCCTACGCAGTGCCGTAGGGGACCGCACCGCCACTTCCCAGCAAATTAGGGACACTGTTGCTCCTGGGGTATCGGCGAGGACCATTCGCAACCGTCTCCATGAAGCTGGGCTACGGTCCCGCACACCAGGCCGTCTTCCGCTCACGCCCCAACATCGTGCAGCCCGCCTCCAGTGGTGTCGCGACAGGCGTGAATGGAGGGACGAATGGAGACGTGTCGTCTTCAGCGATGAGAGTCGCTTCTGCCTTGGTGCCAATGATGGTCGTATGCGTGTTTGGCGCCGTGCAGGTGAGCGCCACAATCAGGACTGCATACGACCGAGGCACACAGGGCCAACACCCGGCATCATGGTGTGGGGAGCGATCTCCTACACTGGCCGTACACCACTGGTGATCGTCGAGGGGACACTGAATAGTGCACGGTACATCCAAACCGTCATCGAACCCATCGTTCTACCATTCCTAGACCGGCAAGGGAACTTGCTGTTCCAACAGGACAATGCACGTCCGCATGTATCCCGTGCCACCCAACGTGCTCTAGAAGGTGTAAGTCAACTACCCTGGCCAGCAAGATCTCCGGATCTGTCCCCCATTGAGCATGTTTGGGACTGGATGAAGCGTCGTCTCACGCGGTCTGCACGTCCAGCACGAACGCTGGTCCAACTGAGGCGCCAGGTGGAAATGGCATGGCAAGCCGTTCCACAGGACTACATCCAGCATCTCTACGATCGTCTCCATGGGAGAATAGCTGCCTGTATTGCTGCGAAAGGTGGATGTACACTGTACTAGTGCCGACATTGTGCATGCTCTGTTGCCTGTGTCTATGTGCCTGTGGTTCTGTCAGTGTGATCATGTGATGTATTTGACCCCAGGAATGTGTCAATAAAGTTTCCCGTTCCTGGGACAATGAATTCACGGTGTTCTTATTTCAATTTCCAGGTCTTGGTGCCTTCGATTACTATCACCGGTCACCTGGAAGCCTGGGTGAGCGTCCTTCATAACATAATACTGGTCACATTGGCTTACGTCTGTGGTGCTGTAAGACTGCCCAGATGATGGTGTATTCAGACACGGCTATAGACCAAGTGTAACAAGAAAGGGAATCATTCCACGAAGTGCATGCTTCCATTGATCCATGTTCCAATCTCGATGATCCCTTGCCCATTGAAACTGATGATGTCGTTGGGGCAACATAGGAACATTTGGATTTCCTCCGCTGTGGAGTCAAATGTTCAACAATGTACGCTGAATGGTGTGCACCGAAACACTTGTGTTTGCGTCCAGAGCTGCTGCTCTGCCGTCAGATCTCTAACAGGACGCCGCCTGTCCTGCTTCACAGAGCTTGCAGGACTCAGATCCTTACATTGTGTAATGTGATGTGGACGTGCAACCCCTGTCTACTTGTAGTATCACCATTGTTCAACCATTTTCCATGTATGCTGACGACAGCAGCATGTAAACAACGGTCCTGCTTCATCACTCCCGATAAGCTCTTTCCCAGGCATTGTGTCGTAATGACCTTAACGTTGTCTTAGTCGCTTATGTCGGTGGACTGATCTGTTTGCGACCAGTATCGTCGCTAAATGATTCGCCATTCATATATGTTCTGGTTATAAACGAGAATGAGTCGTGGAGCAGCAGTTCGATTTACCTTTGGGCGAATATCCTCTTTGCCTCATGTATCCATGTTGGTCAACTCTTTGGTTGTGACCTGAGGGTATGATGTAGGGGAGCATCTGTTAGCAGTGCTCGCTTGTTGAGCGACCGACAGAGGAGAGACGGCGTGAGCTCTGGTGCGCTCCTAGTGGTACGTTGTAAGTAGGCTGTTTAGGTTTTTTTATTGGTAACGCCACCTCTGTATGAAAATCACTGGCTGTGCTGTGTGCAGTCTGTGGCTGCTTTGCATTGTTGTAATACTCGCCATTGTAGTGTTAGGCCGCTGGCTGTGAACAGCGCGTAGCGTTGCTCAGTTGGAGGTGAGCCGCCAGCAGTGGTGGATGTGGGGAGAGAGATGGCGGAGTTTTGAAATTTGTCATGAACTGCTATATTTATATATGATGATATCAAGGTAAATACATTGTTTGTTCTCTATTAATATCTTTCATTTGCTAACTATCCCTATCAGTAGTTAGTGCCTTCCATAGTTTGAATCTTTTATTTAGCTGGCAGTAGTGGCGCTTGCTGTATTGCAGTAGTGGGAGAAACGAAGATTATTGTGAGGTAAGTGATTTAGTGATTTGTGAAAGGTATAGTTTAATGTTAGTCAGGGCCATTCTTTTGTAGGGATTTTGTGAAAGTCAGATTGCGTTGCGCTAAAAAAAATATTGTGTGTCAGGTTAAGCACAGTTATGTATAACTGTTCAAAGGGGACGTTTCATATGTCGATCCTTAGCCTAGGATACCTCACTGGAATCTTCTGATTTTTTCTTGTAGTTTGTGTAATTAGTGTAGCTTTTGTTTATTGCTAGCGCGTAATTGTAGAGAAAATCTCCTTTGTAGTTGCAGTCTTTCATTGTTGTACAGTAAAACAGTTGTGGCATGCATGTAGATTTGCACCAAGTATTTCGCAGCTGCAGTTAACTAGATATTATTTTCAGTGTTATGTTAATGTGTTCTCTTATTTTTGGTCTTCAAATTGTGTTTTTCTGTGTTGTCGTGTGAAATACTGTGACAATAATGGCGTGTGAATAACGTAACACTAGGCTCCAAAGTAAACTGAGAAATAATAGTGACGACGAGCGTAGCTTGCCAGCACCACTGTGTAATGAATTAACAGACATTCAAAGTAGTAATAAGGTAACTGTGCATAGGGAAATGGAGCGGGCGTCAAACAATGGCGTGGACAGTGAAACAATTAGTGCAGAGGGAAGCATTATCGATCGATCGGTCGGCAACAGCTCGCCTCAGGAATCGGGAATGACAGGACACAATTTTGCAAATATTGTAGATTCAGGTTTTGGATCCTCACCGTTTTCTCAAATAAGTCAAGACACATTTTCTGCTTGTCAAAATGTGAACGTTTCCGGTGCAAATTCACTGCCGAAAAGCACTGAGGAACATGTTCCAGACACCAGTGCATTGTTATTACAATTAATACAACAAATGGGACAAACTCAACAAAAGCTTCAAAAGTTAGACACAATGGAACAAAATCTTCGAAAGTTAGACACAGTGGAACAAAATCTTAAAAAGTTAGACACAATGGAACAACACCATAGACAAACACAGCAACAGTTAGACGCAATGGAACAAAATCTTCAAAAGTTAGACTCATTGGAGCAAACTCTTGAACAAACACGTGAGGATTTAACTACTGAGTTACATCACATTGAATCGAAATGTCAAAAAGTCTGTAATGAAGTAAAAACACAAATTTGTGAGCATTTCAAACCTATTTTTTCGCGTCATGAAAATGCACTACAGAATCACGAAGCAGCCATAAAAGAACTGCAAACTATTGTTCATGAAAATCATGAGACCTTGCAAGCTAAATTCGACTCAGTTGCATCTACCGATTCGGTTACGCAACTTGCAAAAACTCAGAAAAACTTAAAGGACACAGTAGATACTCTGAAACTTGGTTCAGAAAAACACACTGAGGAAATAAGTAGACTATCGGATAAAGTAGCCGAACTATCAGATCAGTTCACTAACTTATCTACAAAGGTAGAGGATGATCTGAATGACACAACACCTGTAGCCTTCACTGACACTGAAGAGTATGAAGAAATTAGAAAATTCAAACAAAATCAAAATCAAATCAATACACAGTACAAAAGAGAAATCCGGGTAGTACAAGATCAGTTGGCACAAGTAGTACAAGAATTACGTATTTCAGAGGACACTCGCGCCCCAATACGGGAAGAGGGACATAGAAATACGGAACAGCCACAAAATAATAACACAGGCATTTCGGAAATTATGAAAGAAATTGGCAATGTGCACCGAATTTTGAGATTGTACCGCCGACACGACCTAACAATGACCGACATGCGACTCGCCGACACGATGATTTTGACTATAAACTGTTCATTACTACACGTAAATCCAAAACGTTTAAGAATTCTGGCAACGACATTCATCCACAAGCGTGGCTCCATCAATTCTCTCATTGTTTTCCTCCCAACTGGTCATTGCAGCACAGATTAGAATTTATGTGTGGCTACTTGGAGAATGAACCAGCTGTAAGAATGCGATCGGTCATTCACGATTGTCACAGTGAAGGAGAATTTTATCATGCCTTCCTCTCAGCGTATTGGTCTCAAGCCACACAAGACCGAGTAAAACATAGCATCATAATGATGAAACGTTTTGAACAATCTGAATTCTCCAGTCTTGTGAAATATTTTGAAGACATGTTGCACAAGAATCAGTACCTGTCAAACCCATACAGTCCCTCAGAACTCATCCGCATTTGCTTAATGAAATTGCCTGAACATTTAAGAAATATTATTTTAGCAGGACGTTGCAAAGACGACATTGAAGCTTTTCAGGGACTTTTACAAGAATTAGAAATTGATACAGACAGTCGCCGGATGCGAAAACAGGAATACAACAATTACAGATCACATCCGTCGCAATTCCGCGATGAAAGAAATAATAACTGGACGCGACAAGGCTATTCTCACAACACAAATAGTGACCGAAACAGACACCACCCGTACGACAACCGTTGGCAGAGTAGTAATAATTACAGGGAAAGATAACCTCTCCGCGGTAATGACTATCACAGAGACAATCAGAGAAACAGACAATGTTGTTGTTGTTGTGGTCTTCAGTCCTGAGACTGGTTTGATGCAGCTCTCCATGCTACTCTATCCTGTGCAAGCTTCTTCATCTCCCAGTACCTACTGCAACCCACATCCTTCTGAATCTGCTTAGTGTATTGATCTCTTGGTCTCCCTCTACGATTTTTACCCTCCACGCTGCCCTCCAATGCTAAATTTGTGATCCCTTGATGCCTCAAAACATGTCCTACCAACCGATCCCTTCTTCTAGTCAAGTTGTGCCACAAACTTCTCTTCTCCCCAATCCTATTCAATACCTCCTCATTAGTTACGTGATCTACCCACCTTATCTTCAGCATTCTTCTGTAGCACCACATTTCGAAAGCTTCTATTCTCTTCTTGTCCAAACTAGTTATCGTCCATGTCTCACTTCCATACATGGCTACACTCCATACAAATACTTTCAGAAACGACTTCCTGACACCTAAATCTATACTCGATGTTAACAAATTTCTCTTCTTGAGAAACGCTTTCCTTGCCATTGCCAGTCTAAATTTTATATCCTCTCTACTTCGACCATCATCGGTTATTTTACTCCCTAAATAGCAAAACTCCTTTACTACTTTAAGTGTCTCATTTCCTAATCTAATTCCCTCAGCATCACCCGACTTAATTTGACTACATTCCATTATCCTCGTTTTGCTTTTGTTGATGTTCATCTTATATCCTCCTTTCAAGACACTGTCCATTCCGTTCAACTGCTCTTCCAAGTCCTTTGCTGTCTCTGACAGAATTACAATGTCATCGGCGAACCTCAAAGTTTTTACTTCTTCTCCATGGATTTTAATACCTACTCCGAATTTTTCTTTTGTTTCCTTTACTGCTTGCTCAATATACAGATTGAATAACATCGGGGAGAGGCTACAACCCTGTCTCACTCCTTTCCCAACCACTGCTTCCCTTTCATGCCCCTCGACTCTTATAACTGCCATCTGCTTTCTGTACAAATTGTAAATAGCCTTTCGCTCCCTGTATTTTACCCCTGCCACCTTTAGAATTTGAAAGAGAGTATTCCAGTCAACATTGTCAAAAGCTTTCTCTAAGTCTACAAATGCTAGAAACGTAGGTTTGCCTTTTCTTAATCTTTCTTCCAAGATAAGTCGTAAGGTCAGTATTGCCTCACGTGTTCCAACATTTCTACGGAATCCAAACTGATCTTCCCCGAGGTCGGCTTCTACCAGTTTTTCCATTCGTCTGTAAAGAATTCGCGTTAGTATTTTGCAGCTGTGACTTATTAAACTGATAGTTCGGTAATTTTCACATCTGTCAACACCTGCTTTCTTTGGGATTGGAATTATTATATTCTTCTTGAAGTCTGAGGGTATTTCGCCTGTCTCATACATCGTGCTCACCAGATGGTAGAGTTTTGTCATGACTGGCTCTCCCGAGGCCATCAGTAGTTCTAGTGGAATGTTGTCTACTCCCGGGGCCTTGTTTCGACTCAGGTCTTTCAGTGCTCTGTCAAACTCTTCACGCAGTATCTTATCTCCCATTTCGTCTTCATCTACATCCTCTTCCATTTCCATAATATTGTCCTGAAGTACATCTCCCTTGTATAAACCCTCTATATACTCCTTCCACCTTTCTGCCTTCCCTTCTTTGCTTAGAACTGGGTTTCCATCTGAGCTCTTGATATTCATACAAGTGGTTCTCTTCTCTCCAAAGGTCTCTTTAATTTTCCTATAGGCAGTATCTATCTTACCCCTAGTGAGACAAGCCTCTACATCCTTACATTTGTCCTCTAGCCATCCCTGCTTAGCCATTTTGCACTTCTTGTCGATTTCATTTTTGAGACGTTTGTATTCCTTTTTGCCTGCTTCATTTACTGCATTTTTATATTTTCTCCTTTCATCAATTAAATTCAATATTTCTTCTGTTACCCAAGGATTTCTATTAGCCCTCGTCTTTTTACCTACTTGATCGTCTGCTGCCTTCACCACTTCATCCCTCAGAGCTACCCATTCTTCTTCTACTGTATTTCTTTCCCCCATTCCTGTCAATTGTTCCCTTATGCTCTCCCTGAAACTCTCTGCAACCTCTGGTTCTTTCAGTTTATCCAGGTCCCATCTCCTTAAATTCCCACCTTTTTGCAGTTTCTTCAGTTTCAATCTGCAGTTCATAACCAATAGATTGTGGTCAGAATCCACATCTGCCCCAGGAAATGTCTTACAATTTAAAACCTGGTTCCTAAATCTCTGTCTTACCATTATATAATCTATCTGAAACCTGTCAGTATCTCCTGGCTTCTTCCATGTATACAGCCTCCTTTCATGATTCTTGAACCAAGTGTTAGCTATGATTAAGTTATGCTCTGTGCAAAATTCTACAAGGCGGCTTCCTCTTTCATTCCTTCCCCCCAATCCATATTCACCTACTATGTTTCCTTCTCTCCCTTTTCCTACTGACGAATTCCAGTCACCCATGACTATTAAATTTTCGTCTCCCTTCACTACCTGAATAATTTCTTTTATCTCGTCGTACATTTCATCTATTTCTTCATCATCTGCGGAGCTAGTTGGCATATAAACTTGTACTACTGTAGTAGGCATGGGCTTTGTGTCTATCTTGGCCACAATAATGCGTTCACTATGCTGTTTGTAGTAGCTAACCCGCACTCCTATTTTTTTATTCATTATTAAACCTACTCCTGCATTACCCCTATTTGATTTTGTATTTATAACCCTGTAATCACCTGACCAAAAGTCTTGTTCCTCCTGCCACCGAACTTCACTAATTCCCACTATATCTAACTTTAACCTATCCATTTCCCTTTTCAAATTTTCTAACCTACCTGCCCGATTAAGTGATCTGACATTCCACGCTCCGATCCGTAGAACGCCAGTTTTCTTTCTCCTGATAACGTCGTCCTCTTGAGTAGTCCCCGCCCGGAGATCCGAATGGGGGACTATTTTACCTCCGGAATATTTTACCCAAGAGGACGCCATCATCATTTAATCATACAGTAGAGCTGCATGTCCTCGGGAAAAATTACGGCTGTAGTTTCCCCTTGCTTTCAGCCGTTCGCAGTACCAGCACAGCAAGGCCGTTTTGGTTAATGTTACAAGGCCAGATCAGTCAATCATCCAGACTGTTGCCCCTGCAACTACTGAAAAGGCTGCTGCCCCTCTTCAGGAACCACATGTTTGTCTGGCCTCTCAACAGATACCCCTCCGTTGTGGTTGCACCTACGGTACGGCCATCTGTATCGCTGAGGCACGCAAGCCTCCCCACCAACGGCAAGGTCCATGGTTCATGGGGGGGAAACAGACAATATGGGAACCAAAATAATTACTATCACGGCAGACAGAATAACTTCAGACGCAACAGTCCAGCGCGCAGTTACGATTCAGGGAGAAATTCTCCACCACTTAACCGACAAGAAAGAAACTACAGGAACTACCGACATGACGACAGACGATGTGATCGTAACGACAGACCTGAATTACATCAGAACTGGCGAGCTCCAAACAGGGCAGGGCCTTCTCGTCAAGGTGAATTTGTAGAAGTTAGGTCTCCTAATCCCAATAACGATGCGAGCCAACAAAGGAACCGACAATGACTCGCACCGCAGGTAGCCGCGTGCGCCGACTGGCTCGGCGAAAAATAACATAGACGTTAACCTCGAGAAAAAAAATTCCAGTATTCTTTACCGACGTATACCGCATGATTGCATTCAAATCAAACTGTGAGCACTATGAAGAGTAAAGGATAGCACCACACTTCGCATGTAAAACCGTTTACTTACTCTGTGCCATAAAACTTTTCACTTCACGCTACTAGTATGCTTTGTCAGACTTAGAATCTGTTACCATGCAACAATGTTTGAAGTTAAATATCCAGTCAAGAACCAAGGGAACTTAGACAAGTAATTATGAATGCATTGTTATAGTGAACAGACGACACAATGTTATTATTTGTACATTCTTGCTTGTTAGTTGCACGATTACGTAACGACTATAAGGCTCACATACTTAGAACAATTATACATAACTGTGCTTAACCTGACACACAATATTTTTTTTTAGCGCAACGCAATCTCACTTTCACAAAATCCCTACAAAAGAATGGCCCTGACTAACATTAAACTATACCTTTCACAAATCACTTACCTCACAATAATCTTCGTTTCTGCCACTACTGCAATACAGCAAGCGCCACTACTGCCAGCTAAATAAAAGATTCAAACTATGGAAGGCACTAACTACTGATAGGGATAGTTAGCAAATGAAAGATATTAATAGAGAACAAACAATGTATTTACCTTGATATCATCATATATAAATGTAGCAGTTCATGACAAATTTCAAAACTCCGCCATCTCTCTCCCCACATCCACCACTGCTGGCGGCTCACCTCCAACTGCCAAACGCTACGCGCTGTTCACAGCCAGCTGCCTAACACTACAATGGCGAGTATTACAACAATGCAAAGCAGCCACAGACTGCACACAGCACAGCCAGTGATTTTCATACAGAGGTGGCGTTACCAATAAAAAAACCTAAACAGCCTACTTACAACGTGTCCACTTGCTACGGACTTGAGCGGCGAACGCTTGTATTGCCGTGGTGTTTTGAACTGCATCGCGCCGAAACCGCAGCGGACGGAAGCTTCTGCTATATTTTTTGGGAGAAGTCATGGCTGTTGCGATACGGCCGTGTGATGGCGACTTCTCAGCTGGATCGTAAACATCCTCCGGAACCTAACTGATCTGCCCGCTACCTAGAGAGATTTTCTTTATTTAACGGCGACAGCTAATAAATTTCCTTGAGGATTATGGGGAATTCTTATGGGGAAGCCTACCAGCCTTATCGTGCTCTCGTCGTCTCCCACCGTGAGGATATTTTCGTTTTTTTATTATTTTTTAAGGTAGGGAGTCCGGGAACGAGTTGAGTGTAGTTACCCGGGTTGTGATAGAATTTGTCCTGATACTTGCCAAGTAATTAATGTCTGCCAAGCGGGGGCAAGTTTGGAGATTGATTACTATAGTGGTTATATAATTATCTAATCGTGTAAGACAGTTGTCGGATCCGTTGACACATTTAAGTGCTTAATCTCGGTCGGCTCCTTAATCACCATGACAGCTGCTAAAGTTCATGTAATTAAATGTTATTCATCTGTGGAAACCAGAACGAGTTCCTTTTAAACTGTGTGCGTTCATGTGTTTATATTTCTTTCATGTGTTTTACCCAGCCTAATCATTTTACTTGTAAATGATAGAGCTTGTTCTAACGGCTGCCGAGTGTTTCAAATGTCATGGATTAGTGGTCCCCTGTTACAGCTACGTGTCTTCATTTGCTCACCTGAGGCCAGTAGCTACGTCCGCTGGTTCGAGGCTTGATGACTAAGTCTGTTATTGTTCTAATTCTTGAGACAACATGCAGACTCACTGATGTGTTAAATTCAATTCTTTGAGTGGCTCTGAAAGTAATTAATTCATAGAACACTGAGCAAGATTTTCAAATGGTTCAAATGGTTCAAATGGCTCTGACCACTATGGGACTTAACATCTGAGGTCAACAGTACCCTAGAACTTAGAACTACTTAAACCTAACCAACCTAAGGACATCACACACATCCATGCTCAAGGCAGGATTCGAACTTGCGACCGTAGGGGTCGCACGGTTCCAGTCTGAAGCGCCTAAAACCGCTCGGCCACACCGGCCGGCTGCAAGATTTTGACTGGTTTTTAACTTTGTTAATGTCTTGGACTTTTACTTTGGTCACTAGTAAATACGTCAATGTAAGAATTCCTTGTCTTGCAGTTGCAGTTATTTTCTGGAGGGTAATGTTTACTGGGCGATTAAATAAGGAGCTGGGCTTGACTATCCATCTGCAATGCTTCTTTAAGTCTATTGTGAATATTAATACATAAAGGTAGAATTAAGATCCCTTTTTCCTGTGGGAAATGTTATCTGTATTAAATGTATTTGAAAGTGTTATAAGTTTATTAGCTAAGGAGGAAAAGTAGGAGTCGATATAAGCGTGAGATGATCCAGTATAGTATCAGAATTTAAAAGAGCTTTGCAAGACTCTTGATAATATAAGGCAGAAGGGATGAATTACATTCCATCAGAATTTCTAAATTCATTGCTGTAACAAAACGACTATTCACGTTCGTGAGTAGAATGTATAAGTCTGACGGTATACCATCTCGCTTTCGGCAAGACATCATTAACACAACTAAGAAGACTGCAAGCGCTGAAATATTCCAAAACTACCGCACAACCAGCTTAACAACCGATACATCCAAGTTGCTGAAATGAATAACATACAGAAGAGTAGAAAGATGTGTTAGCTGACGATCAGTTTGACTTTACAAAAGGTAAGGGGACCAGAGAGGCAGCTCTGACTCCGTAGTTGAGGTGGAAGTAGGACTACAGGAAAACCAAGATACGATCATAAGATTTCTCGACCTGCAAAAAGTGTTAAACTATGTCGAATGGTGCAACATGACTGAATTTCTGAGGAAAATAGGAATAAGCTACAGGGAAAGACGGCTATATGCACTAACTACAAGACCTGAGGCCAACGGCGTGCCGCAGTGCGAACACCGGTTACCGTTAGGTCACCGAAGTTAAGCGCTGTCTAGCAGGGCTGGCTCTTCGATGGGTGACCATCCGGTATGCCGAGTGCTGTTGGCAAGCGGGGTGCGCCCAGTCCTTGTGAGGCAAACTGAGGAGCTACTTAATTGAAAAAAGTAGTTGCGGCGGTCTCTTAAACTGTCATACGGCTGGGAGAGCGGTGTGCTGACCACGTGCCCCTCCGTATCCGCATCCAGTGACGCCTGTGAGGTGAGGATGACACGGCGGCCGGTCAGTGCCATTGGGCCTTCAGGGCCTGTTCGGGTGGAGTTCAGTTTTTACAGGAACTGACAGGGAACAATGAGACCGAAAGAGCGAGAACGAAGTGCTCGGATTAAAAAGGGCCTAATAGAGGAATGTAGTTTATCACCCCAGTGTTCAGTCCATACATCAGAGAAGCAATGACGGAAATAAAAGAAAAGTTAAAGAGTGGATTCAGAATTCAAGGTGAAAGGATTTCAGTGGTAAGTTTCTCTGATGTCATTTCTACCCTCAGTGAAAGTAAAGAAGAATTACGGGATTTCCTGAATGGAATAAACAGTCAATTGAATACAGATGAACTGAGAGTAAATCTAAGAAAGACGAAAGTAAAGAGGTGCAGCAGAAATGAGAAGAACGAGAAAGTTAACGTCAGGAAAGGTGATTGCGAAGGTGATGAAGTTACGGAATTCTGCTACGTAGGCAGTAAAATAACGCATGCAGGACGGAACACGGAGAACATAAGGAGCAGACTAGCACTGGCAACAGGGGTATTTTATGGCCAACAGGAGTCTACTAGTATCAGACGTAAGCCTTTATATGAGGAAGAATCTTGTGAAAATGTACACTTGGAGCACAGCGTTGTACGGTAGTGAAACATGGACTGAAGGAAAACCGGAACAGAAGAAAATCGAAGCAATTGACGTGTGATACTATATAAGAAGGTTGAAAATTAGGTGGACTGGTAAGGTATGTAAAGGGGAGGATTCTCGCAGAATCGGCGAGGAAACGAAATTTGTGGAAAACAGTGGGAAGAAGAAATGATAGGATGGTGGGACATGTGTTAAGTCATCACGGAGTAAGTTCGATGGTACTAGAGAAAGCCCTAGAGGGTAAAACCTGTAGAGGAAAACAGAGATTGGAATACACCCAGAAGATATTTGAGGACGTAGGTTGAAACGTCCCCTTTGGAAAATTATAAATGACTGTGCTGGTAAACCTCTTACGTTATTTGATTTTGAAACAGCTGAGCAAAACTGAACGTACTCAGACATTCCTCTCTCTCTCTTATTCTGATCATCACTAAACTGACACATACTATTTTTTTAGCGCGACGTAATCTGACTTTCAATAATCCCTACAAAAGGATTGCCCTGACTAACAATAACCTATACCTTTCATGAATCACTTACCTCACAAAAATCTTCGTTACTCGAAGTACTGCAATACAGCGAGCGCAAATACTGCCAGCTAAATAAAAGTTTCTAACTACAGAAGGCACTAACGACTGATAGGCATAGTTAGCAAATGAAAGATTTCGATAGAGAACAAACACTGTATTTACCTTAATAACGTTCAAAATTCATCATATATATATTGAAAGGGTACAGTACCGCCCGACATTCGCGGTTCTAGGCGCGCAGTCCGGAACCGTGCGACTGCTACGGTCGCAGGTTCGAATCCTGCCTCGGGCATGGATGTGTGTGATGTCCTTAGGTTAGTTAGGTTTAAGTAGTTCTAAGTTCTAGGGGACTGATAACCACAGCAGTTGAGTCCCATAGTGCTCAGAGCCATTTGAACCATTTGAACCGCCCGACATTGAAAATAGGTACGAAATACTTCATTATTTTTGTCAGAACAACACATTTTTTGTAAAATAACTCAATTTCAATTAATACAGAGAAGCCGGATACCAGTGTGGGAAAGAATGACAATTTATTTATTTAATTGATCACATGTGCACTCCCACAAAATAAATCCCTACATCCAGTTTGGTGAGATCTGTGAAATGAATGAATGTATGGTCGTCTGCTAACCGCAGATAGTGAATGTGGATATATGATCATCTTTGAGTCGATCCTTTGGCCACCTTTGGTGGGTCCAAAGAGATGAAATTTACCTGAGCTTTGAGCGCCTGAAGTGTGGCTGACCAATAAGGTAGCAAGGTGCTTCTCCCAATTCGACAGAGGTGCGAGAGAACCTGAATACGGCCATGCTTCAGCACTCTGCCGCTGGATCTTGTGCTGTTAAGACCTGTTTTAGTTGTGCTCCGTAATGACGAAAGAGTGGAGACATGGTATGCATGTGGAATATTTAAGAGAAGTTTGAAATAATAATTTCTCTATTTCAGGAACATTTTGGGGGAAAATTAAATGCCAGGCAGGTAATATTAATGGGATTGTAGTAATCTTCGGAAGTGACCAACGGTCACATTGAAACCACGTGTAGCAATAAGTTGAAATACTTCCGTGTGCTTAAGTTAAGCTGAATTACTAGCGTGTGTACAATAAGTTGAAATATTTAAGAAATATCGTGTGTACCATAAGCTGAAATATTTAACAAATGGCGTGTGCAGGACTTGAAATTAGAGACGAGTACTTCCACGTGGTGAGTACTGTGTGAGTCTCAATCTGTGTATGAGACAAAGGATAAAGAGAAGTACTCGTCCGTGGTATCAGTTGAGGACTCGCGTGTGTGATGATTATGTTCTTAATGTTAAACTGCGTGATATGATTCCGTGTGACGCTAGATTTAAACTCTGAGAGAGAATCAAGGTGAGTCGGCCGTCTATCCAGCAACGCCACTTGGCTTGCATTGCACAGGAAGACGTGCATATATCTCCAGAGTTCACAGTAGGAAAGTAGAATTACAAAGTGGGGCAGTGTCGTGTGAAACTGGGATAAATATTAATTGAAGTGGGAAAGCTGAAAGTGATAATGTTGTAACCATTCTCTGTGTAGTGTTTCTTATTGCAGTGTGATGTGTGTCATGTAATTTGGGTATGTGTGGTTTGCATGGGAGAGTAGCAAGGTAGTTTCAAAAGATTTGTGGGTTATGCTTGTTCCTTCTGTATCGCTCGATCTGGAGGAAAGTTACGTGATGATGATTGTGAGAGTCGAAGTGTAAGAAATAATAAAAGATCCACCATCCTATCCAGAAAGTGCACTGTAACGTTAAATAAATTACGAGACCATAATATAGAGATTCACTAATGTAAAGCCATGCCCACTGGGCGGAATTTCTCATGTGATATTGTTGTAGGTTATAGAATTTGTGTGTTTAGGTTAGAGAATTTATCGGAATAAATAAGATACTGAAAAGAAAAAGATTGGTGGACTTTTCCTTCGAATTGTACGTTGTCATTATGTCCCGAATTTATAATGTGTGCGCCATTCATATTCAGTGCGGTGGCCACGTGTTGACAAAAGCCGTTAAATAAAATAGAAAAAGTAAATGTGGTATTGCCAGTGCGTAGTGTACAGAGTTCTGTAAATTACTGATAGTCAGATGCGTGTTTCCGTTGCGTATTATTCATACAGGAGGATAATTTGTAACTAAATAGTAAGATACGAGAGTTCATGTTACTCGATAAATAAAGAATGAATCCACTCGCTTGGCAGACCACTCATCTTGCAGGCCTGACTGCTTGATGCCACAGTATGAGCAAGGCATGTGGGTGCCTCTCAATATATATATATATATATATATATATATATATATATATATATTCATGACCTCTATCTTTAGAAATTTCCTTTTTCTGGCAGACACACGCCCAGATCGTCCCCTTAACCTCTCAAAACTCTGGCATCTCTCTCTCTCCACATCCACCACTGCTGCCAACACTACAATAGCGAATATTCCAACAATGCCAACCAGCCACAGACTGTACACAGCACTGTCAGTAATTTTCATATAGCGAGCTACGTGGCATTACCAAAATAAAAATGTAAACAGCTCACTTACAAGATTGCAAGTGCCTTTCTTAGATGAAATGGCTGACAAAGGAAAGAATTTCGTGGAGGGCCGAATGAAACCAGACAGAAGACAGTTGACTCGAAAAAAAAACAAAAATAAATAAAAAGTGGAAGCCACTTCCATCCTGTGAATCGGGAGACTGTATAGTTAAATCTGGTAAAATTTCAATTAAATTCATAGAAGAGGTCTAATGAAAACGTCGGTGTCGTCGTAGTAGTAAAATATCAGAATGAGACATTGGACGTGGATTGGTGCTGGGCCTAGTTCTTCTCCCTGCAGTGTCGACCACTTCGGACACTGAGAGGAGGGGCTAAATGGCTCCAGTGACGGCAGCAGCTGGCGGAAGGCCGGCAGCGTTTACGGGATGTTTTGTGCCGGCGGAGGCGTCGGTCCGTCCGTCCGTCCGTCCAGCGCCAACAGGTGGCGACCAGCCGGCGCCGCCCCACGCCGCCCCACGCCGCCCCGCGTCGCCGTATGTTTGGCCAGACAGCCCACTCTGGACTGTCGCAAGTCAGCTACACCACACTCTGGCAGCACACTACTGCGAAGGACCTCCCAAGCCAGACACGTCGTCCACTGCGGCAGCCTAGGGCATAAGCAGACAGTGATAGAACTAATGTATTCCTCGTGGGCAGCGTTGCGCTCTACCCAAACTAAGGTGCGGCAGTACATAAATGACGTAGTAAATGGTATGATTATCCTCCCCCCTTCCCCTGATCTTCCTACTCCTTTCCTTGTCCCCTCCACTGCCCCCCCTCCTACCCCTTCCTGGTTTCCCCCTACCGTCTCTCCCCCTCCGTTTCTCCCCCCCCTCCTCCCTCACCCCGTGGTAGGTCCCCTTTGGTGCAGTGATTTTTAACGTTGTCGCTGTGGTGTCAGTCTTTCTTCGGTGTCGTGTGCAGTGTTAAGTTCCACCAGCACCAGCAGTGTCGCCAGCATCATTCATTTGTGTTCCCACTGTGGGGTTTTCTTTGTTTCCGTGTCGACTCACAGTGTTCATTCTCCGTATGTGTGTGTGTGGCTCTCTTCTATGTTCTACATCTACATCTACATCCATACTCTGCAAGCCACCTGACGGTGTGTGGCGGAGGGTACTTTGAATACCTCTATCGGTTCTCCCTTCTACAGGGTGAAAAACATTTAAACCGACAAACTCTGGGAGGTGTTAGGGGACATCAAACCAAATATTTTTCCCTAGAGGCACTTTTTCCTGTGGGGATTATTTAAACCGGTGGAGGCTGTATTACACTCTTCAGTTGTTAGAGACTGTATTACGATCTTCAATTGTTAGAGGGCGAATTACGCTCTTCAGTTGTAGGCAACTGCTGTCCGCCAGTGTAGTAGTGCATTGTCTCTGTTTACTAATGGAGCGATACACCTAGAGAGAGTACACTGATATGGTTGGTGCGTACTAAGTAGCACACTACAACGGACGAGCTACACAGCGGGTTTATGAACAACAATATCATAATCGCTGTATCCATACGACCTTTACTGCTGTGCACCAACGTCTGCGTGAGACCGGGTCATTTAGCAGATTACCTAGACACGAACGCCGTCGCACGGTAAGAGCGCTGCAATTTGAGGAAGCTGTCTTGCAGTATGTGGAGCGGGATCCTTCAATCACCAATCGTGCAAGTGCACGTAACATGGGGACGAATCAGACGAAAGTAAGAACAGTACTTCGAGATCAATTGTTACGTCCATGTCACTTAGAGCGTGTCCACAACCTGGAACCAGTTGATTAGCCAACCCAGAGCACAGTTTTCGCAGTGGTACCTAGTGAAATGTATGATGAGATAAAAGAAATTATTCAGGTAGTGAAGGGAGACGAAAATTTAATAGTCATGGGTGACTGGAATTCGGAAGTAGGAAAAGGGAGAGAAGAAAACGTAGTAGGTGAATGTGGATTGGGGGTAAGAAATGAAAGAGGAAGCCGTCTGGTAGATTTTTGCACAGAGCATAACTTAATCATAGCTAACACTTGGTTCAAGAATCATAAAAGAAGGTTGTATACATGGAAGAAGCCAGGAGATACTGACAGGTTTCAGATAGATTATATAATGGTAAGACAGAGATTTAGGAACCAGGTTTTAAATTGTAAGACATTTCCTGGGGCAGATGTGGATTCTGACCACAATCTATTGGTTATGAACTGCAGATTGAAACTGAAGAAACTGCAAAAAGGTGGGAATTTAAGGAGATGGGACCTGGATAAACTGAAAGAACCAGAGGTTGCAGAGAGTTTCAGGGAGAGCATAAGGGAACAATTGACAGGAATGGGGGAAAGAAATACAGTAGAAGAAGAATGGGTAGCTCTGAGGGATGAAGTGGTGAAGGCAGCAGACGATCAAGTAGGTAAAAAGACGAGGGCTAATAGAAATCCTTGGGTAACAGAAGAAATATTGAATTTAATTGATGAAAGGAGAAAATATAAAAATGCAGTAAATGAAGCAGGCAAAAAGGAATACAAACGTCTCAAAAATGAAATCGACAAGAAGTGCAAAATGGCTAAGCAGGGATGGCTAGAGGACAAATGTAAGGATGTAGAGGCTTGTCTCACTAGGGGTAAGATAGATACTGCCTATAGGAAAATTAAAGAGACCTTTGGAGAGAAGAGAACCACTTGTATGAATATCAAGAGCTCAGATGGAAACCCAGTTCTAAGCAAAGAAGGGAAGGCAGAAAGGTGGAAGGAGTATATAGAGGGTTTATACAAGGGAGATGTACTTCAGGACAATATTATGGAAATGGAAGAGGATGTAGATGAAGATGAAATGGGAGATATGGTACTGCGAGAAGAGTTTGATAGAGCACTGAAAGACCTGAGTCGAAACAAGGCCCCGGGAGTAGACAACATTCCATTGGAACTACTGACGGCCTTGGGAGAGCCAGTCCTGACAAAACTCTACCATCTGGTGAGCAAGATGTATGAGACAGGCGAAATACCCTCAGACTTAAAGAAGAATATAATAATTCCAATCCGCAGAAATGTTGGAACTCGTGAGGCAATACTGACCCTACGACTTATCTTAGAAAGTAGATTAAGGAAAGGCAAACCTACATTTCTAGCATTTGTGGACTTAGAGAAAGCTTTGGACATTGTTGGCTGGAATACTCTCTTTCAAATTCTAAAGGTGGCAGGGGTAAAATACAGGGAGCGAAAGGCTATTTACAATTTGAGACATCAAAGGACTTGGAAGAGCAGTTGAACGGAATGGGCAGTGTCTTGAAAGGAGGATATAAGATGAACATCAACAAAAGCGAAACGAGGATAATGGAATGTAGTCGAATGAAGTCGGGTGATGCTGAGGGAATTAGATTAGGAAATAAGACACTTAAAGTAGTAAAGGAGTTTTGCTATTTGGGGAGAAAAATAACGATGGTCGAAGTAGAGAGGATATAAAATGTAGACTGGCAATGGCAAGGAAAGCGTTTCTGAAGAAGAGGAATTTGTTAACATCGAGTATAGATTTAAGTGTCAGGAAGTCGTTTCTGAAAGTATTTGTATGGAGTGTAGCCATGTATGGAAGTGAAACATGGACGATAAATAGTTTGGACAAGAAGAGAATAGGAGCTTTCGAAATGTGGTGCTACAGAAGAATGCTGAAGATTAGATGGGTAGATCACGTAACTAATGAGGAGGTATTGAATAGAATTGGGGAGAAAAGGAGTTTGTGGCACAACCTGACAAGAAGAAGAGACCGGTTGGTAGGACATGTTCTGAGGCATCAAGGAATACAAATTTAGCTTTGGAGGCCAGCATGGAGGGTAAAAATCGTAGAGGGAGACCGAGAGATGAATACACTAAGCAGATTCAGAAGGATGTAGGTTGCAGTAAGTCCTGGGAGATGAAGAAGTTTGCACAGGATTGAGTAGCATGGAGAGCCGCATCAAACCAGTCTCAGGACTGAAGACAACAACAACAATAACAACAATCTGGAACACTGGGAAATGCATCCTACATTTCCATCCTCTGTGTTGTTTACCGATGAAGCAACGTTCGGGCGTGATGGAGTCTTCAACATGCATAATTCGCATGTTTGGTGTGAGGATAACCCACATGTCACTGTTACTGGAGCTCATCAACTGAGGTTCTTCGTTAATGTGTGGTCGGTGTTGTTGGGGACTGTTTAATTGGGCCGTATCTGCTACCTAGCCCACTAAATGGCAGGCACTATTACAATTTTCTCGCCAGAGGACTGCCAGAACTACAGGAAGACGTCCCGCTCCCTACAAGACAACGCATGTGGTTCCAACATGTCGTGGTGCCGGCACATTTCAGTCGTCGTGTGCGTTGATTCCTGGACCGACGGTTCCCAGAAACGTGGATTGGCAGAGGTGATCCTGTACCATGGCTGCTCGATCCCCAGATATGTCCCCTCTGGACTTTTTTGTGTGGGGAGAGATGCGCAACCTTTTTTACGCTACTCCTGTTGGATCAGAAGAGGATCAGGTTGCCTGGTTAGTAGCAGCAGCAGGAACAATTCAGGAAACTCCTGCGGTTTTTGCCAGTGTCAGACAATACATGATCCGACGGCGTAACCTTTGTTTACGTGTCAATTCAGGCATTTTTGAAAATATACTGAAACTGAAATTGGTTTCTGTTAATGTGTTGTCTCTTGGTCATAAAAAATGGAAAAGTGTTTGTTGGTTTGATTAATTTGCCGCCAGAGAAATCTTCCTCTACCGGTTTAAATATTATTCATAGGAAAAAATGACATTAAGGACAAACATTTGTTTTGATGTCCCCTAAACCTCCCAGGGTTTGTCGGTTTAAATACTTTTCACCCTGTATTCCAGTTTTGTATTGTTAGTGGAACCAAAGATTGTCGGTATGCCTCTGTGTGGCCTCTAATATCTCTGATTTTATCCTCGTGGTGTCTTCGCGAGATGTACGTAGAAGGGCGCAATATACTGCTTGACCCCTCGGTGAAGGTATGTTCTCGAAACTTCTACAAAAGCCCGTACCGAGCTACTGAGCGTCTCTCTAGCAGAGTCTTCCACTGGAATTTATCTATCGTCTCCGTAACGCTTTCGCGATTACTAAGTGAGCCTGTAACAAAGCGCGCTGCTCTCCGTTGGATCTTCTCTATCTCTTCTATCAACCCTGTCTGGTACAGATCCCACACTGTACTGTAACCTACTTCCTTTGTTTTCGGATTGCATTTCTCTAGGATTCTTCCAATGACTCTCAGTCTGGCATCTGCTTTACCGACGATCAACTTTTTTTTTATCATTCCATTTTAATTCACTCCTAATACCTACTCCCAGATAATTTATGGAATTTACTGCTTCCAGTTGCTGACCTGATATATTGTACCTAAATGATAAAGGATCTTTCTTTCTACGTATTCGCAGCACATTACACTTGTCTACATTGAGACTCAATTTCCATTCCCTGCACCATGCCTTGCACATCCTCCTGCATTTCAGTGCAATTTTCCATTGTTACAACCTCTCGATAAACCACAGCATCATCCGCAAAAAGCCTCGGTGAACTTCCTATGTTATCCACGAGGTCATTTATGTATAACTATATATATGACGGTAGTATCTGTTCCCGAAAGAACAGTTACCGTGGATGACCATGCAGCTTTGCTAGAAATGAAATGATAATTAAATAGACACCCTAGCTGCAAGCAGGCGTTGATACACTTCATTGGGGACATGTTGAAAATGTGTGCCCCGATCGGGACTCGAACCCGGGATCTGCTTACATGGCAGAGGCTCTATCCATCTGAGCCACCGCGGGCACAGAGGATAGTGCGTCTGCAGGGACTTATCCCTTGCACGCTCCCCGTGAGATCCACATTCCCAACATGATGGGCAAACATCTATTAGGCGCACTACGAATGTAGTGTTGTGGACATGTTGGGAATGTGGATCTCACGGGGAGCGTGCAAGGGATAAGTCCCTGCAGACGCACTATCCTCTGTGCCCGCGGTGGCTCAGATGGATAGAGCGTCTGCCATGTAAGCAGGAGATCCCGGTCGGGGCACACATTTTCAACATGTCCCCAATGAAGTGTATCAACGCCTGCTTGCAGCTAGGGTGTTTATTTAATTATCATTTCATTTATGTATATTGTGAACAGCAACGGTCCTACGATACTCCCCTGCGGCACGCCTGAAATCACTCTTACTTCGGAAGACTTCTCTCCATTGAGAATGACATGTTGCGTTCTGTTATCTAGGAACTCTTCAATCCTATCATACAATTGGTCTGATAGTCCATATGCTCTTACTATGTTTATTAAACCACTGTGGGGAACTGTATCAAACAAATCTACCATTTACACTCATCTATTTTTCTTCTTGTTTATTCATCACTTTATACCATTCTATGTTATGTGTTCTCTTCTCATTTTTTTCTGTATCTCTTTTGGCTGAAGAGCGGCGTATTGTGCTGCTGCCAGCCCACCCTATTTTGGGGAGTGAAATAACAGTAAAGAAAGAAAAAGTACGATTGTCGGTACTGGTAGCACTTGTAGGAAAAGAAGCAAACAGGATGCGAGAAAGAAACTGGGAGCCGTCGACTTTGTTTTCTTGTTTAGCACATAATTAACAGGGCCGTTGCTTGGTGTTTTGCCTCCCTAGGCGACAATCGAAAAATGACACCGCCATATTCTTTCTATCATCGCTCTGACCCCCTATCCTCCAACATCCAACGGCCCAATGATGCAAATATTCCACTATAATTTTAACCATTACACTCAGGTAATCAGAAGTCCTCATTTTTTGGGCACAGTTCTCACTTTTTATGCTTTGTGATCAATTGTTTTAAGACTGACTGAGGACAACAAATGTCCTCAGTTTCTTACGTTTTTCGTCAGTGTTTGAAAATCCCGGAAATAATTACCCATTAAATTTAATTGCAGCGAAATGGTATGACACTATTTTCTATTACGAACGCTGATTTAGAAATTTTGCTATGCTGATGGGGACGTGCTGAAACATCAGATTAGCTCATCTACATAAACGTTGTGTTATTTCATTCCTGTTTTAACTGAAATATTTTTTAGAATGAAGAATAAATCTCATCTTTTACAACATCCACTTTCTTGCGATTAAAGAAAAAGATAAATGAAGCGTTGCTTACGTATTGAGAGTTCTACAACTTTTATTACCGCACCTGTGGTACAGTGATTCTTTTGGATGAACATTCTTACTTGGATCAAATTTGAAAAATTGGCGATGTGTAACATGATTCCAATGTACCATTAGATACTACACAAACATTAGTGTTGTTCATATTTTGTTAAACTTTTGTTAGTCTACTTTAATGCTCATTCATATTTGCATGAAACATGAATGTTAGATTCTATGTTGGTAAGTTTACTTGTCACTTGCAAACCAAACTAAAGACACACTTCTTTTCCTTCTTTAATTTTGCTTTACAGGGTAATATGTCTATCCTCACCGCATTTTTATATATTTTGAACCTGTTCATGAACTTTGTCCAGTTCCAAACTCACTCTTTCTTCTAGCTGAACATTATTCTCAGCAACGTGCTTCATCTGTGAAGATAGTTCACTTTTCACTGTTACAATTCCCATATTACATTCTTGTCTAAGCCCATTCAGCTCTCTGTTATTACTACCACGACACCATCTCATGTCATCTTTGCAAGAATCTCTTAAATCTGCAATTTTGTTTTCCATCCTGGCTTCCAATTCCTCTATTTCAGAACTTAATGAATTTTTAATTTCATATCTCATTTTACTCTCTTCAAAACCCATCTGACTCATTTTATTGTCAATATTGGTATTCATCTGACCAATATGTTTAAGAATGCTTGCGAGCATATCTGAAACACTATATTTTTGTTCATCAGCAACTATCATTGGTTCCTGTTTTATCGTAGTTACAGTAACAGGTATGAACGGGACACTGGGTTCTGATACATTTTTTTCACTATCAGTCCCATAATTAGCATACGTTGCATCTGGTAAACTGCTACTCGTATTAGCTTGTGACACATTAAAACTGAACCCGCTACTCATGAAGTCATTTTCAACTTTAACTCTCACCAAATCTATTTACAGTTTCTCATTTACCATTCCCTGATTGTTTTCGGCCATTATGCAAAGTTTCTTGGCACACACACACAAAACTTTCAGTAGAACACTACTTACCTTTGGTCTCGTCTAGTTGACTGCACGGCGAGATGGAACTGCGGGTCCACCTGCCAGGCTCTGCCTATGTTTGAGCAGAATACGCGCCACCGCTTCTGCCACGGCTACCAACTGCTCCAGATGCCGGTCCGCTGCTGTGGAAGCGCCATCTCTCAAAGTTCAGCTGTCTCTGACGTCATCTGCCACCATGTTCCACTTTCTGCCATTTCTTGACGAAAGTTCGTTTCACTTGCGCCTATTATCCTACTACAGTTCCTTTACACACGCGTGTGAACGCTTCACGGGCTCACTTGACACTCCTGCTTTTACAAAGTTGCTACCCTTCCCGGCCGATAAAGCACCAATTGCGGCGGAGCGGGTTTAGTTGGGTGGCGTAAATGTTTGATCACTGTCTCTCGTCGTACTGTACACTACAAAAGTTCCACCTACCTCAGTACGGCGTCTGATCACCAGCCCGTTTCTCTGCATACGTAGATACTGTCCACACGACGTTAAAATCAGCGTTGAAGAAAAACACCGTCAATACTTATGTTTGCAAAGTCCGCGTAAACTCTGGTAGCAAGCTATCATGTAATATATTATAACAAATTTCGGGTGGAGGGCGAATGCTTCACCTCTTAAGAAAAATGGCAAAGTTCTGCAATGAGTTCTTTTCTTTGTATAGGTTCAAAACTATACACTTGCTATCAGCTCGTATTTAGTTAACGAATAATATCACTGCCCTCAGCTCACAGTTCATACAACCCACTGCACACAAGGCAGCCAGGAATGTACTCAAGTCCGACTTGAATTATTACGCGATTTACAGTCATTACTCTGCTACGGTATACGAGTTTCACATTCGGTCCTTTATCAATGGATTTCTAATACAGAAATTGCTCGCCAAATATTCCATAGACCAATATGAAACACGCCGCACGGAATGCTACAAAGGCCGAAAGTTCACACGCGTTTATCTGTCTAACAAATTACTTCACCAAACTCAAATTTTCACAATCTGTCCGTAAATGCAACAGTTTACACTGCAATACAATCCGGACACGAAATACCAGTAAATTCTTCATTTTAGTCATAACGTAGACGGACACGTCCAACATGACCTGTACGTCCAATAGCTAGCCAACGACTCCTGAAGGCTGCTCCTTCCACAGCCTATAACCACCTGCAACGCGTGGGAAATGCTTAACTGTGATTGGTTGTTCAAAATGACCAGCCATTCAAAACAATCCTTTGAGTTCTTTTTCGCGCTAAAACTGGCCCGCGCTAATCATTATTCACAGATGAATTTATGACATTCCAACATACAAATACTAATATAAGATTTAATAAAAACAAACGAAAAGAACATTAATCTTGGAATAAATTTAGAATATGTTTTTACCTTCAACTGTTATTCTGGCTGCCTCCTTACAAAAGCAAGTACACTTAGACATACGTCATCAGCAAAGTGGGCACAATGATCTTTCTCACACTATGATTACGTAAGTTATTACATAAATTTAATCTTGAAATTTAACGTATGTCCCACATACACACTTTCACTCACTCTCATTTACTCCCATTGCAATATTAAACACAAATAATAATTTTGCCTGATTTCTATATTACGAAAATATTAAGTAGTTAAAGTTTTTTAATTAACTATTAATTAAATAATTCTGCCCATTGAGAGTTCTGGTTATGTTTTCAAATGATAAAAAGGTAAACTGTTATAGTTGTTAACTGAATTTCATTCTCTAAGTGTCAGTTTGGGGTGTATTAGTTCATTTTCTCTAACTCTGAAAGTATGCCAGCTAGAAAGCTAAGATTTTTACACAATCTTCTTTTTAATAACAAAGGGCAGTATATTGACTTTCAACTAAATTCAATAATATATAATATTGATTATTTTGTTTCTTGTGGGTTTGAATATTCTGTCTCTCGAATTGACACAGGTTCCGCTTCCCATGGCCAGGCTAGCAGCAGATACGAACGAGTCACGATAAGATACAAGCGGCTGTTTCTATCACCGCCAACGGCTCCACAGTTACGAGCCGTACTGAAAAGTAGTGAAATAAGTGCTATTGCATATTGAATCGCGACATTACACACCCCCTGAGGACCTAAAATTTCTCTTGAGTATATTGTACGGTTCTTATTGGCATAAATGTTATTTAAGAATGATTTCAATATCCACACCGACACTGTCAAATCTAAATTGTTCTTACTAAAATCTATGTTGCACTGAAGTCTTTCTCAAATAAACAAAATATCTAAGATTACGTAGTAACATTATATACAATTACATCAATAGTCAATGGCCAGGGGTTGATGGCACACAGTAAATTCTTATACAAATACAAAAAATGTTCAATTGTTTCCTCCCACAATCGAATGTACAACATTTCCTCTCAATTTAAATTTACGAAATACCCATGTAAGGAAATTTTTACGTAAGTTCTTGAAACAACAACCTCTTTTCTAACCAAACTTTTACATTTTCCACATAATATTTAACGAACAATAATTCTATTTAGTCGCTTAAGTAGCGTCCAAAAACTTTACTGAAATATAATTCAGGCACTACGAGTGTTGTCCTTTCCTAAACCTTACCCGGCGATGTGGGGGTCGTCTCTAATCTTAACACTGTTCTAACAACAAATTGCTAGTGTCGACTACTTTCACGGACGAAGCAAATGTTTTTTTTTTTTTTTTTACCTAACTTTCAACATTCGTCTATAGCACCACATCTCAAATGATTCGATTCTCTTCTGTTCCGGTTTTCCCACAGTCCATGTTTCACTACCATACAATGCTGTACTCCAGACGTACATCCTCAGAAATTTCTTCCTCAGATTAAGACCGGTATTTGATATTAGTAGACTTCTCTTGGCCAGAAATGCCTTTTTTGCCATAGCGAGTCTGCTTTTGATGTCCTCCTTGCTCCGTCCGTCATTTGTTATTTTACTGCCTAGGTAGCAGAATTCCTTAACTTCATTGACTTCTTGACCATCAATCCTGATGTTAACTTTTTCGCTGTTGTCATTTCTACTACTTCTCATTACCTTCGTCTTTCTCCGATTTACTCTCAAACCATACTGTGTACTCATTAGACTGTTCATTCCGCTCAGCAGATCATTTAATTCTTCTTCACTTTCACTCAGGGTAGCAATGTCATCAGCGAATCGTATCATTGATATCCTTTCACCTTGTATTTTAATTCCACTCCTGAATCTTTCTTTTATTTCCATCATTGCTTCCTCGATGTACAGATTGAAGAGTAGGGGCGAAAGACTACAGCCTTGTCTTACACCCTTCTTAATACGAGCACTTCGTTCTCGATCGTCCACTCTTATTATTCCCTCTTGGTTGTTGTACATATTGTATATGACCCGTCTCTCCCTATAGCTTACCCCTACTTTTTTCAGAATCTCGAACAGCTTGCACCATTTTTTATTGTCGAACACTTTTTCCAGGTCGACAGATCCTATGAAAGTGTCTTGATTTTTCTTTAGCCTTGCTTCCATTATTAGCCGTGTAACGTTCCCTGGCATTTTCACAGTTTATTTGTACCATATACGCCGCTCTGGGCAAATTGTATATATTGTAATTATTGAACAAAATATTACTTAATGTGGTATTAATTATTCTCCTTATATTTTTATTGTAATATTTCTCTGTATTTAGGATAGGAATTTTTCTGTATTTATTTTATGAATGTAAAATGTGTCAGTATTTGCTGTATCAGAGATATCGCATTTTGCCAGAAATCAATTTACAAAGAAATGTTAATAGTCGGGAAATGCTATATAAGGACTAAACATTATGTATTCTTTGGTCTTGTCGGATGAGACGCGATAGAGGTAGGACGCTGTGGAGAAGCTTGTAACGAATGGGTAGTATTCTTTTGTCTCTGTCTGGACGTAGCCGCCATTAGACGACGAGCTACGAATTAATGTGAGTTGAATTGTTGTTTGAGCTAAATATATCAGTATTTATCAGAAGTGTGATTTATTTATGTAAATTAGCTTGCCCACGTCATCTATAGAATTTCTTTAAGAATTTTTCAGCATTTTTTAGCTGTGTTGCTGGGCTGTGCTGCGACCAACAATCGCAGATCTGAAGAGGCGGCACATTTAAAAAAATTATCAAACCCGTAAATCGGGAACAGATGCATAGAAATCAATAGTGAATTAAGAAATTGTTCTTTCTTTTCAGTGATCCTGAGGCTGAGAAGAATTGAATTAATTATACGTTTGTGCATTCGTAGGCGGATAGTTAATGTTAGTTAACATTGAGATTTAAACAGTTTGGTTCTTTAAAATAACTCAAATGCATATTGAAGTAGGTTTGGTCAGTGATAAATGTCGGCTTGGCAATAATTAAAACATTTTCTGCTGATAGAGATAATCTTGTGTTCTATGGCTATTGCCGGGATAAAATTCAGTAAAAATTATTTAACAAAAAAAAATCCACTGCATCTGGAAAGTGTATGCCAAGGCCGAATGATTTAAAGGACTCAATTCTCAATCTAATATTCTTAACCAGTTCATATGAAATCACGTAAATAATTTTTTCTTTAAATGTACGTAATTATTAAGAAAGTAAAATTTCTTATTACCACACGAAAATAAGAGAGTGGTTCTACAACAAAGTTCGCACGATGTAAACTTAACTTAAAAGCAAAAAAGGATAAAAATTTGTTATTATCATTCTTGTAACGAATTCGACATTACGTACGGCCGATTTCGTTACAATTGGCGCCCAACGTGGGGCCCGAATAAGCAGTGGTCACTAAATACCCGTGAGATAACTAGGGAATTAATATAGTCGAACTTTGTTGCAGAACATTTAATAATTTTTCTATGTATTGTATGTATTGCTTAACCAATATTGTGTGGTAATACCTGTGTATGATTTTTTGCATGAGAACACTATGTATCCAGAGGCAAGCTGAAGAAGAGAGCTCATTGTTTTGAAAAATTAATTACCTACCACAATATCAGGGGGCAGCTGCACCCAAGATAGATCACCAAAAGGTAAAGCTACAGTGTAGTTGTCCTGTGGGTAGTAAAGTAGCCTCAGTGCAGTGTTCTCGGATCATTAGTGGTGTGCTTGTTGTTAGTACTTTGTTTTAAAATAACAGGACGTTTAAGTAGTTAGTTATTGTAGTATATAGTAAGTGTATATTAGTTAATGTCCATTTCTTGTGTGGTTATGTCAGTGAAACCTGTGTGTTAGGATATTTAGTTCAGATTTTATTTCTTGTGTTTACTATGGTTAGACTGCGTAGTCAGAAAGATATCAATATGGATAATGAGCAACAGTCAGTAAGTAGTGATACCGAGTTGGAAAGTGGGACACAAAGTAATGTTAGTGACGTAGTTCAGGAGGTACAATGTGAGAATCTGGGGGCAGAAGGGCAAGAAATGTTGCCACTGCCACCCAGTGATTCAGTTGATAGCGGAAATTCTGTGCAATCTGCAAGCACTGGACACGGACCAGAGAGTGGTGTGATGTCAGAAGTGCAATCATTAAGAATTATGTTCGAGCGCATGCTCAATTTTCAAACTGAATTTGTACATATGCAAGCAGAACGCGACCAGAGATTGGTAGCTGAATTTGATGCTAAACAAGCAGAGCGCGATAAAGAACGTGATGCCAAACAAGCAGAGCGCGATAGAGAACGTGATGCTAAACAAGCAGAGCGTGACCGACGCCTGCATGAGAGGGACTTACAGTTGATGCAAACTTTAGAAGTCATGCAAAGTGAGATTGTTAGTTTGAAACAAAAATATGAAACTATACCCAAAACAGTACAAGAATTAAGCGAAAGAGTAGACACTATTCAAGTGGCTAATGCCAATATCGTAGAGGAGATCAGTGTCTTGACTAATAGGGTCGAACAACTAGAACTTGACACAACTCAATTAATTGAGGACAAAGTGACCGAACAAGTGCACAATGTAGAACGTAAATTCACGAAGGAAATAGATGAGAAAGTGCACGCCGCAATTGAGGCCAGAGATGTAGGCTCAAATGCGGATGTGCAAAATCTAAAAAAGATTGTGCAAAAAGACATTCCGCTGTGGCAGCGGAGTGTGGACCGGCGCCTTGCCGAAATGGAACTTAGCTTGCGGCAGGACGAGGCACAGGCGTATGTCACGCCAGCCAGGTCCAACAATGATAGGCATATAAATGCTGCAGTAAAAAATTGCGACTGCGAGACAGAACAGGCAACCAATGTAAATGGAACAAATAAATGTCATTCCAAAGTAGTAATTGAAGAAAGTCTGATTAGGAACCGACAGTTTCAGATCTTTACAACGGAGAAGAAATCTGTTCACCCTGTAGTGTTTATCAAGGGATTTAGAAATATTTTGCCTAGCGTTTGGAGTCATACCCAGAAAATACAGTTTGTTATGTCATACATACAAGGAGATGCTGCATTATGGGCAACCGAAGCAGCCGACAGTTGTGATACATATGAGCAATTCGAAAAGGCATTCTTGGCCAAATATTGGTCAACATGTATTCAAGAGAGATTACGGAAGGAGGTATATAATCCAGAGCCGTATTCTCCACGACTAGGAAATTTGCGAAAATATTTTGAGAAGTACATTAATAAGACCCGTTACTGGGACGAACAGATTTCATCTCGGGATTTGATCAGGCTTTTGAAATCACACTTGCCGATACATGTAAAGGAAAAGCTTATACACGTGCCTGAAAATGATATGGAACATTTCTTGTCTGTTCTGGACTCGATTGACCTGATTCAGGAGGACGTTAAGGCAGCCTCTGAACAGGCTAGAAATAACGGAAACGGTTATAGAAATGGTAGAAATAACACACCTCCACCAAGTAATGGAAACGGCGGAGGTAATAATAGGAGACAGGAGTATGCACAAAACGGAAATAGAGGTAGAGACCGGAATGGCAATAGTCCGCCGGTGAATAATGACCGAAAGAGGAGGTTCGATGACCGGTATGAAACAGGCCCACCAAGTAATCATAGTTGGAAAAATGCCAGGGGGCCGTACAACACTAATACTTATAATGATGCAAACCGAACTTGGCCACAGAACCAGAGGCCCAGTCCGGACCGGCAAAACAGTGATAGATATGACAATAACCGACCGCCACCACAAAATGCGCCAATTGCGCAACCGTGGCGGCCGACGCAACACAACGTGCACATAGTGGAGGTCAGTGACACAGAGCAGCCACGCCCATCCACTAGCAATAATTCAACAAACTAGATGCAGCCGAGATACGCTCTCCATCGTCGGCTGAGGTTTGGAGTGAGAGCAGCCCGACACAGAACAAAACACCGAACAAAATCTGTATCCTTAGGTACAATGACGGGGTACAGATGGGAGACGAACTAATAACTGAACCATCCACGTGCATAAAGGAACACAAAGACAAAGTACAAGCGATAATAGAGATTAAAATTAACAATATTGATGTGCAAGCAGTCATAGATACAGGTGCTACTGTCAGTGTTATGAGTATGGACTTATTCAAAGTACTGGGGAAGGAAAGGCGTATGCTGACTTTTCCCGTGAATAATTGTAAAGTCACTGGAGCCATAAGTGCACAGCGACAAATAATTAAACTCCAAGTGCAGGTAGAGATGTATATAGGGGAAGAAGCCATAGCGAGCTCATTCCTGGTAGTAAAGGGTTTAAAGGTAGCCTGCATTTTGGGGGTAGATTTTTTAAGAGAAAGGGACGCAATAATCGACCTTTCTCGGGGAAAATTAAGTTTGATGAATGCTGGTAGGAGAATAGAATTGTCCATGCTCAGATCCGGAGAGGTACCTGTACCTGTACCTAAATGTAATGCTATTAATATAAAATGTAGGAATCAGTCGATACTACATTTAGACAATCATTGTCTAGGAGAGAATCTCTATTATCCTGACGTACAAGTTGATCAATCAAAAGCGAATATGGACGCATTAGTGAACAAAGTATCACAGTCCGAAAATTTGAATTCTATGCAACAGCGGGAGTTGGTACAATTATTATTTAATTATACAGATTTGTTAAGGGATATCAGTACAATATCGAGGTAAAGCCTCACAAAACTTACTGTCGAGCCTCATACTCCATTCCTTGGTCCGAATAGGAAATAGTAGAGAGAACATTTGGAGAGTTAAATACATTTTTCAGGTTATACATTGCATATAAACACACGAGAAGAGAAGATAAGAAAAGCAGGGTGCAACCTTACCAGGTGCGCTCAGAAAAGGAAAGAAAAATATAACCGACATGTGACGAATAACAAAAAATTTAGTGTTGGGGACTTGGTACTCTTACGCAATCATCCTAAGTCCTCGGCATCCTTGAAACAGAATAGCAAGTGGCAATTGGTGTATAATGGACCTTTTAGAGTAGTAAGCGTGCCACATGAGTGTAGCTATCTCTTAGCAGACCCCCACTCAGGGAGAGTACGGGGACTGTATTCGCGTAAGGATGTAAAAGCATTCCTACAATAAAAGACTGATAGTCCTATGTGGACACTGTTCTTTGGTAAATAATGAACATTAATAGTGTATGTACTAGTGTAGAAGTGTTTAGTTATAAGAATATGATTGACTTTCTCATGTGTATGGATATTTATGTTATGTACTCTTTTTATTTGTGTTATCTAAACCATGCTCTAAATGTTTGCACAGATAATCTGATTAGTGCAATTATTTGTAGTGTTAAGCTGTGACAAAGTTCAGTCAAGAAGAACATTTTAGTAAGGATTAGTTAGTGTACTACATAATTTCTAATATGTGTGTCAAATTTGAAATATTTCTTGGCACAATCTTTTCTATTATGTGTATGTATGTATATATGTGTAGCTGTCAAATTGACAGAGTCGAACCCAGAATAATATCAGTAATATGATGCCCTGAGAACTTTATTATCTCACCAATGTTATCAGAGAAAATAATGCACCCAGTAGTGACCCGAGGGCACCACGGGAGGCAACCTTGTTGTAAATTTATGTAACGCAAAGTTACGCACAAAGAAGCTTCAATTGAAGCATGTGCAGATTTAATCAATAAAAAAGAGCTAGCCAGATACAGTCCAAGTAAATTTTTGCCTACAGAGACTACACTGTAGTTACGTAGGACGTTAATAGTAAAGTGTGACATGAGTACAAAGGAGTTATTGAACAATATGCCTGAATCCGGCTGGAATGCACAAATAAAATCTAATCGAACACGAATATAGATGACTATGGGCAAACTAATACGAATTTTGAGTAATTGTACCCATGTACGCAAATCTCACACCTTGGTAAAGAGTTACGAATGTGCTGTTACAAACAAAATTGAGCAGCGGACATTGTAAATAGAAATAAAGGAACTTTAACAAAAGTGCAGTATTGTGCGGCAGAGACAGACAGTGACTGTTAAACCTGCAGCAATACGTCACGGAGTAGTTGTGTATAAGTAATAAAAAACTGTATCATCACCGTGTGTGCAAGTGGACAAGCAACTAGCACGACACGAACAATGAACCGATAACGGACGGTGGATCAACTTAGTGTCAAACTTTAACTCTTTGTGTGTCAAGGGACGCTAGGAAAGCGCATTGACTACAGAAATACATTTTGATTTTGTCCTAAGGTGAAAACTTGCGTGTGACTAATGACAAGTCATGACATGGTGAAGAATATTGTGTGCCCATAAGAGTGTTACTGTGACAACGAAACATTGTGCAAACCAGACTAGTGAAGGCCTACTGAGTAATAACTACCACTAACTGTGTGCGTTCTTTCCCACAGCAGGAAAAATGCCTATAAGGATAGTACACTGTTTTTGAACTTGTTGCATGTTTCCTGGAGCACCACAAGAAGACGTCGCACGAGCGAGCTGATATCCAACGCGCATCCGGCTACATCAGCTATGCAGCGGTCGCAGCAGCCCGTAGCAGACAGACAGCCACGCCCCTCCGCGCCGTAGCTGTCAACGCCGGGGGCGGTGACCTACACGGAGTCAGCGCGCCGCGCCGAGCGCCACTCAACCGCGCCGCGCCGAGCGCCGCACAACAATCACTCCGCACCGCTCACCAAATACAACATTATCGACTTTTTGAAATGTTCACATAAACTGAATAACATGTTAATGACTTCATTTCGATGAACATTGAGCATTTACTATGTATGTCCGTGAGTGATATATCCTAGGACAAGTGACCTTGTAGTGTATCACAAGAATAATAGTATCACACACAAAAAACCTTCCATTGAACTATATGTGACTGTGATATTGTGTAATTGTGTAACCCGTTTGTGACAAACTGCTGATTTAATTCGAATGAATAACTGTTAAAAAGACTACATTGACTATGAACAAACTGGGATGGCTGGGCTCCGGCACAGTTTTGCCCAGGTTTCCTGTTTGCCTACGCCCAAATGGGGGAGCCATGAACTTATATAACCCTGGGACTAAATAATAGAGCCATTCCGTAAAACATACAGAAGTGTAAAGAACGTTACTGGCACCATTGTGTCAAAGTGTAAAAACTCTTTGCCAAATGCTGCCAGGGGGCAATGTAACGTTCCCTGGCATTTTCACAGTTTATTTGTACCATATACGCCGCTCTGGGCAAATTGTATATATTGTAATTATTGAACAAAATATTACTTAATGTGGTATTAATTATTCTCCTTATATTTTTATTGTAATATTTCTCTGTATTTAGGATAGGAATTTTTCTGTATTTATTTTATGAATGTAAAATGTGTCAGTATTTGCTGTATCAGAGATATCGCATTTTGCCAGAAATCAATTTACAAAGAAATGTTAATAGTCGGGAAATGCTATATAAGGACTAAACATTATGTATTCTTTGGTCTTGTCGGATGAGACGCGATAGAGGTAGGACGCTGTGGAGAAGCTTGTAACGAATGGGTAGTATTCTTTTGTCTCTGTCTGGACGTAGCCGCCATTAGACGACGAGCTACGAATTAATGTGAGTTGAATTGTTGTTTGAGCTAAATATATCAGTATTTATCAGAAGTGTGATTTATTTATGTAAATTAGCTTGCCCACGTCATCTATAGAATTTCTTTAAGAATTTTTCAGCATTTTTTAGCTGTGTTGCTGGGCTGTGCTGCGACCAACAATCGCAGATCTGAAGAGGCGGCACATTTAAAAAAATTATCAAACCCGTAAATCGGGAACAGATGCATAGAAATCAATAGTGAATTAAGAAATTGTTCTTTCTTTTCAGTGATCCTGAGGCTGAGAAGAATTGAATTAATTATACGTTTGTGCATTCGTAGGCGGATAGTTAATGTTAGTTAACATTGAGATTTAAACAGTTTGGTTCTTTAAAATAACTCAAATGCATATTGAAGTAGGTTTGGTCAGTGATAAATGTCGGCTTGGCAATAATTAAAACATTTTCTGCTGATAGAGATAATCTTGTGTTCTATGGCTATTGCCGGGATAAAATTCAGTAAAAATTATTTAACAAAAAAAAATCCACTGCATCTGGAAAGTGTATGCCAAGGCCGAATGATTTAAAGGACTCAATTCTCAATCTAATATTCTTAACCAGTTCATATGAAATCACGTAAATAATTTTTTCTTTAAATGTACGTAATTATTAAGAAAGTAAAATTTCTTATTACCACACGAAAATAAGAGAGTGGTTCTACAACAAAGTTCGCACGATGTAAACTTAACTTAAAAGCAAAAAAGGATAAAAATTTGTTATTATCATTCTTGTAACGAATTCGACATTACGTACGGCCGATTTCGTTACAGCCGTAACGTCAGAGTTGCCTCTCTCGTCCCTTTACTTTTCCTAAAGCCAAACTGATCGTCACCTAGCGCATTCTCAATTTTCTTTACCATTCTTCTGTATATTATTCTTGTAAGCAGCTTCGATGCATGAGCTGTTAAGCTGATTGTGCGGTAATTCTCGCACTTGTCAGCTCTTGCCGTCTTCGGAATTGTGTGGATGATGCTTTTCCGAAAGTCAGATGATATGTCGCCAGACTTATATATTCTACACACCAACGTGAATAGTGATTTTGTTGCCGCTTCCCCCAATGATTTTAGAAATTCTGATGGAATGTTATCTATCCCTTCTGCCTTATTTGACTGTAAGTCCTCCAAAGCTCTTTTAAATTCAGATTCTAATACTGGATCCCCTATCTCTTCTAAATCGACTCCTGTTTCTTCTTCTATCACATCAGACAAATCTTCACCCTCATAGAGGCTTTCAGTGTATTCCTTCCACCTATCTGCTCTCTCCTCTGCATTTAACAGTGGAATTCCCGTTGCACTCTTAATGTTACCACCGTTGCTTTTAATGTCACCAAAGGTTGTTTTGACTTTCCTGTATGCTGAGTCTGTCCTTCCGACAATCATATCTTTTTCGATGTCTTCACATTTTTCCTGCACCCATTTCGTCTTAGCTTCCCTGCACTTCCTATTTATTTCATTCCTCAGCGACTTGTATTTCTGTATTCCTGATTTTCCCGGAACATGTTTGTACTTCCTCCTTTCATCAATCAACTGAAGTATTTCTTCTGCTACCCATGGTTTCTTCGCAGCTATCTTCTTTGTACCTATGTTTTCCTTCCCAACTTCTGTGATGGCCCTTTTTAGAGACGTCCATTCCGCTTCAACTGTACTGCCTACTGCGCTATTCCTTATTGCTGTATCTATAGCGTTAGAGAACTTCAAACGTATCTCGTCATTCCTTAGTACGTCCGTATCCCACTTCTTTGCGTATTGATTCTTCCTGACTAATGTCTTGAACTTCAGCCTACTCTACATCACTACTATATTGTGATCTGAGTCTACATCTGTTCCTGGGTACGCCTTACAATCCAGTTCTGATTTCGGAATCTCTGTCTCCCCATGATGTAATCTAATTGAAATCTTCCCTCATCTCCCGGCCTTTTCCAAGTATACCTCCTCCTCTTGTGATTCTTGAACAGGGTATTCGCTATTACTAGCTGAAACTTGTTACAGAACTCAATTAGTCTTTCTCCTCTTTCATTCCTTGTCCCAAGCCCATATTCTCCTGTAACCTTTTCTTCTACTCCTTCCCCTACAACTGCATTTCAGTCGCCCATGACTATTAGATTTTCGTCCCCCTTTACATACTGCATTACCCTTTCAATATCCTCATACACTTTCTCTATTTGTTCATCTTCAGCTTGCGACGTCGGCATGTATACCTGAACTATAGTTGTCGGTGTTGGTCTGCTGTCGATTCTGATTAGAACAACCCGGTCACTGAACTGTTCACAGTAACACACCCTCTGCCCTACCTTCCTATTCATAACGAATCCTACACCTGTTATACCATTTTCTGCTGCTGTTGATATTACCTGATACTCATCTGACCAGAAATCCTTGTCTTCGTTCCACTTCACTGACCCCTACTATATCTAGATTGAGCCTTTGCATTTTCCTTTTCAGATTTTCTAGTTTCCCTACCACGTTCAAGCTTCTGACATTCCACGCCCCGACTCGTAGAACGTTATCCTTTCGTTGATTATTCAATCTTTTTCTCATGGTTACTTCCCCCTTGGCAGTCCCCTCCCGGATATCCGAATGGGGGACTATTCCGGAATCTTTTGCCAATGGAGAGATCATCATGACACTTCTTCAATTACAGGCCATATGTCCTTGGGATACACGTTACGTGTCTTTAATGCAGTGGTTTCCATTGCATTCTGCATCCTCATGTCGTTGATCATTGCAGATTATTCCGCCTTTAGGGGCAATTTCCCACCCCTAGGACAAGAGAGTGCCCTGAACCTCTATCCGCTCCTCCGCCCTCTCTGACAAGGCCGTTGGCTGAATGCGGCTGACTTCTTATGCCGGAAGTCTTCAGCCGCCAATGCTGATTATTTCTCAAAATTTAGGCAGTGGCGGGGATCGAACCCGGGACCGAAGACGTTTTGATTATGAATCAAAGACGCTACCCCTAGACCACGGTACGGATCACAAACACTTACACCTTGATCACAGGGCTCGTCACTGGGATACAGCGTCTGGCTTTGTCTCAACATCGGGTTCTCTCTGAGTACCATATCCAGTTCTGTCCCCTTTTGTCATACCTGCAATATACAGTACTCTAAGCATCCGTCCTTAGTATTTACATCATAACCTAACACACACATTTATTCCTAATAAACAATATTTCTCAAAGCCTGACTCCCAGATTCAAAAGTAAAAATTTTCTTGTAAGAACTTTTTCAAAACATTTTTTTTTTCAATTTATCTGTAGTCACAGCTCCATTACGATTTGTATTAATTAACTCAGTGAAAAATGAATTAACTGTTTCCCTAAAAATCTTACAATTTCTGAGGCTGATTATGCTGATAGTTTTAGCAGTGATAACGATTTGCCTTTATCTTCTTTTGCCACTAACAAGTAGAGTAAAATTTACTGTATAATATAAAGTGTCCTGAATTCAATTAGTATGTTAGTGTGAAGTGCTAGTTGAAAGATGCAGGTAATAACATGATACCACATGATATGCTTTCAGTTATTTTCTGAAATGATCTGACTGAACATTTAGTGAATCGAACTAACTCGTATGCCACTCCAAAAGCGAAACCATTTAAATCTATAACCAACGACAAAATGCTGTTTTCCTACCGTTACATATTCTCATTTTAACTAAACGACCTTGTACTTAGAGTCACTGTTGGTCTAGCCATGAAGAGTTGCTGGACAATAATGTAAGTTCTCTCCCGTCCTAAATCTACAACTATCACATATTTATTTGAATGATAAGAACATGATGCCGTGGACCGATTCTCGAAATTATGGTAATCTTTATAATATAAGACATACGCTTGACATACTGCGTAAAACTTTCAAAGCGAATTATGCCCCCACCAAAAATCAAGCAGCTGATGAATACAAAGTGAAATTCAAGGATAGGTTAAGTTATAAACAACACACATCAAAAGAAGATATAAGGTATGCATTTTAGCCGATAAGTTAGAATTTGTTTGTGATCTTCATGTGCACAATGGAAAAGGATAGATTAATTTATTTCAAAAAGCTAGACTTGATTTGTGGAAAGCCTGGAAAGGAAAAGTTGCCATATATCTTTTTATAGCTACTTCACAAGATTGCCATTGGTAGAACAGCTAAAATTATGTTGGATGCCTATTTTTAGTACTGTAAGGTGTGATAGCAAAGGTTTGCCACAGCTGAGGCCTGATAAAGAATGCGGTAGAGGGGAATCAGATTGGGCGATGCGAAACGATGGAATAGCCCGTTTAAAATGGAAGGACAAACGCATTGTAAGGTTTTTATCTACCATCAGTTCACCAGATAACGTTTCTGTTGTAAACAGAAAGGAGGCTGATGGTAACATAAAGCAAATTGCTTGTACTAACATTGCCAAGACATATCATGCGACTATAAGATGCTTTGACAAGGCTGACATGTTACGATCATTCTATACAAGTGAAAAAAAAAAAAGCCGAAAGGTTCTGGCTAAGACTGTTTTGGTCTTTTATAGATGAACCAGTCGTAGATTCAATATTTTTGTACATTCTGTGTAAATCTGGTAGGAATTTACGCCTTAAAAAATTTAGAAAGATTGTTGTAATTGATATACGTAGTAGGTTCTATAAATGTGACAGGTTTACTAGGTCCATTAAGTTGTACACCATCCCGTAAGATTGGTTCAAATGGCTCTGAGCACTATGGGACTCAACTGCTGAGGTCATTAGTCCCCTAGAACTTAGAACTAGTTAAACCTAACTAACCTAAGGACACCACACACATCCATGCCCGAGGCAGGATTCGAACCTGCGACCGTAGCGGTCTTGCGGTTCCAGACTGCAGCGCCTTTAACCGCACGGCCACTTCGGCCGGCATCCCGTAAGAGATTAAAACCATAAGTGCCCGTGGGAAAGAGAAGGTCGAAAGCAAAATACATGCCGCAGCCGCATGATGGCCACCAAAGCGTCATGCCCACTGTAGTACGAAATAGACAGCTTATACGACAAAGCGCCAAAGGAATTGGTACAGGCATGCGTATTCAAGTACAGAGATGTGTAAACAGGCAGAACACGGCGCTGCGGTCGGCAACGCCTGTACAAGAGAACAAGTGTTGTTAGATCGGTTAGTGCTGCTACCATGGCAGATTGTCAAGATTTAAGTGGATATGAACGTGGTGTTGTCGTCGGTGCACGAGAGATGGGACACAGCATCTCCGAGGTAGCGATGAAGTGTGGATTCTCTTGTACGACCATTTCACGAGTGTGCCGTGAATATCAGGAATCCGGTAAAACATCAATTCTCCGACATCGCTGCGGCCGGAAAAAGATCCTGCAAGAACAGGATCAGCGACGACTGAAGACAATCGTCCAGCGTAACCCTTTTGCAAATTGCTGCAGAATTCAATGCTGAGCCATCAACAAGTGACAGCGTGCGAACCATTCAACGAAACATCATCGATGTGGGCTTTCGGAGCTTTGGTGACTGCACGACACAAAGCTTTACGCCTCGCCTGGGCCCATCAACACACATTGGACTGTTAATAACTGGAAACATGTTGCCTGGTCCTACGAGTCTCGTTTCAAATGGTATCTAGCGGATGAATGTATACTGATATGGAGACAACCTCATCAATCCATCCTGTCTTATCACCTGCATCCATTCATGTCCGTTGTGCATTTCGACGGACGTGGGCAATCCCAGATGACAATGTGACATCCCAAACGTCGAGAATTGTCACAGAGTGGTTCCAGGAACACTATTTTGAGTTTAAACACTTCCGCTGGCTACCAAACTCCCCAGACATGAACATCGAGCATATCCGGCATGTCTTGCAACGTGTTGTTCAGAAGAGATCTCCACCCTCTCGTACTCTTATGGATTTGTGGACAACCCTGCAGGGTTCATGGTGTCAATTCCCTCCAGCACTGTTTCAGGCATTAGTCGAGTCCATGCCACGTCGTGTTGCGGCACTTCTAGTTGCTCCCAAGGGCCCTACACAATTTAGACATGTGTACCAGTTTCTTTCGCACTTCAGTATACATCCAGAGGGAGTTGTAAAACATGTGATGTAGACAAATGCTTGTCATCTGACATGGATTGTTTCATTCCTTTCAGTAATTAGTTCTTCTGAGTCTACTGACAGTATATTGTATGTTTTCTATGTTTTCTTATGTCGCTAAGATTAGCCACAGCGGCAAATGAACCACTCCCCCCCCCCCCCCCGCCCCCTCCCACCCAACAACTTGTACGCAAATCTACGGAAATATGAATAAATTGTTATTATTTCCTTACTACGTATTTGATTTAATTTAATCAGTGTAGACCTGAAATTCAGTGGTGCTATGTTCTGTCCCGTAAAGGTGTAAGGACCTCCGCAGCAGGCTTCTGGTTCATACACCCATGGTGGATGCTGCTCATCTGCAACGATGGCTGGAATATGCTCGCCAATTACACAACGGGACTTGCGTTCAGTCCGATTTTTGGTGCCATTTGATACTATTTAAATGAGCGAATGTGGATTTTACTGAGTTTTGTACATGAAAAATAAATGCCGAAACAGACTCAATGCCGAAGAAGATTGGAAGTTGGCTCAATCAAGGACAACTTTGAAGCTCTGATTAAAGAAAACAGCAACATATCACCAACTGAAACATTTAGATGTCCTTTAATCAGAATCTAGCTTTGAAAACTAACTAATACCATCAAAGTTTTATTTGATACCAGTTTCTTTCTTCTTAAACTCTAATTTATTATACTCACTGCTCAGGTTATTACCCTCTTGCACAACCGGTTTATATTATTTGTGACATAAATTATAATTAAAATTTTAGTGCCATTCCTGTCGTATTCATTGAATATTTGTATCAGTATCGCCGGCCGGTGTGGCCGAGCGGTTGTAGGCGCTTCAGTCTGGAGCCGCGCGACCGCTACGGTCGCAGGTTCGAATCCTGCCTTGGGCATGGATGTGTGTGATGTCCTTAGGTTAGTTAGGTTTAAGTTGTTCTAAGTTCTAGGGGACTGATGACCTCATATGCTATGTCCCGTAGTGCTCATAGCCATTTGAACCATTTGTATCAGAATCGGCTTAATTTAATTTCATATAATTTGCTGCAAATATGGTCGACTCGCGAACATCAACGACTCTCTGTGTTAAGCGCTTCCACGATACGTTATTTCTTGTGTATGTCACACTTTTACCACACATAGCAGTTAATCGGCACGGCTCAAAAACCGTACGTGTGCTGTCAGTTCCGAGCTGGACGGCGATAATTGACCCCCCCCCCCGTAGCGTTCCTTGCCCTTGCGGCAGTCATCCGCAACCTCTCCCGCACATCAGGGTTCGTTAAATAATGGTACTCCCAGATCTCTAAAAATGTGTAGTGGTGCGCACTAACCAAAAGTCTGGGAAACTATGACCTAAAGGGACCGTCTCTGTTTACTTGTTGTTGAAGTGTTATCACTGAGCATAAAAAATAAAATATGCTAGTTTCGTCTGTGATCGAAATTCGAACAGTTATCTTAATAAAGTAAAACTGTCTCTGGAATTTTATCCTAAGAACTGACTATAGCAAATATAGAATTATACCAATGAATATAACTGAAATAATTCTTTAATGGTTGATCATATGAGGTGAGTCGTTGATACGTTGATGTGAAAAATAAATTTTGTGTTAACGGCGGTAAATTAACGCTCCCCTTATGCAAAGCAATGTGAATCCTGTTGTATCACATAAGGCAACCTCAGATAAGAAATATTTTGTTTTACAAAATATGCACTGTAAATTAAAAAAACTGCAATTATAACTCTCAAAACTATTTGCAGTTACATTCAGCACACATTTTCAGTCCGACCCGTTAGTATTCTTCTTCGAGACATAGCCTAGAACAAATACAGTTTCCATATAATAACGGAACTCATAACGTTCAAAATGAAGCAACTGAAATTTAGGAATTTGCTTCTAATTTTGTGGCAACTGCGGCAAATAAAAATAAAGTTGGTTCCGTTTATCCTTAGACGAAGACAAGCGGAAAAACGAAGGCATTAAACCACGTTATGTGCGGCTTGTGTTGCTCCCACAGGCTTCGTTAATATGAGCTTCTGTTTTTAGCTCCTCAGAACATTAACTACTTAGAAGGTGTGGCACTGTAGCCGTCCGATATGTTTCTGCTAATGCGAATGAACCTTCTGCTACATTAAAAGATGAATGTTCCTACAATGACATTTCAATAAATGTTCTTTCTTTCATGTTTCATTTCTACCTTACCATCTGATCGGTAAGCGAGGTACAAGTTGGTTTCAGTGCGAGAGACAGAGAAAAACTTGTCTCGTCTTTATAAGCCTGCTCCCGTTCTCTTGTATTAAAGTCTGCTTATATCAAAGGCTACGTAGACACGTGATTTTTTTGTCCGCATCTACGGTAAAATATATTCAAATTATAAAGGATGGTCAAGAACAGTCCGAAAAGCTCGAAGGGGTGTAGTCAAGAAAAAAAAGTTCGATTCGTTGCGCTGTTTCCGAGTTAATTAGCACTGAAGTTAGCCAATTAGGTGGTTGCGGGCGAATTCGCAGCTTCCAGAGACAACGCCAAAGGCATTTTCGTTTGTTTTCATCAAGTCGAAGAAACGTAGCTGTTCCTCGTCTGTCTCTGTCACTTCAGAAAAAGAGATATTTTAACTCTCAATAAGCATGTGAACTAGTGGTAACTCACGGAGGCAAAGGTAATCAACTTTGACGACACAGACATCAGTAAATATAGTGTATCTTCACATTTTATGGGAGCAAAAGCTGATTGATTAATTTCGAGACCGTGGCCACATAAACACTTATTTCGTCTTCTCTCAAAATTTTGCCGTGTACATTTCGGGCATCTTCGGAGTAAGCCGACAGATTGAAGCTAGAGTACTCGTCCTTTGTGACTTTTGGGCTTCATTGACAGACTTATATCAGCGCGACTCAACAGTTCTGATTTAGTAGACAGTTTCGTTGTGGTTTCCCTATTCACCAAGATCACTATTTCATAATTTCTATCTCTTTTTACCAAAGTTTCGATAAATAGGTTTCGGTCTTGTTCAGACACCTTCTGATTTCGACGTACCTTTTGTTTAGTAACGAATTTTTGAACAGAGTAACGATTACGTCATGGATTGTCCGGTCGACCTTGGTGGCCAGTTGGTTTATGGATGACTTCGAAAAAATGACACTGGAATCTGCTTGTTCAAAAACCCAGTGCATTTTAAAGATATGTTGACAAGAAGTGTGTAGCGTGACCACATGGTGAGGGTATAATACAAAAGATTTTAAACCATGCGCATTTCGGCACGAAAAAATTCATTTTACAATGGAAATCGAAAAGGAGGGATGGCTTTCATTTTTGGATGTTAAGATTCGTCAGAAAGGTGATGGCATTTTGAAACACCAAGTTTATAGAAAGCCGGTTCACAAGGGCTTACATTTACGTGCAAATAGCTACCACCATCCTTCCCAGACGATGAATGTCTTCAAAATTTTAGCTCGCAGAGCAAATAGCATCCTTGGACAGTCCACAGGATAGGCTTCTACACTTCATGAGCGTTTTCGAAGCAAATGCGTATTCCGTATACTATTTCCGTGACGAGCTACGAATGAAACTTAAGGTGCAAGTAAGAGACAATGAAGAAGGCACCCAGAGAGTTATATCCATGACTTTACTGCCATATATTGAAAACTGTCGAGAAAACTAAGTAGGATTCACACCAAACAGACTGTTAAAGTGATTTTTCGCGCTCCACCGTAGGCAGTACGCTTCTGGGTTCCATCAAAGCTGACTTGATACTCCGGAACTCTGAGACCTATAAGATCCCCTGAGAATGTCGCCTTAAATCATCGGGTAGACCCGCACATTGCACGAGAAATGCATCGAGAACTGACTTTTAACGCTCAATAAAACGTCTGGGCAGAACACTGCATCGATAGCTGTCACTCTATGTGGTATGAAACACGAGAAATTCTAGCGGCGACTTTATCCTTTTGGCATTCCTAATTGCCAAAGTGTTGCCGGTGCAGGATTTTTTGTACGAACGTACCACTCGATTATGTCCCAGTGTTCGATGAGATTCACATCGGGCGATCTGTGAGGCGGAATCATTCGCTCGAACTATCCAGAATGTTCTTCAAATCAATCGCGAACAATTGTGGCCTGGCGACCTGGCGCATTCTTACCCACAAAAATTCCATCGTTGTTTGGGAAGGTGGAGTACACGTTTGACTGAAAATTGTTTTCGGTTAGCCAAACATAACCATTTCCACTCAATGACTGTTTCAGGTGAACCAGACGGCGCAGCCCACCTCCTGTGAATACAGCCACCACCGGCTTGCACAGCGCCCGGTGGACAACTTGCGTCCATTGCTTCGTGGAGTCTGCTCCACACTCGAAGCCCACCGTCAATTCTTAGCAACTGAAATCGGGACTCATATGAACAGGAGGTGGTTTTCCAGTTTAGGTTCCAACCAACACGATCGCGAGCCCAGTAGAGACCCTACAGGCGATGTCGCACTGTTAGCAAAGACACTCTCGTCGGTCGTCTGCTGCCATAGCCCATTAACCACACATTTCGCCTATTCTTTTCACCAGCATGTTCGTCGTACACCACACATTGATTTCTACAGATATTTCACGCAGTGTTGCTTCTCTGTTAATACTGACAACGCTACGAAAACACCGCTCCTCTTTCGTTAATTGAAGGCCGTCGCCCACCGTATTGCCCGTGGTGAGACGCATTGGCTGAAATTTGGTATTCTCAGCACACTTTCCACTCTGAGGTTCGTGGAATATTGAATTCCCTAAAGGTTCCCGAACTGGAACGTCCCGTGCTTCTAGCTCCGACTACTATTTCGCCTGCAAAGTCTGTTAATTTTCGTCATGCGGCCATAATCACGTCGGAATCCTTTTCACATGAATCAACTGAGCTCAGACCACAGTTCCGACAATGCACTACCCTTTTATACCTTATGTATGCCACACTGCCGTCATTTTTACATGTGCTTATCGCTAGCCCATGGCTTTCGTCACCTCACTGAAACGATACACTGATAACGAAGCCTGAATCGACTGCACAGCCGCAGGTCCAATTTATACATACTCTTTCCTGCCGATTGACGTCTCTGGTGCGTGTGTATCTGTGGTATAAAACAGCGGCTGCACTCCCGGAATTCACTGGACCAGTAAATAATACATTAAAGTGCGTTCAAAGCATTTATTTCGCGTCTTAAATGTGTGTTGAAGTATTGTGTTTGATCTTCGAGAAAGAGAATAGCCGATAGCCGTATGTCACCTTAAAATTGATGTAAACCGAGGACGATCGCTTGTTACACCGCATTCCGCAGGGACTTAACTGAAACCCCTTACGATTGTGGCCGGCCAGTGTGGCCGAGCGGTTCTAGGCGCTTCAGTCTGGAATCGAGCCACCGCTACGGTAGCAGGTTCGAATCCTGCCTCGGGCATGGATGTGTGTGATGTCCTTAGGTTAGTTAGGTTTAAGTAGTTCTAAGTTCTAGGGGACTGATGACTTCAGATGTTTAGTCCCATAGTGCTCAGAGCCATCTGAACCTTACGATTGTGTCATATAATACGCAGTGTTCACAACAAACGATATACTTGTACTAGATCAGAAAGCATTTTTCTGTGCCCATATCACTAATATGGATTTGAAGAAGGGTTTTCGAAAATTATGCATTACCTAGAATAAAATGATTTATTGACACATAGTCAGCCTGGATTCAGAAAATATAGTTATTGTGAAACACAACTAGCTCTTTATACTCAAGAAATAATGAGTGCTATCGACAGGGGATGTCAAATTCATTCCATATTTTTACATTTACGGAAGGTTTTCGACATCTTTCCTCACAAGAGTCTAACTAAACTGCATTCCTATGGAATATCGCCTCAGTTGTCTGACCGGATTCCTGATTTACTGTCAGCAAGGTTACAGTTCGTAGCAACACTCGGAAAGTCATCATCGCCGGCCGAAGTGGCCGTGCGGTTAAAGGCGCTGCAGTCTGGAACCGCAAGACCGCTACGGTCGCAGGTTCGAATCCTGCCTCGGGCATGGATGTTTGTGATGTCCTTAGGTTAGTTAGGTTTAACTAGTTCTAAGTTCTAGGGGACTAATGACCTCAGCTGTTGAGTCCCATAGTGCTCAGAGCCATTTGAACCATTTTTTCTTTTTCGGAAAGTCATCGAGTAATACAGTAGTATCCGGCGTTCCCGAAGGATGTGTTGCAGGCCCTCAGTTTTTCCTGATCTATATTAACGACATAGGAGACAATTTGAGAAGCCCTCTTAGATTGTTTGGAGATGATGCTGTGATTTACCGTCTTGTAAAGTCATCGGATGACCAAAACGAATTGCAAAATGATTTAGATAAGATATCTCTATGGCGCTAAAAGTGGCTATTGACCCTGAATAAGGGAAAGTGTGAAGTTATTCACATGAGTACTAAAAGAAATTCTTTAAATTTCGATTACGTGATAAGTCAGGCATTTCTGAAGTCAGTAAATTCAGCTAAATACTTAGGGATTACAATTACATATAACCTAAATTGGAACGATCACATGGATAATGTTGGGGGTAGAGCAAGCCAAACACTGCCATTCATTGGCAGAACACCCAGAAGGTGCAACAGGTCTACTAAAGAGACTGCTTAAACCACGTTTGTCCTTGTATTCTGGAGTATTGCCATGCGGTGTGGGATCCGAATCAGGTGGGCCAGACGGATGGCATGGAAAAAGTTCAAAGAAGGACAGCTCGTTTTGTATTATAGTTCCACAGACATGGTACGTGAATTTTAGTGACAATCACTAAAACAAAGGCATTTTCGTTGCGACAGGGTGTTCTCATGGACTTTCAATCACCAGTTTCCTCCTCAGATTGCGAAAACATAGGATTACATAGGGAGAAATGATCATCATGATAAAATAAGGGAAATCAGGCACGCACGGAAAAAATTTAAGCGCTCGTTTTTCCCACAAGCCGTTCTAGAGTGTAACGGCAGAGAGGCAGCTTGAAGGTGGTTCATTGAACCGTCTAACTTTGTTGTGAATAGCAGAGTAATCACGTAGATGCAGATGTACATTCCGTCACCGGTATTCATAGAGCGTAGATATCCATACATGTATCTTCGGTAGAGGACATAAGATTGCTGCGATTACTTCACGCTTTTCATTTCTTGAAGCAGTCCTTATCTCGTGGGTCTCAGAGATTGCTATGTTTGATGTGGTGTCACCGCCAGACACGACACTTGGTACGTGGTAGCCTTAAATCGGCCGCGGTCCGTTAGTATACGTCGGACCCGCGTGTCGCCACTATCAGTGATTGCAGACCGAGCGCCGCCACACGGCAGGTCTAGTCTAGAGAGACTCCCTTGCACTCGCCCCAGTTGGACAGCCAACTTTGCTAGCGATGGTTCACTGTCTACATACGCTCTCATTTGCCGAGACGACAGTTCAGCATAGCCTTCAGCTACGTCATTTGCTACGACCTAGCAAGGCGCCATATTCAGTTACTATTCTGAACAGATAATATTGTGAATCATGTACCGTCAAGAGCGACGTTCATCATTAATGGATTCAAGTTAAGTATCAAACTAATTACGTCCGCTTTCTGAATTCTCATTCCTTGTCACGATCCAGACCTCACGTCAGTTTAGTTCTTCCCTCCTCACGCCAGCCTGTGTGAGCTAAAAGGGGTGCTTTTCGGCCTCCAGTAGTAACACGGTGTAGGCTCTTCAGCCAACACAACATTTGAGTCTGTATTTTTGGTACGTTAGTGAATTCCTTAAGCCGCGTGTGACGTGCGGAACGCGAGAGTGGGCCAGTGCTCCCGGGCGCGTGCGGCGGCTCGGTTCCCCGTGGGACAGCCGCTGATATTGGCCGCCCCCAGGTGAGCAGCTAGTCACTGCCCCCGCCGCCCCCACTCCCCCATTCACCCCGGCGGCGCCGTTTCCGATATCGACGTCGGGCGCCGCCGATATAGCGCGCGCGGTCCTGTCCCCCTGGCGCGGCGCCCGCCATCTTAGTCCGTTCGGCGCTTGTTGTTGTTTATTGACCGCCGGTGGCGCCGCCCGGTGGACGCTCCGCGAAGCCGCAGCGGCCGCCGCCATGTCGATACCTGGCGACCTCCTGCGACCCACCTGTCTGCTGTCACCGGCCGCCTCTGCTGGTCGCGCTCGGGACGGCCCGGACAACCACCCAGCCTCTGCTCACATACACACTCACATACACACAACTATCTTCTATTCTCTTGGATTCACTGTCCTGAAATATCTTAAGCCGGGAAATACGCGAAATTGCAATACTTTGAAAGAAAATCTTATACGGTCCAAAGTTTTCAAGACAATGTAACTAAATACGGCACAGGTGTAAAGAAATATTATATGCATACACAAATAAGTTTTCATCCTAATTGATTTTGCATGTTTTTAATTGTTATAAACTACAATAGAGCGTCGATTATCCGAACGTCAGTCAACCGAACGACCGCTTAACCGAACTGTGTACTCGCTCGCACCTGTTACTCTCCATCATCCTCCTCACTCCCAAACTAAGTTTCCCACAGTAGTCGCTGCTCTGGGCCACCGCTGGCGGAACATTGCTTCCAATGGGGTCTCCACAAGGCGCTGCTGACCAGCCGAGCCGCCAGTCGCTGTGTTTCAACAATCAGCACACTTCTGTCGGCTCGGCACTGGCAGTAGAAGTAGCGGCAGTATCAAAGCTGTTCACAGCAACAGCTGCGCCAGCTTGGAGTTGAGGCGTGCCGCTCCGAGCAGTTTGAAGGATAGCGCGCCCCCAAGAAGAGCTTCTCACGGTGCAAACAGTCACCTTCTGTTCTCTGTTACGACCACTTGTGTGCTGCTGCGTGAAGAAGTGAACTTCACGATACAAAATGCTTAAACGTAAACGTGTTGTCCTTTCTACGAGGGACAAGTACGAGATTATTACTATACATTCCTACTGAAGTTGCCTTTGTATGTTACTTTGTAATACTAAAAGAGATGCCTGTTTTTATGAATAAATTTACTGTACAGTACTTCTTTTTGGCAAATAAACATGTACAGTTCGATTATCCGAACAAACCAGTTTTCCGAACACCCATGTCCCCAATCGACGCTCTACTGTACTTAAATTTTATATGAGAAAAAGTACCACCACAGCTGTGTCTTGAGGATGTCTTCATTCTATCACAAGACTAGTTTCAGCTGCACATTACTGCAATTCTTAGGCCTACTGCCAAAAGAGTATTTGATTCCCTTGCTGCATTTACTGTGGGATCCTTGTTGATAGCACACATGGGCTAGCTTTCATCAGGAGTCTATACTCAACACCTGGTCGTCTCCTATGTGCGGCCGAAACTAGTCGTTTGATAGAATAAACAGATTCTCAAAATGCAACAGTGGCGGTACTTTTTCTTATATGTGACGTCAGGTGAAGTCCCTCACCATGAAAGATAAACATCCATAAATATTAATCTTTTGACAAGGTTAGTACAAAAGTTCCTGTTTTTGACAAATACTTGGAAATGAAATTAATTCACTTTTCTACAATATTTGATGTGCCGTTATCATAAGTATCTGTAGAACATAATACTGGAACCTTTGGTGGATTTTAACAGGTTTCCAAACATTTGTGAAAAAAAATCAGCAACTTTTAGTGCTTTTGTTTATTCATTTATTTATTTAGCATTCATTTATATAATGTATGATGTGGGATATAGCCTACTTTGTACATCAGTATACAATTTCAAATACAGCTTACATAACAGTAACATTAATTCAGTAAGATAAACAATTTAAACACGTTATACAGTACAGTAAATAATTGAAATACAGTACATTAATATAATAGCACGACCTAGTATATAGCACAATAGACAACATAAGCAGTTTCAGAAACATAATGCAAAATGAAACTAATTCAAATTTATGTCACACCACTGAAACCACACCCGCTATAATACACAAGGTGAGAACAACCATCATCGAACTGAAAACTGGAAATTCACCTGGAGAAGACCACATATACAAAGAGCTCTTAAAAGAAGTCCAAGTTTCTTAACACCAATCGTCACAGAAGTGTTCAACAAAATCATACAAACTGAAGACATGCCCGATCAGTGGAAAACAAGTACGATTGTACTTCTGCACAAAAAAGGTACGAAAGATGACATGGACAATTCTACAACCATAAGCCTGATGTCTAACCTGTATAAACTGTTCACGAAAATACTAACAAGGCGGTTAAAGAAACACTAGAGGAGAACCAACCCTCAGAACAAGTAGGATTCCGCAGAGGATTTAGCACTGTGGACCATATGCAAACCAATAATCAGATAACAGAAAAATCGGAAGATCGCCACCTCAAAATATACCTTGTTTTTGTTGAATACAGCAAAGCATTCGACATCATTGAACACCGAAACATACATCAAGCACTAAGAAATCAAGGAGTAGAAGCCAAATACATCCAATTACTAACAAGCATTCAAAACCACTGCTTCGCTACAGTTAAAACCGAAATGACAGGCCAACCTTTCCGCGTGAAAAGAGGTGTTAGACAAGGGGATCCCATCTCCCCAAAACTATTTACTTACATACTGGAGGACATATTCAGGAAACTAAAATGGAAAAAGAAAGAGGGAATAGGACTCAACGGCAAGAGACTAACAAATTTGAGGTTTGCTGACAACATAGTCCTCTTCGCCAGAAAAAAAAAAAAAAAAAAAAAAAAAATGTTCAGATGTGTGTGAAATCTTATGGGACTTAACTGCTAAGGTCATCAGTCCCTACGCTTACACACTACTTAACCTAAATTATCCTAAGGACAAACACACTCACCCATGCCCGAGGGAGGACTCGAACCTCCGCCGGGACCAGCCGCACAGACCATGACTGCAACGCCTAGACCTCTCGGCTAGTACAGGTCGTATTCGCCAGAAATGCAAGGGAACTGCAATCAATGCTCCAGGAGCTTAATACACAACGCAAGATGGCAGGACTCACAATGAAGAAATCTAAAACGCAAGTAATGACTAATGGACTTGGAACCCCAGTATACCTTGAAGGGGCGCAACTAATGTGTGCACCACAATACATATACCAAGGCCAAATATTTTCCTTTAACAACAAAACGGGAAAAGAAATAAAACGAAGAGTTTACTTGGCTTGGAAAGCTTTCTGGGCCTTAGAGTTCACATTCCTAGACAGAAACCCGCATTCTGCTATGAAAATGTTTCATGAAAACTAAATTGCTTTTAAAAACTGTAACTCACGATACCTCAGTACGAAGTGTGTCGTTATATAACTGTTCGTTCTAAGAGGACGGTTTCTTTGTGGCAACCATGTTTATATATTCAACGGAAACGAGACATTGTGACAAGAAAAAATATTCTTAAAATTGAACTGGACTTCCAGCAATTTACGTCGCCACTTGCAAACGGGATAGTAGACTGAAATCGCGATGGTGAATAAGTACATCTAATAAAAGTCCAGGCTAATAATTTTTACGTTTCTAAATGAAAGAGTAAACACTCATCATTAAAGAATCGAACTGCCTTGTATAAAATAGCTTCAAAAGTCTGACTGCCTTACAGACGAGTTGATGTGTGACGCTGGCCACTTCAGTGAGAAAAAGTTTAGAGGAGGACCTAAATTATGCTTGAAGTTTCTTGAATGTCACTAAGTGCTCTCAGTATGAAACACTGGACGTATGTGGTCATCGCAATTTGCACTCCGTTTTAAGGAAAACCTATTTTTTCACGCACCTCATATTTTATGGCGACGTATACCCTAGACTGTGTATCGTACAATGGCATAATGTTCCACGTACATTCACTGCTATACCTAGATACTGCCTGCTTTAATGGACTGTGTTTGGAGGCAGTTGTAAGGATATATCAAATTAAAATTCCATGCCTGATGATGAAGTTTTACTGCACGAACAGCGAATATACAGCATGATTCTTATTGAAGTTTAAGAACCCCGAAGCGACATATGTGAACCTGAGACAAGTCATTTAATATAACGTGCATGGTCCCGCAGATGTCGGGAAATATTCCAAAGTGGATCACAAATGTTGAAAATGTAATGTCAGGCTAATAAGAATCAACCCGTATAGTAAGCGATAAACTATTTTGTGGTAGGTAACAGAGAGAAAAGCTTCGTAAAGCTTTGGATTTATATGTGCAGTCGCTATGTACTCTCATTCGCAAATAATGAGTGAATACAGTCTGGTAATCTGTGCACCGTGACTTAACAGTGCTTCAAGACATAAACACAGTTACTAACAGTAATACTTGTCTTCATATCTTGAACGTTTAATCTGAGCTTATACTTCGTAATTCCAGCATTCTATATACGAAGTAACGAAACCAAATTTATCATTGCCTCTGGTAGCCGTTACATAGGCATCCTACAGCTGCGACCTCACTCCGTGTTAATCGCTTCGTTATATCTGTATTCATAAACAACTTATTCCATTAAGGAAACACCATAACTTCTCAAGAATTATTTCATCTGGACCCGTTTAGAGCTGTCGCCCACCTTTAAGAGCTCAGCATAGCTACAACCTCACTGATCTTCCATCGTATACAAAGTAAACATTGTTGCTTTGCTGCATGCAGTACAGCTTCTAAAGAGGTTGTTATTCGGAGCACATGCAGAGTGAAGAAAAACAGCGTGATAATAAGGTCTGAAGAGTTCAGGGGAGGTCCAGTAGAGATAAATTTGTTATTTAGCCATGGATCGGAAAGGCATCGTTTGCGAGCTATCACTACAAAACAACTTCCATCAGCAGTGAACTCCAGAAATCACCATACGTAACGAAGTGTTCGCAAGAATATTTGAGAACCCGTCAGTCATTCGCACCTATGTTGGAGATTTCCCATCGGGTACTCCATCTACGTCTATACCCCGCAAGACGTCTTACAGTGCAAGGCGGAGGGTAATGTGTACATCTCTATCACTCCCCCTCCCCCACAGCCCCTCCCCATACCCCTCTCTGTTCCAGTCTAGAATGTCACGCAGGAAGAACAGTTGCTGATTCTCAATGTGACCTCGAGTCTCTCCAATACCACGTTCGTCGTCTTTTCGCGAGATATACGCAGGAGAAAGCAGTGGTTTGGTTGACTCTCCTAGGAACGTACGACGTAGGAACCCTAAGAGCGTAGCACATCGCTATGCGGCATGCCTATTTAGCTCAACTGTGCTTTATACCCCAGCTCCACGGCTCCCCGTCTCCACCCAATCTAAATGAATATCTTCAATATTTCGCGGCCCTGTCAGCAACTGTGTAAATATTAATTTTAATAATTAACAGCCTCAGTTGCACCGATAACCTAGAATTTACTAGGATTCAGTCGATGAAGAAGGTTGGGTTATCCCGACTGAAACCTAGGAAAATTCTTGGTAAACGGTGCAACTGAGGCTGTTAATTATTAAAATTAAAATCAATCTAAATGAAGTATGAAACTAATGCGTAAAAAAATTTATGAAGTTACTCTGTTTTCGTGAAAGTCAAAGATACATAGATACAAATGGTATACTGTTCAAATAATGCAATCAGTCAGCAAAATATAGCTTTGTACATTTATCTCTAAACTACGTGTGTGTGTAAACACACACACACACACACACACACACGCAAACATAGACTCACAACACGACCAAAGATGGTGACAGAGATGTAACAGCTCCAAAGAAGATATCTCGAACCGAGCGAGTTAATGCAGCGGTTAATACACTGGACTCACATTTGTGAGGACGACAGTTCAGATACTCGTCTCCTTGTCCTGATTTTCTGTGACTTCCTTAAATAAAAGTGGTTCAAATGCCTCTAAGCACTATGGGACTTAACATCTGAAGTCATCAGTCCCCTAGAATTAGAACTACTTAAACCTAACTAACTTAGGACATCACAGACATCCATGCCCGATGCACGATTCGAACCTGCTACCGTACCAGCAGCGCGGTTCCGGACTGAAGTGCCTAGAACCACTCGTCCATAGCGGCCGGCTCCATAAATCACTTAAGGGAAACGCCAGGATGTTTCCTTTGAAATGGCGCGACTGCTTTCCTCCCCCATCATCTTCTGATCAGAACATGTGTTCCATCTCTGATGACCTCAGTGTCTTTCGACATCCCGAAAATAAAAATCCTTGATAAGATTATTATAATATACAGAACAACATTCAAATAAATGCACACACACACACCACATACAAGGAGACTGCTTATCGCTTATCGTAATGGAAAAGCATAATCTCTAAGAAAATTCGACCAAAAGAAACTTATATTACCTGTTAAAATGTGTAAGATTTCACACACCTTTCTAACACACTGAACCTTCAATTCAATATTTCGATATCTAAACTTCACGTATAATAGATTAAAATAAGTCCAGGTTGAGTACTGGCACCAATGATAAAGGCTTCTCGGTTAATCAGTGCTCCTTATAAAGCTCAATTACTGTACCACAACTTGGTCGCTCAATGGACTTTTCAATTAATAATTTCATATGTAAGTTGTCTGGTAGCAGATGAGGTGCTGGCAGAAGTAAAACTGTGGGGGCCGGTCATGAATCGTACTTGGGTATCTCAGTGTGTAGTTCACTTGTCCGTTGAATACAAAGGTCTTGGATTCGAGCCCCGATCCCACACAAATTTTTAATCTGATAGAAAGATTCATACTCTCACACACTCAACTGCTAAGTGAAAATTTCGCTCTAAATTGTCAGCATTACTTATTACAATACACTCTGCTCGCATGTTGGTCCAGTTTAAAGGAATTATACGTTAGTAGACGACTGTAAAAAAAATTCTGTCTTTGTAGAACACTTTTAATTCAACTAAATATGTAAAAATTAGTTGCAGAACACAAAGTTGAGCACTACTTCTGACGTAGCTCACAGCCCTAAGTGTACCTAGAATTTGTAAAGTAAAAAGCGATAACATTTTATGCATACAAAAGACAGTTGCATGTTATATCCTCTTACCTGGCATAGGCATACTTCATGTTTTCATCTGCAACTTAGCGGTCTTCCACATTACTTTTGTAGCAAAACATTTTAATTAAAGCAGTCACTCTGAGTGAACCTGATATTTCGATATTACACATAAGATTTCATCTTTATATTACCCACATCTCTGAAAGACAATTATGATCCTTTTTTGTTAAACTGATAAGATTTCATCTTTATATTACCCACATCTCTGAAAGACAATTATGATCCTTTTTTGTTAAACTGTTAGAACTGATACTTTTTTCATCTTCTTCATCGAGCATCGGTGACATACGGTATTATTATTCTCTGACTTGTATTATATGTGAAGTAACAATGCTATTTCAGTTATTTCCACTATTTCGGTACCACAGAACGAAAACCTTTTCCCCGTACTAATGAAGAGGGTTTTGTATGATTCTTGGCCAGTATATTACTTTGAAGCAGCCTATTCAGCGATGATACGATCGAGCGCTATAAGCGAGCTACAGTCCTCCTTTTTCGACATTTGTAAGTCGAATTTCCAACTAACTCCAGTTGTAAATATCTCTTTTCTTTCTTTTGACTCATTGGTCTTCTGACTGATTCAATGCAGCCCGCCACGCTCTCCAGTGCCAATATCTTCATCTCATAGAAACACTTCCAACTTTCGTCCTCATCTGTTTGCTGGATGTATTCAAATCTTTGTCTTCCTTTACAGTTTTTACCCTCGACTTCTCCCTTTAATGGATCTTATTTCGTGATATCTTAACACATATCCTACCACCTGTCCCTTCTTCCCATGCTTCAGTCTCACTCATTACCACTCCTTAATTTTATTTTAATTGTGCTATGAGATATTTTCCAATTTTCAGCAGCATTTCTAATCGATAATCCCTCAGCCACAGCTTTTCACTTTCAAATCCTCCTTATATACATTCTACAGACCTGAAGCATGAAAAAAATGGACACTGTTCACAGGGAGTGGAACGATAGTCAGTTTACAAGGGGTGACGACTGATGATCAGTGAAGAATGATGGTCAATTTGTATGGTGAACTGTTTACTGGGTGACCACTATTCCCCTCATTTAGCCACCATTTCCTGGGTTAGAGATGATCATTTTAGACGACGACTGTCACTTCCCCCTTGGTGGCCAGAATTCCTCTGAGGCAATGATAGTATTTTACAGAACAAGTACCACTCACTCCCTGAATGACCATAATTTCCTGGGGACAATAACGATCCTTTCACAGGAATACTACCTCCTCCCTCTGGGTGGCCACCAGTCCCTGTCGATAACCACCATTGCCTCTACCCCCTCCACGTGGGCACACTGGTGCATTCGCGATAAAAATAATGTGTAGTTATATTTATTAAAATGTAATAAATCATCGATAAAAATAATTACCCACCCACCTCCCCGGGAGTCGTAACTCCCGCAGCCTAACCTAGCATAAAAAATATGTAAAACAGTATAAACATGCATCTGTATCTTCAATTAAAGTGAAGCATGGCTGTCTGTAACATGCTGTTGCTTCGTGAACAGTCAGAGATGCAGTGGCCTCAGTAACAGCCAGCACACGGTAGTCGTTACTGATAAGAGCTGCGCGTTACGTCACTACTGATAAGCGCCCAGCCAGCCAATCAGCGCCCGACCGGATGGGCGTTGCCGCGCCGGAAGTATTTTTTCCAGCGGATCGCGCTCTGTTAAAACTAGAGCGCGATCCTCCAGCTCTGGTGGCAGACAGGCGAAGCTCGTTCAAGGTCACCCGCCTTGCGTAGCTGATGCGTGTAAATGAAGGATGGCTACTGTTCACCATTGGGTGACCACCATACCTCTGGGGATAATAATGTTTCTTTTACGGGTTGACCATCGTTCCACTTTGAGTGTCTACCAAGTCATCTTAGAGGAAGTGACGATCACACTGCAGGTAAGCAAATGATAGTGGTGAATGAGAGTCAGTTTACAGTTTATCCTTGCATACTGCCGGACAAGTCACTTCACATTAACCTAAGTTTCGGAATCCTTAATAGGCAACTATGTAGCACAAAGTAGGGCCTACGGTGGCCCTTAGTTTAGAGTAATATTTTATCATGAGCAGAGTACCAATTAATCTGTAACCAGGAGAGAAGTGACTGATCAGTGGGCAAACCCCGCCATAGAAAGAGACTGCACAAAACCCGTCGAGGCTGCTCTAATGTGAATGAAGGGGAAAAACATGCAAATTTAATTACGAATTTAGCTAAGCAACAGTAAATCGGATACTGTCCCCTGCTACTACCTATCAAGGTAATGTGGTATGTTGAATGCAACATGTAGAAACGCTGATCTGTTATTTTGGGAACTCTGACAACAGATCAGGACACCACAAGCCAGAGATGCGCCTATCACCGACCCACTGCTGCACGCGGACGCTTCGCTGACGGCAGCTGCGAGATGAAGTCACTTGAGCTTCTAACAGGTAGCCTCCAGACTGAGACCAACCGATGTGTGTCCCCGAAAACTATGAGTATTGCCCGGATGACCGTAAAAGCAAACTTCTCACAGAAATTGTCTGCAGTGGGAGCTGGAGAGTGACATGATTGTGCGGCGAAGCGAGTCCTTCAAAATTACTCCTCTAGAGAAAAAAGTTATTTTCCAATTCACAGTGTGAGAAGCTGCCCAATAGTGGCCGTTCAACAATTACAGAGCCAACACCAACATTTTAACAGGTGCTTCGAGCTTCTCACTACCATGCTTAAGTTAATTTTCCTCTCAATGAATGACCTTCCCTCCAATTCTTCTGAAGGCACGAATCTTTAGCTGACGTCATTGTCGTCTAACCAGTTCCAGCTACTGTAGGGAGCTTGTTATTGAAAGGGCCCACAACCGGCGGTATCAACCCCTGTCCTTTTTGTTCACGGTACGAGCCTCCGCCGAAAAGCGACTTTCTGCAGTTCTGATGAATGCGATACTTCTTAGCCCCCTGCTCTGAACCTCCAGACCTTGGAGGGTGCCGCTGCCAGCAGTTGAACACTTGCCAGGGGTCACTGTCTTGTCAGGCCAGAAGCCCTCACCCCCTCTGGCACTTGGCCGACATCTATGCTGTCTAGCAGGTGAACCGCCTGGGAGCATCTTCAGCAAACATAGGAAAGCTTAAACCTCACTCCATTCAGCCCCCCCCCTAACCCCTCCACCAATACAACATCTCTTCTGTCATCTCCGATTAAAGATTGCACACGACTGGCGAGTTGGGGTGAGGATGCTCCCCACTTGTTCGTATCAAGGAATCAATCCCGAGACTGCTAACGTCGAAGAAATGAGAGATTTGCAGGTCAGTTGGGAAACCTGTGTGGAAGGACCAAATTGCCTGCCATCTTGCAAGATTCCAGGTATTCTGCCGAAAAATGAAAACTGATTGCGCTGGTAATCAATATATATATATATATATATATATATATATATATATATATATATATATATATATATATATATATATATAATAAAGATAAGTGTACAGCGTGCGTGCTGATAAAACTCGGAAACAAATCCCGGTACGATCAAGGTAGCCCTGAACCCCCTTCCAAGAAAAAGGTTCCTGTAGTGATCCGAAGGGCGTGCTTCTGAAAGTATAAGGACTAGGAAGTTTCACCTGCTAGAAGTTTCTAGAACATTCCAGAACATTTTAGAGTATTTGAGAGCATTCCACAACTTTCCAGAATGATCCGGAATGTTCCACAATGATTCGGGATGTTCTGGAATATTAGGGGATAGTCTGGAACATTAGAGAAGATTCTACAATCTTCAGGAACATCCCAGATCATTGTGGAAAATTCCAGACCACTCTCGAAGTTTGCGGAATGCTCTAGATCATTGTGGACCATTCGAAACCGCTTTGGTGTGTTCTGGAAGTCGCCATTGGTGGCGCTACCCATTGGTAGGATGAATATTTACATGTGTAATAAGGTAAGGAATAAGGAGTAGTGGTTAGGGACTCTGATTTATGAAAAGGATGTTGGAAACCAAGAATCGTACTTTAAGAGTTATGAAATGTGTGTATATGTGTGAATTTATCACAATGCCAGCGAAAATTTTTTGGACACTGTTATATTTACAGGATTTTGTTTCTACACATTCGTAACGCAAATTTTCGACCTGTGAAATTTTTATATGAGACTGTCACTGTAGCGGAAACTGCTGTAAATATTTCGGTAAGAAAGGTAAGTGACGGTGACGTAATGCGTTGTGAGTGGCCAGGTGTGCCAGCCGCCTTGAGGAAAAGCCATTTGGTGGAGAAAAAAGAGGCCATTATCCTCGCTGTTGACATTTCTTTGTAGAAAGCATCGCAAATATGACACGCTCAAACTTGAAAAACTGATTACACTGTAGAGTTCTTCATTTATGATATTTACTGAAATGAAATGATGAGAAACATTTCACATCTATTGTCTTGCTAGTTGAAAGATTGTTTACTGCATTATGAAATGCCATATGCCTAGCGAATGACGTTTCACGCCTTGCTTTGCCTATTTTGTTTAATATCTAGTTTCTAGCTGCACTGCAGCATTGGTTAAAATAAAATTTTATACATGTACTAATATAAATATTTTCTGTCTACAGATCCAGTAAATAATAATTTTGTGACATACTTCCAAAAAAATGAGGGAGCACAAAAAGACATTTTCCTTCACAGGAACTGCATACATAATATTCTTTTCAAGTACTTGGTAATTTATTTCATAGAATAAGGTTTTGTGGTGCACCACTTTATTATACATTAAGATGTGAATATACATTTCCCATATCTACATTGTTGTCTTTAGTGTACTATTTTTTCTGCTTGTGGGTTTGTCATATTTAGATAAAAGTTATTACATTTACTGCTGCTAGCTTTGCCAATTTGCATTTTTTTCATTGCTGTTGAAAGGTCTCTGTTGGATTCCTTTCATGTTAATTTCTTAAATATGTTGTCATTTACGGCATAAATTCCTCTTCTAAATTTACTGTGGTGTTTCTGACTATCTGGGAGGAGACTGAGCAGTGATACGTGTTACTTTTACACATAAACAAGAACGATCTGTCACACTACTACACTTTACAACACAGTTTATATGTAATTCATGTCACACAGTCTCATACGGAACCTACATCCGCTTTCTTTTATATACTGTATATGATAAGATACTGTCATCCCCCTTCCCTTCTGTGTGAGAGGATGAATGAGCAAATGTATTTCTAGTTGCATGCTGGATGGTAGCAGACAAGCCTGTCTGCTAGAGAACAGTAGGACCAACGTCGCAACAGGTAGCTACGCTTTCTAAAAGCAAAGAGGTTTCTATCCTTAGTATGGCCCTGTCCGTCCCTTGACATGTTGGTATAGGAAGCTGCCTCTCTGGCCACTTCCGTTTGTATTTGTGAGCCACCCTCAGGAAGGGACCATGTCAGTCTGTCCGCGGCGAGCGTCTGAAGTGGTAAGATCTCCGGCTAAGCGCGTGTCTGCTAAGTCCGTAGGACAATGGATTTCTTAACTTCAGCCTAACTGAAAATTTAATCACCTTTATTTCAGGTTTAGTTCTAAAATATCCAATTTTATCTTAAATTGCAACGCAGTGTATTTCGAGTGTGAAGTTCAGAATATCTTCCATTAGTTGCTTTGTCACTACTTTGTGAGTAAAGTGGAACCACGTGTTGATCAGTAACTCTAACTAAGTTCACCAATCTTAAATGCGAATGTGCGTGAGATTATAACGTCTCGTCTTGACAATATGTTTTAATATAGCAACTTTTCTTTATGTTCAACCCACGTGGGGTGTACTTTGTGAGATCAGTACCAAGTGCTTGTACAATTGTTTGACCCATCAGGTTAATAGTAAGACGATAGTAACCAGTTTGAGGTTTTTCTTTTGTAAATTGCTTTTCGATCTAATTTATTTCAATTATCAAAATTATTGTGGAGTTACACTCTTTGTGTAAACCAAGTTGACCACGTGAAGCATGTGGTGTAATCATCAAAGTAGCCCTCAGCTATTCTTTTCTGGAAGATTTCACAGAGAGTTAGTATGAATTTAGTATACCAGTGTGTGGTAATTACATGACGGACAGGATTTTGCTACAAACGTAACTTCTTTGGGTGAAAATTTAATTGGTTGGTTGTGGTTAATTTCCTCTTGCGTATGTGTCTATGTTCTTCGTGTATTATTTTATGAATGCAGTGTTGTATGCAGTCTCCCAATCTTGGCTCCATATTTGATGTGTTCCATAAGATTACAATCTCACATTTTCACAATCCTAAATAAGGCACCAGCTTAGTTATGAATCAAGTTTAATATGCTGAAATTTCAATTATCAATGTTAAAATAAATTTCCAAATATATGCTGATTTATTTCTTTTTATTTACATTCTCTTTATATATATCACCGGTTGTCGTATGACTATTAAAAGATTATACTTTATGTTAGTCTGGTTGGGAATTTGGTAAGCTAGACTGGATACCTGGTGAAACAGTTGCTCAGTAATGCAAGGTTAACTTCCCCAGACAGCTCACAGCTTTTAAACCGCTTTTATTGTCGATCAGCACCGCTTTCATAGCAAAATTAAAGCAACAACGTTACACTGTTTGTATTAATTGTTTTGTGCTGCTGCATTGCCTCATCCCTTAGTTCAGCGTCTGAGCTCAGTAGATTTAAGTCAGCTTAAGAGGGGTAGACTATATAAGAGAATGACTTGCAATGAATTGGAAGAAATGCATTGAGAAGTTTTATGAAAAAGGTACAGAAAGCAGGTATAGATAGCACTTTTTGAAATAATAAAGAACGAAGGGAGATCTCCAAGAAGTAAAGAAAGTTTTGTTTGCAAGATACTGCAGTAAAACAAACCCGGTCTTTCCCTTTCTGCTATTCCTCTATGTGTTTGTGTAGTCTTGTATATTTGTGTTATTCCTGTTTTTATGTGTTTATCTGATGAGAGTTACATTGTAGAATTTTTCTGATAATATGTTATTTACTTTGTAAAGATGTTTAGACATTATTTATTCTGTTTTGTTGCTCATATGTGAAGGTGATGTTTCGAAAGTTAATCTGACATTTTATGTATGTACTTACGTCATAATTCCTGTAACACTGATGTATATGTTATTTCGATTCTTTTGTATTACTACAAATGTTATCTGTATTGTTATGTTCTTTAATGATGTATTTTGTACCTTTGTTATTGTATTCTTATGTTATAAAATTGTAATTGACACCAGTTCATCAAATTAAATAACTTGTAAGTTACATTTCTGTTGGTCATAGTATATGCACAATACGTGAAAAAAGAGGACTGTTAGTGTTTGCACGTGTGTTAATTATTCAGCAAGGGCTGGTTAACAGAATTGCTGGTTCTAATGACAATTCCAAAAACTTTGTGAGTGCACAAGTGATGGTTTATGGACTTGCTATATTCTCCGCAAGACTCTTTGATGGTGATTGTGCACCTGCACAGTCGCAACAGATGGCTGCTGGCCGTCTCTACAAGGACTATAGTGGGTCTGCATCTTTGATGGCCCACCAATACCATTATTTCTACAAGAACAGCAGTGGGTGTGAACCTCTGGTGGCCCACCAATACCGTAATCTCTAACAAGACTACAGTGGTCTGTTCTGTGATGACCTACCTACTAATATTCTTCAAAACTTCGACTGACTCTGCTGTGGGTTTGCTCTGTTGTGGCCCATTACCTGTCCACATGTCAAGAGTCAGCACTGTCTTTCCGTTGGAAGGACAACGCTATTTCTTCAAGACTTCGTGGAAATCCACTCCTTCCATGTGCATTTTCTTTTACTGCTCAGACTTTGAGAAAAACACTGCAATTTTACTGAGATGAATGATCAGGACTGTCTTTATGGACTGTGAGAAAATTTTAGCTTTTGACCAACATTGTATCAATAAGTGTGTGCACTTGATTTCTTTGTTATTGTAATTATGATTATGAAAAATTTTTTCAAATCTGAATTGACCACTGCCCAAAACAATATGTAAAATTTTTTGTGGGGAGCATGGGGGCTATGTAAGTTGGCTGTTTAGGTTTTTATATTGGTAACGCCATGTAGCGTTCTATATGAAAATCACTGGCTGTGCTGTGTGCAGTCTGTGGCTAGTTTGCATTGTTGTCTGCCATTGTAGTGTTGGGCAGCTGGATGTTAACAGCGCGTAGTGTTGGGCAGTTGGAGGTGAGCTGCCAGCAGTGGTGGATGTGGGGAAGTGAGATGGCGGATTTTTGAGAATGGATAATCTGGAGGTGTGTCCATCAGAAACAGTAGATTTGTAAGAATGGATGTCATGAACTGCTATATATATTATGACTAATAAGGTAAATACATTTTTTTGTTCTCTATTAAAATCTTTCATTTACTGACTATGCCTATCAGTAGTTAGTGCCTTCCGTAGTTTGAATGTTTTATTTAGCAGGCAGTAGTGGCGCTCGCTGTATTGCAGTATTTGGAGTAACGAAGATTTTTGGTGAGGTAAGTGATTTGTGAAAGGTGTAGGTTAATGTTAGTCAGGACCATTCTTTTGTAGGGACTTTTGAAAGTCAGATTGCGTTGCGCTAAAAATATAGTGTGTCAGTTTAAGCACAGTCTTGTAAAATTGTTCAAAGCGGACGTTTCAGATTATATAAAGCAACACTCGCCGTGGGTTCGAACGCCACAATGGCACAAAGAAATTACTCGAAGCCATTGTCAGAACATTTCCACACTTGCCAGGAAACTCTGAACTGATCGGACGAGCTCTGCTTATTTTGGGCAAACACTTCCAGTTACCCCCAGGTCAACACCAGCAGACGAGATCAATTTACCCTTTAAAAAATCTTATCTCTGGCCACACATATAAGTACTGCTACTAACAAGAAATATGAGAGTTGAACTATCGAAAGACGAAACAACAGCACATTTTGCTCAACGGCTTTTACAAACAGGCGAAGGCGCGCATCCCACTGACCAGACGACCGTCCTCAGCAAACACAACAGTGATTTCTCTAACATAGCCAGTGCCGTAAACGAATCATCGACCGAATTTATCCAATCTTTGTTCACAACTCTACAAATCCGGACTGCCTATTTGAAAGGGCAATTTAGATAGCTTAAAGTAATAGCGTTGATGATATCAGCTTTAAAATTCAAAAGAAAATTTTCCGGAGAAAAGAGAACACAATTCGATCGACACGATGGTAAACGTCGAAGGCAGTATGAATTTCCCTACAGAATTTCTAAACTTTCTTCAAGTTTCAGGAATGCCATTACACTGCCTTCGACATAAAATTGGATCCCCTATGATACTACTAAGAAATAGTATATGGAAGAAAGTTGATAGTCAAATAGCTATCTATTGCTAATAGAAGATGTTTTCAAGAAAAAAATTTTACCTCTTAAAATTTAACAAGTATTGTAAATTGTTGGAATATGTTTTCAATTAGACTTTTTAACGTCTTATACTTTAAAGGTTATCCTCTTATTCCAGCTGGCACACAATCTCATATCAACTCCCTCATCGAAGCCAGGTACCTCACATACTAACATTTGTAGTTGTATTTGATTCTATGGCTGCTAGAAAGACATCAATAACTTAGAGTAGCGCTTTACAATTCCAAACGTCTATGAGGACATCAAAAGAACTGTTTACACATGGTTGGATATAGCAGGATTTCCAGCAAGTAACGTACACCATATTCCACTGGTGAACGTGTTGCAGGATTTGGTGGCCAACGCAACCTCATAAAAATTTCGGGAAGTACTGGAAAATGAATACAGGTGCTTCCACAATGAAGAAGTAGTTGATTTTTATTGTGGGTCTAAAAACAAACTTATGAAGACGATGACCGAAATCTTTCTCTCTCTCTCTCTCTCTCTCTCTCTCTCTCTCTCTCTCTCTCTCTCGCCCACCCCCCTCTCTCGCCCTCTTTCTCTCCCTGCATTCACCACTTCAGCGAGTAAACAGCGTTGTAACATACATTTGAGAGGGGGTGATATTGTGTGATATTCACTTACATGTGGAAACAACGTTATAATTTATTACGGACAGAACGATCGGAATACAATTTTCACTCTGTAACGACAGAAGGCGACGACGTGTTGAACTGCATGATGAAGTGTATATTTTAACATGTAGTTCCTACATGCTCAACTATCTTCGATATCAGAGGAATTGTTGAACTCAGAAGTACATTATTTACTTTCGAAACTGTCAGTACGCCTTAATTTCTAAGTTACATTAACAATAGAGATCATATGGGAATTTTGCGACAAACGTTTACATCTTTATATGAATTTAATGTATGTCACAAAGATCGAACTATTGGCATATACAAACTTACAGTTTATTCAAACAATGTCTATAAGCGATCTGATTTTATTTTAATAAGCAATACAATTTTCATGTGGCAATAATGAATTTGAAAGTCCATTTCAAAGTGTGCAAAATCTTACTTATTTCGAAAAGTAACACAATTTTATTTAGCTAAAATTTTCGTAGATATCTGTGGCTATAGTTGCTTATTACAATAAGCCACCTGTGTGTGTGAGGAAAATAGCATCGTGATACTGGATGTAAACATTCTGACATTCTGATACTCAATGTAAACAATGCTCGTTTTTGCGTTGCTCATGCAATTTCGCAGATATTTGAGAACTGAAGACAACGTTGTGACATTTGAATAGCATTACAGATGTGGTAAATAACTAATTAGGACATTTGTTGTCGTTTTACACTGTGTTACAGCAATCGACATTTGAACATGAGCACACGCAGTCAGTGTGTGTGGAAAATAGCATCGTGATACTGGATGTAAACATTCTGACATTCTGATACTCAATGTAAACAATGCACAGGCAACAGGGGCATAAATCAGGTAGTAGTTACATTTCGTGTTTTTAAAATTATTTCAGAATTGTATTTAAAATAAAACTCATCAGCAGGAGCTACATATTATTAATTCGGTAATTACATCGCAGAAACATGGATTCAGATCTGGTCGCTCCAGTGCTGATGGAGTATTTACCCTCAAAAACCTAGTGAAGAAAAGGACAGCAAGGGGCCTTACAACCCACCTTGTCTTTGTAGACCTCAAGAAAGCTTATGACACAGTTCCACAGAACAGGCTATGGACAACTCTAACTTATAATGGAGTGTCACCGACCTATGTGAAAGCAGACTCCTCTACGAAGGTTGCACGGCAATCATAAAAGTGAGAAATCAACTATCTCAAGAATTTGAGGTGACAAAGGGACTACACGAGCGATGCACACTCTCCCCTACGCTTTTTAAGATCTACATAGAGGAGGCACTAAAATCCTGGAAAAGGAAATGCGGAGGAATGGGTATCCCCATAGACGATGAGATCTTGTTCACTTTAATTTTTGCTGACGACCAATGTTAGCAGTTAGAGATGAGGAAGATGTAAATTACATGTTTCGAAAATTAAAAGAAGAATATGAAAAATGGGGTCTTGTCATAAACGTATCTAAAACAGAATGTCTGAAAGTAGGAGGAAATGCTGTTAACGACTCACAACTCGGTGCTGATACTGTTAGGGGGTGTCATAATTTTATGTACCAGGGAATGACACTGTCGTCCAATGGTGGAGGTATGTATGAAACAAACAATAAAAATAGCCAGGGCAAGGGAGCCATAAAACAATTAAATGGTATTCTCTGGAACAATAACATAACGCGCAGAACAAAATACCGTCTACCACACAGTTATTGAAAGTATCACAGCATATGGTGCAGTATTGTGGGAACTAACTCAGAGGCAGAAAGATCGCCTGCTAGCAGTCGAGACGGATTCCTGGAGACGGAGTTGTGGATATCCCAGGCTCGATCATTATAGAAATGATAGGATCAGAGAGGTTATGAATGTCGAAAGCACAATCCTAGACTACATAGAAAGAAAACGTCTACCTGGTATGGTCACTTGCAGTATGCCAGACACAAGATGCCCAAAACGTGTATGGCAATAGACTCCACATCAAAGAAGAAAGCGCGGTAGACCTGCTAGATGGTAGAAGGACGACGTCAAGGTAGCAATGGCGCCGAGAGGTCTTAATGAAGGAGACTGGAATGACTGTGAGATTGGGATGCGAGAGGCGGCGGCAGCCGTAGAAATCTTGCTCATAAATACACACTGTAGAAGCAAATGTTGGTTTCAGTTGTTTATGGTGTCGTCCAACGAAATTCACAGAGTACTCAATGTAGTCACCCTGGCGTCGAACACATTACTTCCAACGAGAGATCATTTCGTTGATACTGTTACTGCAGAATGTTTGAGATTGTTGACGTACTACAACCTCACCTTACATACACCACGATCAATGTGAAGTCCTCAAAGATACTATTTAAGTTTTGGAAAGAGACGAAAATCGGATGGTGGCTACTCTGGACTGTATGGAAGATGATGGATGACAATACCTCGGATTGTTGCGGATGTCGCACCGTCCTGTTTGCTCTGACATAGTCACGCTGAAAGAGAAGGTATTCCACGTGTGGGCGTTTACTGCAGCTACGAACGCAATTACAGCACGTAGTTTCTCACGCATCGATAGAGTTACGTCACACTCTGCCATGTTACACGCTGCAGTTTCGAACCGTCTACCGACAGGGATTGCAAGGTGCGTCAACGAAGCGGTAAGGTAGACCGAGTAAAAAGCCGATACAGAGAACAAAATAAAAATTCGGTGGTACCACTTTTCAGAACGCCCTCGTAACTTGGCGCTATTTTCACACATTACTTTAATGCAGCGCTATTACTGGTGGAGAGGAGGAGAGGACGATGGCGTGGTGTACAACGAACACTGACATAATTAGGTATTTTGCTTTTGTATTGAAATTAAATTATAACTGGCTGTCTCATTGTAAACCTTCGTTTCATTGGCTAGGGAAGGGTTGTTGGGTGGGTAATAAAGTGGAATTAAGCTGGTTCCCCCAAAATTGGCTTTTGATTTGCTGATGATAGGGGCACGTGAGGAGAAAGGCATCTGGGAGCACTATGAAGGATGATGCATGACTGATAACGTGGGGGCAAGACTTGTGACATCATGGGAGATCACAGGATGTGCACGTGATAATCTTCAATGTCCGCCTTCGGGGTCATTTTCGGTCCTGCAGCATCACTGCCAACCTACTCAAATCACACTAAACATTAAAGTCGCCAGAACACTGCGGTTTGCTACCAGGTGCCAAACTCATGTTTGAACCGCGATCCCACGTCGCATGTGGAGGTACTCAAACAAAATGCGCACTGTGAACTGGTGCAAAATCAGTGCTATTGTTGAGGCCAGAAACCAACAGCATAACGTTATGTAATAGTACGTAATTTACCACACTACTCGAAATATTATCCTATTAAATATATCATGCAAGTAAAGATATGTTTGATACATGGCCCAGGTGTAGAATAATGAAACCGGAATTAGGTTGCAATAATTACATGTCTGTTGTTTGAAACTGGTAAACGATATTTTATTCAAAATAATCTCCGGCAGGCTATAAATGCCACGCCAAAAATACCGTTCTTGCTTTGAAGCGAACCAGTAAGCGTACCATTTTCGTACATTTTCATACAAATGAATCCTTGTTCAGCAAGAGCGTGTCCCAGTGATGCAAATAGGTGATAACAGAGCAGATCCAAGTCTGCAGAATAAGTCGCTTGCACTAATATACTTCCAACTTGCGGGCTTTCAAATAGTAAACGCAATGAAATGTGAAATGATGGTGATGCTCTCAGCTACGTGCTCTCCGACTCAGAGTTGAAATGTTAAAAGTTTTGGCTGGCTTCGTTGTCTAGGGGCTGGGATACGTAGTTGCCGCATTACAGGCCAAATACTGTACACACATGAATTGAAGGGTCGAAGGTTTCTATCGCTCAGCAATTGCGAATTATGAATGTAACATATAAATTTATAAATGAAAGAGTGCAATTAAATAAGATCTGCAGGTATTATCTTAACGACTTTAAATGATGAGTGCGATAGTAGAAGTACTTTTGAGAAGGCGATATATTTCTGTAAAATGTTGATTGGTGTCGATGGTCCAGCAATTAAATAATTGAATAACAGCGAAACAGTAGATTCCTACAGCACGTAATTAGTTATGAACAATAACACAGCTCGCGAGATACTTACTTCTAAACGCACACCATGTCTTCACTGTAGACGCCATGGAAATCTCACAAGTGCACAAGTCGGCACTCCAAAGAATGTCTGCCTGCCGCGACCACGAGCAAGCCGCTCTACACTCTCCAAGTCTCTGTCGCGACCGTGCGTCCGTCGCGCCGTCACGTCCAGCACTTCCACTGTGCTGTCCCATACTGTCCAGAACTGCCTCGTGTCCTCTCCGGAAACGATGCTCCTCCCCAACCTCCATACAGTCTCTCCACGTGTACTTTTTGCAAAGATCGCTGTGATTGGCTAGAGCGCTCCCGCCCTGACTTCAAGCCAATGCACACTCACAAACATAATGAAACACATTAGAAGTACTGGATTTACATTTAAACAACTTGAAATATATAAACATTCCTACGGATGGACCATAAACACGCTCTAACACACATTATTAAATACATAAACAAATATATCAAAGGAATAGCAACAAAAGGTAGGCAATTAGCCTAATGTCTTTGGGCAAATATTTAACCAATTACTTCATGAATAGTATGTATCGTATATGAACAAAGACATAGATGAATAAATATGTTTATAAGCATGCTGCTACGGTTTCTTCGAGTAACTATGGAGTACTTTCGGCCTGACGCGATCGATAGTAACTGGAAACTTTGACCTCCAATAACTCATGTACTGTGTAAGTTACATCCCTGTAATTCATACCAATTTAGGTTTACACTAATAGCTTTCTAAAGACACGTAGATCGAAGAAGTCGGATGAACTGTTTCGATTTTGGAAATTCGTTGCTCAGTGTTACGTGTATAATTTATCGTCAGTACTAAACTTTAAACTAATAAAGATATTGAAATTCTGATTACACCGTCAGAATCGTCGTGCAAATAATAGTAATGTACATGTTTCTTTTTGATGTATCATGATTCTTCTGGCTACTATTAATTTCTATACGAACTGTGAAACGTCTGCCATTGAGGGTCCAAAAATTGACACAGCGTCACAATGGAACTCCCTGCCACGCGGCTGGACCATGCGCTGGGGCTGCCCCCCTTTCGTCCCGCTAACGTTCGGCAACACGTGTTTGCTGCCGAGCCCCAGCTGACCGAGCGTCATGTGCGGCCACCCCTACACAGAACATACAATATTTTCAGGGCGCCACAAGTCGCCTCTTACCTCACAAACTGAAAGCCTCGATCGTTTTCCTGACCCGTTTTGCTGTGTGTTATGGGGCGTTATCATAAAACGAGTATGGCATTGTGTTACCTTTTTCCTTATTCAGGTCGTTTTTTACGTAATGTTCGATTTCAATCGATCATTTGCTGTTGTTAGTCATCAGTGGTAACGATTTCACCGGATTTTAGCGCCTCATAACAGATGAAACCCTTCTGACCCGACAAACACAGAGCATTGTCCTCTTTCCAAAGCGATTTGATCTTGCAGTAGTTGTCGATGGTTTTTCCTGCATTCGCCCATGACTTACGACGCTTAGAATTCTCAAAATTTATTCATTTCTCATCGTCTGTCACTGTTCGATGGAGAAACGACTTCCTTTTGTATGTGGCGAGCAGCATTTCACAATCAGTCCTTTGACTTGCTTGCTGTCTTTCATTCAGTTCATGCGGAACCCATTTTCCCACTTTCTGCACCTTTCCCATAGATTTCAACGGCTTTATGTGTCACATTCAGTTCTTCCGCGAGTTCCTGCTGAGTTTTAGCATCATATTCATCCAATAAGCACTGAAATTCTTTGTCTCAGAACTTTATCGGTGGTATCCCGCGCTCGTCGTTTCTCAAATCAAAGTCACTATTTTTGAATTTTTTAACCACTCGAAACGCTGTGTTTTCCCTAGAGCAATTTTCACCGAAAGTTCGACAAACATTAGATGTGATTCTGCAGCACGTTTCTTCAAATGATAACAGATAACCAATGCTGCCCGCAGATAGTAGTTTGCAGGCATGAAACTCCCCACGTTTTTGGGTTTGAAACTGAAAAAGATGTATGGAACTTGGGTTACTGTGTGTCACAGGAAGCAGATGGCGCTGCAGACGCCGTCTCATGGGCCCTAAACTGATGGGTAGGACCATCTATAGGGTAATTCGGGTTTCTTACTTCTACACCTGATATATCTCGCATTTACGTACGGTTGATGCTTGTGCTGACAAAGATTTCGGCATTTGACACAAAGAAGTGGACATGATAATGCTGTTTGAAAACGGAGTTATATACTTACGGTCGCACTGTGATTAGCTGTACATTTAGTATGTGGCTGTGTTTTTTACTGTCACCTTCGTTAAAGTGAAGGAATAAATTATTTTTAAGGTATTAAGAGTGTAGAGAGAAGTTGTGGATTCAGGCACACTCTCAGTTACACACAGTGATTGAGGGTGGAAAGAGACAGAGAGAGAAGTAGTGTGTGTGTGTGTGAGAGAGAGAGAGAGAGAGAGATAGAGAGAAGTAGTGTGTGTGTGTGTGTGTGTGTGCGTGTTTGTGTGTGTGAACGGGAGTGAAAGAGAGAGAGAGAGAGAGAGAGAGAGAGACAGACAGAGGCAGAGGAAGGGTGGGTGCTAGGGAGGGACTTTAGGAGGGTGGGAGAGGAGCAGACAGAGAGGAAGGCGAGGTCAGCGACGAGTTCGGGGCTGACAGAAGGAGACCCTTCAGACGAGAACATCCCCTGCGGCGCCTCACGCACATGCGAGTGCAAAGACCTGCTACCCTGGGCCCGTCTCAGGAAATTCACCCGACGGTGTTGGTGCTGCGTACACAGAAGAACAAAGAATAAACGACAAAGACACGAGAACATTTCCGCCGATACAACTCACAGTCTTTTGTAGAGCGGCGACGGAGTGCGAATAAAAAGAAAATATCGGAGTTCCAAGACGAGACGATGTCGAACAGGCAGGTCCATTCGCCAGAAGGCCTGTCCTCTTACTTGCAACGCACGGAACAGTTTTATTTTAGATAAGAAACGGATCTGACAGCCTACTGTAGTATGACTCGACCGAGCTTAAGACAGTGTAAAACAATTACTGACCACACTGAAACCTTAAATAGTTCTTCAGGTAATACTGTTTAGTCGATGTTGAATAATTTAATGAAATAGATTTAGGAGTCAGTTACTATGAAAAAAACTTGTGCGTTTTCTAAGTTGATGACTAGCTCATTCACATTGTCACTGGTTATATGTACAATTTATCAAGTGAAGTGGTGTGGCGGTTTCCCTATCTAACTTTAGATAAATGTGCGAAACATTTCTTTAGATATCATCATTATCAACGTCAACTAATTGACATCCACTACGGGATAAATGTCTCCTCGGGATTTTCACGTGTATTATGGCCTTCATTTCTACATATCCATGCCGCCACTGTTGCTGTTCGCCCTACACCGATTTGAACGTTGCATGCGCCTTTTCTTATCTCCTGGAATCCGGCAAAGAACTTCGTCGCTCGATATCACGACCGTAAGTCAAAACTACAAACAGATTTTCGTTGCCAACAATTTAATTTGACGAAAGAAAAAGTGAAGCACTTTGAAGACATGTCCGGATGGCTGTGTCACTTCGTACTTGTACACGCCGCTGTAGGGTATGTACATGATTACAGGTGCAATCCTCTGTAAGAGTTTGAACAGCAGCTAAAGTGGATTAGTGTTTATCGTGTTAAGTGTTGTTATAAAGAGGCTATAGAGTATATATATGTGTCTAGACGCCTGGTGCCATATACTTACGGAAACATTCTAGGATATTTTTGAATACATTCCTCGTACAACCGTTGCTATAATTCATTCCAAAAGTCTGCATTTTTACAGAACAAACATACAATTAAGCGGGTGTTCATAACCATAGTTTAATCAATAACTGTCACGAAAGTCGTATCGGTCTCCCTGGATGACACCCATCGAACTATGAAGGGAACATTCGGATGCGCAGAACGAAAATTCTATCCGCCACATCTCCTGCAGCTCAAGTCACGTGATTTTGGGTCTGCGCATTTTAGCCCATAAAGCACTTAGCGTATTTCGAGTGTTATTACTTCGCTGGTATAGATGGTTTATCCTTAGAAGTATCTTGAAACTTTGTATACACGTTTTATAGACGTTACAGTTTGATACCAGGAACTGAAATGTGAAGAGTAATGGTACTGTCCTATTTCGCTACGGTATCGTAGCTCAGATTCCAGTTTATTTACATTTTTTCGGTAACGGAATAAGATGTGACAGCCAACGATATTTCTAATTCTGCTGCACTTGTAAGTAGGCTGTTTAGGTTTTTTTATTGGTAACGCCACCTCTGTATGAAAATCACTGGCTGTGCTGTGTGCAGTCTGTGGCTGCTTTGCATTGTTGTAATACTCGCCATTGTAGTGTTGGGCAACGGCAGCTGGATGTGAACAGCGCTTAGCGTTGCGCAGTTGGAGTCGAGCCGCCAGCAGTGGTGGATGTGGGGAGAGAGATGGCGGAGTTTTGTAATTTGTCATGAACTGCTATATATATTATGACTATTAAGGTAAATACATTGTTTGTTCTCTATTAATATCTTTCATTTGCTAACTATCCCTATCAGTAGTTAGTGCCTTCCGTAGTTTGAATCTTTTATTTAGCTGGCAGTAGTGGCGCTCGCTGCATTGCAGTAGTTCGAGTAATGAAGATTTTTGTGAGGTAAGTGATTTGTGAAAGGTATAGTTTAATGTTACTCAGGGCCATTCTTTTGCAGGGATCTTTGATAGTCAGATTGCGTTGCGCTAAAAAATATTGTGTGTCAGGTTAAGCACAGTCGTATATAATTTTTCTAAGGGGACGTTTCATATGTCGACCCTTAGCCGAGGATACCTCACTGGAATCTTCTGATTTTTTTCTTGTAGTTTGTGTAATTAGTGTAGATTTTGTTTATTGCTAGCCCGTAATTGTAGAGAGAATCTCCTTTGTAATTGCAGTCTTTCATTGTTGTACAGTAAAACAGGTGTGGCGCGCATGTAGATTTGCACCAAGTATTTCGCTGCTGCAATTGAATACATATTATTTTCAGTGCTATGTTAATGTGTTCTCTTATTTTTGCTCTTCAGACTGTGTTTTTCTATGTTGTTGTGTGAAAAATTGTGACAATAATGGCGTGTGAAAAACGTAACACTAGGCTCCAAAGTAAACTGAGAAATAATAGTGACGACGAGCGTAGCTATGAGCACCGCTGTGTAATGAATTAACAGACATTGAAAGTAGTGATTTGGTAACTGTGCATAGGGAAATGGAGCGGGCGTCAAATAATGGTGTAGACAGGTAGTGAACAGGGAAGCATTATCGATCGATCGGTCGGCAACAGCTCGCCTCAGCAATCGGGAATGACAGAGCACAATATTGCAAATACTGTAGACTCAGGTTTTGGGTTCTCACCGTTTTCTCAAATGAGTCAAGACACATTTTCTGCTTGTCAAAATGTGAATGTTGCCGGTGCAACTTCACTGCCTAAAAGCACTGAGGAACATGTTTCAGACACCAGTGCATTGTTATTACAATTAATGCAACAAATGGGACAAAGGCTACAAAAGTTAGACACAATGGAACAAAATCTTCAAAAGTTAGACACAACGCTTGAACAAAATCAGAAACATATGGGACAAAATCTTCAAAAGTTAGACACAATGGAACAAAATCTTCAAAAGTTAGACACAATGGAACAAAATCAGAGACAAACACAGCAAAAGCTTCAAAAGTTAGACACCACACTTGAAAAAACACGTGAAGATTTAACTACTGAGTTACACAACATTGAATCGAAATGTCAAAAAGTCTGTAATGACGTAAAAACACAAATTTGAGAGCATTTTCAACCTATTTTTTCGCGGCATGAAAATGCATTACAGAATCACGAAGCAGCCACAAAAGAACTGCAAACCATTGTTCATGAAAATCATGAGACCTTGTCGGCTAAAATTGACTCAGTTGCATCCACCGATTCGGTTACGCAACTTGCAAAAACTCAAGAAAACTTAAAGGACACAGTAGATTCGATTTCAACACAAATGGACACTCTGAAACTTGGTTCAGAAAAACACACTGAGGAAATGTGTTCACTATCGGAGAAAGTAGCCCAACTTTCGGATCAGTTCACTAACTTATCTACGAAGGTAGATGATAATCTGAACGACACAAAACCGGTAGTCTTTAATGACACAGAAGAGTGCGAACAAATTAGGAAATTCAAACAAAATCAGAATCAAATTAATACGCAACACCAAAGAGAAATCCGGGAAGTACAAGATCAGCTGACACAGGTAATACAAGAATTACGTATTTCAGAGGCCACTCGCGCTCCAGTACGGGAAGAGGGACTTAGAAATACGGAACAACCACAAAATAATAACACAGGACACTTCGGAAATTATGAAAGAAATTGGCAAGGCACACCGAATTTTGAGATGGAACCGCCGAAACGACGTAACAATGACCGACATGCGACTCGCCGACATGATGATTTTGACTATAAGCTGTTCATTACTACACGTAAATTCAAAACATTTAAGAATTCCGGCAACGACATTCATCCACAAGCGTGGCTCCATCAATTCTCTCATTGTTTTCCTCCGAACTGGTCATTACAGCACAGATTAGAATTTATGTGTGGCTACTTAGAGAATGAACCAGCTGTAAGAATGCGATCGATCATTCACGATTGTCACAGTGAAGGAGAATTTTATCATGCCTTCCTCTCAGCATATTGGTCTCAAGCTACACAAGAGCGAGTAAATCATAGCATCATAATGATGAAACATTTCGAACAATCCGAATTTTCCAGTCTTGTGAAATATTTTGAAGACATGTTGCACAAGAATCAGTACCTGTCAAACCCATACAGCCCCTCAGAACTCATCCGCATTTGCTTAATCAAATTACCTGAACATTTGCGACATATTATTTTGGCAGGACGTTGCAAAGACGACATTGAAGCTTTTCAGGGACTCTTACAAGAATTAGAAATTGACACAGACAGTCGCGGGATGCGAAAACAGGAAAGCGATCACTACAGGTCACATCCGTCACAATTCCGTGACGACAGAAACGATAACTGGAGACGACAAGTCTATTCTTACAACGCAAATCGTGACCAAAACAGACACCACCCATATGACAACCACTGGCAGAGTAATAATAGTTACAGAGAAAGATCGCATTTCCGTAGTAATGAATATGACAGAGATTACCATAGAAACAGGCAATATGGGAACAAAAACAATTATTATCAAGGGAGACAGAATGACTTCAGACGCAACAGTTCAGCTCGCAGTTACGATTCAGGAAGAAATTCCCCACCATGTGACCAGCAAGAAAGAAACTATGGAATCTACCGACATGACGACAGACGATATAATCGTAACGACAGACCTGAATTGGATCAGAACTGGCGAGCTTCAAACAGGGCAGGGCCTTCTCGTCAAGGTGAATTTGTAGAAGTTAGGTCTCCAAATCCCAGCAACGACGCGCGGAAACAAAGAGACAGACAATGACTCGCACCGCAGGAAGACACGTGCGCCGGCTGGCTCCGATAAAAATAACGTAGACGCTAACCTTGGGAAAAATTTGCGCATTCTTTACCGATGTACCATATACCACATGATAATTCCGTTGAAGCTGGAGGTCTGGATTGTAGGAAGAGTAAAGGCTTGCACCACATTTCGCATGTAACACCGTTTATAGAAAGATAATCTGCTTTTTAACTTTGTCTTTGCCATAAAACTTTTCACTTCACATTTCTAGTATGCTTTGTCGGACTTAAGAAACTGTTAACATGCAACAATGTTTGAAGTGAAATATCCAGTCTAGAACCTAGGGAACATTTTTAAACAGAAATTACGAATGCATTGTTATTGTGAACAGACGTCACAGTGCTATTGTGTGTGTACATTCTTGCTTGTTAGTTGCACGATTACGTAACGACTATAAGGCTCACATACTTAGGACACATACTGGTGCTGCTAATGAGATTTTAATGCAACATTTTGGTTTATTTGAAAATACATTCTGGATTTAAAGTACTTTCAGTGAGATACCAGATGACACAGTGGTTAGTTTATGTGACAACTACACGGTTTTATCACGACGCTACAAATGAGTGATAATTTACAATGTTGCTTTTGCAGTGTTTCTGTTTTATGTCTGCACAGTTTTATGTATCGTTCTGGAAAGTAAAACATGTTTTAGTAGTAACTTTTGTGGTATAGGTACAATGAGACAGCCTTTTCTGTAGCACAACAATACGTTACAGCACAGTACTTTCTTCATCACAACAATAAGCGTAATAACTAAGATATCTATACGCAAATCATTTCACTTTTGTTTATCATGAGGTAAGTACATTGACTTCTGCAGAACTTAGCTTTCGGAGGACGATAACTACGAGACTTCCACAGAGATTATGTTACAACATGACGCACAGTTTAGCGCTACAGGACACGTATTTGAGTGATTAATTCTGTACTTAAAACATTTATTTTTCAAGATTTTTGAATTATAAAGAAAGTTTTCCGTGATACATTTCATTCCATTGCTGTAATCTGTAACACCTGAGGGTATAATTACATTCATCCTCAGGGGGGTACACGCTTACTTTGTGTACCATGTGTGTGGCAAGCACAAGGAGCCCTAGCTAACATGGTATTTCCTTATACAACTTTACACATCGGTACCATATTTCTCTAACACATAAATTACACAGCTATCTGATCATTTAACAGAGAAAGAAACTTTTTTTACTACATCAGTGACAGATGTTTACGTAATTACACAGTTGGATAACTTCACACTTACGAAATTGTATTTTGTCTGTACTTTGTGAACTGTTCATATTTTTTCAACCCATTGTGATATTATGAGAGCGTTGAATGATATATTTGGTATGGGATCACGATTTTTAAAGTACGTTTGAGGCAGATGACACTTTTGACATGAGCAGAGAATTTTTTTTTAAGTTTTGAAATTATTGGAGGAAGCTACGACGATTTTGAGAGTTGACTGAGGTGTTATGATGTTATTATTACGATGACGATGTGTATTATGCCGTTGCAGTATGTTTATTATCAATAAGCTGATGCTATATGAGTTATTTGAGTATGCTATGTATTTATTACGATGAAATATTGAAGTGTCGTCACAAGATTGATGTGTCGACGAATATGTATATGTGTAATAAGGTAAGGAGTAATGAATAGTGGTTAGGGACTCTGACTTGTGAAAAAGGATATTGGAAACCAAGAATCGTACTTTAAGAGTTATGAAATGTATGTAAATGCGTGCATGTATCACAATGCCTACGAAAAATTTTTGGACACTGTTATATCAATAGGAATTTGATTCTACAGATTTGTAACGCAAATTCTTGACCTGTGAAATATATTTATATGAGACTGTCACTGTAGCGGAAACTGCTCTCGTAAATATTTCGGTAAGAAAGGTAAGTGACCGTGACGTAATGCATTGTGAGCGGCCAGGTGTGCCAGCCACCTTGAGAAAAAGCCATTAGGCGGAGAAAAAAAAGGCCATTACCCTCGCTATTGACATTTCTTTGTAGAAAGCATCGCAAATACGACACACTCAAACTTGAAAACATATGATAACACTGTGGAGCTCTTAATTTATGAGATTTACTGAAATGCCTAATGAAATGACGAGAAATATTTTTACATCTGCACACCTGATTACGACAAGCGTCTTTCTACGAGAGTTGAGAGAATTTCTACTAACTTATGAAATGTCACATGACTATTGAATGATATTTTTATGCTTTGGTTTGCGTAATTGCTTATTTCATTTGATATCTGGTTTCCAGCTGTCTTGCAGCATTGGTTTCATAAAACAAAATTAAATGCATTTGCTAATGTGAACACTTTCTGTCAACAGATCTATTAAATAATTACTTTATGATCCACATTCTTCGAAAAAGGAGCTCTTGGAATGGAAAGAACAATAAGAAGGGACTAATAACAGTAACTGCATATATAATTTTCTTTTCAAGTACTTGGTAATTTTTTGTAGAATTAGTTTTTGTGGTGAACCACTTTAATTACTTAGACATTAAGATGTGAATAGACATTTCCCTTGTCTGCGTTGTTATCTTTAGTGTACTATTTTTTTTGCTTGAGCTATGTCATGTTTAGGTATAAGATATTTCATTTTCTGCTTCTGCTTGCCAGGCATAGTGCTATTAAATTTCACTTTGCATTACTCTGTTAATCTAGTTATGCTACTGATTTATTTTTCTTGTTGCTGCACATTGGCTCATATTAGTTGTAATGTTGCTTCGCTTGGTAATTTAGATTTACTGCAGCTTGCTTTGACAATTTCCATTTTTTTATTGCTGTTTGTATTAATCGTTTTATGTGCTGCTGCATTGCCTCGTCCCTTAGTTTAGCATCTGAGCTCAGTAGATTTAAGTTTGCTTAAGAGGGGTAGACTATATAAGAGAATGAGTTGCGATGAATTGGAAGAAATGCATTGAGAAGTCTTACAAAAAAAGTACAGAAAGCAGGTATAGATAGCACTTTTTGAAATAATTAAGAACGAAGGGAGATCTCCAAGAATTAAAGAAAGTTTTGTTTGCAAGATACTGCAGTAAAACAAACCCTGTCCTTTCCCTTTCTGTTATTCCCCTATGTGTTTGTGTACTCTTGTATATTTCTGTTTTTCCTGTCTTTATGTGTTTAGGTAATAAGAGTTATGTTGTAGAATTTTTCTAATAATATGTTATTTACTTTGTAAAGATGTTTAGACATTATTTATTCTGTTTTGTTATAATGCTCATGTGTGAAGTTGATGTTTGAAAAGTTCTTCTGATCGTTATGTATGTACTTATGTCATTATTTTTGTAACACTGATGTATATGTTATTTCGATTCTTTTGTAAAGCCTGTACTACAAATGTTATCTGTATTGTTATGATCTTTAATGATGTATTTTGTACCTTTGTAATTGTATTCTCATGTTATAAAATTGTAATTGACACCAGTTCATCAAATTAAGTACCTTGTAAGTTACATTTCACTGCACACATTTCTGTTGGTCATAGTATATGGACAATATGTGAGAAGTAGGGACTGTTAGTGTTTGCATGTGTGTTAATAAATCAGCAAGGGACTGGATAACAGCATTGCTGGTTCTAAGGACAATTCCAAAAACTTTGTGAGTGCACAAGTGGTGGTTTATGGACTTGCTATATTGTCCGCAAGACTCTTCAATGGTGATTGTGCACCTGCACAGTCACAACAGATGGCTGCTGGCCATTTCTACAAGGACTACAGTGGGTCTACATCTTTGCTGACTCACCAGTACCATTATTTCTACAAGGACTGCAGTGGGTCTGCATCTTTGATGGCACACCAATACCATTATTTCTACAAGGACTGCAGTGGGTCTGCACCTCTGGTGGCCCACCAATACCGTAATCTCTAACAGGACTACAGTGGGTCTACTCTGTGATGACCTGCCTACCAGTATTCTTCAAAACTTCGACTGACTCCGCTGTGGGTTTGCTCTGTTGCGACCCATGACCTGTCTGCATGTCGAGAGTCATCACTGTCTTTCCGTTGGAAGGACAACGCTACTTCTTCACGATTGCATGGAAATCCACTACTTCCGTGTGCATTTTCTTTTACTGCTCAGACTTTGCAAAAAACACGGCTATTTTACTGTGATGAACGATTAGGACTGTCTTTATGGACTGTGAGAAAGTTTACCTTTTGACCAACATTGTATCAATAAGTGTGTGCAATTGATATCTTTGTTATTGTAATTATGAAAATTTTTTTCAAATCTGTATTGGCCAGTGCCCAAAACAATTTGTAAAATTTTTTTGTGGGGAGCATGGGGGCTATGTACATAGGCTGTTTAGGTTTTTTTTATTGGTAACGCCACCTCTGTATGAAAATCACTGCTGTGCTGTGTGCAGTCTGTGGCTGCTTTGCATTGTTGTAATACTCGCCATTGTAGTGTTGGGCAGCGGCAGCTGGATGTGAACAGCGCGTAGCGTTGCGCAGTTGGAGGTGAGCCGCCAGCAGTGGTGGATGTGGGGAGAGAAATGGCGGAGTTTTGAAATTTGTAAGACTGGATGTCATCGACTGCTATATATACTATGACTATTAAGGTAAATACATTGTTTGTTCTCTATTAAAATCTTTCATTTGCTAACTATCCCTATCAGTAGTTAGTGCCTTCCGTAGTTTGAATCTTTTATTTAGCTGGCAGTAGTGGCGCTCGCTGCATTGCAGTAGTTCGAGTAATGAAGATTTTTGTGAGGTAAGTGATTTGTGAAAGGTATAGTTTAATGTTACTCAGGGCCATTCTTTTGCAGGGATCTTTGATAGTCAGATTGCGTTGCGCTAAAAAATATTGTGTGTCAGGTTAAGCACAGTCGTATATAATTTTTCTAAGGGGACGTTTCACACTTATCCATATTATCGAATCCTTGTTCTATTTAACTACGATACAATAACACTGTAGGCGGCGTCGAAGTCTCATGAAAAACCAATGCGTTTGGAACTATGCAGATATTACAGTGAATGCGTTAATCGATTTTCACTACCTCCTTGCGCATTATTATTTTCAGTTCTTCTTCATTCACTCTTCAGCTTTTTATAGACAAGTAAAATATCAATGGCATGTTTTCGTCATCTCACCAGAAATGTAAATCCAAACACCATGTACAAAAAAACTGAAAAATAAAAGAGTTAAAAGAAGTGACAACCAACACTTTTTTTCGTTTTTTATTGCACTGATCCACATTATCGAATGTGTTATAACTAATTACGTTACGGTGACATTGTATAGGTTCAAATGGCTCTGAGCACTATGTGACTTACCATCTGAGGTCATCAGTCCCCTAGAACTTAGAACTACTTAAACCTAAGTAACCTACGGACATCACACACATCCATGCTGAGGCAGTATTCGAAACTGCGACCATAGCGGGCACGCGGTTCCGGAGTGAAGCTCCTAGAACAGCTCGGCCACCGCGACCGGCATTTTATCAACAGCTTATCAGGATAGATGAATTGGTATTATCAGACACCGTTGACACCACCTTCCCTCTGAACAACATGTAACTACTAGTATAGACGTGTTTCTGTAACAGGATTTAGGCTAGAATCTCACTTTTGTAGAGCACACATTGAGAATGGCGTAGTTGTCGGATTCAGCTTTAAGAACATCGGCATTCATAAATTTTCCTAGAGCAGCATACGGAACCGAGTTTCACAGAACAATGAATCCTCGACAACAATAAGTGCATACCGAGAACCTGCATATACCCTGATCTCTTAATTAATCACTCAACAATTTTATGGGCCTGTTAAGATGAAAACTTTATTGCTGGTGATTTTAAGGCACATTTTCTAAAACACTCTTCGAGTAAGAATTTATTGCAGCCAATAACACTGTTGTAGTCGGTAATACTGTCATTCAACTCAGTTCCCACACTACACTTCCCAAGTGTGGTAGCTAATTGCTCACAAACAGCCTTTGATAAGACCCTAATAGAACGATAAACAGAACAACATTATTCCAAAACCAATAGCCAGTGTCCTCCTAGGCCATAATACACAGTTCCTTTTGTTGACTGAGTGATCATCGTGATAAAATAAAATATACTAAATCTGAATCCAAGAGATAAGTCAGTAAGCGATAAGTGATTATGTTAGGGCACTGGACTAAGATATGAACTGTAGTGATGAATACAGTGATCAAGCATTGATGAAAAATGCAACATTATATTAACTCCCTACTTTATTTGAATGCTGTTTCCCCCAGGAGTAACACAGATTATACCGAAGACAACAAGCAGCCATGTAATACTCTACGAACAACGTTATCTTAGAAAGAAGAAGGTAGATCAGCACATGAAATACAGCACATGGAATACTATCTTCAAGATAGTGATATGCATGTCAAATAAAACGCCATGCGAGAAAAACATTGTCACATAACATAGCAAAATGAAAGTAATATGGGAGATTGTAAAGGTAGAACGAGACATGAAGAGTAGCATATAGCGTTAAGAGTAAATGGTACACTGGTAACAGATGTGTGCACTAATGTACAAATTTTATAACAAGAATTTGATAGCTGTTGTAGAAAACATGGGGTTGCCAGGTTCTTTAGATGCTGCCACTGAATGCCTCGCATTAGTTATTACACATAACTTCAGTGATATGAATATGAGTTAGTAGGAATGACATTAGCCATGAAATTTTTAACATCCAAGAAATGTTAGTGTTTATGATAAAATAAACAGTTGACTGAAAAGTGTGCATGAGTTTAGTAATAAATTAAATTATTTATACAACCAGGTATTTATCAGGGGAACATTTCCTGCATGATTGAAATATGCTGAAGGTAAGCCTATGTTTAAGAAGAAAGTAAAGGAATAGCGTCCAATTTCAGTGCATTTTAACTTCCGCCAGCAACCTCGAAAATTTAGTATAGGTAACATGCAATCGGCTTCTTAACCATCAGTTAACTAATAATACACTGGTGCCACTTGCTAGCGTTATGGGCTCGTCACGTGGTAACGAAAGTATGTAACTAGAGCAGACAGGGACGAGCAATCACCCTGGCGAAAACTTGGGATGCAAATGGGGAAAGCTAGTGAGAAAATCGACTTAAACAAATGGCACATTATGATGGCGCAGAGCTTGTAAACGAGTATCTCGAAAACTGTGAAGCTGGTCGAATGTTTACGTGCTACTATCGTGAGCATCTGCGGAAAGAGGTACGAGGACAGTGAAACTACTAATAGGCATCAAATGGTTGGACGACCACGACTCTTCACAGAACGTGGGGTTCGAAGGCTTGTCTAGTCTGAAAGAAGAATAGATGGTGTCTTGTGGCACCTCTGTCGAAAGAGCCCAATGCAGATGCACGCACAAGTTTTTCGGGGCACACCGTTCATCGTACATTGTTCAACATGGGGCTCCGCAGCAGACAACCCCTACATGTTCACACGTTGACTGAACTACATCGTCAGTTAGGATTGCAGTGGACACGGGCCTATCGGGATTCGACCGTCGACCAATGGAAACGCGGCGGGTCTTCGGGTGGATCAGATTTTCGCTACAGTAGGTCGATGGTCATCTCCAACCCCGTCATTGAGGTGAACAGCGGGTCGAAACGTGCAGCGCGCCACGAACGCAGGCTGGTGGGATTAGTATTATGCTACGGGCTACATTCTCCTCTGCTGGCACGGGACCTATGGTAGTAATCGAAGATACGCTGACAGCTGTAAAACTACCTGCATCCCTTCATACTTTATGTCTTCCCTGATGGCTATGTCAGCTTTCAGCATTGTCGGTGTTTCGGAGCCAGACGTTGATGCCTCTCTGATCAAATTCACCTGATGCAAATCATATGGAACCTATTCGGTCGCTATTGGGCGCCATCAATGGGTATTCAAATCAGCGGCCCATTATTTACGAGGATTACATGACCTGTGCATACGTCCACAAACCTACAAAGAAACTGCCGGATCCCTGATGCTCAGAATCAGTAATGTATTTCGTTCCAAAGACGATCCTACAAGCTATTAAGCAGGTGCTCATAATGGTTTGGCTCATCAGTGCTTGTTGAAAGAAATACGCAGTGAGACGTACAGAAACGACACTTTTATTCAAATGAAATGATAATTAAATCAAGACCCTAAGCTGTGGACAGGCGTTGATACATATCAACGGGAACAGGTGAAAATGTGTGACCCGACCGGGTTTCGAACCCGGCACCTCCTGCTTACATGGCAGACGCTCCATCTGAGCCACTAGGGAGATGTCCGAAGGAAAAGATACCATCTTCATACTTTCATTCAAAAACACTGTAGTGACCGCAATTTAAGATGATCCCATGGACATTTGGAAAGGCGATGCATGTTTCTTATTAGGATGTGTGATCACGATGGACGGCAGGCACGTTCTGCGGCATTTTCCCTTGGTGGCCAAAAAGTTGGTAAGGAGTTCTTGTGGTAGGGCGTTCCATTTCTCCACCAGTGAGGTTGCCAAGTGCTGGGTGGTCGTTGGTACATGCTGTATTGTCATCGGAACAATTACGCCAAAACTGTGTCCCATGAGTTATTTGTAAGAACGAAATAGAGAGAAAAACTGCGAGTTAATCTATAAACACCGATTATCCACATTTGTAAATAAATGTGTAACAATAGAAAGAGGAAGAACGTTGAAATTTAGTTAATGCTGTGTATGGAAAGGTAAATGTAATTAAGTGTTATCTACGTATTGTAATAGTCCAAAGACGCTATATTCTAGAAAGTCCTTGAACATATACTATGTCTCTGATGGTAAAGAATAACGCTTTAACTTTTGTTCTGGAGACGAAAACCTACGGACGTATATTACTGCGGAGGTGTGTGTACGTGACTGTCTTTTCTCAATATCTGTCTTTAAGGCAACTGTGTGTCTTTCATTTCGTCTTCCTACATGTGAAATAATTAAGAAGGTAATAATACAAGAATCTGATTGCGAGATCTTTTCGGCCATGTGCTCTTCGGTTGTCGTAATGACGTGCTGAGAGCCATTACGTTAAACTGGGAAACATTAATTATTTGTAGGCTTCACCCGACAAAACAAGCGTAGACAGTACTTTCAATCAGTTTTGCTCATTGTTTGAAGGTCATTACACTAAACTGAGACTGATTACAATCGGAACTTCGGCGAGAATAAATTTCAAGCTGTAGTCTGTATCAGTAATAATACCTTTGCTCAGTAATATTGAGATAACAGCTTTCATTCAAAACGTGAAATTAATTTCTATTGAAATACTTAAGTCTTTCTATTGTTAAAATCAGGTCAGATCAAGGTATTCTTACTGTTACTGAAACAATGTAGCCACGTAAATGGTTTTATCGACTATGTCCTTAGCATTCCACTTCTCTTTATCTAATTTTTCATCACTTCGTTGTAATTATTATTATTTATGTTGATTCATATTTCGCGTACTGATTCTGGCAGTACCACAGTATAAGATATGGAACTATTTCGTCGGTTTGGCATCTTGTATATTGGACGGTGAAGTACAGTAGATAGCCCACAGGAGCTTTCTGTTGCTGTCTATTAAATAACCAACTCGGGTAGAGAGTGACCGATGTCTTTCTACCCGCAGACAAGAGAAATTCCTTATTTAGCCCGGAACTGTCCGGTCTGTTGGTTACGACTTACTTACTAATCGTATGGACTGGAACTCTACACTATCGAAAACCTTTAATCGACGACTTTTCGTTACGTCCCTCGATTTGTTATTGTAACTTTTGGTGGTGCGTTGGCTAGTGATTCTGTTCCAAATGCATTTCCATTGCGCTCTCCGACCTTGAGAATTAAGAAACTCTTAACATTACTGATAATTTTCTTTGACCTCAATAATCAGCGCAGTATCTCATTCAGAAACAATTGTTTCAAATGAAAATAAATATAATGTCATCATAAAAAAAATGGTTCAAATGGCTCTGAGCACTATGGGACTTAGCTTCGAAGGTCATCAGTCCCATAGAACTACTTAAACCTAACCTAAGAACATCACACACATCCATGCCGGAGGCAGGATTCGAACCTGCGACCGTAGCGGTCACGCGGTTCCAGACTGTAGCGCCTAGAACCACGCGGCTACCCCGGCCGGCTGTCATCATAAAAAATACAACAAGATTCAGTTCTTCTTCTTAGACAGTCAGCTGATCTGTAATAATAACCAAATATAATTGGTAGTCTGGCAAGTGATGCAGTTTAATTATCTACTTATGTTTTCGCTATTTCTTTAAGCCGTCATGTTAAGGTAAAGGTAGGTGAAGCCTGTGATGCAAGCCCGTGACTGGACTGCTTTCTGACTGCAGCCATTCTAACCGCCGCGGCCGGCCGGAGTGGCCGTGCGGTTCTAAGCGCTACAGTATGGAACCGAGCCACCGCTACGGTCGCAGGTTCGAATCCTGCCTTCGGCACGGATGTGTGTGGTCTCCTTAGGTTAGTTAGGTTTAAGTAGTTCTGAGTTCTAGGGGACTGATGACCTCTGAAGTTGAGTCCCATAGTGCTCAGAGCCATTTGAACCATGTAACCGCTGCGGCAGTAGGAAGGGGAGAAATAGCGGGTCCCTCATCCCAGCTACCTTTTACTTCAGGATAAAATCACCGGTACTCTTTTTGACAGCAGACCGAGCAGGTCTTGGGGCGTCTTGCAGGTATTGGAACGAGGAAAAATCCACGAACCTGCCAGAACTGAACTCAGGAGCTCTTAGACAGCCTCGCTGTGCTCTACCCGCCATAGCATCTCGGCCATGATCCAAGACCTACGAATCCCGTCCAGGAGAGGTATTACAGGTTTATCAGTACCTATGACGACAGTTCTACAGTGGATAATTCGGATCTTGAACATATTCTTCACGATCCTATCAAAATTCCTATAAATCTTTGTCACAAACAGCTGGGTGGCAGTTTGCTGTTACCACAGCCGTGATGTCGTCTTTTGAGTCATATAAACAAAAGCGATATCTCCTACTTAGGTCGTCATCGGCATCACCTATATTACATCCATTATCGTAAAAACGTCGTCTCTAGATTTTTCTGTAATTGCATGACATGACAAGGGAAAGTTGTGTACACCATTTGTATGTGAATTTCATGAGCTTGGTTTTGGACATTTTCGTATGTTAACTGCCGGTGAGTTCAGTTACTGGCATAGAGTAGTTTTCGTTTAACGATTGTCTTTAATTACCACTGAAGGCAGCAAAAGTATCCGATGGTTTATTCTAGAAGAGAGTAATGGAAGAATGTTTCTATCGATATTTGTACCGTCGTACTCCCAGACACTGTATTCCACTTGCGTTTTCTCCGTAGGGTGCTGTCTGTAGTGATCTTCATGTGAGATAGGGGCCTCCAGCGATTCAGCGCGTCCCACAAATTGATGGGTGGCTGCCAATAAGGGAAGAGCAGAAGTTGCGAGGCCTATGCGAGCGGACGCCAAAGCGGCGGAAGAATTACGGCTTCTCAGGGACCGACACCGGAACCAGCGCGAAAGTGCTGAGGGTGGCTCCTTTCTGGTGACAAGTTTGTTAACCCGAGTGTGACGACAGAGTTCTGATTCTGCCAGCCAATCTCTTAGATCAACCAAAGTATCTCTGCGTAACCCTTACAACCAAACTCTTAATAATTTTTTGTGCACTGTTCAACCTCTCTTTTCCTCATTGTTTCTTTCACTCTGCAGCATCCTCTCTTACCACGGAAGTTGTCCATCGACATCTTACTATTTACCTGTTCTGCGAATTCATTCTATCTCTAATTTTCAGAGGGCCTCTTCATCTGATGTCTCATTAACGTACTTGAATTTCAGTGTCCCTCTGTAGTAACAAATCTCAAATGTTTCTACTACCTTCCCTTTTACAAGGTCACAATTAGTGAACTCTATGGAAAAAACCTAAATTATATACAAACTACGGCGTGCACATACTTCATTCAACATGTAAACATCACTACAGATATTCGGATGTAGGTTATGACACGTTAGATATGCCTGCCATCATTGGCTTTGACGTGGCGTAGTCGAATAGCGACATTATGCATGACCCGATGAAGTGCCAGAAGATCGATGCGGTTGGTTACCTCCTGAGTCGCTGTTGCCAGCTCAGCAATGGTTTTGGGATTATTGCAGTAAACGTTCTCTTTAACATAGCCGAACAAAAAGGAGTCGCATGTGTTCAGATCCAGAGAATACGGCGGCCAATCGAGGCCCCTGCTAGTAACCTTTTGGTACCGCAGAGCCAGAATACAGCCTCCAAAGTTCTCCTCCAGGACATCAAACACTCTCCTCTTTCGATGCGGTCGAGCTCCATCTTGCATGAACCACATCTTGTCAAAATCTAGCTCACTTTTGTGAGGTAATGGGCGGATTGTGGCGCCCTGGAAATATTCTAAGTTCAGAGTGGGCGTGGCTGCGCGGAAGCCTTTCTGTGAGGCGTGGCTCGGAAGCAACCATGTGGTGCCGGACGTTAGCTGAGCACGAGGGGTAGTCTCAGTGCGTGGTCCATCCGCGTGGCTGGGAGTTACATGGTGGTGCTGTGTCGATGAGGGGGACACGCCAGGAGTGCCAAAGATGGTGGACTTTGTGAAACATTAATGGCAGACATTTCACGGTTCGTAGAAATTAATAGTAGCCAGACGAATCATGATAACTCAAAAAGAAAATGTACATTACCATTATTTGCAATACGATTTTCAATAACTTTATTGGTTTAAAGTTTAGTATCTGACTGTAAATTATACAAATAACACCCAGCAACGAATTTCCAGAATCTAAACGATTCTTCCGATTTGTCTTTAGAAAGTTATTAGCGTAACCTAAATTGGTATAAATTACAGGCATTTAACTTGAATAGTACATGAGTTATTGGAGGTCAAAGTGGCCGATTACTCAGGACTGCGTCAGGCCGTAAGTACTCCACAGTTAGATGAAAAAACGGTAGCAGCATGTTTATAAATATATTTATTCACCTATGTCTTTGTTTATATCTGATATATGCTATTCATGAAGAAATTGGTCACTTATTTACTGTGTTTTAGAAATCACAGAGACGCTAGGCTACTGGCCTACTTTTGCTTGCTATTCCTTTGATATATGTCTATTTAATTTGTTTATGTATTTAATAATGTGTGCTAGAGCGTGTTTATGGTCCAACCGTAGGAATACTTATTTAATTTCAAGTTATTTAAATGAAAAGCGAGTATTTCTAATGTATACACCTACATCTACATCTACATGGTTACTCTGCAATTCACACTTAAGTGCCAGGCAGAGGGTTCATCGACCCATTTTCATACTACTTCCCCACAATTCCACTCTTGAGTGGCACGTGGAAAAAAGGTACACCTAAATCTTTCAGTTAGAGCTCTGACTTCTCTTATTTTATTACGATGATCATTTCCCCCTATGTAGGTGAGTGTCAACAAAATATTTTCAGATTCGGAAGAGAAAGTTGGCGATTGAAATTTCGTAAATAGATCTCGCCGCAAATACAACCGCATTTGTTTCAGTGACTGCCACCCCAACTCGCGTATCGTACCAAAGACACTCTCATACGTATTGCGCGGTAACATGAAACGGGCTCCCTTCATTGCACTTTTTCGATGTCCTCCGTCAGTCCTACGTGGTAAGGATCCCACACCGCACAGCTATATTCCAGCAGAGGACGGACAAGTGTAAAGTAGGCGGTCTCTTTGGTGGGTTTGTCACATTTTCTATGTGTTCTGCCAACAAAGCGCAGTCTTTGTTTCGCCGTCCTCACAATATTATCTATTTGGTATTTCCAATTTAAGTTGCTAGTAATTGTAATTCCTAGGTATTCAGTCGAATTGACAGCCATTAAATTTGTGCGATTTATCGTATTCGTAGAATTTATTGGATTTCTTTTAGCGCCCGTGTGGATGACCTCGCACTTTTCTTTGTTTAGTGCCAATTGCCGCTTTTTGCACCACACAGAACTTCTCCCTAGATAATTTTTCAACTGGAATTGATCGTATGATGATTATATTAGACGATAAATTAGAGCATCATCTGCAAACAATCTAAGGGGCCTGCTCAGATTATCACCTAGATCATTTATGTAAATCTGGAACAGCATAGGGCCTGTTACACTACCTTGTGGAACGCCAGATATCACTTCTGTTCCACTCGATGATTTACCGTTCACCGCTAGGAACTGTGACCCTTTCTGAGAGGAAATCACGAATCCAGTCACACGCTATTTGATTGTGAGGAATGGTATCAAAAGCCTTCTGGAAATCTAGGACTATGGAATCGATCTGAGATACTTTGTCGGCAGCACTCATTACTTCATGGGAATGTAAATTGTTTGTGAATGTTTGTGAAGCGCGTTGGCTTGAAGATATGGCTGGAGCGCTCTAGCCAATCACAGCGCTCGTGAATGAGGTGACTGTATGGAAGTGGGGGGAGAGTACCGGAGAGGACAGGTCACAGTGCTGAACGGTGTGGTGTGAGGGACAGAACGGCACAGGACACAGAGAGTGAGGGACAGTATGGCACGATGTACGCACAGACTTGAGAGAGAGACTTGGGGAGTATGGAGCGGTTTGCGGAAAGTCGCAGGTGATAGAAATACTTCGGAGTGCCGACTTGTGAGATGTCGATGCTTTGTACAGCGAAGACGTAGTATGCGTTTAGATGTGAATATCTCATGAGCTATGTTGTTCTTCATAACTGATTACGTGAGGTAGGAATCGATTGTTACCCTGTTATTCAACTTATATTTTATTTAATTGCTGGACCATCGACACCAATAAGTGTTTTGCATAAATATACCGCTTTCTCAACAATACTTGTCCTATCATACTAATAATTTAAATACATTAAGATAGCACCTGCAGATTTTATTTAATTGCAGTCTTTCATTTATAAATCTTTAAGTCGTAGGAATAATCTCCGACCATTCGAGTCACGTGTATATTCATACTGTATACTTTAGACTTTAGAAGTATTTGGCTTGTAATGCGGCAACTACGTATCCCAGCCCCTAGACAACGAAAGTAGCTAAAACTGTTAATATTTCATTTCTGAGTCTGAGGATCCCAGCCCTAGACAACGAAACCAGCCAAAACTTTTAATATTTCATTTCTGAGTCTGAGGGTACGTAATTGAGGGCCACACATCACACATCATTTATTTGAAAGCCCACAATTGTGGGTGTAACGTGCCGACTGGCGGTACTCAAGATCAAACTTACGACAATGGATCGAACTGTACCAACGTCACTATGCCGTTAATGTATGGCTTCCTGCCACGCAAAATACTTGGGCGAACCAATCGACCACTACAGCTTTAATTAGGAACAGTTTTTAATTCCACAGTCGATGTTATGACGGTGGATCGCTAACTGATTTTAGAAGATTCCAGTGGTAGTGGAGCGCCTGGCGACTACTCGAAGTCTATCTCGTACCGTAATCGCACTCTCAAGGAACAAATTGAAGACAGCTCAACCTTAGTGTGATTACCACTGCAGCAACCTCAACCACTGACTATGCAGCCGGGTGGAATATCGAATTATGATAGACAGCACCCTTACTATGCACAACGTCGTGATCGAATAACGACACGATTACACTACGAATAGACACATACGAACATTCTAAACACAATGATCACCAATATAAGCAGTAATTACGTGATAGTCCAATTTAGATCACAACTCTCGTTATCTACATTACTGGACAAATGAAAGCAACAAATCTCTTTAAATACAGTATCTATTTATATTATGTCGAGATAAATGTCACATCTAGCTTGCAATTGTTCTCCCTCACAATGAAATTCTCACAACGGAGTACATTATCTCTGGAAAAGACTCGTAAGTTTTTAGTTACTTGCAAAATTCCTGTTCCATATATCGTCGTGTTATGACCAGTTTGTATTAAGACGCTTTTACCGATAACTATAAAGATCAAAATAGTTTAAGCTACCACTAAATCTCTTTCCGCTTATCCCAGCGTTGCTATGTTAATAACACGACGTCACGTACTCCACCGATTAACCAATCTTTGTTATAGGTATAATCGTTGACTGTTCCGTAATAAATTACGACAACTTCAATTCTACTTGCATTTACTGGGGACACTCTTTCCACATATGACATCGATTTTAGAATATCTACCTTCTATACATTTATCGTGGATCCACTCAATCAATGAACTTTTGATCAGGTGACCTTACAAACACCAGCGTATACTTGTGTCCTGCAAAGCGTTATTAATACCTCTGAATTTCACTCTTTGCTTTTTTTCTCGTAATATATATATACACACACCAGATACTAATTGAGTAAACGTAAAGTTATCCTTAACCCAAGAAAACTTGAATTTATTGTCTGTAGGTATTTCAATACATTTTTATTCATGTACCTGTGCAACGGCCATCAAATACTATACCCCTACAACACGGAAATTAAGTAATTAAAGAAAAAATTAAACAAAATCCTAAGTGCCTCCGACAGTTTAACTCTAACCTTAAGTGACAATTTAAAACAATTCTGAACTTCTTCAGGCATTGAAAATACGCGACTCGCTAAGTTCCCTACTTGAATTCGGTCACTCGCCACTTTGACTAATGAAGTTTTTGTTTAGTTGCGTGCTGCTTGTAAAATGGTTCCTTTATTTTCTCGTCGCTTATCCACTCAATTACTGGTGCAGCCTGTCACAATATAGTGAAACAGTTCGTATTTATTCGAGCCAATACTCGGTCCGCTGTAAGATAGTGGTATTCAAACAACAACTACGAACATGTGTTCGAGGCTTTTCCTTCTCGACACAGACACCAACCACTACCAAACCACTTCAACAAAACGGCTAACAACCCAATTACCTCTGGGCGAGCCGCGACCACTAATCGTACAACACAGGCAGGATAACAGTTCCACGATTTTGGTAAAAAACTCAGCACCTACAAATTTACTTCTCTCTCTCTAACCATGCTCAAGATGGATTTACCACAGGAAAGTTAACGACCGAAATTGCCCGCAATACGACAGTCAATTGATAGCTCGTGCACCTGATTTCTCCAAAACCAGTGTGTCTCCGGCGACTATTCAGAAAATCCCACAGAATCTCTGTATATTCCGTTGCTCAGCGTTGGGAGGAAACCACTGTCACAGTTACGAATATGAGCAGGTGGTTCAAATGGTTCAAATGGCTCTGAGCACTATGGGACTTAACATCTATGGTCATCAGTCCCCTAGAACTTAGAACTACTTAAACCTAACTAACCTAAGGACAGCACACAACACCCAGTCATCACGAGGCAGAGAAAATCCCTGACCCCGCCGGGAATCGAACCCGGGTTCCCGGGCGCAAGAAGCGAGAACGCTACCGCACGACCACGAGCTGCGGACTATGAGCAGGTGCCTAACAGACTAAATTGCCACCCTGCCTCCCCGAATTTTACCCAAATTAAGGTACTGGTACTACCAATCAAAACTCCTTTCCCTCTCCCAAGCCTTAGCCGCCAGCTACGGTGCCTCACTACGCCACGCAGAGGATCGCTCTACTATCGGACCTAGACGCACACCGATAAATCCACTTAGTCGGTGAGAGGTCTACATGGGAACTAACTAATTCTTTATGTCATACCATAGGAACCATTTAAAACGAACAAACACGCAGCGCCACGCCAACTTTTGACAGTTAATTAATTATTCGTTTGTGCTGTCGGTTCTACACGACAGCGACCGGCTGCTGCGCGTCGTTCAGGCAGCATCTCTGGACCCAGTGAAGGCAAGATGTCGCATCGCTGAAGTCGCGCGCGCTCAACACCTGTTTTTTCGTCGACCCTCTCGGATCATCTACAATATATTTTTTTTCTTAATACATCGTACACGTATATTTACAGTAACCACTAGGTGTTATTATTAAGTTATTGGGTAGCATGCTCAGTACTAGTAAGGGCGAACGTAACCCGTGCGTTTTGACACAGCACAAGGGCTCGTCCGGGATTTGTACCCGGGACCTCAAGCAAAACACAGTGTTAGAACTTTTTTTCCGCAAGTAGGTTTCTGGAAACAGTGAAATTACGCAGTAATTTCCACAATTAACACATGCTATCGATAGAGATCCTAATCTATCACGTTACAGGCAATTTGCTTGGGGGCTCAGAGTCTAAATAAGTTGAGTGCAGGGAACAGTAGAGGTTAGCGCGTTTAACGGACGGTGGTATCGGAGGCGGTCGGAACACGCGGTCATCAGCAGCAGCTACGGTTACTTCAGGCGACTTCTCGAGTGGTGGACGCAGACCAACATCAGTACGACAGCAGTTTCTTCGAGTTCTCCAGGGCAGTCTTCAATGTCGACTTCCACTACAACCGAAGGCGTCACCATGGCATAGGGATCCATCTCAGGTCAGATAAGTGCCTTCGCAAATAGTGAGATAGTGTTTAACTCTGAAGTTCAAGCTCCACTTATAGATCTCCCCAACATACAACAGTCACCTATCATGTGTAATTCTGAAAACGTACGTGAGCCGGTTAGTCCGAAATCAGAGCTCGAAAGTGTAACTAGTAGAAATTCCTGCAAGGGGAATGAAAGTGGGGGAGATATGATGTCTCAGCTAATGCAAATGATTCAGGGATTGGGAAATATTATGAATACAATGGCAAATAATACAATTCGAACAGATATGGGCACATTGCAAACAGTGACGAATACAATTCCGACTGATATGAGTACAATGCGAACTGAAATAGGTTCCACGATGGAAGAGAAAGTGGAAAAAATAATGGGTAACATAGAAAGAAGAACTGATGATAAATTAAAATGTGTCCTAGGGGATATGGGGAAAATTACAGACGAAGTTGTAACAGTAAAATCTAAAACTGAATCAGTGTAAAAAGATCTTGGGCAAAAAATTGATAAGATTCAGGCGGAACTTGGGGACAAGGTAAGCTACTGTATAAAAGCGCAAGACGCTCATAGAAGCGATATAAATTTAGCAATTACTGACATTGCCAATCGTGTAGGTGAGGGGTAGAAATAAGTGGGCATAAATGAAGATAGAATAGAGTCGATTATCACTAGGAAAAATGAATTTAAAAAACAAATGCAACAGTTAAAGAAGTGAGTTAAATTCGATAACCTCCCAACGGGCCATGGCGGTTGTAAGTATCCCTTGGGGAAATACCGGATCTGTGAAATGTTACACAGATGATGGAAGAAATCACCCAGTACATTTCTTGGCTGCGTGTAGGGACGCTTTTGTTCACGGCATGTCGAACAATGCGAAAATAAAATACGTTAAACAGCATTTGGTTTGAGACCCACAGTCTTGGACAAATGTTAAATGTAGTTTGTGCGAATCATATGAAGAGTTGGAAAAGTGTTTTTTGAATAAATTTTGGAGCAAGGCAAAACAGACGCGGATCCAAAATAAATTCTTAAAAGGGCCGACTTACAGGTACGATACTGGGACGATGAGAGATTTTTGCAAGCGCGAACTTGGCAAAATTATGCATGTGAAAAATCCGTTGGGGGTTTTAACGGAATTCACCACGTTAAAAAGGCGATTACCTGAACATTTGCTGAGGGATCTTGTCCATAATCCATGTGATTCTGTGGACGAATTTCTCCAATTTGTAGAAAAATTAGAGAGGGGTTTGAAGTTCAAACCTCAGAGCAAACCGTGTGATAGTTATCCAAATGGGGATCCAAACTGTAACCACCAAAATAATAGTCATGGGAGAAATCAAAGGAATTCTCAGGGAGATTGTAGCTGAAATGAGCAGAATGGTCGGAAAACGAACAGGAGTGATAACTTCCATGAACTGGATCCCAGTAAATAACGCAGATTTGACAGAAGAAATTCGCGCGAAGTGCAATCGCATAACAACCGGTCGGGAAACTGATGTTCGCCACATCTCAGGTCCGGAGATGGCGATCTAAACAGGCGATGAAAAGGACTGGAGATAATGGTAATGGTAGAAAAATTGTTAAGTTTGGAGAAAGGCAACAAATATGTAATAGGGAGTATGCTAAAGAGGAAGGCTATATAGGTGGCTCTTTCAATAAAAGCAGGCGCGAACGGTGGATGCATAGATTTGTGAGAGATTTCAGTAAAAGTAATAGGAATAAATTTGCGGGGTATTACGTAAGTTACAAATGTGTAAGGAATGAGTGGGTCTATGGTGACGAACAGAAAGATTCAGTGATTCAAATAGAAGTTACAGAGGAGATGAATTTTGTGAAAGCAAATTGTGTGAAGAGTTCGGAAGAGGTATTAGCGAATAGTAGCAATTGCAGTAAGAAAGGTATTGTAGTAACAGGTATTTGTGAGTCGGTGAAAAGCGTCGACGTTGCTAAGGGAGGCTTACCATTGGTCTCGCCAGCAGTTTAAGTTAAAAATGTATCTGCAGAGGTAGATGATTTCTGTTTAAAGCAACAGAGTAATCGGAAGTTATGTAATATTGCAGACGCTACTGGTATTGATACTTTGGAGGAAGGAATTCTACTCATGAATGAAGGCGAAAGGAAACTTATTGATGAATGTGTGAATCTAAATCGTTTGTCACAGTGTGAAAGTGAGAATGTGTGTAAAACAGGATCGGTGTTTAATCTGGATGAAGCGTGTGTAGAAGTGGCTGTGTATGCCGATTTCTGTCTGATCACAGCGGAATGTAGCAAGGCTACAAGACCCATAACTGTACGACAAGGTAGCAGAAATTTGTGTAATGTAGCGGCGGAGGATAAAGTTGTGTACGATTCATGTAAAGTTAATTTCTCGACGGAGGAAAGTAAGGTTTCTGATGTGAATTTTACGTAGTGATTTAAATGGTGTATGAGCAGCTAAGGTTGCTGAGATGAATATTTATGGTGATGATGGCTTAGGCATCGATGTATTATTTCAGGAAGATAAAGTGATTAACAGTGAATTGATGTGTAATTTTGTTGAAGCTGCAAGTGTCGATGATTTGGAGGGGAGAAACAGTGAAGTTGTGCATGCTGTGGGTATTGAATTGGCGAAATGTGTGGAAGAACTAACAGAAAATTTAGAGTGGGCTGAAGAAAATAGTGTAGATGGGGATTGTTTGTGTAATGAAGTACATACGAATTGGTATATGAAGGAGGAGTGTGATTTTAGTGTGACTAATTGGCGTTGGTACGGTAGAACGTTACGGTCGTTGCTGCCGCATATGTGGAAACGAGAGAGGTTTAAAATTGCTAAGAGAAAGGGTAGAAGTGAAAAGCTGTTCTAATCTGTAATTAGTGTAGTCATTTTGGAGGGATAATTTTATATGTTTTACTTGGGGATTCATTAGTAATTTCTTAGTTTATTGTGGCTCTGTACGTGTGCAAGAGGGGGAAGTTTAGGCACTGAGGGTGGGTGGAGGTCAGTGACCTCGTGGATTTTAGTAACATATATACTGATTTATGCTCTGTAGAAGAGTGTGGCAAAGAATTTAATGGTCAGTTAGAAGGGGATTAAATATGTAATTGCATGTGTACGCAATTTTAGTGCATGGAGGTAAGAAGGAATCATGAAAGTCAGTTAAATAGAACTTACGGTAATTTGAGCTTACTGTGATTCAGTCGTTTGCCTTGTGACTTTGTTCCTAAAGTGTCATTTTCCGCTGGAGGGAATCTTTAGCGAGGATCCTGGTTGGTTTTAGGAAATGATTTGTTGAGGGATTTCTATCTCTGGTTTTGTTGTAGACAGATGTGTCAACATTAATTGTGGAACGCGGAATTCAGAGGCAGACAGCATTTATGCGAGGCACATGGTCAAAAGACTGACATGAGTTGATCAGTACTATGCGAGTGATCATGTGTAGTGGGACGGAAAAAAATAAGTGATGACTAACTGACAACCTAAGCTGCCGACAGGTGTTGTTGATATACCTCGATGTGGACAGCAGTGCATGAAGGAGCCTAAGCGCTGAATGAGTGGCACAAGAAGTGCTTACAAAGTCGCACATAGCTAAAAGCGCATTTAAAATGTTTATTTCTCGACCTAGAAATTATTTATGCATAACTGAAATTCCGGCATTTAATTAATATGCTGCTTCGTTTATAATTTGTGTTACTTTAAGTTTATTTCGTAATTCATGCTTGTTTACACATAACTGAAATGCGGGCATTTATTTAATATGCCGTTACATTGATAATTTTTGTTAGTTTAAGTTTATTTCGAAATTCATGCTGCTCCCATACGACTACAAAAATCTTATAAACACTATTGACCTGGTGTTTTAATCACTTAATTCTGTTCTTTGAAACCTGTTTTATATGTACTTGTATGAACTGAAGGATGCTACTTCTGAACATTCCGGCAAGCCAGAATGTTAATAAGTGGGGGTGTGTGGGGTAACGGGCGAGTTGTCGCGCCCTGGAAATGTTCTAAGTTCAGAGTTGGCGTGGCCCCACTGGGGCCCCTCGGCGGGCCACGGCCCAGCAGCAAACACGTGGTGCCAAACGTTATCTGAGCTTGAGGGGTAGCCCCGTTACATGGTCCAGCCGCATAACTGAGAATTCCCTGGTGATGGTGTGTCGATGAAGGAGATACGACGGGAGTGCCAAAGATGGCAGTCTTCGTGAAGCCTTAATGGCAGACATTTCACAGTTCGTATAGAAATTAATAGTAGACAGGTGAATCGTGATAACTCGAAAAGAAACATATACATCACCATTATTTGGACGACAATTCTGGTGGAGTAATCAGATTTTCAATATCTTTATTGGTTTAAAGTTCAGTATCTGGCGATAAATTATACAAGTAACACCCAGCAACGAATTTCCAAAATCTAAACGTTTCATCCGACATCGTCGATCGACGTGTCTTTAGAAAGCTATTAGTGTAAACCTATAATGGTATAAATTACAGGCATGTAACTTGAATAGTACATGAGTTGTTGGAGGTCAAAATGGCCGATTAGTATCGATCGCGTCAGGCCATAAGTACTCCACACTTCACGAAAACACGGTAGCAGCATGCTTATAAATGTATTTATTCATCTATGTCTTTGTTTATATCTTATACATGCTATTCATGAAGAAAAAGGTGTATTATGTATTGTGTTTTAGAAAGCACAGAGACTTTAGGCTGTTGGCCTACTGTTGCTTGCTATTCCTTCGATTTATGCTAATTAATTTGTTTATGTATTTAATAATGCTTCACAATAAAGGATGACCGCCAGAAACAGTTGCAGGATAGAATTTTTTTTATTAAAATTCTTGACCACGGTTTCGGTACATATAAATATACCTTCATCAGAAGTAAAACTTCCTGAACAGAAAGACACATTCATTAGAAAAGCCATATCAACGAAAGTGAGAAACAAAAGCTTAAGTAACAGTGAAATTACTAAAGTAATACAGGAACAAAATCTTTAGTACTTACTAAAATTACATCATGCCATGGAGAATAATAAAATAATTATGCCAAAGGCGTCGTCAGTAATTTAAAACATCATCTCCATTTGTACGACATGTGTAATGGGCACAAGATCGTAGCGAACAGTTTAACACCGTTACTTCGCCTATGAACTATTGAGACACGAGTGTGAAAGCACTAAGGCAGACTTTCACCGCGAGAGGGCACTTGCATGTGCAAGACTCGCGTATATTAAAATCCATAAATACATACATAAGCGCATCAAAAATTATTAAAGGTTGTGTTAATTCAAACTCTGTCTTAATAACAAAACGTATCAGGCCAATTACAGATACTTATGTAAAATAAAAATATAAAACCAAATTTGCCTGTGTCCTAGTGTCAAACGGATAAAGCTTGAGCTTGGAACATCTAACGAGAGAGGGCACAAGTGTAATGCGCGAGAGTCTCGCGTAACGTAGGCATGAAATACATACTAGCGAAACAACCAAAATGTTATAATAAAATGAAACCATCTGTCATTATGAATAAAACATAGTAGTCATTTAACCACACATACACATTAAAATTCATAACTAACAAACATCACAATACCTAGAATCCCAACAAGACAGGAAAAGCGCATTTCACCGGCATCAGCAAGCAAGAAAATAACTACTAATCAGCCAGACTAAATTACATTAAGGCAATGAGGGGTTTGAAACTGTCTAAAAAATTTTTGTTTCGAAGCTGCACCTGTTCATTAATAATGTGTGTTAGAGAGTGTTTACAGTCAAGCCGTAGGAATATTTATTTAATTTCGAATTATTTAAATGTAAATCTAGTGTTTCTAATGTGTTTCATTATGTCTGTGAATGTGCGTTAGCTTGAGGATATGTTGGGAGCGCTCTAGCCAATCACAGTACTCGTCAATGAGTTGACTGGAGGGAAGTGGGGGGAGAGTACCGGAGAGGACACGTGAGAGGGCTGAACGGTGTGGCGTGAGGGACAGAACGGCACAGGAGACAGAGAGTGAGGGACAGTATGGCACGATGTACGCACAGACTTGAGAGAGACTTGGGGAGTATGGAGCGGTTTGCGCATAGTCGCCGGTGATAGAAATACTTCGGAGTGTCGACTTGTGAACTTGTGAGATGTTGGTGGTTTCTACAGTGAAGACGTAGTATGCGTTTAGATGTGAGTATCTCATGAGCTATGTTGCTGCTCATAACTGATTACGTGAGGTAGGAATCTATTATTTCCCTGTTATACAACATATATTTTATTTAATTGCTGGACCATCAACGCCAATAAGTCTTTTGCAGAAATATACCGCTTTCTCAACAATACTACTAATCATTTAAAGTCATTAAGATAGTACCTGCAGATTTTATTTAATTGCAATCTTTCATTTATTAATGTTACATTCAAAATTCGCAATTGTCGAGTGATAGCAACTTTCGACCATTCGATTCATGTGTATATTCATTTTGTACACTATAGACTCAGAAGTATTTGGCCTGTACTGCGGCAACTACGTATCCCAGCCCCTAGACAACGAAACCAGCCAAAACTTTTAATATTTCATTTCTGAGTCTGAGGGTACGTACTTGAAGGCCACACATCACACCACACGCTTACGTGTTGAGTAAAGTGTGTGAAAGCCGTAGTTTCTAACTTTTTTTTCATATAGTTCAATAATTGTAACTGTGTATCATTTTCTGGATTTTATTGCCGGTGTCTTTCTTAGTATGATGCAAATTCAGTATATGTATACATAAAAATGTATTTAAATTCTGTCGTGGACTTCAAGAGATGATAAATTACATACATCAACAAAGAAGCAATGCAAAGCATTCTCTAGTTGCTGATAAAACATTGCGAAATGTAGTTAAATTCTGTCATGGACTTCAAGAGATGATAAATTACATACATCAACAAAGAAGCAACGCAAAGCATTCTCTAGTTGCTGATAAAACATTGCGAAAGATCTGAGGCGGCAGGATTCTTCATCTACATGACTGCTCTTCAAGTAACAATTAAGTGCCTTGCTCTCTTCTATTCCACTGTCAAACAGCGCGAGGAAAGAAATACTAAGGAGCGATACCAAAGGGAACAATCACGTCAAGTTATTGTTAGGGATAGCAAATGGAAGACTTAGATTCGTTGGAAAGGTTCTGGGACTATGCAATTCCTCTGAAAAGGAATTTGCTTCCAAGAGCAACTGCAACCAGTTCTCTGAGCATTGTTCCACTGATTTAAATTGTTATGAAATAGCAATGATAGAGACACGGGAGAAATTCATAGAATGCTCTTGGTACCAGTATTCAAAGAAGTCCATGGGGTCTTATGCTGTCTCGCATAGGGATGATGAGGAAACCGTAAAAGATTCTGGCATGCACACAGGCACACGTACAGCGTGAGGCAGCTAAGACAGGCCACACCAGATATATCCTAAATGAGTAAATATTTAGTAGCTTGGTCTCCACCGAGTTATGGCAGACAATATGGAGAATTTCATAGGTACGATTCTTGTGTTTACCTGTGCACATGAAGCTCATCAGTCTGTATTCTACTCTTTCAGCAATCATATAAATTGCTCTCAAAGCCCTTCAGACATTCACAGTGTATACGACAGTCAAAAAAGTGAATATCATTTACGGCTAATGTCGCCGGTCTATCAGAACTATAGGGTTGCCGAGTGTAGACACCCCTATATTGTCAGGATGGTGTTGTGAACTTGTAGAGCATCCTTTGGATCATTAACGACTTAACATTCATTGATTAAGATTTACAGTTCAGCATTTTCTCGTCAGCATCCGATCATGCCTCATGCCAGTGATATGATGAAAGTAAACTGATTTCTGTTTTCAGCTCGGCTAGCTGGCAAGCAACTCAGCTGTGAGTCTCCAGACGAAGCTGTAGCATGAGCATATGCACCTACACTGTGTTAAAGCGTCCTCAGTCCCACTCTTGAAGGTAACATTTACCCATAATGATCCATTGAGATGAACTGAAAGATGTACTGAATTGTCAGAAGTCATGTAGTTGACTGATCCCAACCCCTCCAGACGACCCCTGTAGACAGGCAGACCCTTGGCGCCCTGGACTGCTTGCAGCAACGATCAGGATCAGAGGCACCAGGGGTCTGTCTCACCGAGCACTGATCATGATAGTGTGTCAAGCAGTAGAGATGTGCTGGTGTTGGAAGGCTCTCGGTCCGCCCATCATCTATGTGGTAGGGGACATCCAATCTCAAGTGCCACAAGTCGAAGGTCATAGTTATTTGGATGCTGTCGTTTCAGGAATGGCAAGCAGCATGTTCATGAGAAGTGCTGGAACATCTAATACGTGGACGTCACTACACCATAATAATCTTTGAATCTGATGATGCTGGTGCAAACACTATCGATCCTATTGAATAGCTGAATTCAGAGCTGGAGAACTGGGATATATATGGAGGCAACACGAGTTAATGATATGAGACTTTGTTCCTTACTACTACATGTGGCCTGCTTCTTTATTCATAGTCAGCGAAACTCATTCCACTATGCTTGCTTAATAATTTGTTATGGGACCTTAACTGCACTGTCACGTATTTGAAAGGCGTTAACGCATCAGAGGTAAGGCTTGTTGCTTCATGCAACAAGAGAACAAAAGCTAAATAATACATCCCTGTCTCTCTGTCAGTGTGTATGTCTGTCTCATTTTACTGAATAAATAGCTTTTGCCAGGCGATTAACGCTGATGTAGCAAAGTATGCTCATGTATGTGACCGACTATTTCTTTTTGCTGCCTGTCTACGTCACCATCTCTTCCTGATGTAGCACAGGTCACACCAATATTCAAGAAAGGAAATAGGAGTAACCCATTAAGTTACAGACCCATATCAATGACCTCAATTTGCAGTAAGATTTTGGAGCATATACTGTACTCGAACATTATGAATCATTCGAGAGTGGAATGGTAGAGAAGTTGTACGAAAAGGATTTGATGAACCCTTTGCCGGGCACTTAAGTGTGAACTGCAGAGTAACCATGTAGAAGTAGATGTAGCTGTCGCCTGTGGCTATGTTAGTGTGAACATTAGAAAAATTTCTATTTCTTCCACCTTTTAGTTCTGTAGCATAACAGAGCAGTGGTGCAGTTGTATGCTGAACAGTATCCAGATCGTGCAAAGCACTAGCAATTTGTCCTTGCAAATATTATAAAGCAACATCTATAAACTGGAAGTGTGGAGAATGAAGTACGCCAAGGAAAAGAAGAGCTACTGCTGAAAGAAATGGAGCTAACATTTAGAAGCAGCAGCACACAATGCCAGTGTCCGTAAACGGCATCGCGGAAGTATGTGAGGGACGACAAAATAAATGGTCTGTCAGCATTGCATTTCATCACATTTCACCCTCTTCACATTTTGCTGCATCTACAGCTTGATGGCAACGACTTCCGAAATTGGTTACAGTCTCTTAAGTGATATCTATAGGAAACGCAAAGTGATGTGGCATATCTATGCAAAATGTTGTTGGAGAAAGAAGCATCGCTTAAAAACCTTGGTCAAGTCAATATTCGTAATACGCACTAACCACCTTTTGAAAATCCAATGAAGTGGATAAAAGAAAATGCTCTTGGTTTAGCAATGCTTGGTGCATGTTTTTCAACATCTATTTAACTAGTGCCTGTTTTACTGATGGGAATCTAAATATATAAAGATATGGAAATGAAACATGGACGATAAATAGTTTGCAAAAGAAGAAAATAGAAGCTTTCGAAATGTGGTGCTACAGAATAATTCTGAAGATTAGATGGGTAGATCACATAACTAATGAGGAGGTACTGAATAGAATTGGGGAGAAGAGGAGTTCGTGGCACAAGTTGAAAAGAAGAAGGGAGCGGTTGGTAGGACATGTTCTGAGACATCAAGGGATCACAAATTTAGCATTGGAGGGCAGCATAGAGGGTAAAAATCGTAGAGGCCTAGAGATGAACACACTAAGCAGATTCAGAAGGATGTAGGTTGCAGTAAGTACTGGGAGATGAAGAAGCTTGCACAGGATGGAGTAGCATGGAGAGCTGCATCAAACCAGTCTCAGGACTGAAGACAACAACAACAACATCTAAATACACTCTATTATGTCGAGTTCGTAACACATTTTGCTGCTGCAAGACATAAGACAATCAGTGTGGTAACAACGCGAGTGGTAACAACATGCCGGATGTCTCATTCCACATACGTAATGACAGATCCTCTCAAGCGAACATCTGGAAAGCACTAGAATAGTCGTTCAGGAAACGCATAATGGTCTGCACACTCACCAAACTTAACAGTACTGTGTTTTTATATCTGCCGAAAATTAAGAGAAGAGGTTTATTAGGAAACACTGATGACTCCCGTAGGCATGAAATGCCTTATAACACGAGCCTGTGCTGCCATTAACTCCAAATAAAATTCAATGTGGCGTGTTTTTTTTTCTTCATAAACACTTCATGGCGTGTAGCAATGCTCAAGGTCAACATTTTGAGCACTTTTTATGACAGCCACCATAGTAAACCAACGAATCTGACCAGAGTAACGTCTGTGTTCACATTTAGTATAACAGAGCAGATATTTGTGGAATCACTTCTCCTAACAGTGGGATAGGTGCCTGCGGCGCTGTTACCTTGACACCTTTTGATCAACTTCCATACGTGTTATGCCACCGATGTTAGTTCTTTGAGCAGCATCTTTGAAAAGCCACAGAAAAAAATATAGTTCGATTAGAAGAAAAATCGTTACCGTAATTCAGTGACTATACTGGTAAGCGATAAAAGTTACTTGCGAGCGTCAGGAAATGCGCCATATTGTCCGCATGAAACTGGTGATAAACAGAACCTCGACTTACTTATTCATTCTGGAAGAATTTGGGATGGCTGTCTTAGCTGTCTCACCCTGCATATCTGATGTCAGACTTTTACAGGGTGAAATGACAGAGTACGCAGAGGACAATGACCAAGCAAATAATTTCATTAAACATAGTTCAGGAACGCAATGGTTTCATCAGTATGACGTATACGCAAGTGAAGTCATGGCAGCGTTACAGTAATGTTAATGTCTTTTACTGTCAGGAGCCGAGACGTGAAATGTGATTTGTTACTCCATTTTCACTTTTCGCTTCATACCCATCAAAGTACCTTACTTAACTAATCGACAGCTGCGCGCCAGCAGCCAGCAGCGGCTTAAGCGTAGCGTTGTTCCAGGAACCATTTCCCACAATGAGTAGCAAACGCAGTGTGAACGTGTACAATTTGAAGCGGTTGCCACGACTCCATACACATTTTGAAGAAATGTCTCACATCCAGGTGTGCTAATACCAGTGCACGAGATTAGCGCTATTGTATCACGAAACATATGCTCAGAGAAGGCAACCAAACAGCAGTGTGTTCCCTTGGTCCGATCAGCAACTGCGCGAGACTAGTGCATTTAAACGTAACACGCAGTCAGAGGGAGACCAGTGACGAAAGCACGAATGGAGGAGCGTGTATTACAAGAGGGCGTGAGTGTTACCCGCAGTTACCAGAAGAATTGCTGCAGTAGGAAACATATCTTCCTCCGTCATGTTGCGAATACTATATGAAGGAAATGAGTAACTATGCTATGTAAAAAAGGGTGCAAGCCCTGGCCGCACCTAATATTCGTAACCGGGTTGCCGTACGTCAGTGGATCCTCACACAATTTCAGAATGATCCACATATTCTCGTAAACATGTGATTTACAGACGAAGCATGTTTCACCCGACATCAGTATTGTGATCATCCCCAGCACGCAAGTCTGCCTTATAAAAACCCACATGGTACCACTGAGAAGGCCCGTCTGCGGGGATTTTCCGTTATCAGGTTATCAGTGAATTTGGAAGACGTCAGGAATTTCTGAACGGGTACAGTCATTAATGTGGAGCTGTGCTGAGACAAGCCTTCACATGAACGGTAACAGTGTGGAACACTTGCAATTTGTTGATCCTCACGTTCTGATTTCTGGTTTGGAGCCTCGAGGAGTCTGTTGTAAATTGTTCCTGAACTCCGTCGTAAAACGTCGTATCGGAGAATCCACTGGTTTCTGGAACTACGTTTATTACGGTTATTTGCTAGTTTCATTTTCCTCTACTTACGCCTCTCGCACCTGTCTGTGATAGGCAAACACCATGAAGAAGAGCAATGTTTCCATAGCTTAATTACGGAGTGGAATAGATAGAAAATCTACAGCGACAGTGCAATGCATCCTCCACCATGCCCCGAACACTAGCTTGCGAAATATGCAGCATATTGCAGTCTTTGCTTATAACATCTATAAGTGATAGATCACGCCACGGGAAACAGCTTTTATTGCAGAGAAAGTGACCTCTGACGCTTCCCACAGACGCTAGGTTTTTTTTTTTTTTTCCATCATGTGGGCTCCTATAGCACCAGGGCGTTGGCACTCTGTGGCGCTCTTACGCAGTGTTTGTTGCGTATAACTCACCAATATTCCCTGCGCTCTTCTAAAATATGATTCCCCGTTTAGAGCCAGTCATTTTTAAGGTCTTACAACACCCTCAGTGGCCTTGTAGCAAGAAGGAAGTGCTTCTCTGTGCGGTATCACTAACCTGGTGTCTTGCTGCTTCGGTAAGTCCCTCGTAGCACAGAAGTAGCGCTCAGTCGCCAGGTTCCCTGTAGGTGGTGATCCTGCTGAATTGGAGTGTTTAGGGATGGCAGTTGTTAATGGTCAACAACGTTTGAACTATACTTGTTTTAATACAGAAATTCCTTTATCACGCACGTCACAGAATCAGTATTTGCAATATGGGGGCTCTGGACTACGCCGTTATATTCGACGCTTAACACACATTAACACAGTTTTCTGACTTTATATAATGATAGACACTGCCCACGACACGTGGCGTTCTTATAACTAATAACTTCACTATGTATCTTGCTTAGCATCTGAAATATGCACTCGCGACCGTTCTTTTAGAGCCGTCCCGGTTACTCGACCGTGCGTTTTGGGTGGCTCCTCGCGACTCACTCGCCCTGTCTTCCCGAAGGACTAGAGAGACCACCCCACGTTTCTTCCTCAGCCAATAAGGACACTTCTCCCTATATATATCATCCCCAACACACAAGTCTGCCTTATAAAAACCCACATGGTACCACTGAGAAGGCCCGTCTGCGGGGAATACAAACTTTCAGCCAATAGGCGTTCAGATCCCTGTTGCTAGGCAGAACACTGTCTCAGATTGTAAGATCCTTCTCCCGAATAGTCGGATCTTGTACCTACTAAGGTTGCACAACATTGCCTCGTATAATTTCATCACTAATGCTCCTTGCTGACACTTAATTGTTTAATGTACATGTAGCCTGGCTGCTACTGAGCATTCCGGATCGCATAAATATGCATAATACTTGGCTTAAACACGTGAAGGGAATGCACATATGCATTACAGTTTCCTTGTTGAAAACCACTCCCAATTTACTACAGTAGGTACTATGCAGATGTAGCACACGCGGTTAGCCTGCCCTACTAGGTAGATGAAATATTGTCACCCCAAAGCAGACGAATTCAGTAATAAAACGCCTATCGCCTTTGGTATGCGTCAGCGAACATTAAGTCTCGAACAAAATCTGTTCCCCATGACGAGATGTATTAACCTATGTCGTCTGATGCAAAGACTTTGAAGCACGTTGTATATGTAGATGTAGACGTTACAGATCAATGTAGGCTAACACCAATCAACCCGCGCCCCCTACTCTCATTCCTAACAGCAAGTTCTTATCTCCGATCAAAAGATTTGGCGGTTTCTAAAAAAAAATACGATTGTCAGGCACACAGAGTACGGTGCGAAGCACTTGTAGTGCGACAGGCCTACGTAATTCAGTTGCACATGGCAGCAACATTTCATATGGGAGACGCGGACAGGCCCGACGCCAATATACGGTATACCAGACACGTCGACAAGCGGGAGGGAGAAAGTGGCAGACGCCGCAGCCGGTGGCTGGATGGTTGGGGGACGGGGGACGGGTAGTCGCCAGCTGTCGCGGCTGCTTGCTATGCAAAGTGTCCCCGCCGGCCCCAGGCGCCTCGCCGCCTCCCCCGTATTGGATTAGTGGCCGGGGCAGGTGGGACCACCTGGCCGCAACAAGGCCGGCGCTGCACGGCCGCGGCGGGCGGCGCGCCATCCAATATTTACTGCCGCACCGGCTGCACCGTGTCCGCCGCTGCCCTCCCCACCTGCCCACCACCTCCTTCCTCGTCTGTCGGACATCCTTCCCCGCCTGCAGACGCTGTTGTCTTGTTTCAGCGACAGCACATTCGTGTCAACTCCTGTCTATTCAATTTTACTGCCCTTTGCGAGGTAATCGAGACAGAGACACAGAAGTTCGGTACCTTTGGCTATTGATAATTTTCAATGTTCATTTAACGCTTTACCCACTAAAATCCTTTGTTTCGTATGTAGCTATACTGCGCAATAAATTAAAACATCACTTTTTCGAAACCCCGTAATTGTCTCCCATACTGGTGCTCCCTGATGTTATTCAATCTGTATATTGAGCAAGCAGTAAAGGCAACAAAATAAAGATTTGGAGTAGGTATTAAAATCCATGGAGAAGAAATAAAAACTTTGATGTTCGCCGATGACATTTTAATTCTGTCAGAGACAGCAAAGGACTTGGAAGAGCAGTTGAACGGAATAATGGAATGTAGTCGAATGAAGTCGGGTGATGCTGAGGGAATTAGATTAGGAAATGAGACACATAAAGTAGTAAAGGTGTTATGCTATTTGGGGAGCAAAATAACTGATGATGGTCGAAGTAGAGATGACATAAAATGTAGACTGGCAATGGCAAGGAAAGCGTTCCTGAAGAAGAGAAATTTGATAACATCGAGTATTGATTTAAGTGTCAGGAAGTCGTTTCTGAAAGTATTTGTATGGTGTGTAGCCATGTATGGAAGTGAAACATGGACGATAAATAGCTTGGACAAGAAGTGAATAGAAGATTTCTAAATGTGGTGTACAGAAGAATGCTGAAGATTAGATGGGTGGATCACATAACTAATGAGGAGGTACTGAATAGAATTGGGGAGAAGAGGAGTTTGTGGCACAACTTGACTAGAAGAAGGGATCGGTTGGTAGGACATGTTCTGAGGCATCGAGGGATCACCAATTTAGTACTGGAGGGGAGCGTCGTGGGCAGAAATCGTAGAGGGGGACCAAGAGATGAATACACTAGGCAGGTTCAGAAGGATGTACGGTGCAGTAGGTACTGGGAGATGAAGAAGCTTGCACAGGATAGAGTAGCATGGAGAGCTGCATCAAACCAGTCTCAGGACTGAAGACCACAACAACAACAACTGGTGGGTAGGTTTCGAATTTATCCCAAAGATGCCTACCAGTTTCTTCGGCAATGGTGCCAAAACAAGGCGTCCCCCGATGTCTCCCCTGGGCTCCGCGAAGAGAGGCCACAGCTGAGAAGTTCAAGTGAGCTGTGAGCTGGGTTAATGATTGTCACTAAATTTTACCACTGGTCTGCGCCACGCCGCCGTGGACGGGGCGCGGGATGAGAAGGTCGCAATGGCCCTTTGAATCCAAATTTCAGCCCTTCGTTTGACGCCCCTGCGATGGAGGTCATAACGGAGGCACCCAAAGTTGAAATCAGAAAAAATTTTTCTGGGTGGCCGAGGAAAATGTTTCAGTACAAACAGCCTCTCAGAATCGACATTAAAAGACCTCAGGGGTGACTTAGAGTGCGTTAATGAAGTTACATCATCCCCTAGGGCCTCGATTCCCACAAATTTTATGGCCAAGCCAAAAGTTCGCAGTGCGGTGATCAACAGAATGAAGTTCTTAACAACGTTCGACGCTGTTGCTAACTCCTAGGCGTTGCAGTTCTACTCTAAGGAAATCGTGGAGATCTAGTTGAACGAGATTTAATCCCTCTGGAGTGTAGTACGACCGCAAATTTTGTTCTGGTATACAAGATGGAAACACTAGGGTCTGTTGAAAACATTCAACGAAATCTGAATGTGATATGATGCATAAAAGTGTTTGTATGATTTTCATCTTTTCTTTTTCGCTTCCTATGGTGTCATGATCACGGGAGAAGGAGGATGCAGCATTAACATGTCAGTGGATGAAACGGTAAGCGGTCCCTCTAAGCCACCCCAGTTCGGCAACGGCCTGGGTGCAACTCACTCACCTTCATAAAGTACGTCACAGATGTAGGTATCAAAATCTTCCATACACATTCAGCGTCGGAGCTCATCTAGCGCCTGATGGTAGGCAAACCGCAACTACAATTGTAGAAGGGGTTGGCTAGCCTTCATGTGCTGGAACAGGCGTGTCGAAGTTACTGAGAGGTACCTTTGTAATGCACTCAACAAGTTGCTTAGGTGGCACCGACGGTATTGTGGAACTTGGACGGTGGGACACACACACACACACACACACACACACACACACACACACACTGTAAGTAGGCTGTTTAGGTTTTTATATTGGTAACGCCATGTAGCGCTCTATATGAAAATCACTGGCCGTGCTGTGTGCAGTCTGTGGCTGGGTGGCATTGTTGTAATATTCGCCATTGTAGCGTTGGGCAGTTGGCTGTTAACAGCGCGTAGCGTTGCGCAGTTGGAGGTGAGCCGCCAGCAGTGGTGGATGTGGGGAGAGAAATGGCGGAGTTTTGAAATTTGTAAGACTGGATGTCATCAACTGCTATATATACTATGACTATTAAGGTAAATACATTGTTTGTTCTCTATTAAAATCTTTCATTTGCTAACTATGCCTATCAGTAGTTAGTGCCTTCAGTAGTTTGAATCTTTTATTTAGCTGGCAGTAGTGGCGCTCGCTGTATTGCAGTAGCTTGAGTAACGAAGATTTTTGTGAGGTAAGTGATTTGTGAAAGGTATAGGTTAATGTTAGTCAGGGCCATTCTTTTGTAGTGATTTTTGAAAGTCAGATTGCGTTGCGCTAAAAAGAAATACTGTGTGTCAGTTTAAGCACAGTCCTGTATAATTGTTCAAAGGGGACGTTTCAACACACCGTTGGCTGCATTTTCTCGCACGTGATAATGCTGCACTTATCGCGCCACAGGAGGACCCGAAAAAGGAAGGACGAAAAACCTTAAAAACGCTTTTATGCTACGCATCACGTTCAGATTTCATCGATTGCTTTTTAACAATCCCTAGTGGTTTCACCCTGCATACGGTAGTAAAATGTCGGTGGCACTGCAAAGAGCTGAGAACTTTTAATGTGGTTACAATATCGTGATAAACTTTGATTAAGGTTGAAATGTCCAGGTTTTGGTAGAATGGTAGCTATGTCGAACTCTGTCAAAAATGACGTCGTGTTGGTCATTACACTGCGAACTATCGTTTTCAACGGCGAAATGTACGCAGTCAACTCCCTAAGGGGGAAAGGTAATTTCTTTGACGCCTTTTATGCCAATCATCTACTGATCGGTTTTCATATCCAGTCTGAGAGACGGTGTGTCTGAAATGTTTTCCTCGGCCGCCCACGACAGTACACGTATTTTGAAAACTGGGCGTCGCGGTTCTTACTTCCATTGCATAGGCGTTAACAGAGGGGTGAAATATGGTTGGGAAAGCGTGTGACTATCTATCCATAGTGTGACACATCCTCGATGGGGTTGGGCATAATTGTGATGAAGTTTAGTGCCAATGCGACATCATTAAATTGCCTTAAACGTCACATGTACTTTGGGTTGTGTTCCTTGTTTTCGCACGTGTCGTGGTGTTGTTTTGTCTGAAGCGTCACCAAGAACGAGGGTGACATCTCATGTGACACACTTTTGCGCCATTACATAGGAAAGTTGTAGACATCTTTGAGCGAAATTCCAAACTTATGTGTCGGAATAGAAGGCAATAACGGGGTTTTGAATAATTCGTCCTTAAATTTAGTTGCAGAGTGTATTTACGTCTTGTATGTTTAGAATAAACTTCAAAAATTAACGTAAAAGTGTGTAAAGTTGAAATTACCAAGTTTTGCAAAACAGTGACTAGGTAACATCTTTAACAGCGATGAAAACCGATCTGATTTAAATGTTCTCCTTTATTGTGAACACGTGGCCGGAAGTTGTGGAGTAATGGAGACACATTGTGTCCGTGATACTGTAGAAACGAGACACTCTACATGGAAGCGAATGAGTGTTACATTTTGCTTTTCCTACGTTTGAAGAGGTGAAGTACGTACACACATAATGTAGATATCTTTAAAATGCACTGGGTTTTTGAACAAGCATATTACAGTGTCAGTATGTAACGATTAATCGATACCTGCGGCAATATCGTACCTCTACAAGAAGACAACATTGCAAAATTCAGTATCATCAGCTAGGTAAAAATTACTTTAACAAAGTGATTATACTCTTCGTTGCTACCACATTCCGAATAATGGTAAACATCTGTTACATGGACAGTTCATTGTGCAACTAGTGGTGAATTGTTACTTACACCATACAGCTGCATTCTCTGTATGTGTTTCACACTAACTCACATGCCACCAACTGTGGTTCATTTTAATTCTCTAAGTGACGAAATGTTTCATCGAGCGTATCAATGAAATATATGTTAGTATGTTGTCTTTGGGAATAGTAATCAATAAATCAGCACAATTTATCACGTTTTTCTAAGTCTACCTAACAGTTATGAGGTGGTAATATTCATACCAATGAAATTCTACAGGAAAATAGTAGTGTCAAATTCTATTACAAAATGTATGCCAAAGGACTTGGTTCACTGCCAACTTTAGATCTTATAAATCCACACTTGCAGCCAGTCATTTTCACAGCTTCAATGAAATGTTTCTTCATACGCAAGCAAACGGTGTATCCTACCTCTGTATGTGTACTATACATTTCACCCACCGATCCACTTGGCACTTTGTTACCCAGACTACTGTCAGTTACTGTGTCAGTGTTAGAAACTGTAGAAGTAGTAGCTACATCATTTAGATCGTCAGAGTCGCCTCCGAATAATGAATCTTCTGTGTGCTCTTCTGGAAGCAGTTCACAGCAGTTTATCACATGTTCAGCGAGAACTTTATCTGCATCTACATGTGGATGAGTACTCTGCAATTCACACGTAAGTGCCTAGCAGAGGGTGCAACGAACCACCTCTACACTATTTCTCTACCGTTTCAGTCTCTAACAGTCCGCGGGAAAAATGACCACGTAAATCTTCTCGTACTACCTCTGATTACTGTTATTTTTTGACGATGATAATTTTCTTTGATAAAATATTCTCGCATTTCTCTTGGAAAGTTGCCATGGAACTATGCTGTCTTCTTGAAGTCATTCTCATATATCTAAAAGAAATGTTCATGAATGGCAATAAGATCTCTCTAACTATAAAAATCTGCAGAATCTGGGGCCTCCATCGAGATAGCTTTGTCATCTCCTTCTTGAGCAAGAAGGTATGCTGTATGGTACCGTATATCGGCCGTAGGCCGAATATGTTACACTTCCAGCGCAACATCTGTGCCTTGCGGGTTGCTTACCCGAGGTTTTCAGGCGTCACTCCTCGGGAACCTATTCACAATTCGCGTCTTGTGGACACGATACTGTATAGCACCAGGAAACCGGTGGCGCTGCCATCGACGAAACAAGTACCGTTTGCATGTCGGTTTGTCGTGTACTTATTTCCTCCTTTGGTACGCTTACGATGAAGCGCAACTTCCACCGGCCCATTCAGCTGCCCACTGAGGTCTGGTCAGGTGCCGGCTAACCTCATAGCTCGCTAGTCTCACACGAGACCTGCTCGGACGCACCGCTCTACACAGCACTGTCCCCGCGCTGCTGCACGTTACTTCATACGGCGTGGTCCCCACGGACGCCGTTCTAGAATCCATCCGGTATGAGGTTTCCCTCAAAACTGATATCACGACAGTGTACCTTGTTTCTGTTATTCTCAAGTGAACACTAACGATGTTTCAGCTGTTATTAGAACTAGCTTTTTGTGAACTTTTGCCATGAGTGACGTGTTCTTCTCTTCAGCATGGAAATCATCATTTACTACTGCGTGCATTACTAAACCTGGAATATAACGGAAACCAATCAAATATGAATAAATTGTGTACCTATAATTTAATATGTGCATAAGCACTGTTTTCGTCCTGTTACATATTTTCAGCAATAATCTTACATGTTTCCTGTCAACGGAAATAGTTTATATTACCTCATCGGTTAATAATTTCGAGATAATTTGTGAAAAAATATTATATAGGAGAAAAAAAATAAGCATTTCATTGCAGAGAATGAGTTAAACTGGAAGTAATGAAGAACTGCATTCTGGACAACTTACGTGGGGTATTCGTTAAGTCGGGTGCCATAGGGAGCGAAATGGATACCAGAGTGATACTCTGATGAAGGTTTTCACAGATTTGTTGTGCAGTGTCTCTTGCACACCCAATGATAGCATCATGTCACTATTTTCAGTTTTGAGCGCACAGTGAGCACGTAAAGATGCCTAGATGAAAAGTGTCACCCGTCAAATATGAGGGCCTGGTGACAGATATCGCCTGATGTCATGCAGACCACATAACATAACTGTCATGGGTTTCCTTCTTCATAACATTTCTCGACCGCACTCCCCTGCAGGCGCAATGAAGATGCTCCTGCAGGCCGGCCTAAGTGTCCGAGCGGTTCTAGGCACTTCAGTCTGGAACCACGCGACCTCTACGGTCGCAGGTTCGAATCCTGCTTCGGGCATGGATGTGTGTGATGTCCTTAGGTTAGTTAAGTTTAAGTAGTTCTAAGTTCTAGTGGACTGATGACCTAAGATGTTAAGTCCCATATTGCTCAGAGCCATTTGCTCCAGCAGCATTTTCTTTGGGAAGTGTTCGATCATCCACAATACAGCCAGTAATTTACCCCCCTGAGTTTCACCTTTGTTCATATTAACCTCTGGCTGCGAAGACAACTTTTTGACACATACAACGAGCTGTAGATCACAGTAGAGAGTCGGCGGAGAGAACACGCGGCTGTCTTCTATGAGGGGGGTATTTAGAATGTGGTACAAAGTTGCGACATATATGTAAATCGGAGTAACGTCTATGTAGAGAAGTAGCTGGAAGGTGTAGCTAACTGTTGCCAATAAAACAGTTTTGTTTGCACAGTGGTTTACATTTCGCAACCGATCGGATCATACTATTCGAATAGCCTTCGTTCTTGTTTATATTTACGGTGGAGAAGAAAACTAACGGCAAATACGCTTACAAACGACTCCCGTACTGAATTTATACCTTATAACGTGGGAAACGTTACTGTGAATTTAATTTATCGTCGTTTATATCGGAATACATAAGAAGAATAAAGCCACAGGTGACATATGCAAACTGAACAGAAAGCCAGCGCTGAAGATGAGTGCCTCAAACGCCATCAGTAAATTTTCATATTATTATTCCCTTGTTCACTGATCTCAAGCCTATTGACTCAGAAACATAAAAATGGTATTCATACGTATCGGAAACTCTGTTCTGAGTATATTAATACATGTAAAACAGAATGTTTAAAGTAAATACATTCTGTGTGTACTCACTCTAAAACCAAAAGAAATGAAATGAAATAAAATAAACGCATCCCAGGGGAACATAAATCGGTAGATGTGATGTACATGTACAGGCAAATAAACAGAATTACAATTGGATGATTTATTCCCGAGAGAAAGCTTCACAAATTGAGAAAGTCTGTAACGCATCGGTCAATTTCTGGCCTAACGTAAGCAGTTATTCTGCTTGGTATTGATTTGCAGAAGTTTTGGATGTCCTCTGGAGGGTATCGCGCAAAATTAGGTCCAGCTGGAATGTAAGACCGTCAGACTTCCGAGATTGTTGGTGGGCGCTGCTCATAATACTCCAAACGTTTTCAGTTTGGAAGAGATCCAGAGACCTCGCTGGCCATGGTGGGATTAGGCATGGACGAAGACAAGCAGTATAAACTCCGTGTCAGGGCGAGCATTATCTCACTGAAATGTACGTCCAGGATGGCTGGCTATGAGGGGCCACAAAATGGGGCGTAGAACATCGTCGACATACTTACGTGCTGCAACAGGGCCGTGGGTAACAACAAAAGTGGTCCTGCTATGAAATGACCATCAGTCCTGATCGTCGGGTCGTATGACGGGCTGTAATCAGGCTGGTAAGCCACCGCTATTTGAGGCGACTCCAAACACGTCTACGCTGGTCATGGGGACTCGATTCGAAACGGGACGTCACCGAAGAGATTTCTATTCCAGTCAGCGTGATTCCTGGCCGAACATACGGCGGTGGGGTATGTCGCCCGCCACACGACTCGACAGTGACGTGTGATGGTCTGGTGTAACGCTTCCTTTCATAACATGGCCCCTTTCGTTGTCACCGTAGCGTTCTTGCAGCACAAAGACACGTCAAAGTTCGTTATTGTTACTCTGTTACTCTTCATGGCAAGTCAACCTGGGCTTACCTTTCACCAAGATAATGCCCGCACGCACCCGGCAAAGAGTTTCTGCCTGTCGTCGTGGTGCAATATCCTGCCTAGGCCAGCAAGGTCGACAGATCTTTCCCCAGTGGAATACTTGGAGAATTATAGGTAGGGCCCTCCAACCAGCTTGGATTTTTAACACTAGAATTAGCCAACTAGACAAAATTTTCGCGATATCTCTCATGAGGACTGTCATAAATTTTGCCAATGCCGAGCTGAATAACTGCTCGCATAAGGACCACAGACTTACTCAATTTGCGAAGCTCTTTCTCTTGTATAAAGATTTTTTTTTCTAAAATTATAATCATTTGTTTGTCTGTACATATACGTCTACCGATTTCCGTCCCATTCCGGTAAGTTTTTTTCTGTAAGAGAGCTTATTAGCCAGTGTTAATTTGTTAATTCCAATCACAAGCACCATCTAAAGTTCGACTGTAACCGAATCCGTTAACATTTTGTCACCCAGACTGGAGGCCTGCCAACTTTAACAAGTAGTGTGATCTCTACATCTACATCTACATCTACTTGCTGGTGCGTTGTTCTACATCGACGTCTACATCCACATACTCCGCAAACCGCTGTGAAGAGAATGGCTGGCACCTGTTTCTAAATCTTCTAGGGACTCTTCCCGTTCCATAATTCCTTTGTAGGTATATGTCCAGTACCCTTTTTAGCTATGTTACGTTTGGGTCCTACACACTTGAGAAGTATTCTATATTGATTCGCACGAGTGTTTTGTGAGGAACCACTTTTGTAGACTGGCTGCTTCTTCCCAGCATTCTACCCATGAATCGATCACCTGATGCCCCTAAAGCTGAGCCTATATTGCTGCGAAATGAGGTACGTGTTACGAGTAGAGACTATCTGAATACTATTTGGATGAGAATGTGCACGTTATTGTTATATGTAGTTCTGCGACTAGAAACAATATTTGTTGTGGATGTAGTTCAGTCTGTCATTACTGTATTTTCACGACGCAACATTTTTTGGTGTCGAAACTCGTGACGGAGCAAGCAGAGGAGAAAAGGAGGGAATTACAAAGTAGAATGACAAGGAAAGGTCAGCATTTCTCCTGAAACGGAGAGTAGTAAAATTACAAATAGTAATACTTTCGTAATACCAGGCTGCCTCTACTGTGGTAATAAAGTAATTTCGTATTTAGGATGTAAGTGGTATAGGATGTAAGTGTCACCTTTAAGACAACAAAGACGTCATTATCATCACCTGACTGTGTTTGAGTGATGTCGTGTAAAAGACCTACGAGAAACTGAATGATCAATGTCAGCTCCGAGCCAGACGCCCTGTACCGTGCGTTCCACTCACCCCAAACCAATCCCATGAACCATTTCAGTTGTATCAAGCGAGAGCTCATCGGAAAGCAGGGGTGGAAGTCTGTTGTATTTCCTAATGAGAGTTGGTTCTACCTCGGAACCAGTGACGGCCAAGTGTGTTGGTTAGCAGGTGGCTGACTGAGGGCCTGCAAACAGCCTGTCAGCGTGCCAGACACACGACAGACACCTGGCGTTATGGTCTGGGGTGTGATTTCGTATGACAGCGGGAGCGCTCATGTAGCTAACTCATGCACCCTCACTGAAAACGTGTACGTCAATCTGTTGATTCGACCTGTTGTGCTGCCATTCATAAACATTATTCCATGGGGTGTTTTCCGACAGGATAACGCTTGATGCAACTCAGGATGCACTGGGAAGCGTCGACAAACATGTTGGCTTAGCCTGCTCGATCACCAGATCTGTCTTCAATCGAGAACATATGGGATATCATCGAATGACAATCCCGGCGTGATCCACAGAAAGCATTAACAGCCCCAGTGCTGACTGAACAAGCACAACAGGTGTGGACCTCCATCTCACAAACTGACATCCGGCACCTGTTTAACATAATGTGCACATGTCTGGATACTTGCATTCAACCTTCTTGCGGTTACACCGATTGTTAATGTACGAGCACTTTACATTTGCAATGGCTTTTCTCTCGCGTACATTAACCTGTGATCTTGCAGTGTTAATGTCTTTAATGCGTTAACTAGAGAAACTTATTCCCAAAATCATATTACTCTGCTTTAATTACTTTTGGATGTTGAGACTTTTATTTCCGTCAGTGTAGATTCACTACAGTATAGTAATCATGCACTCGATCGACATTACTGTGAATGGTATGTATTCCAATGATCAGCTCATCGTGAGAGCTGAATACGGGAGACATTCAAAGGGAGCTAACGTGAGGCTATAAAGCAAGGCTTGGTTCGTAATGATCGCTTGCGTCCTTATACTGCTATATTCACTTAAAAAGCTGTTAACAGCTTCGTTAGTTCCTCATACGCTCTTTTGAAAGAGTTTGAGATTCTTGCACACGTCTTCCTTTGGTTTCCTGTGGCATATCCTGACTCATCAGTCGGTTTTGTAATGTTTCGACAGCCTGAACCACTTTCAGCTCACTCGCCCCCTTCGTGCTTCCGCCTCTGTCTCTAGCTTGCGGAGTAGGCAACAGGAACGCGTTCTGAGTTAGAGGACACAGAGGGTCAGTTCTTAGAAGAAGAGCTGAGGGAAACAACGACTCGTTGTCACTAAGTACCTCCTGAAACAGTTTATTAGGCCACAAGACTTCCATTTTCAAACAGTAATGAGGTACAATTATCAATGTTTTCTTTCCTGTTTAAAAAAGAAAAAATGTCAATGACCAGTTTTAAGAAAAAATATTGATCTCCAAGTGCCAAATGATAAATAATTTAGACGGGCTGCTCAATTTTAAAGAATTACAAAAGATTAAACACATTAAATATTATTAAAGTACAGTTGACCCGCCCGATGTCAAATTGGGCACAAACAGTGGCGATCAAGAGACCACAGGCATAGACTTCGGGCACCGGCCCCAAGCGACAACAAGGCATGCGAGTTTAAGTTGCCGGCTACGACATGTAGGGCTAACCCTCTCTTAAACTTAATAAACGTAAACATGGTCAATAGTCGGCTGTAACATGATTTTTATTTAATCGTGTGATTACATAATTTGTGCAGTAATGTTTTATCTTAATGTGATGTATGTAAGTGTTAGTCGAACATGTGATGCATGCAGACAATGTAGTGCTTTTCCATGATGGTTTTAAATTGCTTGACAGTGACAAGTAGTCGAAATTAGCCAATCGCACGATTAAATAAAAAGCACGTTACAGTCTATTACGAACCATGTTTACGGTTATTAAACATGTGGAGCCTGTGGATCCCCACAAATACAAAATTTTACTCTTTTAAACAGTGAAAGGAAAGAAGAAAACTAAAACTTCTGACGCAGCTGTAAAGGATATCAAACTTACAGCGGCATCCTTCCCTAATTCGATGGAACCGATGACGTCGCTGTTTTGTCCCCTCTTCCGAATGTACCAATCAACCATTCAACCTGGTCGGATAGTCGTGGACGTGAATTTCCTCATAGACAACCTCAAGTATACGGCTTAGCTTGTCAGCGACGATTCGTCGCCCCTTATATGCTTTATCGAGAACATGAATGCAGAAAAGTACATCTCTCACTTGTCAATACACCCTCTACTAAGGGGGCGCCCTAGGACCCATGAGAGAGCCTGGTGGCTTGTTTCAAAAATAAACTGACGGTGCTCCAATAAAATTTGAATTTTTCAGTCCCGAATAGGAACGTGAGGGCCTTAAGCTTGTAGGCCGAATACTTGGCCTCTAAAGTGGCTAATCCACGTGTCGCACAAGCAACAGGGCGACCGTACTGTTACAGTAGTAACACGGCTGAAAATTCGGCTTGTATGATGAAAGGTTACTAAAAATTATGCACGGCCAATAGCGGGGCGTTACTGAGAGCGCTCTTCAGGGCGTCAAAAGCAGTTTCCCGACTTTCGATCCTCCTGAATTCATCAACTCTAGCAATAAATTCAATAGAGTTGCCAGCGCGGCGAACTTAGATAGGGCGTTTCGGAAAAAAAATTGTCATAACTACAAAGCGATCTATTCCCTTTCTGAATTGTGAATAGCCAGAGTCCACGAATGGTTCACATGAACCCGGTCAGCAGAAACTAAAAGACCCTAAAAGTATGTCTTCAACCGCACTAATTTAATCTTTGGGGGTTTCACAGTAAACCCCCCCCCCCTCCCCAAACCTTGTAAGTACCTAACGGAGGTGCTACAGATGTGCGGGAAAAAATCCTCTTGTAAATGAGGTCATGCAGGTAGTTATAAACTTTACTGTTGTATGTTAGTTAGTTGAATGGTATCAATATTATGAAATGAACTGTTTTTAAAATATTGTATACAAGTTAGATAATAATGTTAGAACTGTTGCTTTTGGGATACTGTAAGTTGCTCCAAAAGACAATAGTTCCGGCTAATCCTTTAATGCCCATGTTGGTGCAGGGAGACAGGGAAAAGTCCCGCAACCACGGCCATGTGCTACGTGAGCAAGCGCGAAGAGTATAACTCCTAGCAGCGAGTAGGGAAGAGAGGAAAATCATCAATAAATGCATAAAAATAAACTTTCACAACAACCGAACACCTGAACACACAATTTTCAATGTCCATATTTTTAAAAAAATAAGTATTTTAATTAAAAAAAACATGGAAAATATGCAGCACAAAGATGTTAGAAAATATTATGCTTATTGACTAAACAGGTAAAACACACATTTATATGCACTACATAACTGTGCGTAAAACGTAAGACGTAAGACGTAAGACGAAAAGTAGTTTGAACATATTAACCGAAGACCATACTTCTCGATTAACAGGAAAAACAAGCGTTTTCATAAAAATCGGGCCCCTAGATAGAACGGAGAAAGCATTGCCAGGGAGAGTTGAGAACATTAGAACTATAATCCTCAGCAAAGAAGTAGGTAACACGAATAGTCGTTCTGTGCAGCACTTTGTACCCTTAGAGGACGGCAAGGGTTGGGATCATGTTGCGGAATGAGATACCTGTTACGAGTCAGAGACTATCGCACTATTCTTTGGACGAGTATCTATGACGCGCTGATACTTCTTGATGTACACTGAGGTGGCAAAAGTCATGGGGTATCTCCTAACATCGCTCCGGACCTATTTTTGCCCGGCTTAATGCAGCAACTCGACATGGCCGGGACTCAGCATACCGTTGGAAGCTCACTGCAGAAATATTGCACCATACTGCCTTTACAGCCGTCCATAATTGCAGAAGTGTTGCCACTGCCAGAGTTTGTGCACTACCTGACCATTCGATTATGACCCATAAATTTTCGATGGGATTCGTGTCAGGTGCTCTGGGTCGCCAAATGTTTCGCTCGTACTGTCCACAATGATGTTGAAGCAAGTCGTGAACTATTGGGGCCCGGTGACATGGCCCGTTGTCATCCATAAAAATTCCATCGTTGCGTGGCTGCAAATTGTCTCCATGTATTCGAGCATAACCGTTTCCAGTCAATAATAGGTTCAGCTGGAGCAGAGGATGCACTCCATTCCATGTAAACACAGCCCACACCAATATGGAACCACCACCCGCTTGCATAGCGTCTTGATGACAGCTTGGCTCCATAGGTTCGTGGTGTTTGGGCCACACTCGATACGTACTATCAGTTGTTACCTCAGAAATTGGGACTTATCAGGGCGCAGTTTTCCAATCGTCTATTGTCTAATCGAAATGGTCACGAGCTCAGGATAAGTGCTGCAGGCGATGTCGTTCTGTTAGCAAAGGCACTCTCGTCGGTCGTCTGCTGTCTTAGCCCATTAACGCCAAAATTCACCATTAACGGTTACATTCGTTTGCGTCCTACATTGATTCCTGAAGTTGTTTCACGCAGTGTTGCTTGTCTGTTAACACTGACAACTCTACGCAAACGCCGCTGCTCTCGGTCGTTAAGTGAAGGCCGTCGGCCACCGCATTGCCTGTGGTGATACGTAGTTCCTGACATCTGGTATTCTTGGCACACTCGTGACACTGTGAAACACGGAACATTGAATTATCCACATTACATATCCGTAATGCAATGTTCCATGCGTCTATCTCCAACTACCATTCCTCATTCTAACTCTGTTAATTCCCATCTGTAGCAATAGCCGCGTCCACCTTTTCACATAAAGCACCTGAGTGTAAATGACAGCTCCTCCAATGCATTGGCTTTTATACGTTGTGTACACGATACTGCTGCCATCTGTGCACGTCCACAATCGCTATCCCACGAAATTTCTAATGAGAAATAAAATTTGTAGTGGATCTAATATACTGTCTTTACGGTATTGTCACGATGTAACACATGAGATCTGTTCATATCATATCCCTAAAAACTGTTAGACTCAGATGTCTGTATGAGCTGAGAGCCTACAATTGCACCTCACTGTCATGGTAGTCAGTGGCACTACATTCTTTGAATTTGTAGGGTCATCGTCTTACATTTTGAAAATTTAAAGCCAGTCCCCCAACTTTGGATCGCTCTGAAATTATTTAAAGATCTAATTGAATATTTGCGCACCTTTTTCTTAGATTTTATTTTATTGCAGTTAAGTGTCATCTACAAATCTCTGCTCATACTAATAATACTTTTGCCAAGGGAATTAAATTCGAACGTGAACAGCAATAGTTCATCACAACTCCCTTTGGTGCGGCACCAGGTACTGTGTTCATGTGTGGTGTTTGTTCTGATCTTGTAACCTTCGGAGGTTTAAGGACTTGACTGGCACTGTCAACACTGTGGTTTAAGTTTAAGAAAACGATTTCAAGTGAATTGACAAAAAAGTTGAAAGACCGCAGCGGTGTAAACAAGAGATTTGAATAAAGAGAAGTGAAGTGCTACCACTGAGCTTCTCCGCCTTTCTATGGAACATGCATCAACAAAACAGCGCTGCGTGTAACGCTTTACCGTCTCTCGGATCCGCTGGTAATTGTAGTTCGGTGTTCATAGGAAGCGACTTGAATCGACACAGTATCTCTTGACTTAGAAAAAATTATTGTACTCTTTATCACACCAACATTTACTAACGGAAGCACGATCAAACGGCCTCCGTTTTCTAACTCCGCTTTGATCCTCTTCTTAGCAAACAATGTACTTCATTAGTTAATGTTACTTATTATTTTGCAACAGATTTTTTATCCTATATACATAAGACTAATTCCTCTGCAATTTCCACCACGTCTCCAGTCTCCACTTGTGAATATATTTTTAACTGGCGGTGCTGCCCTAGGGAGAGGTATTTCGAAATTTTCTCAGCATTTTTAATTTACATATTATTCCCCTGTATTTAATGAATTCCATATTTACCCCATCGAATCTAAGTGCGTTCGTATGTTTTACAGATCATAGCGCTGTATCTCACTGTGGTACTGTTACAGAGTCTACTTCCGGAGCTTATTTCCATGGGATCTACCTGCTCCTGTTCCATTCACTTAGGAAAGGAGATCACAGTTCATTCATGAATGTCTTCGCCATTACATAAATAATGGGACAAAGAAGATAAAAGAACTTGGAAGCACTTTTAAGCGTTATGTTAAGTCAAATCATAAAGTAAATCGAATGAAATGGAAACGAGCGTTTGGCGTCATTGGCCGGGAGCCCCCTTGCGGGGCAGGTTCGGCCGCCTTGGTGCAGGTCTTGGGCGACCTGCGCGCCGGATGGGGATGAAATGGTGATGAAAACAACACAACACCCAGTAGCTGAGCTGAGAAAATCCCCGACCAAGATGGGAATCGAACCCGCGCCCGTAGGACGGCAATCCGTCACGTCGACCACTCAGCTATCCGGGCGGACATTACGGGAAATACTAGTAAATGAAGGCTTTTCGTCATACATAATATTGGTAATAAAGAGTACGTTTTTTTAATCATCAGTCTTCTGATTGGTTTGATGCGGTTCGCCACAAAATCGTGTGCTTTACCAAACTCTTCCTCTAAGAACAGCAACTGCATCCTACGTTCTTAATTATTTGGTGGATGAAATTCCAGTGTTAGTCGTCTATTGCAGTGTCTGTCCTCTAGAGCTCCTTCTAGTACAGTGAAAGTCATTCCCTCATGTATTAATACACTCCTGGAAATGGAAAAAAGAACACATTGACATCGGTGTGTCAGACCCACCATACTTGCTCCGGACACTGCGAGAGGGCTGTACAAGCAATGATCACACGCACGGCACAGCGGACACACCATGAACCGCGGTGTTGGCCGTCGAATGGCGCTAGCTGCGCAGCATTTGTGCACCGCCGCCGTCAGTGTCAGCCAGTTTGCCGTGGCATACGGAGCTCCATCGCAGTCTTTAACACTGGTAGCATGCCGCGACAGCGTGGACGTGAACCGTATGTGCAGTTGACGGACTTTGAGCGAGGGCGTATAGTGGGCATGCGGGAGGCCGGGTGGACGTTGAAAGGTGGCTACACTGAGCCACAGCGCCAGAGATCGCGCTAGAGAGTATTGTTCCGCCGCCTCCACTGGCAGTGATTATTGAGAACTCGTAGTGGGCAGTGCTTTGGGAGAACTCGTGGTGGTCAGTGCTTGTTAAGAACTCGTAACAGAGAGTGTTTGTTGAGATGTGCTAGTAGGGAGTGCTTGCTGAGATGTGATACTGAAAAGTTCTTGTTGAGATGTGGTAATAGCGAGTCGGTGTGGAGATATATTGTAATGATTAGAGTGATTTGGGTCAATATATGAAGGTAACGAAACTTGATTGATTTTTCATTATTTAATGTCGTAAATAATGCGTCATTACAGGTTCAGTCAACAAAGCATCTGGCTTGTGTTCTGGGATTAGAGTGTAGTTCTGGTTTTCTTGAGTAATTATGGTATTTCTATTTCCTTTAATTAATTCAGTATAAATGATATTTAAAATTTCTTGTGTTGTTGAAGAAGAACCGTGCCAGATGCGTACGTTGAGTCATACTTCCACACACAGAACAGTTATACTTGTGCTTTGGTTTCGTAGGTTTTATAGTTGCTGGGGACTTAATTAATTAATTGTGTTAATGAAAATTTCCATTTCATTCTTTGTTATTGTTCTATGCAGTCAGATAGCGTAATAATACTAGTCAGGGCCAACCGTTTACGAGACTTCGTAACCGAACAGACAGCTACTAAAGCAAAAAATTAAAATTATTTGCATTTCTTTTTATTTAATTATGCCCCCATGCACGTGGCGACCGCTGCTTCGGATCGTCCCTTGGAATCTTCTGATTGTAAAAAATAGTAGACAGTAGCATTGTTGTAGTAATTTGTAGTTTAGTAATTGTAGTCTATTTTGCATGTGTAGATTTGGTAATTGTCATTTTTCTAATGGTATTTTTTTTTTTTGCAAAATTTCATTTCTGTTGTCTTGTCTACGGGTTTGACAATTAGTGCAATTATTTCAATTGTTCGATGATCGTGATTGAGGGAAGCATTTCGTGTGAACGATATTGTTGGAGATAATGTGTCATTGTGTGTAATTTTCATATAGTGACGAGTTTTGTATGTTTTGTAAATGATTACGCGATCGATGAAAAAGGCAAAAATGATGGATAGTGAGAATGACGAAATTGTTAACATGGCGAACTCGCCAACAGAGGAAAACAGTATCATGAATAATGAAGTGGAAAACAATTTAATAAGTCGGGAAAATAGTCCGGAACCATTTCAAAATTTTTCTCAATCAGAAAATTCACAGAATACGAGATTAACTATAGAAGATTCTGAAATAGTATCGAACACAGATAGCTTTACAGCTATGACGAAAGAAGTTGGTTTCGCGGGAAATGTTAGGGGCGAAAAGAATTTCGAACCGGCTATTATGGAGCAGTTGATGGGTGCAATATTAAATTTGGGATCTCGGTTAGAATCACAAATAGGAACAATTAAAACAGAGATTGGAACTTTGGCAACACGATTAGACTCACAAGGATCTGAATTAAAAACAGAAATAGGAACAATTACAACTGGTATGGGAACAATGGAAACACGGTTAGACTCACTGGGATCACAAATAGGAACAATCAAAACCGAGATGGGAACTTTGGGATCTGAATTAAAAACTGATATGGGAACACTGGAAACACGGCTAGATTCACGAATAGGGACATGTTTCAAAAACATGAAAGATGAATTAAAGAAAGAAATTAGAGATGAAGTACAACCGATTTTGAATTCTCACAATAATAGATTAATTGCAGTAGAGATTAGACAAAGGGAACAAGATAGAGAACAGGAAGAAAGAGATCGCGTGATAGTACAAAAATTTTCAGAGTTAAATTTACAACGTGCACACGATAAGGACGAAATATTTGAGAGAATCGAGGAATCCGTACCAAATGACAGATTAAATAACCTAACACAACAATATGAACAGTTAACTACCAAATGTGTCAACACTGAAACCCGAGTCGCGACACTTACGGAAGACGTAGGTAAACAGAAAGAAAAAATAGGTGACTTATCGGAAAGAGTTGAGGAGATTTCAGATAAATTGACAAGTCTTAGTTTACATGGGGGCAGAGATTCGGATGATACAGCTCCATTACCATTTGCAGAAACCGAAGAGTACCAGAACATAAATAAGCATGTTGAAAATCAGGGAAAATTTAATGAACGTGTTAAAAGGGAAGTTGAGGCATTACGAAAGCAAGTCAAACAAATTGAAGGGGAAATTGTAGGAAAAGGCAGCAAAAGAAATTTGGAATCACAGATAGCAGAGGGGTTTGAAGAAAACAATTTGTTTCATTTACGGGATGCAACAAGAGAGCGCCAGGCGCGCGAACTTGACAATAATCGACATTCAAACTGGGACAGACGCGGTAGGTCTTTGTCGCCACGAGGCGAAAACTTTGACTATAAACACTTTTTGACTGTTCGGAAATTTAAGATCTTTTGCAATTCTAGGAATGACATACATCCATGTTGATGGTTAGATCAATTTACGTACGCACTTCCGCCAGATGTGCCACTAAGTCACAAACTGAAATTTATGTGCAGCTATTAAAGTCCTCAGGGCATTCACTATACTAAGTGAATATGTGCCGTAGCGTTCACAGGGTCCAGAGCTGTAGTGGTGCTATTTCCCTTTTAGTTTTCTGCAGCGCTGCCTACTCTTTCACTATTCTTTGTATCTATAAAAAACAAATCTTCTACTATCAATCTATCTAGACAGTAGGTAAAAAATAACCGGATTTGACTGTTTTACCCAAAAGTGACTTTGGAAATTACCGTTTGGACTTACTATATTTTCTGCAGCATTCATTCGTAGTTTAAAAGAAAATTTACCTGTTTATCTTCGTGACAATATTACTTCATATGTTGACGACATTCTTATTGCTAAACGTTCTTGGAGTGAGCATAACAAAATTTTGGATTCATTATTACGTATTTTTGCAAGAGTTGACATTACAGTAAACTTGGAAAAATCTGAATTTGGTCGTTCACAGGTGAAATTTCTCGGTCACATTATTTCTACAGACGGTATTCTTCCTGATCCAGAGAAACTAGACGCTATTCGCAATTATGCTGTTCCTTCCACAAAACGTGCTGTTCGTAGTTTCCTTGGTGTCTGTAATTTTCTTAGACGCTTTGTTAGATTGGATGATTTGGCCACACCTCGTTTACACGTTTCAGTTATGCACATTTTGGTCCCAGAAAATGCTTTCATAAATTACGAGAAAATTGCTACTTCAGTAATATGGAAAAACGTATTCGATCTGTTCTTGCCAAATGCAAATTATGTCAAAAGGCTAAGCCGCCAACTGTTTCTTACAGAGTACCGTTGTTTCCTATCATTCCAGCGAAATTAAAGGACATGGCTGCAGTCGATTTGTTCGGTCCAGTGGTTCGTTCTACTAATGGTTTTGCGTACATTTTCGTAGCAGTGGAATTGACATCAAAATATGTGTGTTTTACACCTTTACGCAAAGCAACAGCTCGTTCAGTATCTAACGCTTTCATCAAACATTTTCTTGAAGAAGTTGGTCATGTTGATAAGGTTATATCAGATAATGGATCACAGTTTCGCTCTAAAATTTGGCTTCGTACTCTACGGCGTCGTAAGATTAAACCAATTTTTATTTCACTTTTTCATCCTCAATCTAATGCTTCAGAGAGATGGATGAAGGAAATCAATAAACTGTGCCGTCTTTATAGTCATCAGAATCACAGAACTTGGGATCAGTATCTTCATATTTTTCAAAACATTCTGAATGAACTTCCTAATGACTCAACTTCTTTACCGCCTCTATTGATATTAAAAAATAAAGTACCAACAAATCGCATTTCTGAAATCGTTCCTTTTCCGCCTTCACGGAAACTGCGGCATTCTGAAGTTGTCAACCTGGCTCTACGAAATATTGCGTCTGCGGCTGCAAGGAGAGAGAAATCAGCGAAACGTCCTGGTCGTTTAAAAATTTTGTCAGTTGGTCAAAAGGTGTTAATTAAGTCTCACCGTTTGTCTCATAAAGGAAAAGGCTTATGTCGCAAATTTTTTCTGCTTTATAACGGTCCATATAGAATTCGCAAAATTATTCATGATAACACTATTGAAGTAGAAACTCTTAAATCTCGACGCTCTAAGGGAATACATCATATATCGAACGTAAAAATTTTTGTGGAATGACATACTTTTGAGACATCAACAGTTGTACGTAAACACACGGAGAATGCAAGGATACCGCGCTGTGTTCTGGCGGCGGCGCGTACTCAAAGCAACAGTGAAGTCTGCGCGCCGCACAAGGCAGTCGTTGACCGCAAACAATCACTTTCTACGTCACGCGTCTACAGCTAATCGAGCGCTCAGTGCGAATGCACTGACATACGTAAACAAATACACAGTCTAATTTCTCGGATTAAATTCAGTATAAAGCTATGGTGACTTTATAAATTATGTTATTAACGTTTAGTATTTTTCAGGATACGGTTGTATAAAATATTTAAGACCTTCAGGTAAATTCTGTGCGTGTCCGACGTTAAGACGACTTGCTATGGAGAAAATTTCAGGAAGAATGTAATTTCAAAGAAAAAAGTAATAAACTAAAAAGGGTAACTATTAACTGAGTTTCTTTTTCAGGTAACATATTTCCACTTAGGTACGTACTTTAGACGTAATTTGCTGCTTGCGATTACGTGACTCATACTTTGTGCTAAATTTCATGTTCTATGAATTTACTTGTGAAGCGACGTGCTTGTGTACATTTACTGATTTTGACGATGATTGATTAATGAACAGGCTTGTTATTTGTATATATTATGCATCGCTTGGCTGCACTGCTTTTTCACTGATGTCATATTTTTCTATTATGTGCCTGCTGTGCTTATTTATTTAAATTATAATTGTCACCTGATTAATTGTGCTGACTGTAGTTAGGTATGTAGGTTACACTTTGTGATTTATCTGCTTGCGCCTTCATGTTTACTTATTAAGATGACACACGAACATTTATTTGCTTATGCTGATATGATGCTAATGACCTGTTTATTATGTAAGATACATATTTGCTGCTTTGCGTATGGATTGCATATTAACACATTTCCTTTTGTTGTCATAACTACTCTTCAATTTAGAATATAGCAATGCTGATGTACAGTGTACAAACATGGAGATTAGGTTACACTATGGTATTAATTGTAGATTGTTCGCTTGGCAGAGCCTCGTTATAGGGATTGTGCTGCATCCACTTGTTGACATTCTGTTCGCTACTGGTATATTTACTCGCTATTGCATGTTTTGCTTACGCTCAGTGCCTTATATTTTTAAGATAAGAAAATGAACTGCTATAATTCGACGAACGACATTAGTACGAGAAACTTCATAGAAGTCACATGAGCTGGAGGTTTTATAGAAGCTGTATAAATTTATGCTAATAGGAAGGAAGATAACGACATGACATACCAACACTAGAGTTAGACTATTGACAGTTATTACACTGCATTCTTCGTGAGCAATTGAAATAGGAAGTGACACTTGACACAATAAATACTCCACATGTTTGCTTCTGTTTGCCATAATTTTTGAAGTGGTGTACACACTGAAATATCACGATCATTAACACTTCGTAATCGTACTTAATTACTGAGAGTGATTCGAACTAAGTCTGTTAGAGGTCATGTATGCATTTCTTTTATTTAATGATGGACAAGGAACCAAAATGTATCTTATAATTTATAATGAGTAGCAGATTTGGATCAGATGGATTACACGAGAGGTTGTGTGTTGACATTGTGTCTTCGGATTGTATGAGATGATGAATTGAGGTTTGCATTAGGATTTTATCTGTACTTGTTCGAGGAGACTGACTAGAGGAAAGAGTTGTTATGGAAGTGAAACGATATTGGTGCTAAGGTTTATATGTTTCGATGTATTGAAGAGGTATTATTGAGATTATGTGAAGTTGATGATTATTGGAGTTTTCGTGGACAAGAGGTAAGGTAAATGATATTGTTGATAAGGTTTATATGTAACGACGTATTGAAGAGGTATTAGTGAAGTATTGAGATTATGTGATGCTGATGATTATTGGAGTTTTGGTGGATAAGAGGTAAAGTAAGTGAGGAGCATATTTTTTTTGTTGGTCTATATGGAACAAGGAGGATGAAGATGGCAGACTAGAACACTCAAGTAGAAAGAGGATTGTCTACACACACACTTTGTCAAATCACTAAGCAGTATATACTTTTTTTGGAGAGAGGAAGCATTTGCATATCTTGGCACACTGACAGTTGTTCAGCAACCGTACATTTGATTTGGCTTGGTAAACATTGGTCTTGACATGATGACTATGACGTTGACTAACTATTATTGAGTGTTATACATTGCTGCCACTACTACTTGATACACATGATGAACATAAAATTTTGACAGAATTGCATTTACACAGTTAACACTACTCAATTACACAGTAGCACTAATGTGGATGAAAGATGAGTGAGTGTGTTTTGTGTGTTTTCCTTTTCCTATCCCAAATTGGTACCAACCTATCTCCTAAATATTATTTTACTTGTTTGTTGTGGCTTGCACTGACACCCATAAATATTATAGGTTTACTGGTATTTGTGTATTGTAATAGTTAATAGGACAATTATCTGATATCATTTGTGTGTTTGTTATGATTTGTATGTTTAGTGTAAAAGCATTTGTATGTGGATTCAAACTATTGTTCATGCCTTAACTGTCTGATTAGTGAATGTGAATATTATGGACTGCGGTCAGCACCTGCTCAACATTGTTGGGTGCCACTGATGGACTGCTTCTACTGAAATGGTGTTACTTGTTGATGTCTGCACCTGCTCAACATTGCTGGTGCGACTAATGGAACTGCTTATACTGAAATGGTGTCACTTGTTGATGTCTGCACCTGCTCAACATTGCTGGGTGCCACTGATGGACTGCTTCTACTGAAATGATGTCACCTGTTGGTGTGTGCACCTGCTCAACATTGCTGGGTGCCACTGATGGACTGCTTCTACTGAAAAGATGTTACTTGTGGGTGTCTGCACCTGTTCAACATTGCTGGGTGCCAGTAATAGAACTGTTTCTACTGAAATGATGTTACTTCTTGCTGTCTGCACCTGTTCTACATTTGCTGGGTGCCACTGATGGACTGCTTCTACTGAAAAGATGTCACCTGTTGCTGTGTGCACCTGCTCAACACTGCTGGTGCCACTAATGGAACTGCTTATACTGAAATGGTGTTACTTGTTGGTGTCTGCACCTGTTCAACATTGCTGGGTGTCACTAGTGGAACTGCTTCTACTGAGATGATGTCACTTGTTGGTGTCTGCACCTGCTCAACATTACTGGGTGCCACTGATGGACTGCTTCTACTGAAAAGATGTCACCTGTTGCTGTGTGCACCTGCTCAACATTGCTGGTGGCACTAATGGAACTGCTTATACTGAAATGGTGTTACTTGTTGATGTCTGCACCTGCTCAACATTGCTGGGTGCCACTGAAGGACTGTTTCTACTGAAAAGATGTCATCTGTTGATATCTGCACCTGTTCAACATTGCTGGGTGCCACTGATGGACTGCTGCTATTGAAATAATGTTACTTGTTGGTATTTGCACCTGTTGACCATTGCTGGGTGCTACTGCTGGAACTATCAACTACTTGTTTTTTCTAAATCAAAAGCGTTTATGTGAATATTTGTATAAACCGATTTTTGTGTATTACTGTTTGTGAAAAGTTATGAGACTCTTACCTGCACATATTCGTCATTGCTGACGCTATTGATTGGACTGTTTAACCACATAATACTTGTGTAAACTGTTATGTAAAGTCACATGTATGAAAGAATTTGTATTGCTTACTGCATTAGGTTATTGAAAGTTCAGTGCAAAGCCAAAATTTTATCTAGTTGTATGATGTTTACGCATGAATATTATCTTTTATTTTTGTCTGTATTTTTTTGACGAATTTGGTGGTATTTTCACCACCAATGCTGGCAAAAATACCATCAAATTCTAGCCTGTGGAGGAAGGGCATATGAAAGGTGGCTACACTGAGCCACAGCGCCAGAGATCGCGCTAGAGAGTATTGTTCCGCCGCCTCCACTGGCAGTGATTATTGAGAACTCGTAGTGGGCAGTGCTTTGGGAGAACTCGTGGTAGTCAGTGCTTGTTAAGAACTCGTAGCAGAGAGTGTTTGTTGAGATGTGCTAGTAGGGAGTGCTTGCTGAGATGTGATACTGAAAAGTTCTTGTTGAGATGTGGTAATAGCGAGTCGGTGTGGAGATATATTGTAATGATTAGAGTGATTTTGGTCAATATATGAAGGTAACGAAACTTGATTGATTTTTCATTATTTAATGTCGTAAATAATGCTTCATTACAGGTTCAGTCAACAAAGCATCTGGCTTGTGTTCTGGGATTAGAGTGTAATTCTGGTTTTCTTGAGTAATTATGGTATTTATATTTCCTTTAATTAATTCAGTATAAATGATATTTAAAATTTCTTGTGTTGTTGAAGAAGAACCGTGCCAGATGCGTACGTTGAGTCATACTTCCACACACAGAACAGTTATACTTGTGCTTTGGTTTCGTAGGTTTTATAGTTGCTGGGGACTTAATTAATTAATTGTGTTAATGAAAATTTCCATTTCATTCTTTGTTATTGTTCTATGCAGTCAGATAGCGTAATAATACTAGTCAGGGCCAACCGTTTACGAGACTTCGTAACCGAACAGACAGCTACTAAAGCAAAAAATTAAAATTATTTGCATTTCTTTTTATTTAATTAAGACCCCATGCAACGTACCGCCGAATTGCTCAACACGTGGGGCGTGAGGTCTCCACAGTGCATCGATGTTGTCGCCAGTGGTCGGCGGAAGGTGCACGTGCCCGTCGACCTGGGACCGGACCGCAGCGACGCACGGATGCACGCCACGACCGTAGGATCCTACGCAGTGCCGTAGGGGACCGCACCGCCACTTCCCAGCAAATTAGGGACACTGTTGCTCCTGGGGTATCGGCGAGGACCATTCGCAACCGTCTCCATGAAGCTGGGCTACGGTCCCGTACACCGTTAGGCCGTCTTCCGCTCACGCCCCAACATCGTGCAGCCCGCCTCCAGTGGTGTCGCGACAGGCGTGAATGGAGGGACGAATGGAGACGTGTCGTCTTCAGCGATGAGAGTCGCTTCTGCCTTGGTGCCAATGATGGTCGTATGCGTGTTTGGCGCCGTGCAGGTGAGCGCCACAATCAGGACTGCATACGACCGAGGCACACAGGGCCAACACCCGGCATCATGGTGTGGGGAGCGATCTCCTACACTGGCCGTACACCACTGGTGATCGTCGAGGGGACACTGAATAGTGCACGGTACATCCAAACCGTCATCGAACCCATCGTTCTACCATTCCTAGACCGGCAAGGGAACTTGCTGTTCCAACAGGACAATGCACGTCCGCATGTATCCCGTGCCACCCAACGTGCTCTAGAACGTGTAAGTCAACTACCCTGGCCAGCAAGATCTCCGGATCTGTCCCCCATTGAGCATGTTTGGGACTGGATGAAGCGTCGTCTCACGCGGTCTGCACGTCTAGCACGAACGCTGGTCCAACTGAGGCGCCAGGTGGAAATGGCATGGCAAGCCGTTCCACAGGACTACATCCAGCATCTCTACGATCGTCTCCATGGGAGAATAGCAGCCTGCATTGCTGCGAAAGGTGGATATACATTGTACTAGTGCCGACATTGTGCATGCTCTGTTGCCTGTGTCTATGAGCCTGTGGTTCTGTCAGTGTGATCATGTGATGTATCTGACCGCAGGAATGTGTCAATAAAGTTTCCCCTTCCTGGGACAATGAATTCACGGTGTTCTTATTTCAATTTCCAGGAGTGTAGATGTCCTATTATCCGATCTGTTCACCTTTTCAGTGTTACCGCATATTCCTCTCATCTCCGGATCTGCGCAGAACCTCCTGATCCTTCACCTTAGCAGCCAACTTATTTTTCAACATTCGTCTGTAGCATCACATCTCAAATGCTTCGATTCTATTCCGGTTTTCCCACAGTCCATGTTTCACTTAGATACAATGCTGTGCTCCAAACGTACATTCTCAGAAATTTCTTTCTGAATTTAAGGCCTATGTTTGATACTAGTAGACATCTCTCGGCCACAAATGCCCTTTTTGCCAGTGCTAGTCTCCTTTTCATGTCCTTGTTCCGTCCGTTATTGTTAATTCTGCTGCCTAGGTAGCAGAATTCCTTAACTCCACCTACTTCGTCAGCATCAGTGCTGATGTTAAGCTTCTGGCTGTTCTCATTTCCGCTACTTCTAAATAATTTCATCTCCCTTCGATTTACTCGCAGTCCATATTCTGTACTCATTAGACTGTTCATTCCATTCACAGATCCTGTAAGTCCTCTTCACTTTCACTCAGGATAGCAATGTCATAAACAAATCGCATCATTGACATACTTTCACCTTGCATTTTAATTCTTCTCCTGAGTCTTTTTTTCATTCATCATTGTTTCTTCGATATACAGACTGAACAATAGGGCCGAAAGACTACATCCCTGTCTAACACTCTTTTTAGTAAGAGCACATCGTTCTTGTTCGTCCACTCTTATTATTTTCTCTGTGCTCTTGTACATATAGCTTACCCCAAATTGTCTCAGAATTTCGAACGTTTTGCACTATTTGACCACTGTCGAACCCTTTTCCAGGTCTATATCTTTCTTTAGCTTTGCTTCCATTGTCAACCGAAACGTTAGAATTGCCTCTTTGGTGCCTTTACCTTTCCTAAAGTCAAACTGAACGTCACCTAACATATCTTCAATTTTGTTTTCCATTCTCCTATGTATTATTCTTGTCCGCAACTTGCATGTATGAGCGGTTTTCTGTTGATAACGCAACATTAAATCGATTTTTCACATTTCATTCTGTATTACCATTTATTATTACTGCTATAGCTGCAATTCATTTATTCTTTCTTCACCAAACAGGGTCTGATTGTGAGATAATTCTCCGACTTTCCAGCTCTTGCAGTCTTCGGAATTGTGAGGATAAAATGTTTTCGAAAGTATGTCACCAGTCACATACGTTCTACACATCAACGTGAACAGTCGTTTTGTTGCCATTTCTCCCAATGATTTTAGAAATTCTGATGCAATTTTATCTATTCCTTCTACCTTATTTGATCTTCTGTCCTCCAAAGCGCTCTTAAATTATGATTCTAATACTGGATCCACTATTTCTTCTAAAGCGACTCTTGTTTCTTCTTCTATCACATTAGACAAATCTGCCCCCTCATAGAGCCCTTAATGTACTCTTTCCACATATCATCTCTCTTTTCTGCATTTAACAGTGGAATATAGTTCCCTTCATTACTTTTAATTTCACCGAAAACTATTTTGACTTTAATAAACGCTGAGTCAATCCTTACGTCAATAATTTGTTGTCCGATTTCTTTACAGTTACTACGCAGTCATTTCGCATTAGCTACCCTGCCCTTCCTATTTCATTCCTGTCATATTTTTCTGTATTCCTGAATTTCCTTCAACATTTTTGTTCTTCCTCCTTTCATCGATCTACTGAAGTATTTATTCTGTTACCCATGGTTTCTTCGCTGTTACCTTTATATAACTATGCTTTTCTTTCCAACTTCTGTGATTGCCCTTTTTAGACATTTCCATTCCTCTTCAACTGTGCTCCATACTGAGCTATTCCTTATTGCTGTATCTATAGCCTCAGAGAAATTCAAGCGTATCTCTTTATTCCTTAGTACTTCCGTATCCCACTTCTTCGCATATTGATTCTTCCTGTCTGGTCTCTTCATCATACTCTTCATCACTACTACATTCTCATCTGAATCTGCATCTGCTCCTTACAATCCAGTATCTGATTTCGGAATCTCTGTTTGACCATGATGTAATCTAACTTAAATATCCCTTTATCTCCAGGCGTTTTGCAGACATACCTCTTCCTCTTTGGAATCTTGAACCGAGTATTCGCTATTACTAACTGAAATTTATTACCGAACTCAGTTAGCCGTTCCCCTTTCTCATTATTTGTCCCAGGCCCATATTCTCCTGTAATCTTTACTTCTACTTCTTCCCCTACAATTGCATTCCAGTCCCCCATGACTGTCTCATCTCCCTTCACGTACTGTACTTCAACTACAGACAGCAAGTCCTGTGCATAATAGTTATGTGTCTTTAATGCAGTGATTTTCATTGCGTTCTGTGACCTGATGCCGTTGATGATTGCTGATTCGTCCGCCCTTAGGGACATTTCGCATCTCAAGGACAAAGAGTGCCCTGAACATCTGTCCGCTCCTCCACCCTCTTTGGCTAGGCCGTTGGCAGATTGAGGGTGACTTCTTATGCCGGAAAACTTCAGCCACCAATGCTGATTATTAATCAGAATTTAAGAGGTGTCGGTTTTCGAAGCCAGGAGCGAGGAGGTTTTCATTACCAATCAAAGACTCTACTCCTATATAGAAATACAATGGACTACGAATTAAAATAAGTGAACGTATTTTAACAAATACAGTAATTAGAGAGGGGTGTAGCTCATCAACCGCTTTTATTTAATGCACTGATGATAAAGTACTGGAAATTACTAGTAGATCCAGGAATTAAGTTACCAAAAAATATCAACTCCTTTCTATCTGAAGACGATTAAAGAATGATTGAGGGGAATATCTTCTATTCGAATCCTGTCAAATGTCCTGCATCCTTTAACACTATTTAAATACATCATTTCTGCCGATAGTATTTTACCCAGTTGTTTTCAGTCGGCCCCCGGGCTTCGTTACCATAAAGCAATGTGGCTGAAGACTTTATTTTTAAAAATATCATTTTTTCATGTATCTTAACTTTCTTTTTAAAAGTTCTTTGAATGGCCTCTTATACAGCTTTTAGTTCAATGTCCTTGCCATTAAAACTCACGTCTCTCCCGGTCTCGAACACCACAACCGCTTAAAGTTTGAAGAAAAATCTCCGGCACTGGCGACCGAAGACTTCCGACAAAGGGTGGAGGAGTGGTCAGAGTTTCTGGGCTCTCTCTTGCACTTGGGGCGGGAAACTGCCCTTAAAGCAGGAAGAATCGGAAGGAAGTGGAAACCACTGCATGTGTGTTTACTGGAATGTGGCTTGTAATTGAAAAAAGTCGAATGATGATCTCTCCATGACAGAAGATTTCGGTATGTCCCCGTGCAGGGGACTGCTAAGTAGGATGTTACCATGAGAAAAAGATTGAATAAACAAAAAAAGGACAACGTTCTACGAATGAAATAAATAGAGAATGAAATAAATAGAGACTGCAGGGAAGATATGACGAAATGGCTGCATGGAATATGTGAGAGAATTCTGAAATGAAAAGTTAAAACAATTTTCGGTGAAATTAAAAGCAAGGGTGTAACATTAAGAGTGAAATGGGAATTCCACTGTTATATACAGAGGAGAGAGCTACAGTACATCGAAGGTCTCGAGGGGGGGGGGGGGGAGACCTGTCTGGTGTGGTAGAAGAGGAAGCAGAAGTCGATACAGAAGAGACAAGGGGTACAATATTCAAATCAGAATTTAAAAGAGGGTTGGAAGACTTCAGATCAAACAAGGCGTGAGGGGTGGATAACATTCTATTCATAAAATCATATGGGGACGTGTTTGGAAAGAGACTATTTATGTTGGGGTGTAGAATGTAGGAGTCTGGCGATACATTATATGACTTTCGGAAAACATTGCCAGAGTAGACAAGTGCAAGAATTATCGCACAATCAGCTGAATGGCTCGAAGTTACCAGGAAGAAAGAGTTATGTTAGATGACAATCAATTCGGATTTAGAACAGGTAAATACAGCAGAGAAGCAGTTCTGAATTCACGGTTACAATGGAAGGAAAACAATAGAAAATCCCAAGCCACGTTCAAAAGATCTGCAGACCTGGAACGAGCGATCGACGGTGCCAATGGTGCAAGATGTTATAAATTTGAGGAAAATAGCGGTAAGCTATAGGTAGAGTTTGGTAATAAACAACATGTACAAGAACCAAGAGGGAGTAATAACAATGCAACACCATGAACGATGTACTCGGATTAAATCGCTGTAAGATAGGGATGTTGTATTGCAACTATCATTCTACACATCATAGAAGCAATGATGGAAATAAAAGAAAGTTTTGAGAGTGGAATTAAAATTCAAGGTGAAAGGATATCAGTGATACATTTTCATGAGTGCAGATAATGGACTGAGAGTAAGTGGAAGACAGCTGAAACCACTGCGAAACAGCAAAACTGAGAACCACGAGAAACTTATCATCATGATCTGTGACCTCGAAGCAGATGTAGTCAAGGAATTCTACTTCCTAGGGAGCAAAATCGCCATGACGGATGGAGCAAAGAGGACATCAAGAACAGTTTAGCACGGGTAAAAAGTGTATTCTCGGTAAAGAGAATCCGCTAGCATCAAAAATCGGCCTTAATTTGAGGAAGAAAATTGAGAGAATGTACTCACATTGCATGGTGATGGATTATGGGGACAACGGGAACAGAAGAGAACGTATGCATTTAGATGTCTTGCTACTGAAGAACGTCAAAAATTAGGTGGAGGTGTAAGGTAGGGAATGAGGATGTTCTCCGCAGAATCGGCGAGGAAAAGGATACACGGAAAACACTGGGGAAAAGATGGAGTAGGATAATAGGACGCCTTTTAAGACATCAGTGAATATTTTCCGTGATGCTAGAAGTAAGTGGAGAGTGTAGAATCTCTGAGATAAAGAGGTTGGGACAGGAGAGGAATTCATCGTCCAAGACGCATTAAACCAGTCAGGAAACTGGGAACTTGAAAATAAAAATAAAAAACCTCATTCCAGATATTTCGAATTGTTGTTGTAAAATGTTGTATCATAGCACAATCTTTGGTCTGACAGGACTTTTCGACTTAAAACCCACTGTTGTTGAATTTATGAAGGGAAAAAGAGTGCAGGAACGAAAATTAGAATATCCGGAATGATTGGCAGACCTAACATTTTATGTGGTCTTGACTGTACACTGCCCACAGTCAGACATTGATAGTTGAGAAACAACTTATTCTGATTTTATGGGGATGCATTTCGAAAGAAGATCGCATAATAGAAGGGACACCCTCTAACAAAAATCACGTCCTTTCCATGAACTTGTACGCTTGTTCGCCCACTGCTTGAATACTGCTCAGCAGTGTGGGATCCGTACCAGATAGCGTTGATAGAAGAGATAGAGAAGATCCAACGGAGAGCAGCGCGCTTCGTTACAGGATTATTTAGTAATCGCGAAAGCGTTACGAAGATGATACACAAACTCCAGTGTAAGACTCTGCAGGGGAGACGCTCAGTAGCTCGGTACGGGCTTTTGTTAAAGTTTCGAGAACATACCTTCACCGAAGAGTCAAGCAGTATATTGCTCCCCCCTACGTATATCTCGCGAAGAGCCCGTGAGGATAAAATCAGAGAGATTAGAGCCCACACAGAAGCATCCCGACAATCCTTCTTTCCACGAACAATACGAGACTGGAATAGAAGGGAGAACCGATAGAGGTACCCTCCACCACACACCGTCAGGTGGCTTGCGGAGTATGGATGTAGATGTAGAACTCACTCACGTTAAAGAAAACGTGAGGTCTAATGAATTCATTGTGGATGTAAAAGAATTCCGGGGATAGTTATACAAGATGGGGCACATAAAAGTGACCCGGACATTTTAAACCTATTTGTGGGACCATTAATGGAGGAGGAGAAGACCTACATTTACTTCCAACAGGATGGGGCAACTGCCCATACAGCCGTCCGAACCCCGAGGCACATTTACACAGTCTTCATGCCCGACTCAGTTGTTAGCAGAGGTCAGTCTGGACGCACAACTCACCTGATCTGTTGGTGTGCGATTACTTTGAGTGAGGAGTCCTCAATTCTAAGATGTATAGCAACAACCCTCATAGTCCTCAAGAACCACAGCAAAACATCTGGGATGAGACTGCAGCAATTCCAGCAGTGCAGCTTCGATCTGTCTTCAGCAAGTTGTTGACCAGGACTCAAAAGTGAAAGAGGTAACTGGTGGTCACTTTCTTATCATCTACAGTCAGGTTAGTGCCAACGACCGTGCCGCAGTGATAAACCTGGCTCTCGTCAGGTCACGGTAGTTACGTGCTGCCGGGCTTGGCTAACACTTGGATGGGTCACCGGCCGTGTCCGCCGAGTGCTGTTGGTAAGCGGGACGGACTCAGATATTGTGAGGCCGATTGAGGAGCTCTTTGACTAACAACTAGCCGCACCGGCCACGAAAACTGACAACGGACAGGAGAGCGGTGTGCTGACAACACGCCCCTCCCTATCCGCTTCCGGTGACGCCTAAGGAGAATGACATGGCGGCCGGTCGGTACCGCTGGGCCTTCACGGCCTGTTCACATGGAGTTCTGGGTTCCTTTGTACTCTGGAACTCTGTTCTTGGGGTATTTTAATTTTCAGAACATTGCCAGTCTTAAGCCTGTTTTAGAGCCGTTTTCGAGACTGTTGTTTGAGTTGCAAGTGCCCATGTGCTTGTGCAAATGTAACTGTTCGATCTACAGTATAATCCCCGTTTAAAAGGCTCATTCGGCTACATTAAAAATGTCCTGGAGGTCTACGTTCTTCTCCATGGGAATAGCCTCTCCGTCTCTATAATGAGATTGTAAGCGTTATAAAATGTTTCGATCAACATATTTGAATGAAAGGCTTTTTTAGTTATGAAACAAGTTGCTGTATATGTTCCTAGCCTTCTCGGTTTGTATGTTGGTATTTTGGTTGTTGTGTTTTTGTTTATCGATTTCTATTTTTTATTTGTAGTTCACTGTTGCTATTTGAGCGTACATATTGGCATTTTGTCATTGGGATGTAGTGAGCGAAGCTGTGGAAGCTAGAAAATTGAGTTCCAAGTGGAAAAATTGGAAAATTTTCGACTTATTCTTCTTTTTGAGTTCAATAGAGGGGCGACAACAGCTGAGGCAGACCGAAACATTAGCGCCAGGTGTGGTCATAATGCCACTGGACAGAGCACGGCAAGAAAATGGTTTTCTCGTTTTAGGGAGGATCATCTTAACGTTAGTGACTCTCCAGGTTCAGAAAGATCTTCAGGATTTGATGAAGATTGGTTGAACGGACGATGATTCACGTCACTGTACTCGAGAACTGGCAGATGTGTGATCCGTGATCACTCCTCCATGGTGTGATACTTGCATGAATGGGGAAGATTCAAAAATCGGTTGTAGGGGTACCGTTGCTCTAAGCCTAAATCAGAAAAACCAGTGGCTACATTTCTTTTCCGTCGTCATCAGTATGCTCATCAAAAACACTGGTGCCGCGCGGGATTAGCCGAGCGGTCTGGGCGATGCAATCATGGACTGTGCGGCTGGTCCCGGCGGAGGTTCGAGTCCTCCCTCGGGCATGGGTGTGTGTGTTTGTCCGTAGGATAATTTAGGTTAAGTAGTGTGTACGCTTAGGGACTGATGACCTTAGCAGTTAAGTCCCATAAGACTTCACACACATTTTTAACAGAAACACTGGCCATTCCTGTCCTGATTCGTTACTAGTGATGATAAATTGTGTCTTTATGGTAGCGTAAGGAACAGATAGGAATGGTTGAGATCAAACAAAACAGCAACCCCCAGTACGTACGTGCGCACATCCACAAAAGTTAATGTTATGCATCTGCTGGACCAGTTGGACCAGCGACGGCGAGATGTACTTCTAACTGCTTACCCGAGGTGTAACCATCACTGACGACAATTATTGTGAACAACTGATACGCAGTCCAAGAACAACAACCAGGAAAACTGCATGAAGTGATGATACTCCACTATAACGCCCGTCCAAATTCTGCTAGACTGACAAAGAACGTTACACAAGAGTTGTCCTGGGAAGTCATCCTGGACTCACTTTATTCACCTGATCATGCGCCCTCAGATTTTCACCTTTTCTACTCCCTATCGAACTACTTTCAAGGAACTTCCTTTCCGGATGAAACAGCGCTCCGAGCACAGCTCGACGATTTCTTCGCGTCAGAACCACATGATTTCTACACTGTGACAATTATTCAACTGTTGTTGTTGTTGTGGTCTTCAGTCCTGAGACTGGTTTGATGCAGCTCTCCATGCTACTCTATCCTGTGCTAGCTTCTCCATCTCCCAGTACTCACTGCAACCTACATCCTTCTGATTCTGCTTAGTGTATTCATCTCTTGGTCTCCCTCTACGATTTTTACCCCCCACACTGCCCTCCAATACTAAATTGGTGATCCCTTGATGCCTCAACACATGTCCTACCAACCGATCCCTTCTTCTAGTCAAGTTATGCCACAAACTTCTCTTTTTCCCAATCCTATTCAATACTTCCTCATTAGTTATGTGATCTACCCATCTAATCTTCAGAATTCTTCTGTAATTGAACTATATGAGATAAAATCGTCATAACTTCTGAACGGTTTCCATTATGAAGTTCGAACTGCACTGTTGGCAGTGGGGCATGATGGGAATTCGAATGCGCATGCATGGTTTGGTTTAGCGACAAAGCCCACTTTCATTTGGGTCGGTTCGTTAATAAGCAAAATTGGGGCATTTGGGGCATTGAGAATATCCACTGCGCGATAAGAAGTCTCTTCGTACGACATTCTCCGATGGCATAGTGACTACCGTAAGGTACGCGAAGGTTTTGGAAGGTGATTTAATCGCCATCTTCCAAAGTGACCCTAATTTCGACAAGATGTGGTTCATGCAAGACAACGCCCGACCGCAGCGAAGCAGGAGAGTGTTTGATGTCCTGGAGGATCACTCTGGGGACCGCATTCTGGCTCTGTGGTACCCAGAGCCACTGGCATGGGCCTCGATTGGCCGCCATATTCTCCGGATTTGCACTCATGCGACTCCTTTTTGTGGGGCTATATTAGAGGCAAGCTGGACAGCAATAACCCCAAAATCATTTCTGAGCGAAAAAAGGCATTCAGTAGGTCATCGACAGCATCGATGTTCCGACACTTCAGTGGGTTACACAGAATTTCGCTCTTATTTTGCGCCACATCATCGCCAATGAGGGCAGGCATATTGAACTTGTCGTAATCTAAATCCGAATATCTATAGTGATGTTTACATGTTTAGTAAAGTATGTCAACAACGTAGCTTCTAACTAATTTACGTATTCTTTTTTTTATAGTTCAATAATTGTCACTCTGTGCAGTCGTGGAATCGAAAAGTTACCCCAGCTTTGGCAGGCTGTTACAAATGGTGAAGGATATTATATTATTGATGTCTAAAGTCCCTGATATGTGTATCTGTTGCTTTTATGAAACTTATAGGAAAGCGCTATGAACTTATGCGCCAACCCAATAAGTAATTCACGGTTAATTGTCAAACTGAGTGTGATATTCTTGACATCTGTCTGTATGACGACAGTTTACACCAGATAAGAATTATGTCTTCACCACACCAAAACATAGTTAATTACCATTTACAATTGGTTTTGCTTGTGATGTATGTTGTTGAGAAACATGAAATACAAAACCGAACATGACGCACTGCGATTGCATAGACAAAGAAATGCGGTTTGGTTGGAGATTCCCGCTCCCCCCCTTCCTACTAGCCACCATGTTGTGGCGTTATGGGCAGTGTGGAGCCAGGCGAGCGGAACACGGTACGCAAGCCAGAGCCCTACTCGCAAGTCGACTGCTTGGTTGTGCCTGGATTACTGCCTGTACTCTGAGAAGCTCATTTAGTGATTCCATCACAGTGGTTCGAGTCGTTCCGTACAGATGTTTAGAGAAAAAATCATAGTTGTAACGTTAAACGTCTTGTAATGCGGAAATGGTACCGTTATTTTGCACAAATTGGTCTACTGCATCAAGGCTGTCGTCAGTCATGGTGATATGGGAACTGCATCTGAAGAACTCTGGATGATTTAGAGACTAGAAGTAAATGCCTCTAGCGTCGACAGCAGCGAATTACCACGTGAAATGCTGTACCATGCATTTATCGCATGGCAGAGGTCAAAACATACAGAATCTCAAATACGTGTGTAATTAATTTTTCACTTTGATCCTCGTTTAACTGTGTAATACTGTACTACGGCAAACTCTGCTATTAAAGGAGAAGCCATTATTCTCTACTGTCCTTTTAATTTCATTGGGACAGGATTGCCGGAACTAGGCTTCCAGTTTCGCAGGAGCCGTTGTGGAATGCCGTAACACACCGTGGAACTCGGCGTTCATTAAAGAAAAGAACAGGCGAACGTGTGCGAGAATCCCCCCGCTCGGCCAAACATTCGCTCGCACAGACCGCAACAGGAGTCCCATTTGCAAACGCAAATCCCTTTATGAGTTTCAGACAGGGAATAAGGCTGGCGAAATTCATTTAAACTTCGGTGTTTTATTTTCGTGAATACAGTTCGCTTGCATACACAAGGAAATTAAAATTAAATATAACAGGCGCGCTATTAAAACTTATGAAATGTTCATTGGGCACTTACTGAGAGGGAAGGGGTTTTGGTCGCTTCCGCTGTTTCTGTAATGAAGCGGAATTTTCAAACAGCACCGCTGTTGAGGTCAAGCATTCATTTCTGCCTATGCTACCTCCAGCAAATGTCCACCCTGTTATGGAATTCCAGCAGAAACGCAGTTCTCGTGCAACACTCGGCTCCTCTTCGTAATAACTCGGTTCTAATCCCCTTTCGGCCACAGTGGTGTAATTTTTCTATGTTTCCTAGAATCGCAGTTGTGAATGGTCCCTCCGTCGCTTTCATAGCAATTTGTTGTGCAGGAAATTCCAATCTTGTTTTGCTACTAAGGTAAAACGGCGAGAATCTCATAATTTCGTACTGACAAAGAGAAAAGTAATTAGAAGTTTAGCGGCTATTAGATGACAATATTGTTAGATACAGGATACAAACTAGAATTGGACATGGATGGGCAAGGAGTACGGAGACAAAAGAGAAGAAATAAAGACAGCGCAAACTGCCAAACCATTGAGGAAAAAATACCCCCACGGAAAAAAAAACTACATTTTGCTGATGGCAGGGTACCTACAATATCTCGGTTTGAATTATTCAGAATGTCTCTGTCTCCAGATAACAAATTTACAGAGAGAGGGTTCGATGGAGAAATTTAATTTCAATCTTAGTAGAAGGAACTGCACTAATCTAACATGAAAAACCAAAGAACGAACTTTAAGTCATCTTCAGATTTGAAACTAAAAAGGGAGAGAGAGTGAGAGAGAGAGAGAGAGAGAGAGAGAGAGAGAGAGAGAGAGAGGCTCTTCGGATAGGCAGACAAAGTACTTGCCGACAGCACTAGATTCCGATTCGAATTTCATTATAGCATAAATTTTAAATTGCTTCGAGATATTCATTAATTTCAGGTTCGCCGTATTTGAACTGATATCTTTTTTTGTCAAAGAATTTCACTGACTACACTATTTTCAATTAAATAAATTTAGGAATTTATGATAAATTACTGTTTTGTCCATCGCAGTTGCATGAAAATACATTTTATTGCTACCGTGATCCTGGTTTCGGCTGACTCGACCGTTCTCAACCCACATACCTTGTTCCTATCATCATCATCAGTTATCTGCTATATTATCAAGTCCTTTGCCTCTCCATTTTCTGTGATCCATTGCTTCCTTCTTAAGGCTGCTGTGTGTTGTACCTTCCATCATGTCATCCAGTATCTGGAATCTATTCCTTCCTCGCTTCCTTTTCCCTTCTACATAACCTTCTAAAACTGTTTTTATCAGTCCGTCATTATTCCTAAATATATACGCAATCTAAATTCTTTTTCTTCTCTTTATTACATCTAGTAACTGTATTTTCTCTCCCCAGTACCTCTTCATTTTTTATTCTGTCCATCCAACTTATTCTTTCCATCGTCCGCCATGTCCAGATCTCAAAATCCTCCAACTCCAACCTTTCTGTCTTTCTTCCTCATAGTCCATGTTTCAGCGCCATATAGAAGAACATTCCATACAAGACATTTTGTGAGTCTCTTCCTAAGTTCTCTGTCCTGACTACTGCAGAAAATTCTCCTTTTCTTATAAAACGCCTCTTTTGCCATTGCTATCCTTGTTTTAATTTCTGTGGTGCACCTCCAGTCAGTGTCTATCCTGCTTACAAGATACTTAAAATTTTGCACCTGTTCTAGTATTTCTCCATTCAGCATAATTTTTATTTCTTTAATTCCTCCTAGTGCCAATACTTTTGTTTTATTTGTGTTAATATTCATTCCATATTTTTTCGGTTAGTTTCAATGGTGTCTACCAAATCCTGTAATTCTTTTTCCCCTGCGGCTAGAAGTTCCATGTCATCAGCAAACCTCAAACACCCTACTGTTCTTCCTCCAATTTCTACTCCTTTGTCATCTAATGAGCATTGGTCAGTCATATTTTCCAAGTAGAGGTTGAAAAGAGTATGTGATAGACAGCATCCTTGTCTTACTCCTTTTCCTAGTCCGATCCAGTTTGTACTTTCTCCTCACACTTTAATTGAGGCTCTTTGATTGAGACATAATGAGTTTACAAGTCTTCTGGTTTTCCAGTCCACTCTCTTTTCCCTCATTATAGTCGCCAGATTGCCCCAAACCACACTGTCAAATGCCTTTTCTAGATCGATGAAGCACATACATAGTTCTCTTGCTTTTTCAATAAATCTTTCTCCCAAGATTCGGAGGAGCCCTATTGCACCTCTAGTGCCCGTATTCCGTCTAAAGCCAAAGTGCTCCTCGCCAAGATTCTCCTCCATTACTTTTTCAAGTCTTTTATTGATTATTCTTAAGATCACATTGTCGGCATTTGAAATGAGGCTGATTGTCCTGTGCTCGCTGCATTTCTTGGTTCCTTGTTTTCTCGGTAATGGAATCATTACTGTTGTCAGAAAGTCCTGAGGCCATTCACCACTGTCATATATTTTATTACATAACCTCAATACTCCTCTTATTCCATCTTGGCTCAAGCATTTTAATATTTCTCTCAGTATCTGTGCCTACTGTTTTGCCATCTTTCGTTGCCGATATGGCAGACTTTACTTCTTCCATTATGATGCTTGGTCCTTTCTCGTCATTACTTACACTGTTGTGTGATTCAAGTTCCAGAGTTTCTGGTTTGCTATTTGTGTCATACAGCTGTTGTAGATATTCTTCCCATCTCTGTAGGACGTCGTCTCCATCTTTGTACACTACCTCTTCGTCTTTACTCAAAATTTCCATAGTGGCACTTCACGCTCTGTTTTGTTCCAGTATCATTGTCTTTACTCTGTTGTATAGTAAGTCGTATCTTCCCTTCCTGTCCAGTTCTTCAATTTCATCACACTCCTCTTTTAGCTATTTTTTCCTAGCCTGCTCTGTTTCTCTTCGCAGTTCATTATTTAACCTTCGGTATATCTTTCTAGCCTCTTCAGTGTTCTTGTTTTTCAATTTTCTTCTCTCCTCCATCTTGGAAATCATTTCTTGTGTGACCCATGGTTTTTTTTTCCCTTTTCCCTTTTACATATCCTATATTTTGCTGTCCTCCTTTAATGATTCCTTCTTTCAGCATATTCCAGGGCACGTTGGCATTATCATGTGGTTCTTTTTCTCGTAATTTGTTTAGAAACTCCCGAGAAAGCATTTCTGTAATTTGTTCTTTGTTGGATCTTATCTTCTCTAGATCCCACTTCTTCATCGTGGTCACCTTCTTCAGTTTTTTCATTCTTATTTTTATTTCTGCCATAAGTAAGTTGTGGTCGCTATTAATATCTGCACCTGGTAATGTGTGCACCTTCTCGATTCCATTCCTGTATCTTTCTTCTACCAGTATAAAATCGACTTGGTTTCTGTATTTATCCCCTGGTGACTTCCAAGTGTAGAGCCTCCTCTTTTGGTTCTTGGACCATGTGTTTGCCGCTATCAGCTGCCTTTCCCTGCAGAATTCAATTAGCCGTTCACCTCTGCCATTTCTCTTTCCAAGACCATGAATACCTACTATGTTTCCCTCTTTTGCTTTCCCCACAATGGCGTTCCAGTCTCCCATTACTATTTTGCAGCATTTTTTTATTTTCGTCCATTATTCTCTCTATTAAATTGTACGTTTCCTCTACAATTTGGTCATCTTGTTCTGAAGTTGGCATATACACCTGGACAATCAATAAATCTTTTTGTGCTCCTTTCAGCCTTACACCAGTAACCCTGTCAACTGCATAGTCTACATATTCCACACATTTAGCCAATTCCTTTGTCATAAACATTTCTACTCCATTCATTCCCTTTACTTCTCCTCCTGAGTAGTACAATACATATTCATCTGACTGCAACTCTCCACGTCCATTCTATCTTACCTCAGCCACTCCTACGAGGTCCATATTATTCTTTTCCATATTCCATATTCCTTGTTCCTATAACAACCATAAATAGTTACACAATAAAGTCACAGAATACATTTATCAAATTTTCCTCAACACTATAAGGTTGCGGACCTACCGTCCCGAAGCAGCTTGCCTCGAAACAATCAGTGAATATCATTTATTTGGTAAAACTAATTACAGAACTACATTCTGCAGAGACACTGGAATCAACTAGTAAGTGAGAACGTAAGCGTATATTCCGTAAAAATAATTGATGAAAACTCCAAAGTAATGAGGAAATTCAAGGGGTCGGAGGAAGAAAGACCGAACCCACATGAGCACATTTTGGGCTGTTGCATAGTATAAGTTTACTTAATTCCTAAGACAAGGACATTACTACAATAATACTAAGCAATTTATATAGTAGACAGTGTTTTGTAGTGATAGAAAGGGAAGTATTTGCTACAAAAATGTGGTACACTAGAATGTGCAAAAAAATACAGTGTAGTTCTTACTAACTTGAGAGTTAGTTCTTGCTTCCGCCGGCCTGTTCTGTTATACCAAAAGGAAGAGGGCAAAGTAAAAGCTCACGTTAGTCATTTCTGACCATTGTTACAGGATGCTTGAGTACTGCTTAACCGCTTAAATATTTAATTAATTTTTACAGAAAAGAAAGCAACAGTGCACGGATCAGTAACGATGAGCAACTGAATTGGAGATAGCTGCTGTTTTAGAGGAAGAATGCTCTGCTGTCACTGAAAATGGATCTTTCATGGAAGAGATCTTCCCTTTGCACGTGTCACCGATTCAGAAGTGTACTGTGAGTCTCGGCAAAGCCGACACTACGAGAGTCAACAACAGTGACGAACTTTTGTACAATAGGGTCACTGTTGACTTCTACATGTTGTAGAGGTAAACGGCCCATTTGACAGGGTATCACTACCCCGTTCATTGCTGGAAAATAACAACTGGAGGGTATGTCTATCACTCAGGAACAGCCCTCCCTATGCGGCATAGAAATGGGCCCGATATATAACTTACCTCATGGGACGCCGTAAGGCACAGAGATTAACATGGCCCCAGAACAAATCCGTTAGGAATTTGAAGCACCTACAAGCTCTCCTGGACTAATGAATCAAAATGTACATTTGTATGAGTCAGAAGAAAGGTATGAGACTTTCATAACCACGTGAGACAGCGCATCCCATAAACAGGACATCGTTTACCAACACCACAGATTTTTGCTTATGTGTAGCCTGTTTGTAAGAGTCAAATTGTTCTCTAGAGAAGTCTGTCATCCTCTGTCACTGGAGAAGGGCTCGTAAAATGACTCGCAGCCTCTCGCATCTGTTTGCTCGCCCAAAACAGCCCCCATACGACTTGCATATGCAGCTAGACCGTACATCAGAGGATAGATCCCAAACTGTGTGATACAGCTAGAGGAACCCTCTGCGGATGCGAGTGTCTTTGTCCTACTCTCCATTTCTAACGACCTCAACCCTCTGAGCACATCTAAGACTAAATGTAACGAGATATGGTACCCTTGGACGCAATTGCTACTAATCTTCTCTGACTATGTTCAGTGTTTGAACGCTCTTGGATCAGATTTCTTCCTCAGCGCTTTAGGTGTTACATGTATTCAGTGCCACAACATGTCAACACCCTCAGCAGGTTTGAAGGGGTGCTACAGGTTACCGTATTGCAGCCTGTAATACAACAGTATATACTACATTTACATATGTGCAAACCACTGTACTCAGCTCGGTGGATGGCCTTTCGTACCAACATTAGCGATGTTCGGAGCTATTCTACTGGTGTACTGGGGACGACCGTCTGTATGACTCAGTACGACTCCCAATACAATTCATATGATCCCTGCGCAAGATATAGCAGTAATGACTGCATAGTCTTCTTCGAATATAATTTACCGACAGGGTATCTTGAGTACTACGTCGCCTTACACCCAAAGATTCCTGTTTCAGTTTTCTGTATCCGTGTTACACTTACGTGTAACCGATCTATTACCATCATAAGCAACGTGTCTTTGAATTCATTTGAAGTTTTTAGTTGGTGCCTATTTCCTAAGGACTTCGCAGAAGAGTATTTTGGAACCCGAAACATAACCCAGTTGGTAAAGGAACCACATTCAAGAATAAAGGGAACGACTGTTATTAAGAACAGATAGTCAGTTTTTTTAAAAAATTGCTCCGAGTACAATGGGACCTAACTTCTAAGGTCATCAGCCCCCTATAACTTAGAACTACTTAAACCTAAGTAACCTAAGGACATCACACACATCCATGCCCGAGGGAGGATTCGAACCTGTGACCGTAGCGGGCGCGCGGTTACAGGCTGTAGCGCCTAGAACCGCTCGGCCACCCTGGCCGACAGAGACTCAGTACTTGGAGTGGGGAGTATGCAGGGAAAGTTAGAAATCTAAAGCAGAAATCTCAGAAGGCAAATAACAACAACGAATATGATACGGCACTATAAAGTGGAACATTATAACAAGAGTTTTGGAAGTTTAGACATTATGCTCGCCGAGTAAAACGGAAATGTAAAGGGGATGGCAGTGGTCAGTGATACGTGGGCTAAAAGCGAATAAATATTACAATGTAGTTGTAGAATTGGGAGGTCATGTACTATAGTAATATTTGTTTTCAACAAGTTCCTGCTACTGCCATCTTCATAACCAAAGCTATTATTTCTGAACCGAACTTCAGCTTGAGTCGCAATTCATCCTGTGTCCAAGTGGACAGTCGACTACCAAATGCTAGTTGGTTGTTGATGCACGCGTTTTATTGTAACTGGTGCCGTACTCAAATTTCTTACACATTTTCTGTGTTTTGAATCTTCCGAAAAATGACAATAAACATAATGATAATAATAATAATAATAATAACTTGAAAATACAGTTCATCTTACAGTTACGAAGTTATGTTCCAAAACATAAGAGTAACAGAGTGAAGAAAATAATGTGCGATGAGCCACAGAGAAGCACTGTGTAGTGTAGAAAATCCGCTCCATAAAGTAACCCTTCCAGCAGCTCTACACTGTATCTCAAGTGAGACGGCCACATCAGCGCCGAGGGATGTACCGCAGTACGGGAGACGAAGGGTGTTGCTCTTTCTCTTCCAGCCCGAGGCACACCCACGGCCGCAGTGTGCTATTAATAAAGCTCAGCGTGGCAAGGGGCATCAACAAAGGGATACATCAGACACAGGCACACACACACAAAACACAGAAACGTGGATAAAGGCGTGTTTTACGTGGATCCGCCTACGGCTGGACGGAAGTAATTAACTCTCACGCCTGCATTTGTGCTTATGGTACTACTTTCGCGGAAGATGAGGCGAGACCTAGTCTTCGAAATATGGCGTTCCAGCATCTTTGTTACAAATGACTCGTTCATCTCTTTTTCTTATTTTTCATTTCAAGCAGTGAATCTGAGTCTTCAGTATTCCTTTGACTTGCCGGCTTGTAAACTATTTTTAATAATCCACTATTTTCTATCGTCTATAAATAATCCATCCACTCCCTTCCGCCATAATTTTTTATCTCAAATACTAAATATTTAAGCTTTTCTGTGACTACCTAATTTCTCATGTTATCGAGTTACGAGAGTCGTTCCAGAACTAATGTTTCGTACATTTTTGTGGTGACTTTGGATGTCAATGCCACATATCCTTTGGTGTAATGCTAATGCTTGAACACTCCTTTTTTCATTTGCAGGTGGATCAGTTGTTCTGCGGTAGTTGGGGCCAGCAGAGGAGTGTTCCAGAATTGAGTCTGATATGGACTCGCGTATAAACAGCGATGTGTGATTGAATTCCTCACTGCCGAAGGAATTGCGACGATTGAAATCCATCGATCCTTGCTAAAGATATAAGCAGACGGTACAGTAGACCTGAGCAATGAAGGGCGTCTTCAAGGTGGTGGAAAGGGTGTGCGTGACAAGGGACGATCCGGCAGACGTTGCACACCTGTCATCCCTCGCAATGAGGAGGGTCTTGATCAACTCATCCTCGCTGATCGGCGGATAACGACCAGAGAATTGTGTGCAAGGCTTAATGTCGGTTGTAATGCCTTGGAATCGATGTTGGAACATCGCTTACAGACGAACGAAAAAAAACCATCGAATGGAAAACTTATCGGGGCCTGCTGAACCAATATGAAGCTGAAGGTGACAAATTTTGAAGCTGAAGGTGTCAATTTTTTGAATAGCAATAGACCTGGTATCACCACTACGAGCCGGAATCCAAAAGACAGTCCATGGAACGGCGACATGCGAATTCTCCGTCAAAGAAGAAATTCTAGACACAGCGGTCTGCAGGTAAAGTAATATGCACAGTCTTCTGGGACAGCGAGGGTGTGGTCCTTTGGATGTCCTGGAGCCTGGAGGAACTGAAAATTCAACACGCTATAAGACGACACTAATTAAGTTGAATGGACGAATTTCTAGAGTAAGACCAGAGAAGAAGACCAATTGTCTAACACCAGGCTCCACACGAGTTTATAACCACCCAACTTCGATTTCCCTAAATCACTCCAGGCAAATGCCTGGATAGTTCCTTTGACAGGGCGCAAGCGGCCGCCTTCGTTCCGGTCTTTTCCTAATCCGTTGGGACCGATGACCTTGCTGTGATTTACGTATATCCTGTATTTTGCAAGAATAAAAATAGGAGGCATTACCTTTTTTTCAAATTTTGACTCATTTAAAGAATTTCTTATTTCTTTCTATACATGAACCTATTGCTTTTTGTCTGTTATCCACATTCCCTTTCCAAAAAGACGTTGTACTACACAGTTAACGTCGTAAAGTTTGGGTTTCTTTTTTCTAACATGCACTCTGTTTAATTGATCCTAGCAAAGCAACCTCTTGAGATGTTCAAGGAAGAACAGGCAGTCTCGATAGCAAAACGGTCAGGTAAATAAAACATCAGGGTAACCACGACCGGAGTTGTGTAAAGAACGTAACCAAAGACCAACTTACTGGGTAAAAACACGTGAGAACCACTGGCAGGTGTACAGAAAGACCCGCAATCAACAAAAATGGCACGCCACCCAAAAAAATATACAGGATGCTTCCACCGGGCAAAAACACTCGAGGACCACTGGTAAGAGTGAAGAACCTCCAGTAATCACCAGAAGTGGCTCGTCCTGTATATTTCATTTGATGACATGCCAATTTTGGTTATTGTGGGACATTCTGTACTCTTGCTAATGGTCCTCGAGTGTTCTTGTAAATTTTACTGGATAACGTGATATTTTCTGTGATTGCAGGAGTTTCTGTACGCTTTCCAGTGATTCTCGAGAGTTTTTTCGGGTCACTTTGTATTTGGTTACGTTCTTTTCGCAACTCGGGTCATGGTTACGCAGCTGCATTATTCAACTGACAATGCAACTTTATGGTTGATTCCTGCCTCATAAATTTGTACTGAGGAAACTTGTTTTTCCCCCAGATGTCTGATTACGCTTCTATGAGAGTGAAACAGGTCACAAATTAAGTAAATAAAAAGGCATTTTGCAACCGAGACTGCATATACTCTCTCGAACATCTTACGATGTTGCTGTACCATTAGCTGAAAGATGGAATGGTGTGATTTTTGAAAGAAAATGCAACTATGACCGTAATATTCAGTGTACCACATACTGAGAAAAAAGCTAACGGATAGGAACAATCATACATCATATTAGATCGACATCAATACCAAAAACTGTTTCATACCTTGATAATTTTGGGGCAAACCTATAAATACAGACAGTATTGCTGAGTATGGCTTTAATTTTTCTAATGTTTTTAAGTTTCACACAGCAAAAGATATATCATTCACAGTACCACCAGATGAAGGTTGTTATGGTTCAGAGAGGAACTAATGATTAAAAAGAACTTTAATTGTCTTTGAAGCTGCGTCAATGTTTTGTTTTCTTTCTAAATGATTAAACAAGTTTATAACATATCTTCCATATCTAACATGTCTGTGTGTAACATCCTTGCAGATCTCACTTCTGTTATCTTTCATCGGACAGTGATCCTACACTTCACTGACAGGCACGTGCAATGAGTAATGTGTGAATTATTTACAAACAGAATAAACATTTGGTAAACAGAGAACAGTGCAAAATACCAATAAATATGAAGAAACAAATTTTTCACAAATAAATATCAGATATCTTCCAAGGATTTGGAACTTTTTGAATACCGTCACAAATTTTGGAATATGAGCTGAGAACATGCTGTGCTAGCACTAAAGGACACCAAGACGAAATTTTTGTAAAGGGGTTCAAAGATCACGGAGAAAAAATAAAAGTTTTAACGTTTGCGACGACATTGTATTTCTGTCAGAGACTGCAAAGGGCTGGGTACATCAAGTTAAACGGGATGGATAATGTCTTCAAGAGAGATTCTATGTTGATCTTACACAATAGTGAGAGAAAGACAATGCTTATCGGATTAAATCAGATGACGTTGACAGAATTCGATTATAAAGTGAGCAACTAAATGTTATCATCGTGGTTTGCAATTTTGGCAGCCAGATAACTCACAATAACCGAAGTAGAGAGGATATAGTATCCTAACTGGCAACGTTTCTGAACAGACAAAATTGTTAACATCGAATACAAATTTGAATGCTATGAATACTTTCCTGACGGAATTTGTCTGGAGCGTGGCCTTGCTCCAAAGTGAAATGTTAACAATAAAGAGATCAGACAGGAATACAATGGAAGCATTTGAAATATGATACAGAAGAATGTTAAAATCTAGAAGGGTAAACGGAATAACTAACGAAAAGGCGTTGAACCGAACTGGGTATTTTCGTCTCTGACTCAGCCATAGGGATGGCAGGGAGTGTTCCTGTCAAGTTAATTTTTACCAGTGATACGCCTATCAAGTATGATAGAAATTGCCTCATTTGTTACAGAGATATAGCGATATGTCGCCGTATTTGCACTCTACCTCCCCATACACATCCCCAATCGTAGATTTGTAGATTTATCACTGAACCTAGAGACTTTGAATGCTATGGATTCGATACTAACATCGGCCATATGGAATATTTACACATGGCTTCTTACACACACATCCAGACGTAGAGGTAGTGGGCATATACCACCCCACAGTAGATTTATACAAAGAATTATACATAATGAGACCTGTATACACTAAATTTGTTTGAAGTTCTCCCAGACATTCCAAATTTACGCTGTCATGTCACTCCCTTTTCAAATCCCATCTCTCAATGCGAGATAGGTGGTCCTTATCCCTCATACACCTTCACGGTCAGATGATCTCCAACAGTACAAACATGTAAACGAATGTATAAACACCTGAAGATGGGCGCAAGCCCGAAACCGGTCGTATAAACAACCTTTTATTGTGACTGGTAGCGTATGTTTTTCTTCAACCCCATATGCAAAACCACTCACCAAAGTTTCATCTCTATCGGATTAAAGCTACAGGAATGCACCGAAGATAAACGAAGAAGAATTATTTTTATAAATTGACTTTCCACATTTTCAGGTAAGTAATCGTACAGGAGACTGCCGACAAATGTAGCACCACAGCCAGAACTAGCTAAAGATCGGCTCTCACCAGATGCTTGGCCAAATGTTGGTTTTGTATTCAGGTTAAGGTCTGTGCTCTTAAGAAACGCTCATAGATTACGTAATGTGCAGAAGTATGAGCATGACGCGGACGATATCTGATACCGAAATCTCCACTATACTAATCTGTGCACTTCACAGCACACGTATCTCTTTTTATGGCACTAATATAATCGTAGTCACGATCAATCATATTACTTTGACACTGAGGAGTCTGTTTTCCTTTGCACTTGTGAGGATTAAACGTTGTTGCTTCACAGATAACGGGCAGACGCGTTATTGCATGGGCTTACCGGAAATATGCTTCTAAACAACTTGGAAATAGTCTCGTAGGTTTACAGGCGTCGCGTCGGGTAACGCTGTGGAAGCTGCACGTTTCAACGAGACAACGCTCGTCTTCAGGTGCTTACTAACGTATTGCTGTTTTTTTTTTCTTTATTGTGATTTCATTCCCCTGCCCCATACGGGCAGGGGAGATATGGCAGCGGCACAATCTGTCGCTTTTCAGCCGACTGACATGACAATTAATAAAAGGAGAAAACTACACATACAAAACCAATAAAAAGAGGGACATGAAAACAGAATAAGTGGAGATAATGAGGGAGACGTTCATTGTGGGACAGTTAAAAAAAGTCGACATGAAATTAAAAGACGCAGTTGGCGATTCGTGAAGCACATAAAATTCACTGAAGTCACACACACATGTTAAAAGTTGGCCACAGTATTAAAACACCCAAAGGGGTGATGTAACTGCACGACGCTGTGATCAATTACTCGCCTTCGGCCGGTGTTGCACAGTAAGCCGTGTAAAGCTACATGCCTCAGATGCTCGACATTTCACTATGAATTCGCAGTGCACGAACATAGTGGCTGATGTGCAGGGTTTTCGTGACGAGTGTAGTCGATCTGCTTTTAAAAATGTGGTTTTCTTACATTTACAGACTGAGGATGTGTTTCAACAAATCTCCACACAATTTTCGCTTCGCCCCAATCATTCAGAACAATAAACTGTGTAAATACTCGGGAGACTGCAGCTCGTTTCCATGATGACAAGATCTGGGATCCGATTAGAGGTGTCATGTCACTGACTGCGCAGCCCCTCCTGCCGGAGATTCGAGTCCTCACTCATGCAAGGGCGTGTGTGTTGTTCTTAGTGTAAGTTACGTTAAGTTAGTTTAAACAGTGTGTAAGTCTAGGGACCGATGAGCTCAGCAGTTTGGCCCCTTAGGAATTCACATACACACAAGATCTGGGTCAAAAAGGAATGTGGTACGAGGACATGATGACTTCGTTCTGAAACTTTGATCACAGAGACAGCACCGTGTGCGTCGATGCCGTGAGAAGGTAGTCTGAAAGTTTGAGAAATGTTGCAAACAGGAATTTGGAACCATCCAACTCCCCATGAATTGAACGTCTCAATCAAGTCTATGGTTGTAGAGAAGAAGGAAAAAACCACGGTTTTTATATGCTTCACTCAATGTGGAAATGCTATTACAATTGTTGCTTTTCGTTTAGTATTCTTATATATATAAGTATTTAGAGATTCCCGACCTCATTTCTTTCTTCATAGGATCGTTTATCAGGTAAGTTTTTAAACACGCGCCATCTATGCTCTTCATCGAGCCCTAGTAAAACGATATTTGACGTCTCCGCAGTAGGTCGTTGAAAACGCTGGTGATCAGCAGTTTCTTGCTGTCAATATATTCCATCACGTGCATGTCTGTATGCAGCGTAATTCCATTCATTTAGTGCGCGAACTGTTACTTTTTTCGAGAAGTTCTCCATCATCTCAATGTCCTGTACATAGTACTGAGCGTGTACCAACACCGCTAGACTTGGTGCAAAGCTCTCTGATAAGTAATTTGGTCACCATGAGCCGGTACGTCATTCAAAAAACAGTAGTTGCCAGCAACCGACGTATTCCATTGTAAGTCGCACTAGAACCGAGCGTGTTCACTCTGCAACCTGTCACAGCGTATTATGGGTAAGTAGCTTTTACTGGCAGCACTGCATGCGAGAAGCAGCAGATTCAGAGCACAGCGACTTGAAATTCTTTGTCAGCGCCTGCTGCATTGCTGGCAGGGACGGTGCCTGTAAACAGCTACGAGGAGAATAGAGCCAGACTCATGCTGGTGCTGATCGTCGCCCAGGAAGTAATAATAACCGCGACAGCAATGATGATCGCAGCAAGCGTCCATGCACGTCGGTCGCCAATGACGATGACGCCACACTGTTGTCGCTATTTACTGGCAACAATGTAATGCTATTCACCCTGAACGTCTTGGCGGAGGACGTGGATGAAAGAAAGTACTTGTATTTTGTACAGTGAAGTGCTATTTGCATGTTTATTCGTAATTCTTATGCCTTCTTCTTCCTTTTGAGACGGTCTGGCATTGCTGTTGAGATCTTAACCCCATGGCTGACGAGGGTTTGTGGGGAACGCAGATACAGGTGAAATACTAGTAACAGTAGTAGTAATTCATTCATTATTGTACAATAATTTTTCTTTGTTATTACTTATGAGACTTTTCTTGTTTTTTAGGTGAGAATATTGGTGTAAGACCATCACCCGACCACCACCACCACCATCACGACCACAACCACAAGCTCTCAGTACAGTAACACCAATGCTATCATTTGGCGCTGGCAGGATACTGTCGGAGTTGTTTCCGCCATTGTCGGTGCAGCCAGTAGGGAGCGGAAACAATCAGTTAAAGTTCAAACCGAATACTGAGTGTTTAAATATCAATCAACAAATTTCTTGTCTAAGATTGATCGGTTAAATTTTAAATTTCAAACAGAGATTAGCATTAAATCATGAGTGAAATATGAAATGGGAAAATTGCAGCACAATTAAAATTTGTAATCTCATATTGACTTTCAGACAGTATTAGATGCAGTCAAGTTTCAACAGAGCAGAAAGTAGCTTAAATATCCTGAATACGAAAAGACATTAATAAAGCATAACAGATCTTTCAAAAAGAAGAACTAAAGCCTCATATCTACTCCGGAGCCAAGGACAGTTATCAAGATTGGTCCTGACGTCACGGGGAGCCGGTGAGCCTCACAATAGTCTGTCCGAGACGTTCAAATTAGCTGCTCCTAAAATAGAGAAGGTACAAATTTTAAAACAAAGAGCAAATATATATAATCATATTGCAGAAATATGCCGACCTCAGTGACCCTCAGGCTAAGACAAGTTGTTTATTTTTCTCTCGATTGTCCAAAAAGAGAAGCCAGTATGTATACTAAATACAAAGTCCAGAATGCGATCAACACTCCCATTCTTGAACAAGAATTCAACAATCAAGAGAGTGCCTAAAATGTGCAGTTCCAGTAGCTGGTTCGTGACCAACAGAAAACTTATCATATGTCATGAAAACAATAAACAGTAAACAGCTCCTGGATGAACGCTAAATAGAAAACAGTTAAATTTCAACTCTAGTTGCTAAGACATCCACTAAAATACATTATATTGTTTTTCATGCTTATATGCCTCAGGGGGAAACCAGTAAATGCATAACCAGTAAGTCCAACTCGAACTAAGTTTCATACCAAAGCATACCCTGCCCCAGAGTGGAAATTTCGTTCTGGAAACACCCTCCCCAGGCTGTTGTTAAAACGTGTCTCCACGGTATCCTTTCTTCCAGGAGTGCAAGTTCTGCAAGTTTCGCAGGAGTACTGTGAAGTTTGGGAGGTAGGAGACGAGGTACTGTCGGCAGTACAGCTGTGAGGACGAGTCGTAGGTCATGCTTGGGTAGCTCAAGTGGTAGGGCACTTACACGCAATAGGCAAAGATCTCGAGTTCGAGATTTGGTCCGGCACACAGTTTCAATCTGCCAGGAAGTTTCATATCAGCACACACTCCGCTGTAGAGTGAGAATCTCAAACTGGTAATTCATAATGTTCGAACACAGCATGCGTTCCAAAATCTTGCTGCAAATCGTCGTTAGTAATATGGACGTTTAATGGAACGTATTACACCCGTTTACATTCTTGAGTATTGGTGTGACCTATGCCACTTTCCAGTCTTTTGGTATTGATCTTTCGCCAAGCGAACAGTAGTATGTGATTGCTAAGTGTGGGGCTATTTTATCTACAGACTCCGAAAGGAGCCTTATTAATATGCTGTCCGGACTTGCCTTTATTAAGAGGTTTAAGATGCTTCGCAGCACTGAGCAGATCTACTACTATGTTAGTAATGTTGGCAGTTGTTGATTCGAGCTTCAGCAAATGATGGCCACTCCTAGAGATTTTGTGTTCCTTTAAATTCTAACATACTTCTTACGTTTATTCTACAACAGTGTGCCACGGGGTATCAGCACCATCTTCTAATAACTTATTTGGTATAAGTATCTCAATTGCCTTAGATAATATTCTTTGAATTTGAGTCATATTCGACTACATTTATATAAGTAGTTGAGAAGGAGTGGACACTGACTCTTAGGATGGCATCAAGTGAATTTTTATCTGCTTTCTTAAATACATATATATTGCGTTTACTTTTCTTGGATTTAGACGTTGCGGTGGTCAGTCTCACTACAACGCTCTTGTGGTAATTAATCACTGTATCCGTCTTCATGCTCCATATTTGCGAGGATTGTTACTAAAAGGGCAAGTATGATTTCGTAAACATTTAGAATTCCAGTGAGCTCCTGGCATAACTGCTCAAAATGGTTTTTAGTGTAGGCATTTACAACAATTTCTGATAATCTCTTATGTCTACCACCGCCTTTGAATAAGTATTTTTGCTAACAAATCGACTGCAAACTAAAGTTATCACGAATTACAATTGTATGAGTGGCATATCTATTTGTGATGAGGCTCAGGTTTTCTTTCAACTGTTCAGCAACTGTACCATTCTTGTGAAATCTTGTGTGCATCACTTGGCTGCCACATACTGTTCTAGAATGTGGCAAGACAGTATCAAATATAACAATGACATAACCAGATGCTGAGAATATGAAAAGTTAACTGTTGAGACAAATATCTCAAAGCACACCCACATTTCGTAAGAAGGGCAGATCACGTCTTGACAATCTGACGTGGTAACTCTTCATTTACGTTACCCTTCATCGGTCTATTTCTTCTTCGGCAAGGCCTTCATCACATGACTTATATGACTATTTTCCTACGTGAGGCGACGGTCTGGATGCTGAAGAGGCTTAATATTCCTCTTGCTTTTCATATTTACATCAAATACTGCGTACAACGTTCTCCTGAAATGAATAACAGTTTCATCAGGTGGTGCATCTGGATTGATAGGAATAGTTTTTGGCTACACTCGAAAAAAAACCAGGTGCGTAAAATTAGCGTTACATTTCAAAGTTCTGATGCACGTAAATTATTATTGTTTTCTGGAGCAGCACTACTGAAAATAAATAAAACTTTCAACCTAACAGCACAGGGCTAAATAATTATATGAGGGGCGTTCACTAAGAAACGCAACACATTTTTTTCCGAAAGTTAGTTGGTCTTATTCGAATACACCATTTTATTCCCCACTCCCTTAGCAACAAAAGCCTATTCATCTTCATAATCTCCGTTCAATGCAGCGCACTTCGCCACCTTACAGGGAGGGCCTCTATGCCCGCATGGTATTACTCACAGGTCTACGTGAGAGCCATTGGGTTGCCGCATCAATAAAATTTTTGATCATCCATGTACTGCTCCCTTCATTAGGCTGAACAGATGGTAGTCGGAAGGTGCGAAATCTGGACTGAAGGGTGGCTGAGTAAGAACAATCCAGTGAAGTTTGGTGAGTTCCTCTCGGATACGTAGACTTGTGTCATGTCTTGCGTTGGCGACGAAAGGGAGCACATCGAACATAGCAACCCCTTCAGAGTCTCAGAAGACGGTCGAAATGACTGTATCGGTGGGTGGTGCGGCTTTGAACTTTTTCTTCGAAGGAGAGGTAGTGTGGCTCCACTCTATGGATTACAGTTTGGTTTTCGATTCCAAGAAATGAACCCATGTCTCACCACCTATGACGATATTCGACAAACAGTTGCCACGATCAATCTTACAAGCGCAAGCATTTCCACACATTGAAAGGTGGCTACACTGAGCCACAGCGACAGAGATCGCTAGAGAGCATTGTTCCGCCGCCTCCACGGGAGTGATTATTGAGATGTCGTAGTGGGCAGTGCTTGGGGAGAGCTCGTGGTAGTCAGTGCTTGTCGAGGACTCGTGGTAGTCAGTTCGTGTTCAGATGTGCTAGTAGGGAGTGCTTGCTGAGATGTGATACTGAAAGGTTCTTGTTCAGATGTGGTAATAGCGAGGCGGTGTGGAGATATATTGTAATTATGAGAGTGATTTTGGTCAATATATGAAGGTAACGAAACTTGATTTATTTTTCATTATTTCCATGTTTTAAATAATGTGTCATTACAGGTTCAGTCAACAAAGCATCTGGCTTGTGTTCTTGGATTAGAGTGTAACTGTGGTTCTCTTGAGTAATTATGGTATTTGTATTTTCTTTAATTAATTCAGTATAATGTTATTTAAAAATTGTTGTGTTGTTGAAGAAGAACCGTGCCAGATGCGTACGTTGAGTCACACTCCCACACACAGAACAGTTACTCTTGTGCTTGTTGTTGCGTTGGTTTTATAGTTGCTGCGGACTTAATTAATTAACTGTGTTAATGAAAATTTCCATTTCATTCTTTGTTATTGTTCTAAGCAGTCAGATTGCGTAATAATAATAGTCAGGGCCAACCGTTACGAGACTTCGTAATCGGACAGACAGCTACTAAAGCAGAAATTAAAATTATTTGCATTCAATATTTTTATTAAGCCCCCATGCACGTGGCGACCCTGCCAGGATCGTCCCTTGAATATGAAAGGTGGCTACACTGAGCCACAGCGACAGAGATCGCTAGAGAGCATTGTTCCGCCGCCTCCACGGGAGTGATTATTGAGATGTCGTAGTGGGCAGTGCTTGGGGAGAGCTCGTGGTAGTCAGTGCTTGTCGAGGACTCGTGGTAGTCAGTTCGTGTTCAGATGTGCTAGTAGGGAGTGCTTGCTGAGATGTGATACTGAAAGGTTCTTGTTCAGATGTGGTAATAGCGAGGCAGTGTGGAGATATATTGTAATTATGAGAGTGATTTTGGTCAATATATGAAGGTAACGAAACTTGATTTATTTTTCATTATTTCCATGTTTTAAATAATGTGTCATTACAGGTTCAGTCAACAAAGCATCTGGCTTGTGTTCTTGGATTAGAGTGTAACTGTGGTTCTCTTGAGTAATTATGGTATTTGTATTTTCTTTAATTAATTCAGTATAATGTTATTTAAAAATTGTTGTGTTGTTGAAGAAGAACCGTGCCAGATGCGTACGTTGAGTCACACTCCCACACACAGAACAGTTACTCTTGTGCTTGTTGTTGCGTTGGTTTTATAGTTGCTGGGGACTTAATTAATTAACTGTGTTAATGAAAATTTCCATTTCATTCTTTGTTATTGTTCTAAGCAGTCAGATTGCGTAATAATAATAGTCAGGGCCAACCGTTACGAGACTTCGTAATCGGACAGACAGCTACTAAAGCAGAAATTAAAATTATTTGCATTCAATATTTTTATTAAGCCCCCATGCACGTGGCGACCGCTGCTTCGGATCGTCCCTTGGAATTCTTCAGATTGTAAAAATAGTAGACAGTAGTATTGTTGTAGTAATTTGTAGTTTAGTAATTGTAGTCTATATTGCATGTGTAGATTTGGTAATTGGCATTCTTCTGATGGTATTTTTCAAAATTTAATATTGGTTGTCTTGTCTATGGGTTTGACAAATTAGTGCAATTATTTCAATTGTTCGTTAATCGTGTTTGAAGGAAGCGTTTCGTGTGAATGGTATTGTTGGTGATAACGTGTTATATTCTCTGTAATTTTCGTACTGTGACGAGTTTTGTATGTTTTGTAAATGATTACGCGATCGATGAAAAAGGCAAAAATGATGGATAGTCACAATGACGAAATTGTTGACATGGCGAACTCGCCAACACAGGACAACAGTACGATAAATAATGAAGTTGAAAACAATTTAATAAGCAGGGAAAATAGTCCAGAACCCTTTCAAAATTTTTCTCAATCAGAAAATTCAGAGAATACGAGATTACCGATAGAAGATTCTGGAATAGTATCGAACACAGATAGCTTTACAGCTATGACGAAGGAAACTGGTTTTGCGGGAAATGTTAGGGGCGAAAAGAATTTCGAACCGGCTATTATGGAGCAGTTGTTGGGTGCAATATTAAATATGGGATCACAGTTACGATCTGAAATTAAAACTGATATAGCATCTGAATTAAAAACAGTGGCAACACGTTTAGAAACAGATATGGGAACAATGGAATCACGGTTAGACTCACAAATAGGAACAATTAGAACTGAGATGGGAACAATGGAAACACGGTTAGATTCACGAATAGGGACATGTTTCAAAAACATGAAAGATGAATTAAAGAAAGAAATCAGAGAAGAAGTACAACCGATTTTGAATTCTCACAATAATAGATTAATTGCAGTAGAGATTAGACAAAGGGAACAGGATAGAGAACAGGAAGAAAGAGATCGCGTGATAGTACAAAAATTTTCAGAGTTAAATTTACAACGTGCACACGATAAGGAAGAGATATTTGAGAGAATCGAGGAATCCGTACCAAATGACAGATTAAATAACCTAACACAACAATATGAACAGTTAACTACCAAATGTGTCAACACTGAAACCCGAGTCGCGACACTTACGGAAGACGTAGGTAAACAGAAAGAAAAAATAGGTGACTTATCGGAAAGAGTTGAGGAGATTTCAGATAAATTGACAAATCTTAGTTTACATGGGGACAGAGATTCAGATGATACAGCACCATTGCCATTTGCAGAAACCGAAGAGTATCAGGACATAAATAAGCATGTTGAAAATCAGGGAAAATTTAATGAACGCGTGAAAAGGGAATTTGAGGCATTAAAAAAGCAAGTCAAACAAATTGAAGGCGAAATCGTAGGAAAAGACGGCAAAAGAGATTTAGAATCACAGATACCAGAGGGGTTTGAAGAAAATAATTTGTTTCATTTACGGGATGCAACAAGAGAGCGCCAGGCGCGCGAACTTGACAATAATCGACATTCAAACTGGGACAGACGCGGTAGGTCTTTGTCGCCACGAGGCGAAAACTTTGACTATAAACACTTTTTGACTGTTCGGAAATTTAAGATCTTCCGCAATTCTAAGAATGACATACATCCATGTGCATGGTTAGGTCAATTTACGTACGCACTTCCACCAAATTTGCCACTAAGTCACAAACTGAAATTAATGTGCAGCTATTAAAGTCCTCAGGGGATTCACTACACTAAGCGAATATGTGCTGTAGCGATCACAGGGCCCCGAGCTGTAGTGGTGCTATTTCCCTTTTAGTTTTCTGCACCGCTGCCTACTCTTTCACTATTCTTTGCATCTATAAAAACAACTCTTCTACTATCCATCTATCTAGACAGTAGGTAAAGAATAACCGGATTTGACTGTATTACCCAAAAGTGACTTTGGAAATTACCGTATGGACTTACTATATTTTCTGCAGCATTTATTCGTAGTATAAACGAAATTTTACCTGTTTATCTTCGTGACAATATTACTTCATATGTTGACGATATTCTTATTGCTAAACGTTCTTGGAGTGAGCATAACAAAATTTTGGATCCATTATTAAGTATTTTTGCAAGAGTTGGCATGACAGTGAACTTGGAAAAATCTGAATTTGGTCGTTCTCAGGCGAAATTTCTCGGTCACATTATTTCTACAGAAGGTATTCTCCCTGATCCAGAGAAACTAGACGCTATTCATAATTATGCTGTTCCTACCACAAAACGTGATGTTCGTAGTTTCCTTGGTGTCTGTAATTTTCTTAGACGCTTTGTTAGATTGGACAATTTGGCCACACCTCGTTTATGTGAATTATCTGGAAAAAATTCTAATTGGTGTTGGGATGAGGAAGCTCAGTCAGAATTTGAACAACTTCGTGATGCTTTAGTTGCTGCCCCACTTCTTTCACATCCGGATTTATCTAAAGATTTTTGTTTGGCGACGGACTCATCATACAAAGGCCTAGGTGCACATTTATTTCAAGAGATAGAAGAAAACGGCGTTGTAGTACAGAAAACTGTTGCCTTTGGAAGCCGTGTTCTCTCTAAATCAGAGAAGAATTATTCGATTACGGAACTTGAAGCTTTGGCTGTTGTATGGGCCTTCACAAAATTTCGCACATTTTTGTTTGGCAGACATACTAAGGTTTACACCGATCATCGAGCTCTGGAATTTCTTATGTCGACAAAATTAACTCATGGCAGATTGTCACGATGGGCGTTGTACCTACAGGAATTTGATTTTAGTATTGTTTACATACAGGGATCTTCAAATATTGTTGCTGATGCTTTATCACGTGCACCTATGGGTTTGAAACAAAGTGCCGAAGAGGACGGCAAAGAAAACCATTATTGTTTGATGTACATTCAAGGTGTTGCGTTTGAGAACTTTATTTCGTCTTCGCTCCAGGACATCGCTAAGGAGCAAAATAAGGATCCAATCTGGAAGGACATTAAGGAGAAGTGGAGGAGAAAGGAAAGCGTAGCGATCAGACAGTATTATTTAGTTCGCAATGATATTCTTTTCAAACGAAAATCGGTCGACAACTCTGTTTGGTTAGTTTGTATTCCTGATGAGTGGGTCAATAAATTGATTTGGTACACACATTTCAGTTATGCGCACTTTGGTCCCAGAAAATGCTTTCATAAATTACGAGAAAATTGCTACTTCAGTAATATGGAAAAACGTATTCGATCTGTTCTTGCCAAATGCAAATTATGTCAAAAGGCTAAGCCGCCAACAGTTTCTCACAGAGCACCGTTGTTTCCTATCATTCCAGCGAAATTAAAGGAGATGGCTGCAGTCGATTTGTTCGGTCCAGTGGTTCGTTCTACTAATGGTTTTGCGTACATTTTCGTAGCAGTGGAACTGACATCAAAATATGTGTGTTTTACACCGTTACGCAAAGCAACAGCTCGTTCAGTATCTAATGCTTTCATCAAACATTTTCTTAAAGAAGTTGGTCATGTTGATAAGGTTATATCAGATAATGGATCACAGTTTCGCTCTAAAATTTGGCTTCGTACTCTACGGCGTCGTAAGATTAAACCAATTTTCATTTCACTTTTTCACCCTTCAGAAAGATGGATGAAGAAAATCAATAAATTGTGTCGTCTTTATTGTCATCAGAATCACAGAACGTGGGATCAGCATCTTCATATTTTTCAAAATATTCTGAATGAACTCCCTAATGATTCAACTTCTTTACCGCCTATACTGATATTAAAAAATAAAGCACCGATAAATCGCATTTCTGAAATCGTTTCTTTTCCGCCTTCACGGAAACTGCGGCATTCTGAAGTTGTCAACCTGGCTCTACAAAATATTGCATCTGCGGCTGCTAGAAGAGAGAAATCAGCTAAACGTCCTGGTCGTTTAAAAATCTTGACAGTTGGTCAGAAGGTGTTAATTAAATCTCATCGTTTGTCTCATAAAGGAAAAGGCTTATGTCGCAAATTTTTTCTGCTTTATAACGGTCCATATAGAGTTCGCAAAATTATTCATGATAACACTGTTGAAGTAGAAACTCTTAAAACTCGGCGCTCTAAGGGAATACATCACATATCTAACGTAAAAATTTTTGTGGAATGACATACTTGTGAGAAACCAACAGTTTACGTAAACATGGAGAGAGTACAAGAGTACCGCGCTGTGTTTTGGCGGCGGCACATACTCAAAGCAACAGTCAGTCTGCGCGCCGCACAAGGCAGTCGTTGACCGCAAACAATCACTTCCTACGTCACGCGCCTACAGCTGATCGAGCGCTCAGTGCGAATGCACTGACAGACGTAAATAAATACACAGTTTAATTTCTCCGAATAAATTCTGTATAAAGCTATAAGGACTTCATAAATTATGTTATTAACGTTCAGTATTTTTCAGGATACGGTTGTATAAAGTATTTAAGACCTTCAGGTAAATTCTGTGCGTGTCCGACGTTAAGACGACTTGCTTTGGAGAAAATTTTCAGGAAGAAGGTCATTTCGAAGAAGAAAGTAATAAACAAAAAAAGGTAACGGTTAATTGAGTTTATTTTTCAGGTAACATAATTCCACTTAGGTATGTACTTCAGACGTAATTTGCTGCTTGCGATTACGTGATTCATACTTTGTGATAATTTCATGTTCTATGAATTTACTAGTGAAGCGACGTGCTTACGCATATTAACTGATTTTGACAATGATTAATTAATGAACAGGGTTGTTATTTGTATATATTATGCATCGCTTGGCTGCTATGCTTTTTCACTGATGTCATATTTTTTATTATGTGCCTGCTGTGCTTAGTTATTTAAATTATAATTGTCACCTGATTAATTGTGCTGATGTGGTTAGATATGTAAGTTATACTTTGTGATTTATCTGCTTGCGCCTTCATGTTTACTTATTAAGATTGCATATGAAGATTTATTTGCTTATGTCGATGTGATGCTAATGACCTGTTTATTGTGTAAGGCATGTTTGCTGCTGTGCGTATGGATTGCATATTTACACATTTCTGTTTGTTGTCATAACTACTCTTCAATTTAGTATATAGAAATGCTGATATACTGTGTACGAACATAGAGTTTAGGTTACACTGTGGTATTAATTATAGATTGTTCGCTTGGCAGAGCCTCGTTATAGGGATTGTGCTGCATCCACTTGTTGACATTCTGTTCTCTACTGGTATATTTACTTGCTATTGGATGTTTTGCTTACGCTCAGTGCTTTATATTTTAAGATAAGAAACTGAACTGCTATAATTCGACGAACGACATTAGTACAAGAAAGTCATAGAAGTCACATGAGCTGAGGTTTTATGGAAGCTGTATAAATTTATGCTACTAGGAAGGAAGCTAACGACATGACATACCGAAACTAGGTATAGACTATTGACAGTCATTACACTGCATTTTTCGTGAGCAATTGAAATAGGAAGTGACACTTGACACAAAAATACTCCACATGTTTGCTTCTGCTATGATTCTTGAAGTGGTGTACACACTGTGAAATATGATGATCATTCACACTCCGTAATCGTACTTAATTACTGAGAGTTAATCGAACTGAAGTCTGTTAGAGGTCATGTATGCATTTCTTTTATTTAATGATGGACAAGGAACCAAAATGTATCTTATAATTTATAATGAGTAGAAAATTTGGGTCAGATGGATTACACAGAGGTTGTGTGTGGACACTGTGTCTTCGGATTGTATGGGATGATGAATTGAAGTTGCACTAGGATTTTGTCTGTACTTGTTCGAGGAGACTGACTAGAGGAAAGAGTTGTTATGGAAGTGAAATGATATTGGTGCTGAGGTTTATATGTATCGACGTATTATTGAGGTATTGAGATTAGGTGAAGTAGATGATTATTGGAGTTTTCGTGGACAAGAGGTAAGGTAAATGAGGTATTATTGAAATATTGAGATTATGTAATGCTGATGATTATTGGAGTTTGGTGGATAAGAGGTGAAGTAATTGAGGAGCATATTTTTTTTGTTGGTCTATATGGAACAAGGAGGATGAAGGTGGCAGACTAGAACACTCAAGTACAAAGAAGATTGTCTACACACACACTTTGTTAAATCAATAAGCAGTATATACTTTTTTTTGGGAGAGGAAGCATTTGCATATCTTGGTACACTGACAGTTGTTCAGCAACCGTACATTTTGATCTGGCTTGGCAAACATTGGTCTTGACATGATGACTATGACGTTGACTTAACTATTATTGACTGTTATACATTGCTGCCACTAGTACTTGGTACACATGATGAACATCAAATCTTGGACAGAGTTACATTTACACAGTTAACACTATTCAATTACACAGTAGTACTTAATGTGGATGAAAGATGAGTGGATGTGTTTTGTGTGTTTTCCTTTCCTAATCCTACCCACCTATCTCCTAAATATTATTTTATTTGTTGGTAGTGGCTTGCACTGACACCCATAAATATTATAGGTTAACTGTTATTGTGTATTGTAATAGTTAATGTGACAATTAACTGATATCATTTGTGTGTTTATTATGATTTGTATGTTTAGTGTAAGAGCATTGATTATATTTTGTTAAAGAAATTGTATGTGCATTCAAACTATTGTTCATGACTGAACTGTCTCAGTAGTTATGGTGAATAGTATGGACTGTTACTTGCACCTTTTCTACATGATTGGTGCCACAAGGACATGTTTAATTTCTGCTGATGAACTGTGTGATCAGTGATTGTAAAAAAATTATGGACTGTTACTTGTACCTTTTCTACAATATTGGTGCCACTAGGACATGTTTAATTTCTGCTTATAAACTCTGATGAACAGTGTGATCAGTGACAGTGTATTTTATGGAACTGCTTCTGCTGAGAAATGTGACTTGTTGCTGTGTGTACCTGCTCAACATTGCTGGGTACCACTGATGGACTGCTTCTACTGAAATGGTATTACTTGTTGATGTCTGCACCTGCTCAACATTGCTGGGTGCCACTGATGGATTGCTTCTACTGAAATGAAGTCACCTGTTGCTGTGTGCACCTGCTCAACATTGCTGGTGCCACTAATGGACTGCTTCTACTGAAATGGTATTACTTGTTGATGTCTGCACCTGCTCAACATTGCTGGGTGCCACTGATGGATTGCTTCTACTGAAATGGAGTCACCTGTTGCTGTGTGCACCTGCTCAACATTGCTGGTGCCACTAATGGACTGCTTCTACTGAAATGGTATTACTTGTTGATGTCTGCACCTGCTCAACATTGCTGGGTGCCACTGATGGATTGCTTCTACTGAAATGAAGTCACCTGTTGCTGTGTGCACCTGATCAACATTGCTGGTGCCACTAATGGACTGCTTCTACTGAAATGGTGTTACTTGTTGGTGTCTGCACCTGCTCAACATTGCTGGGTGCCACTGATGGATTGCTTCTACTGAAATGGAGTCACCTGTTGCTGTGTGCACCTGATCAACATTGCGGGTGCCACTGATGGACTGCTTCTATTGAAAAAATGTTACTTATTGGTATTTGCACCTGTTGACCATTGCTGGGTGCTACTGCTGGAACTGTCAACTGCTTATTCTTGGGCTATGGAAAGCGTTTATGTGAATATTGGTATAAACTGATTTTTTGTGTATTAATGTTTGTGAAAAGCTATGAGACTCTTACCTGCACATATTCGTCATTGCTGACGCTATTGATTGAACTGTTTAACCACATAATACTTGTGTAAACTTATGTAAAGTCACATGTATGAAAGAATTGGTATTGCTTACTGTATTTTATATATTAGGTTATTGAAAGGTCAGTGCAAAGCCAAAATTTTATCTAGTTATATGATATTTACGTATTAATATTATCTTTTATTTTTGTCTGTATTTTTTGACGAATTTGGTGGTATTTTCACCACCAATGCTGGCAAAAATACCATCAAATTCTAGCCGTGGAGGAAGGGCATATGAAAGGTGGCTACACTGAGCCACAGCGACAGAGATCGCTAGAGAGCATTGTTCCGCCGCCTCCACGGGAGTGATTATTGAGATGTCGTAGTGGGCAGTGCTTGGGGAGAGCTCGTGGTAGTCAGTGCTTGTCGAGGACTCGTGGTAGTCAGTTCGTGTTCAGATGTGCTAGTAGGGAGTGCTTGCTGAGATGTGATACTGAAAGGTTCTTGTTCAGATGTGGTAATAGCGAGGCGGTGTGGAGATATATTGTAATTATGAGAGTGATTTTGGTCAATATATGAAGGTAACGAAACTTGATTTATTTTTCATTATTTCCATGTTTTAAATAATGTGTCATTACAGGTTCAGTCAACAAAGCATCTGGCTTGTGTTCTTGGATTAGAGTGTAACTGTGGTTCTCTTGAGTAATTATGGTATTTGTATTTTCTTTAATTAATTCAGTATAATGTTATTTAAAAATTGTTGTGTTGTTGAAGAAGAACCGTGCCAGATGCGTACGTTGAGTCACACTCCCACACACAGAACAGTTACTCTTGTGCTTGTTGTTGCGTTGGTTTTATAGTTGCTGGGGACTTAATTAATTAACTGTGTTAATGAAAATTTCCATTTCATTCTTTGTTATTGTTCTAAGCAGTCAGATTGCGTAATAATAATAGTCAGGGCCAACCGTTACGAGACTTCGTAATCGGACAGACAGCTACTAAAGCAGAAATTAAAATTATTTGCATTCAATATTTTTATTAAGCCCCCATGCAACATTTGGTCCTTCGTTGCTCTTTATTGTCTTCTGACATTCGGCGAGGCTACCAGCGGGCACAAACCTTTGGTGGACGAGTGTGTCAGCACTGCCAACAGAGCTGTGCAGTGGTGCAACGAGATATTTGATTGTGATCCACCGATCACCTCGAATGAGACTGTCTGGACCCTCCAACATTGCAAGAGTCGAAGCCTTGGGCGGCCGGTCGGCAGTGGGAGATGGGACGTGTTTGCGCGATCTTGTTGCGGTGGTTCAGAGCCAGGTCTTCGTAGACACTACGCAGGCGCCTGTGAATTTCTGCGATGCTTCGGTTTTCCGTCAAAAGAAACACAATGACAGCTGTTTGCTTGAAACGAATCTGCCTTGCACGCGCCATTTTGAAGGTTACGTATAGTACCGTCGCCAATCGGAACTTCATGAAACTATAGAGCTAGAAGCGGAGATATCCCACATATCCTACAAAACTTCCCCATTTTTTCTCATCGGAGAGTGGCCGAGAAATAAAATATGTTGCATCATTTATTGAATGATCTTAGTATATGCAAAAAGTAATAAACATTAAAATTTTGTCATATAGTCTCAACGTTCACTGACTGGCTTTTCTTCAAACAGAAAGATATACACTGGGAACGTAGTTGCTGTGACACCACCTGCCAACAGAAAGGGAAACCTTGTTTAACATCATACTTTGTCAAATAATTAGGTATCATAAATTGAAACATTAACAATCATTCACGAAATACCTATTGCAATTTACATTCTGCATGCGAGAGAGAAGCGATGGAAGACATTCAAGGATCTGACACGAACACATGACACTGAACTTCATGGAAACACTCGAAACATATTGTGGCGTATTTGGCCTATGTGCTATAGTTCGTCCCAACGTCTTGGTCCAAAAATGTTTCCTAGCGCTTCTAACAACCCTACCACAACAAAGCTCAAAATTTAATAATGATTGTGGTGTTGCTCACGCTGCTAAATACTGCATTTTCGGACAACAACAAAGTTATTATGTGGCAGGTGTCATTAGAGTACAGTTAATAAAGTCACTTCATGAAATAATGAATAAGCTAGGCACTCATCTTTTCGTGTTTCCCACGCTGGTCTCGTAGTAAAATCATGGCTCAATCGTCGAAAATCTAGGTGGTGATGATTCCAAGCTCGGATGAAAAGAGACCTAGGTTTTATTCTGCTATATTCAAAAGTTTTATAGATGTGTTTCACAAACCATTCTTGACGATTACACTTTTGCAGGACAATGGTGATCTAAAAAAGTAAACAGCACTCCGAATTTAAGTTACACTTCCTTTTTATTGCTTTTGTTGCAATATCACGTAACACACAAAACATCAGTTCACAATACAAAACATACTTGAAAACATCTTCCTCACTGTTAAAGTTCACATTTTATAAGCTGACTACAATATACGCCTTTCCAACATGACGTCCAAGACTTGACATTTTCAAGGTCCGACTCTCTAACAACTAACTAATAATCGCTTACGCGCCCAAAAATCAGAGTTACAAGTACGAAAAAGATCATAGTGACAAAAGAAAGAATACACATAACAATACTATCATTGCAACATAAACATATTGATGTATCAAAGTATCTCTACATTAATGAAATCAAATGTGAATGTTGTCTCAGAAACATGTTAACTACTTTACAGAAACATAGTAGAATATTGCTGGTATCGAGAGGTTCAGCTGAGGTGCCGTAATGGTTACATAATTCAAGTACCATTATCCGCTGTCCTACGTATTGTAAACATGAAAGTGAGTGACTGCAAACGCTGAAATTCTTAGTCCATATCTGGGATCAAAAAGTTGTTTTAGAGTAAAACATTTTCCCATAGGAGATAACAGCAGACTTTGAGTTTCTGTGTGTGCATCGTAGTGTGCTGTGTCAAAACGCACGGGTTACGTTCGCCCTTACTAGTGCTGAGCATCCTATACGATAACTGGTGGTTACTGTGAATATACGTGTAACGTATATTAAGAAAAAAAAATGTTGTAGATGATCCGAGAGCTTCGACGAAAAAACAGGTGTTGAGCGCGCGCGACTTCAGCGATGCAACATCTTGCCTTCACTGGGTCCAGAGATGCTGCCTGAGCGACGCGCAGCAGCCGGCAGCTGTCGTAGAGAACCGACAGCAGCAACGAATAATTAATTAACTGCCAAAAGTTGGCGTAGCGCTGCTTGTTTGTTCGTTTTAAATGGTTCCTATCGTGTGTGTTAGTTAGTTCCCATGTAGACCTCTCACCGACTAAGTGGATATATCGGTATGCGTCTAGGTGTGATAGTAGAGCGACCCTCTGCGTGGTGTAGTGAGGCACCGCAGCTGGCGGCTAAGGCTTGGGAGAGGGAAAGGAGTTTTGATTGGTAGTATCAGGACTTTAAGTTGGGTACACTTCACGGAGGCAGCGTGGCTATTTAGTCTGTTAGGAACCCGCTCACATACGTGGCTGTGACGGTTGATTCCTCCCAAAGCTGAGCAACGGAATATACAGAGATTCTGTGGGATTTTCTGAATAGTCGCTGGTGATACACCAGTTTTGGCGAATTGAGGTGCACGAGCTATTAATTGATTGTCGTCTTGTGGGCAGTTTCGGTCGTAAAGTTTGCTTTGGTAAATCCAGCGTGAGCCTGGTTAGAGAGAGAAGTAGATTTGTAGGTGCTGAGTTTTTGGGAATAGGTGGAACCGATATCCTGCCCGTGTTGTACGATTAGTGGTCACGGCTCGCCCAGAGGTAATTGGCTTGTTAGCCGTTTTGTTGAAGTGGTTTGGTAGTGGTTGCTGTCTGTATCGAGAAGGTAAAGCCTCGAACACATGTTCGTAGTTGTTGTTCAAATACCACTATCTTACAGCGGACCGAGAATTGGCTCGAATAAATACGAACTGTTTCACTACATTGTGACAGGCTGCACCAGTAGTTAAGTGGATAAGCGACGAGAGAATAAAGGAACCACTTTACAAGCGGCAAGCAGGTAAACGAAAACTTGATTAGCCAAAGTGACGAGTGGCCGAATTCAAGTAGGGAACTTAGCGGGTCGCACATTGTCAACGCCTGAAGAAGTTAAGAATTGTTTTAAATTGTCAATTAAGGTTAGATTTAAAGTGGCGGTGGCACTTAGAGTTTTTGTTTATGTTGTGTCGATTCCCTAAGGTCTCGACACAATGAGTGGCTAGGTGCACGCGAAACTAACGCAGACGGGCGTAAATTCTGAAACAGGAGACTGGATGAAAAACTATAAAGAAAAGAAGAGAGATTGTCATCTACTTAACTTTTAATGATGTTCTTCTTGTTGAAATACATCTCTTGCATAGTAGTAAGCAATTAGCACTAATACCACTGGCGCCTTGCTAGGTAGTAGCGATGGACTAAGCTGAAGGCTATTTAATCTGTCTCTCGGCAAATGAGAGAATGACTTGATAGGTCTAGTCGCAAGCTATGTCGTCCGTACAACTGGGGCGAGGTCAAGTCCGTGTCTTGTGACCTGCCATGTGGTGGCGCTAGGTTTGCGAATACACAGGCGCGACACGCGGGTCCGACATGTACTACAGGACCGCGGCCGATTTAAGTTACCACCTAGCAAGTGTGGTGTCTAGCGGTGACACCACATTCCTCCCCCGCAAAGCGGCGAACGGTCGTGAGATAAGGCTTCCGCCCGCCGCGGGGAGGACCCCATGTTGACGTATGCGATGAGGTGGGGAGCCTAACAACAGGCGAGGCTGTGCCACCCGCACCCGGCCATTCGGTCCGAGGGGAGCTAGGAAACGCCTGCAAACCTAGTCCAGGGTGCACGTCAACATGAGGTGTTTGCGCACGTAATGATATAAGAGGAGCCGCGGGGTCGACCTCCATGTGGTCGGAGCACCCGACGGGCGAAGACGACATCTGGTCCGGAGCGGGCAAGAGGTCCATGGCGGAGGACGGCTGGTCACGGGAAGCGAGCGGCGGCGCGTGACCCAGGGAGGCGCGAGGCGGCTGCAGCGAAGCGTCCGCTGCTGGCGGCGCCGGCGGCGGCTGCGGCGGCGCGACGCCATGAGGCAAAATGGAAGGCATCGTCGGGAACACCTGGGGATGAGGCGAGCCAGTAGATGGGTCCCCAGGGCGCTGACCTGACGGCACCGTCGCTGAAAGCAGACGGGGAGCGGCAGAACCCAGGCGACGACAGAGGCGCAGCTGATTGAGATGCCGACGCACCTCACCAGAGGCCCCCAAAACCAAATACATCGCGCGGCCGAGGCAGCGAAGAATGCGCCCTGCGAGCCAACGCCGTGAACCGCGATAGTTGCGATAATAGACAACGTCGCCAGGAGCAAAAGCAGGACTCTGCCGCTGCACAGGAACCTGATGTGGCGGATGCAGCAAAGACATCAGAGTTCGATGAGGACGACCATGGAGCAACTCAGCCGGCGAGCGACCATCGCGGGGCTGAGAGCGATATGAAGACAAAAAGAGCAACAAAGCGTCCTCCCGAGAATGCGACTCTTTCAACTTCAACATCTGCGACTTGAAAGTCCGGACCAATCGTTCAGCGGCACCGTTCGACTGAGGCGAAAACGGCGCGGATGTCAGATGTTGAATACCATTGGCCTTGCAGAATGACTGAAATTCTGCGGACATGAATTGTGGGCCATTGTCGGAAACAATAGTCTGCGGAAGACCTTCAATGCAAAAGATAGCAGACAAGGCTTGGATGGTGGCAGAAGACGTCGTGGAAGACATCCGGACAACAAAAGGAAAATTACTGAAAGCATCGACCACAACCAACCATCGAGCATTCCAGAATGGACCAGCAAAATCGATGTGCAAGCGTTGCCAAGGGGAAGTGGCTTTCGGCCATGCAAAGAATTTCCGCGGCGGTGCGGATTGTTGTTCGGCACACGCCACACAAGAGGAGCACATATTCGTAATCGCAGCATCGATTCCGAACCAAGTACAGTGCTGACGAGCAAGTTGTTTCGTTCGCACTATACCCCAATGTCCTTGGTGAAGAAGCCGTAAGACAGAGGACTGTAACGAACGTGGGACTACGACTCGGGATTGATCATTATCGGAACGCAACAACAAAACACCACGTCGTACAAAAAGTCTCTCCTTGTGAGCAAAAAAACGGCGAACCAAAGGATCCTCGATCCGTGACTTTGACAAGGGCCATTGCGTAGCAACAAAACGCAAAACAGTAGCAAGGACAGGGTCAGCAGCTGTGGCAGTAGCTACACGACGAAAATCAATCGGAAACGATGCGACCACGTCATCGGCTTCCGAATCAATGAACATGCAAGCAAGTTCGGAAGAATCGAATGCTTTATCCTCAGCAACAGGCAAACGGGACAACGCATCAGCGTTGCCGTGCTTAGCAGTGGACCGATACAAGATATCGTAGCGGTACTGCGAGAGAAAAAGTGACCAGCGAATGAATTTCTGCGCTGTACGTGGAGGTACAGGCTTGTTCGGATGAAAAAGCGATGTCAACGGTTTGTGGTCCGTGATGATGGTAAAGTGACGACCATACAAAAAATCGTGAAACTTTGTTACACCAAACACAAGAGCCAAAGCTTCCTTCCCTATTTGTGAATAATTTCTTTGCGCAGATGAGAGCAATTTGGACGCAAAGGCAATAGGGCGATCATGCGAGCCATCCTTGTGCGCAAGCACAGCACCGATCCCGAAATCCGATGCATCTACCATCAACAAAAGGGGTTTTCGGGGATCGAATGGCGTAAGGCAAGTATTTGAAAGTAACGCCGATTTCAACTGACGAAAGGCGCGTTCGCATTCCGTCGTCCAGACGAACGGAACACCTTTACGGCGTAAGCGATGAAGCGGAGCTGAAATGGAAGAAGCATTGCGCACAAATCGGTGATAATAATTTACCTTACCCAGCACACTCTGTAGCTGTTTTAAGTTCTGCGGTGACGGCAAGTCCTGAATGGCACGAAGGTGCTCTGGACTCGGATGTATACCTTGGGCGTTAAGGACATGGCCCAGGTACGGTAAGTCACGAGCAAAAAACACACATTTGTCCTTCCTCAAGCGAAGACCATTCTGACGCAAGACCTGAAATAAGGTCCGGAGATTCTGCAAATGTTCTGCTTCTGTCTTTCCTGAGATTACAATATCGTCCAGAGAGTTCGCAGCAGTAGGGACCGACGCACAAATAGTTTTTAAATATTGCTGAAATAAAGCAGGGGCGGATGCACACCCGAATGGCAGTCTTTTGAAGCGATACAAGCCAAGATGCGTGTTTACCACCAAGACGCGCTGGGATTCGTCGTCCACAGGTATTTGCAAGTACGCATCTGCTAGGTCCAATTTTGAAAAATATTTTCCCGGGCACAGTTTGTCAAAAAGATCTTCCGGGCGGGGCAAAGGAAAAGTAGCAGTCACAAGTTGCGGATTCACAGTTGCCTTGAAGTCCACGCAAAGTCTCAGTTTTCCGGAAGGTTTTGGCAAAATGACTAAGGGTGAGGCCCAGAGAGAAGCCTGCACACGTTCAATTACACCTTGAGATTCTAACTCGGCCAATGTTCTGGCGACCTCATCACGCAATGCGTGGGGAACATTGCGCGCTCTGAAAAATTTCGGTTGCGCGTTGTCTTTCAGTTCCAAATGCGCTTCATAGTTCTTAGCGCAACCAAGGCCCGGTGCAAAAATGTCTGCAAATTCTTCACAAAGACTAGAAACACTGGCGGAAGGCACAGTCTGATTCACTGATAGGACCTGATTCACTATAGACAAATTAAACAATTGAAACAAATCTAAACCAAACAAGTTCACGGCACTAGAGGAACGAAGAACATAAAATGACACAAGTTTTGTCTGTCCCTTGTATGTTGCAATAAGGCTGCACCGTCCTAACACAGGTATGTGCTGTCCTGAGTAACTAGTTAACGTAACATTTGCGGCACGCAATGGCGGTGCGCCCAGCTGTTTGTACGTGTCGTGATTGAGCAATGAAACTGCAGCTCCGGTATCGAGCTGGAATGGTATCACTTTTCCTGCAAAGTCTAAGTCCACAAAAAGTTTATTGTCTTGTTGACGACAAGAGCGACTGTCTCGTGCAATTTGAACTGATACAGGTCCAGAAGCACTTGCAACGTTACGGGATTGCCGGCGACGTCGACGCACACTTTGGGTGGGACGAACACAGTCACTGTTAGCTAAAGTGTCACTGGATGGGTGGGAATGAACTACATGAATGTCCATGGGCGAAGGTACACGAGCCTGATTGTCCTGGGTTCGATGCCGGCGCGAAGCAAAGGGCCTGGAATTTGTGTGATTGTCTGACCTAAGCTTTTTCTGGCAAACACTTTGTACATGTCCTTTCTTTTGACAGTAAAAGCAAATAGCTTGGCGTGACGGGCAATTTTCACGCGAATGTCTAGTTGCACACCGCGGGCAAGATTTCACTGCATTTGCTTGCTTACGCGGCGCACGTGGTTGCAAGCTAGGCGGCCGCAGCGAAGTCGGGCGCGAGGGCCGCTTAGCGTCCCGTGCAGCAGGCCGGGCGGGCCGATTAATGTGACACACTGCTGGCGAAGTTTCAAATGATGCCTGAGCAAAGTCAAGTGTGTCTTGCCTGTCCAATATGTCTATCACTTGTTGCAGGGAGGGATTAACTAGCTTCAAAATCTGTTCCTTTATGCGAACATCAGAAACGTTCTGTGCAATTGCATCACGCACCATAGTATCTGAATATGGGAGGCCACATTCACAGGCAAACGCGCAGTCTCTAGTAAGGCCTTGCAAAGTTGCTACCCACTCCCTGTTAGTCTGACCGGCCGTACGTTTTGTACGAAAAAACGTATACCGTTTTGCAACTACATTAACTGTTTCTTTGAAATAGGCATCTAAAGCAGACAAAATTTCTTCGTAGGACAGAGTTGCTACGTCGCGTCGGGGAAACAATTTCACTATCACACGGTAGGTAGACACACCGACACAAGAAAGCAAAAACGGCTGCCGCTCTTTACCTTGAATTCCATAAGCAGTGAGGTGGAAGTTGAACTGATCGGCCCACTCAGTCCAGCTTTCGGTTGTGGCCTCGAAGGGCCTAAATGGCGGTGCGACAGCGTTGTGTGGCTGCGGTAGCGAAGAAGCGGCTGCCGCCGCATCGGTTTGCAGCGCACGTTGACCCTGGACGAGCTGTCCAAGGGCTTCCAATAACGCCTGCGTCTGCTGATTCTGCAAGCGAAAAAATTCGGACAGTACATCTGGAGAATGCGGCGAAGCCATGACACAAGCAAATTAGAGCAAATATAACACAAAGACTGCAACGTGGGCGCGGCACCACTCCTCGGCGCCAAAATATTGTTGTGTCGATTCCCTAAGGTCTCGACACAATGAGTGGCTAGGTGCACGCGAAACTAACGCAGACGGGCGTAAATTCTGAAACAGGAGACTGGATGAAAAACTATAAAGAAAAGAAGAGAGATTGTCATCTACTTAACTTTTAATGATGTTCTTCTTGTTGAAATACATCTCTTGCATAGTAGTAAGCAATTAGCACTAATACCACTGGCGCCTTGCTAGGTAGTAGCGATGGACTAAGCTGAAGGCTATTTAATCTGTCTCTCGGCAAATGAGAGAATGACTTGATAGGTCTAGTCGCAAGCTATGTCGTCCGTACAACTGGGGCGAGGTCAAGTCCGTGTCTTGTGACCTGCCATGTGGTGGCGCTAGGTTTGCGAATACACAGGCGCGACACGCGGGTCCGACATGTACTACAGGACCGCGGCCGATTTAAGTTACCACCTAGCAAGTGTGGTGTCTAGCGGTGACACCACAGTTTAATTTTTTTTAATACTGAATTTCCGTGTTGTGGTGTGTAGTCTTTGATGGCACTCGCTCACTTACGTGAATGAAATTGTATCGAAATACCTAGAGAAAATAAATTCTAGTTTTCTTGGGTTAATATAAAACTTACGTGTATTTAATTAGCATCTGGTATATATATATATATATATATATATATATATATATATATATATATATATATATATATATATATTACGGGAAAAGCAAACGGTGAATTCCAGAGATCTTAATACCGCTTTGCAGGACACAAGTATACTCTGGTATTTGTAAGTTTGCCTAATGAAAAGTCCATTGATGGAGTGGAACAACGATAAACCGACAGAGGGTAGATGTTCTAAAACGTTAAAATGATTTCATTGATGGAAAGAGTGTCTAAGAAAATGCAAGTAGAATTCAAGTTGCAATTTATTACGGAAAGGTCAACGATTACACCAAGGACAAAGATTATTAAATCGGTGAAGTACGTGACGTGTTATTTACACTTCAACGCTGGGCTTAGAAGAAAGAGATTTAGTGGTAGCATAAATTATTTCAATTCTTATCGACATTGGTCGAAGCGTCTTAATACAAACTGGTCATAACACGACGGTATATGGAATAGGAATTTTGTAAGTAATTAAAAAGTTACGAGTCTTTTCCAGAGATAATGTACTGCGTTGTGAGAATTTCGTTGAGTGGGAGAACAATTGCAAGCTAGATGTGACATTTATCTCGACATAATATAAATAGGTAGTGGATTTAAAGAGATTTGTTGGTTTGATTTGACCAGTAGTATGGACAACGAGAGTTGTTATCTAAATTGGTCTATCTTGTAATAGCTGCTTGATATTGGTGATCATAGTCATTAGAATGTTTGGATGTGTTCTTAGTGTAATCGTGTCATTGTTCGATCTCGACGTTGTGTAAAGTAAGGGTGCTGTCTTTCATTATTCGATATTCGAGCCGGCTGCATAGTCAGTGGTTGAGGTTGCCGCAGTAGTAATCATAGTAAGGTTGATCTGTCTTCAATTTGTTGCTTGAGAGTGCGATTACGGTACGAGCCAAACTTCGAGGAGTCGCCAGGCGCTCCACTACCACTGGAATCTTCTAAAATCAGTTAGCGATCCACCGTCATAACATCGACTGTGAAATTAGAAACTGTTCCTAATTAAAGCTGTAGCGGTCAATTGGTTCGCCCAAGTATTTTGCGCGGCAGGAATCCATACAAGAACGGCATAGCGACGGTGGTACAGTAAGATCCATTGACGTAAGTTCGATCTTGGGTATCGTCAGTCGGCACGTTACAGAAGGTATCCTAAGTAACCATATTAATACAAATTTACGTGTTATTCCGATAGAGTGATTTGATGCATTTCTCAGTACCTTTTTTTTACATTCGTCACAGCACACAAGAGCACCGCCTGCACAACAAAACTAATCATTTCTTCCCCTTGTGTTTATCTTGTGTCCAGTACCAACCCGTGTGACGTCACCATTCAGAGTGATGTAATGTAGTTTAGATGAGATTAATCACTGGTTGTAGCCCACATCATTATCCTACAGGATATTCTTAATGTCTTTTTCTTCTTTAATTTTCTCTGTCTATTTACACTGACGTGACAAAAGTCACTGGATACTTTCTAATACCGTAGCGGATCTCCTTTTACCCGATGTGGTGCATCAGCTCGATGTGGCATGGACTGTAGCAAGTCTCTGGAATCCACTGCAGAAATATTAAACCATCCTGCCTCTATAGCCTTCATAATTGCAAGAGTGCTTCCGGTGCAGGATTTTGTGTACGAGTTGACCTCTGGATTACGTTTCATAAATGGCATTTATGCCGGGCGATCTGAGTGGCCAAAGCATTCGCTAGAGTTGTCCAGAAAGTTTTCGAAACCCTTCGGGGACATTGCGGCCCTGTGACACGCCACTTTGTCTCTCATAAAAATTCCGCCTTTGTTTGGGAACAAATGGTTCCAAGTAGCCGAACATGACCATTTCCAGAGGACTCAGTCCAGTCCACGTAAACACAGCCCACACCATTATGGAACCACCAATAGCTCGCAGAGTGTCTTGTCGACAAGTGGGATCCATGGATTCGTGAGATCTGCCCCACATTCGAAACCACTATCATCTGTTACCAACTCAGATAGGGACTCATCTAACCAGGGCACGGTTTTCCAGTCGTCTAGAGTACAAATGATATGATGATGAGGCCTTGGAGAGGCGCTGTGTGCGATATCGCGCTGGTACAAAGGCACACGCGTCGGTCGCCTGCTGCCACAGCCCATTAAGTCACGTTTCGCCGCACTGTCCTAACAAATACTTTCGTCGTACGTCTCAAATTGATTCCTACAGCTAATTCACGCATAGCTGCTTGTCTGTTAGCACTGACAACACTACGAAAATGCCGTTGCTGTCGGTTGTTAAGTGAACGCCGTCGGCCACTGTGTTTTCCATGCTGACAGGTAATGCCTGAAATATATACTATTCCCGGCACACTTTTAACACTGTGCATCTCGGAATATTGAATTCCACAATGATTTCCGAGATGGGATGTCCCACATGTGTAGCTCCACCTGCCATTCCGTGTTCAAAGTTTGTTAATCCCCAACGTGCGGCTATGATCATGTCGGAAACTTTTTCACATCGACCACCTGAGTACAAATGACAGCTCCACCTAATCACGAATTAATGTGAGTATTTACAAAGTCCGCAAAAGAAACAGGTAGAACGCTTTTTATGAACAATTGAAAGCTATCAGTGACGTGTTATTGATTCTCCTATTCAGCGATAGATGGTCTCAGGAACCCTCATAGCGTTGTGGCAAATATGAACGTGGCAGTCTGCAGTGTGTGAGCAGTTCATTGCTGTGGAGTACACTCTATGTGTATTTACGTGTTGTACGGAAGCAGCCTACTCACGTCATATAAAATTCATATGCTCTCCATTGCGTGCCAGCCTAGTCCGCTGTAACTAGCTATGACGTCACGAATGTTGCACAATACCTTATAAGTAAAGTAAATAATCTGAAAAGTTAATAGCATGTTGGGAATAATATTAAAATGATAATGTGGTAAGTTCAATTTGGCAACTTAAACAGTTTTCGAAATTTGGACTTTTACGTAAAAATCATCGGCACAACAGGAAGGAGCTAAAAACTTCAGAATTTATATTCAGATTCGTTTTTCATTGTAATTTAATGGAAACAGCATGCTGTAAAGTAATATTTTGGTTGAAATTCATGATTTTATGTTTTTGTGTCCTAAAAGTTCGGAAGCAAGATAGATTAAGTAAGTGATTAGATAAACCTAGAATGTTTAGATGTAGATAGAATGGAGATACGCTATAATAACAAAGATGTGAGAAGATTCAAAAAGGTAGCTATAAAACTATAGCTGTAGCGTCTCTCCAAAGGGCAAGTTCAGAGCTCATCTATTGCGCGCAGTACAACTAAAATAACTCTCTCGCCAAAAGTATTTAACCTAGCCACATTAGAAATGTATTGCAGATACTTACCTGGGTGTTGACTGCACAATTAATTCAAGAGCTTCATTGGCCTTCAGCGAATGAAGCCATTAATTATTTAGTAACTTGGTGTTTTGTTAGCCCAGCGGCTAGTCAGTAAGGCAAATGTTATCGGCTGCGCCTTCGGCGGTCCGCACCGCGGCTATATAAATAACAGGGTGCGAGCTAGAGTAAGGCCCCAGTTCTCTTCTAGATTCGTATCAGTGCGCACTCCGTGTCGGAAGCCGCGTCGCGTTTGTGCAGTTGCCAGAAACAACCTTGGATGCCATAATACGTAACTAGATATGCACTTAGCAATGAGTTCGCATTGGGGTAAAGTGTTACTTACGGAATGACTCATGTGATTTAGTCTCAGTTTGTGGATGTCGTATTTTCTCGTGACGTCACAGGACAGACTTTCTAACGTTACTAGCGTGGCGTCTGATGAGCATTAACATCAAATTTTGGCGAGCATTCACTTTGAACATTTACATCGATAACGATTATTGAACAGTTTCGTTATCTAGGGATAATAGGATCCGCCCAATATGCTCTGAACAGCTCCGATAGTACAGTAGCTGATATAGGTAATCATTTGTCTCGAATTTTACGGTTTATCGTTTTCCAGAATATAGTGAAAATTGTTATAGTAAACTGCATTTTCTATGAATCCCGGACATCATCCCAAATTCTCAGAGTAATGTACTTCAATAATCAATAACTCTAATTCTCCATCAGAGTGGGCACAGTGAACTGTAATTACAGACAGCACGTTTTTGCTAATCACTTTTTGGTTGCCAACATCGTATTTAGAGAGTCTGTGTTGAGAACGGCAACAAATGATAATATAATAATAATTTATTTTCCACCTGTCGCCCCAAAGTGTCCTTTTTATACCTTGTGAACGTGGTAACATCGCCACGTGTATAGGTGCATATCGCTATCCCATAACTTTTGTCACCTAAGTGTAATTTGTTTCTTTATTTCACTGATATGTCTCTGCTGAAATAAAGTGCCTCATGATTGTTCCACGCTTCTACAAGGTCTTAAGGAAACAGAGCCTGACCGAATCCCTCTTGTTCAGATGAAGCCAATCCAAATATAAGATCGCGTCCTCGTCCTTTAGTGGTTAGAGACAGCGAGTTACAGCCGACTGGTAATTAGTTTGCCATTATTTGCTATCGGTGTCCGCAGTGCAGTCGCACAGCGAACTGTATAATATTTCTCAGTGTACATTACATGTATAAAAGTTGGCCATATTCAGTAAATAGACAACTTTTTGTGGTTAGTTAAAAAGTTCGAACGTAAAACATTATTAATTAGCAACTGAAAACTACGAATGACACCTTTTAGATTCTCGTTTTCATCGAGAGGCCGTCTCACGAACTGTCCTCGCGTTGTGGTAAACGAGAATACTGCAGTTTACAGAGTGTGCGAACAGTTAATTAGTGTGGAGTACACTGCATGTGCCTGTGTGTGTGTGTGTGTGTGTGTGCCGGTCTCGGCGACTACCCGTGACAATTGAGAGCGACGCCTGGGCCGCAGCGCACGCAATCACGCAGCCGCTACCCCCCCCCCCCCCCCCCCCCCATGGGCCAAGCCTTCCGCCGGTTTCCGATCCAAATTACGCTAAATGCACTCCCATTAACCGCCAGCGCGGCGGACGATGCCACTTCTGCAGCCGCCGTCGCTTTGTAATTGCTACCAAATTATCCGGAGCTCTCGGTGAGCAGTCGCCGAGTGCCCGGCGCAAAAATTCTCCACTGGTGAGGGAAGGGAGCGAGTTGGAGGGGAGGGGGAGGGGGAAGGAACAGAATAGCCCATATCGCTCCCTGCCCTGCTCGTACAAACCACTCGCTGCAGCTCAATCCATTTGAGAAATAATTACGAAAAAAGAAGAGAGAGAGAGAGAGAGGGGGAGTGAGAGAGAAAGATGCTTTCAACTAATATTGGAATAGGCGCGGGAGTGGGAAACATATTGATTGGATCTCAGCGGTTTCCGGCGACTACCCTCTTTTAATTCAATGTTACCAATTACTGGGAAGCTCTGACGCCGCTGAAAGTGGCTAGAGGCAGGTTGAGTGCGTGCCGTGTCTGCGTGAACTAGAGTGGAAGAGACAGAGGAGTGGCTGCTGTTGGTACGGGTGGGGGGTGGGGGGGGGGGGAGCGAAAGTCGGGGAGTGGAGGAGTGAACGCAGGTCTGTTTTACGATATTGCTTCCGCTCTTAGTTTAAACGCCGAGCGCGAGTAGGAAGCCAACCGTGCTCGCGAGCGCGGGCTTCAAAAAGCAATTTCCGGTAATAAAAATTTCGTTAGAAAATTTCGCCACTTAGGTGAGTTACAAATTTCGTTTTCGTCGCCGCGGCGGCGGCAGCGTCCCCCACCCGGCTCCAGAGGAGGTTATGACTACTATCAAAAGGCAGGGGTGGAAATTAACTCTGCAGCGGCGGTGCATGAATAATTTTCTTGCTATCCGTGCGTCTGTGTATGTATATGCACGCTAGGGAGAGAGAGAGAGATGGAGAGGAGAGCTAGAACCTGGCCGCCCCGCATTACGCAGCCTAATTACATTGCATGGTATGAGCATTTCTGCATCGCAATGTCGCTCCGTGAGGGAAAATCCTCGTTTGTTGCAGCACCGTTTCGTGTGCATCGCATAGCTTCGCAGGTCACACGAATGCTGGGTATCTGAACGTAGAGAGGTCAGAGGTCATCTGACTTCGTGGGAACGGGTCATTAAGCTTTAATATGATCATGATGGACGTATCCATTGTGTACAGGATCCGAGCAGAACAAATATTGCCTGATTGCGTTGGGACGCGGTTTGTGTAATGATGGTGTGGAACATTGCTTACTGGGTTCACACTACGATCACTTTTAGTTCGCATAGCATTTGTAACCTGTCAAGTTCCTTGTTGAGATCGGAGGTCGTGCTCCCTCCCCACTCCCGCCGCCAGGCCTCTTTTACGGAGTCTCATTTGTGACATCTTTCAACAAGATGACGAAGATCGCATATTCTCCAAGCTGCCGTGATCTGCTCGATAACGAGGAATTCGAATTCCTGAACTTCACATCTTTATCACTTAATGAAAACATGTGTTCATGGTATGCCCAGAGACAGGCATGTCAACAACAAACCCACCTGTACGATTAGCCCAGTCAAGCGACGGTTTTCCAGTAAAAAAGCTGCAGAAGCTTTCTTTCTCACGGTTCTGTACGCTTTTTGCGGAGCTGATCCCGAGTGTCATATTTGCTGCCTTGCAGGAGACCGGCTTCACAAAGAAAAACTCGAAAATCCTCAAAAATTTCTGATGTTTTTTCAGTGTATCTCCAAAACTAAGAAGAAGAACCAGACCATTCTATAAAAATTAAAGTAGACATAGTGTACTACAAAGTGTTTAGATTTTGTTTTAGGACGACCAGTATCGGAGTTAGAGCGCGCTAAAGAACAGCTATTTGGCCTTTCCGCGAAAACGTCAAAAACAGCTATTCTCGCATCATACAACTCATTAAATATATATATCGAGGAAAAGCCTACAACAGGTGAAAGTCTACTAAATTTCCTATGAGCGCCGTCTGTAATATTCAATTATCTCATAAAGGTGGAGGGATCAAAGCAAATTGCGAAAAATATCTGCTGCTCCCTACAGCCAAACGACCTCTCCCATCTGGTAGATTTCTCATTGGCACTATATGTCCGGTATATCATGATTAAAAGAGATTGTTTCGAATGAAGTGATGGGAAACCATGTTAGAGCTAGATATTAACAAATTATGTTCTTGTTGTTGTTGTGGTCTTCAGTCCTGAGACTGGTTTGATGCAGCTCTCCATTCTAATCTATCCAGTGCAAGCTCCTTCATCTCCCAGTACCTACTGCAACGTACATCGATCTGAATCTGCTTAGTGTATTCATCTCTTGGTCTCTCTCTCTACGATTTTTACCCTCCACGCTGCCCTCCAATGCTAAATTTGTGATCCCTTGATGTCTCAGGACATGTCCTACCAACCGATCCCTTCTTCTAGTCAAGTTGTGCCACAAACTTCTCTTCTCCCCAATCCTATTCAATACCTCCTTTAGTTACGTGAATTACCCACCTAGTCTTCAACATTCTTCTGTAACACCACATTTCGAAAGTTTCTATTCTCTTCTTGTCCAAACTATTTATTTTCCATGATTCACTTCCATACATGGCTACACTCCATACAAATACTTTCAGAAACGACTTCCTGACACTTAAATCTATACTCGATGTTAACAAATTTCTCTTCTTCAGAAACGATTTCCTTGCCATTGCCAGTCTACATTTTATATCCTCTCTACTTCGACCATCATTAGTTATTTTGCTCCCCAAATAGCAAAACTCCTTTACTACTTTGAGTGTCTCATTTCCTTATCTAATTCCCTCATCATCACCCGACTTAATTCGACTACATTCCATTATCCTTGTTTTGGTTTTGTTGATGTTCATCTTAGATCCTCCTTTCAAGACACTGTCCATTCAATTCAACTGCTCTTCCAAGTCCTTTGCTGTCTCTGACAGAATTACAATGTCATCGGCGAACCTCAAAGTTTTTATTTCTTCTCCCTGGATTTTAATACCTACTCCCAATTTTTCTTTTGTTTCCTTTACTGCTTGCTCAATATACAGATTGAATAACATCGGGGAGAGGCTACAACCCTGTCTCACTCTCTTCCCAACCTCTGCTTCCCTTTCATGTCCCTCGATTCTTATAACTGCCATCTGGTTTCTGTACAAATTGTAAATAGCCTTTCGCTCCCTGTATTTTACCCCTGCCACCTTTAGAATTTGAAAGAGAGTATTCCAGTCAACATTGTCAAACGCTAGAAACGTAGGTTTGCCTTCCCTTAATCTTTCTTCTAAGATAAGTCGTAAGGTTAGTATTGCCTCACGTGTTCCAATATTTCTACGGAATCCAAACTGATCTTCCCCAAGCTCGGCTTCTACCAGTTTTTCCATTCTTCTGTAAATAATTCGTGTTAGTATTTTGCAGCTGTGACTTATAAAACTGATAGTTCGGTAATTTTCACATCTGTCAGCACCTGATTTCTTTGGGATTGGAATTATTATATTCTTCTTGAAGTCTGAGGGTATTTCGCCTGTCTCGTACATCTTGCTCACCAGATGGTAGAGTTTTGTCAGGATTGGCTCTCCCAAGGCCGTCAGTAGTTCTAATGTAATGTTGTCTACTCCCGGGCCCTTCTTTCGACTCAGATCTTTCAGTGCTCTGTCAGACTCTTCACGCAGTATCGTATCTCCTATTTCATCTTCATCTACATCCTCTTCCATTTCCATAATATTTTCCTCAAGTACATCGCCCTTGTATAGACCCTCTTTATACTCCTTCGACCTTTCTGCTTTGCCCTCTTTGCTTAGAACTGGGTTTCCATCTGAGCACTTGATATTCATACAAGTGGCTCTCTTTTCTCCAAAGGTCTCTCTAATTTTCCTGTAGGCAGTATCTATCTTACCCCTAGTGAGATAAGCCTCCACATCCTTACATTTGTCCTCTAGCCATGCTTGCTTAGCCATTTTGCATTAACAAATTATATTTACTACATATTAGGTGCACGTAGTGAATACAAAGAATAATATGAAAGCTGTATATGGTATTGTACATATTTCATGAAACGAGTGAATTTCGAGCCCAGAATTGGATTATAACTTCAAATATGCTCTTCATCATATGGTATTTAGTGATAGAACAAAGATAGAAAAGAGAGATCAGTTGTATCGTGAACTCTCGATGTTTGAAGAAATACCTGCACTGATTGTTAATTAGAGAGACCTTTGGAGAAAAGAGAGCCACTTGTATGAATATCAAGTGCTCAGATGGAAACCCAGTTCTAAGCAGGTCAGCAACTGGAAGCAGTTAATTCCATAAAGTATCTGGGAGTACGCATTAGGAGTGATTTAAAATGGAATGATCATATAAAGTTGATCGTCGGTAAAGCAGATGCCAGACTGAGATTCATTGGAAGAATCCTAAGGAAATGCAATCCGAAAACATAGGAAGTAGGTTACAGTACGCTTATTCGCCCACTGCTCAGCAGTGTGGGATCCGTGCCAGATAGTGTTGATAGAAGAAATAGAGAAGATCCAACGGAGAGCAGCGCGCTTCGTTACAGGGTCATTTAGTAATCGCGAAAGCGTTACGGAGATGATAGATAAACTCCAGTGGAAGACTCTGCAGGAGAGACGCTCAGTACCTCGGTACGGGTTTTTATTAAAGTTTCGAGAACATAC